>NC_052070.1:46088971-46745005 GCF_015852505.1 Tachyglossus aculeatus | reverse complement strand
TTATGGAGATTCTTTCACAAACCTCTGGTGCCATGGAAAGCATTAAAGCAGTTCATCTTTAAACAGCTGGAAGAAAAATTTCACTTTTAAAAGGAGACAACCAAATTATTTACCAAGAATTTAAGGGAACAGAAAAATGTTTAAAATCTTTACTCTGAGTTTTGGAAATGGGTTTGAGGTTCAGCATGTACCAGCCTTGGGGTGTGTTTTCTTACAGATGGCCACTATTGCCATTGAATGAATGAATGAATGAATCTTCTAGACCGTGAGCCCGTTGTTGGGTAGGGACTGTCTCTATATGTTGCCGACTTGTACTTCCCAAGAGCTTAGTACAGTGCTCTACACACACAAAGCGCTCAATAAATACAGTTGAATGAATACTGCACCCTGGAATTTTTTCTGGACTGAAAAATGCACCCAGGAAAAGCAAAATGATGGTTTGAAAGTGTGCCCCCAAATTCTGAGAATTATAGTACCCAGGTTTTTCCATTTGAGATCCTCTTCCGTCTCGTGTTTGTAATTTTCTCTAAAACTTCTTGGCTACTAAATTTGAAGTGCTGCTCTCAGCACAAAAGAGCCTGTAATTTGTAGAGAGGGTGAAAAAAAAACTTATTTAAAGCAAGTGAACTAATTTGCAAATTTGCCTGATTTTTTTTCCTCCAGATTAAATAAGGAAAAAAAATCCAAATAATTTTATTTTAAAAACCCTGAGAACTGTCATTACTTTTTCACCAAGTATATCCTGCAACAACAGAGTTCACCTTTAAGTGGTATTACTTAGAAACGTATTATTTAAATGAACGATTAGGATGAAGATGTGCCATGAGCTTTGCTTATAATATTGACCCTTCCAAGAAATGGGGCTGGCTCTGTTGTTGCGTTTTTTTTGTTTTTGTTTTTTTACTAAACTTGGCATTTGATTTCCTGGAGCCACCTACTGATGCCCCACAGCCAAGCTTAGGACTGATAAATGAGTTTCCCCCGCCTTCTAGCACCCATCTATTTTTAGAGGAAACTTAATTACCTCCACTCCCACCCACTTAAAAAGGGGGGGAAAATGGAATGGGCCTCAAAATCACTGAGCTGTCCAATTTGTAGACTACAGTGCTCTGCACACAGTAAGCGCTCAATAAATACTATTGATTGATTGATTGATAGTAATAATAGTATATATCAGGCCTTTACTATGTGCAGAGCACTATACTAAGTGCTCGGAAAGAATACACAGCTGGGAATTGCTCCTGCAAGAAACAACTCCTGCAATTAGTGTTCGTCGAAGAGACAGCCACAAGGCACCTTCAGGAAGTCCCTGGACCTTGCCTAAGCCAAGGACTTGGTTCCACACTGAGTATATTTGGGATTTGTTCCCTCTCTGTCCTCTTTGGCAAGTGCCTGCTTGCTCCCTCTCCATCTTTTATTTTTATGCTATTTGTTAAGCACTGACTGTGTGCCAGGCACTGTTCTAAGTGCTGTGGTTAGGTACATAGTTATTACTCTATTCATTTTACTTGTACATATCTATTCTATTTATTCTATTTTGTTAGTATGTTTGGTTTTGTTCTCTGTCTCCCCCTTTTAGACTGTGAGCCCACTGTTGGGTAGGGACTGTCTCTATATGTTGCCAATTTGTACTTCCCAAGCGCTTAGTACAGTGCTCTGCACATAGTAAGCGCTCAATAAATACGATTGATGATGATGATACAAGCTCATCAGGTTGGACACAGTCCATGTCCTACGTGGGGCTCACAGTCTTAATCCTCATTTTACAGATGAGGTAACTGAGGCACAGAGAAGTGAAGTGGCTTGCCCAAGGGCAAGTGGCAGACTAGTGGGATTAGAACCCATATCCTTCTGAATCTGAGGCGTGTGCTCTTTCCAATAGGCCAAACTGCTTCTCTTTCCATACATACCTCCTTCCTTCACCCTGGACCTTGGTACTTTTTGTTCCAAACTCCATAAATCTCTTATTTCCTCAACTGCCGGAATAATAGAGAGGGTAGATATTGAGGAGGGAGGGAGAAGGAGCCACACAGCAGAGTCTGAAAGCAGGGTTATTTGTGCAGATTTATTACTCTATTCCTTTTATTAATGATGTGTATTTAGTTACAATTCTGTTCATTCTGATGGGATTGACACCTGTCTACTTTCCATCCCCCATCTTACCTCCTTCGCTTCCCCACAGCACCTGTATATATGTTTGTACAGATTTATTACTCTATTTTACTTGTACATATCTATTCTATTTTATTTTGTTAGTATGTTTGGTTTTGTTCTCTGTCCCCACCCTTTTAGACTGTGAGCCCACTGTTGGGTAGGGACTGTCTCCATATGTTGCCAACTTGTACTTCCCAAGCGCTTAGTACAGTGCTCTGCACACAGTAAGCGCTCAATAAATACGATTGATTGATTGATTGAAAAGGATTCGTGGGAGCTGGTTAGTAGGTACAGGGGGCAGAGTTTTCTCCAAGCAGAGGGAGCCGCTCCTAGCTCTCCCTTCAATGCCGAGGTGAAAATGTACCCTAGAAGCAGATGATCCTCAAAGTGGTCAAATCAATTTGAAATAATGCTTCTGTTCTTACTCTTTGGCTCTGTACTGAGAAAGTCCTTCCAGTAGAAATTCTTTCCATTTTTTTTTTTTTTATAACTCAGGAAGGAATTCATTCTGAGAGCATTTTCAGGCTGTTGGGAGAAACTGCATTAGCCATCCATACTCTGGAGCCTAGCCCAGGCTGCAAATCTGAGGCCCAGCTAGGCCTAACTTCAGGGCCTGAGATCGTGCAGAAACTGGGGCTTTTCCTGAGGCCATACCAGTTTCAATTTCCCTGTTTGGACTCCTACAATATGAGTTGGGCCACTGGTTTGGTGAGCTAGAAGTCTTCTAAGGTAATTGGAAATGGGAATGGGGTAAACAATTGAAGCTGCTGAGGGAAACCAAACCCCAGTCCGTTTAAAGCAGTGTGGTGCATGTATGTCAGCACCATAATATTGTTGTGATAGGATTCAGTGTGATCCATGGGTGTCCTTAACTCTTAGTAAGTCGTCCTGTCCTTTATGCTACTGACAAGGTTTGTAAGCAGCTAAGGCACTAAATTCCTTTTCTGGATATTCTATGGCGCAATGTACACAGAGTCCATGAGGAAAGACCTTATATGGAAAACTTGCCTGTGCCAGTACTGCTCTCAACTCTACCCTCTCTACTCAGCTCGACTCCCTCGCTCCCCTTTCCCTTCACCGCTCTTGTACCACTAGCCCACAGCCCTGGATCACTGCCACTGTCCGCCTTCTTCACTCTTATGCTCGAGCTGCTGAACGCTGCTGGCGAAAGACTAAACACCAAGCCAACCTCATTCACTTCAGGTTTATCCTTTCCTACCTTAACTCTGCCCTCTCCTCTGCCAGACAGAACTATTTCTCCTCCATTATTGACACCCATGCCCATCATCCCCATCAGCTCTTCTGTGCATTTAACTCCCTTCTCAGGCTCCCTGTTCCTCCACCTCCTTCTTCCCTCACCCACAACGATCTGGCCTCCTACTTCATTAATAAAATTAACTCCATCAGATCTGAGCTCCCCAAAGTCACTCCTCCCCCTTCTCCAACCCCCCAGCTCTCAACCCTCTCCGCTACTCTCCCATTCTTCCCAGCAGTATCCTCAGATGAGATCTCCTCCCTCCTCTCAAGTGCTACTCCGGCCACCTGTGCTTCTGACCCCATTCTCTCTCATCTTATGAAATCTCTCGCCCCGTCCCTCCTCCGCTCTTTAACTTCCATCTTCAACTGCTCACTCTCCACTGGTTCCTTCCCCTCTGCCTTCAAACATGCCCACGACTTCCCCATCCTAAAAAAACCCTCTCTTGACCCCACCACCCCTTCTAGTTATTGCCCTATCTCTCTCCTACCATTCCATTCCAAACTCCTCGAACGAGTCATCTACACCCGCTGCCTCGAATTCCTCAATGCCGGCTCTCTCCTCGATCCCCTCCAGTCTGGCTGCCGTCCCCTACATTTCACTGAAACTGCCCTCTCAAAGGTCACCAATCACCTCCTGCTTGCCCAATCCAACGGCCGCTACTCTATCCTAATCCTCCTCAACCTCTCAGCTGCCTTCAACACTGTGGACCACCCCCTTCTCCTCAACAAGCTATCCAACCTTGGCTTCACAGACTCTGTCCTCTCTTGGTTCTCCTCTTATCTCTCAGGCTGTTCATTCTCCGTCTCTTTTGCGGGCTCCTCCTCCCCCTCCCATCCCCTTACTGTAGGGGTTCCTCAAGGGTCAGCTCTTGGTCCCCTTCTGTTCTCTATCTACACTCACTCACTTGGTGAACTCATTCGCTCCCACGGCTTCAACTACCATCTCTATGCTGATGACACCCAAGTCTACATCTCTGCCCCTGCTCTCTCTCCCTCCCTCCAGGCTCGTATCTCCTCCTGCCTTCAGGACATCTCCATCTGGATGTCTGCCTGCCATCTAAAACTCAACATGGCCAAGACTGAACTCCTTATCTTCCCTCCCAAACCCTGCCCTCTCCCTGACTTTCCCATCACTGTTGACGGCACTCCCATCCTTCCTGTTTCACAAGCCCACAACCTTGTGTCATCCCCGACTTCACTCATTTTACAGATGAGGTAACCAAGTTGCAGGAAAGTTAAGTGACTTGCCCAGGGTTACATAGTAGGTAAGAGATGGTGCCAGTATTAGAACCCAATTATCCTCATTACTAGGCCAATGTTCTTTTCTCTAGACCTCACTATTTCATTAGGTTGTTTAACATGTCTGCTGTGTGACCTTGGGCAAGTCACTTAACTTCTCTGAGCCTCAGTTCCCTCATCTGTAAAATGGGGATTTAGACTGTGAGCCCCACGTGGGACAACCTGATCACCTTGTATCCCCCCCCAGCGCTTAGAACAGTTCTTTGCGCATAGTAAGTGCTTAACAAATGCCATCATCATTATTATTATTATTAACAACTCCGTTAGACTGTGCACTTGGTTGAATATGTTGCCGTCTCTATATAATAATAATAATAATAATAATGATGGTATTTGTTAAGCGCTTACTATGTGCAAAGCACTGTTCTGAGCACTGGGGAGGCTACAAGGTGATCAGGTTGTCCCACAGGGAGCTCACAGTTTTTAATCCCCATTTTACAGATGAGGGAACTGAGGCCCAGAGAAGTGAAGTGACTTGCCCAAAGTCACACAGCTGACCGTTGGCGGAGCCGGGATTTGAACCCATGACCTCTGACTCCAAAGCCCGTGACAAGTTGTACTTCCCAAGCGCTTAGTACAGTGCTCTGCACACAGTAAGCACTCAATAAATACCATTGAATGAATGAATGAAAGAGACAGCCCCTACAGAACCACGGGCTCACAGTCTAGAAGGATATTTGTTAAGTGCTTACTATGTGCCAAGCATTGTTCTAAGCACTGGGGGGATACAAAGTAATCAGGTTGTCCCATGTGGGGCTCACAGTCTTAATCCCCATTTTACAGATGAGGTAACTGAGGCCCAGAGAAGTTAAGTGACTTGGGTGAATAAAGGGTACAAATCCAAGTGTAAGAGTGCATCAGAAGAGAGATGGAGTAGGGGAAATGAGGGCTTAGTTGGGGAAGGGCTCTTGAAGGAGATCTGATTTTAACAAGGTTTTGAAGGTGGAGAGAGTGATCATCAGTTATATATGGAGGGAGAGGGAGTTCCAGGCCAGAGGCAGGACTTGTGCAAGGGGTCAGCGGCAAGATAGATGAGACTGAGGTACAGTGACTAGGTTGGGGTTAGAGGAGCGGAGTGAGGATGCTGGGTTGTAGTAGGAAATCAGCAAGATTAGCTAGGAAAGGGCAAGCCACTGGTAAGGAGTTTCTGTTTAATGCAGAGGTGGACGGACAACCACCGGAGGTTTTTGAGAACTCTAGACTGCAAGCTTGTTGTGGGCAGGGAATGTTTCTGTTCATTTTCGTACTTTCCCAAGTGCTTAGTGCAGTGTTCTGCACACTGTAAGCCCTCAATCAATAAGACTGACTGCAGAATGGGGAAACAATTGCCATATTATTGTCGTCTTTTTGGAGAATTGCAGAATGCGTTATCCTATTGCCACTCGGTCAGATTTTCTCTACAGGTTCTTGGTCCAGAGTCATCATCGTCAACACTTGGGAAGGTACAGTGTAATAGATTTGGCAAACATGTTCCCTGCCCACAAGGAGCTTTCAATCTACAAGAGACAGACATTAAAATAAATTACAGATAGGGGAAATAGTAGAGTGGGAGGAAGTGGGAAGAATGAAGAGTGGTAAACTGAGGAGCCAGTGAGGCGGTGTTTGTAGCAAAGATTCCTGTTTTATGTACTTGAAGCCAGGGTAAGCACCTTCGTCCACCTAAGCGCCTATGTATGTATCTCTGTTGTTTCCTCCTACTTGTAATTTATTTCGACACCTGTCTCCTCATCTATACAGTAAGTGCCTTAAGAGTAGGAATCGTGTATACTAATTCTTTACTAATTCATGTGTACTCTCCAAAGAGCTTGGCACACAGCATATAATAAATACCATCATTATAAATGCTATTGATCATTTAATGGTAAGGAGTCAGCAGTGGGTTTCTGCAGCCATAGCGGGGTAGTTCAGTTTATTGCCACTGACTCGCATTTGGGAATGTGTCACCCTGGGCTCCCTCGTTTTCATTGTCCTCTTTAGAGGGGACAGAGTACACATTCAGAACTGCCAGATTTCAAGGACGTCCAGGTTGTAAGGAGGATTGCTTAGACCTATGAGGAACCGAATGTTTTTAGTGGAGCTCGGTTGTTTGTTTTTTAAAAATGGAAAAAGAGCTGAGAAGGAGCTTTAAACATCTGTTCAGACGATCAGATGTGCTGGCGTCCCAGTTCTGCCAATCCGAGGAAAATTTTCAGTGCCCTGAATGCAGAGTTTCTAGCATTTCAGAGTGCAGAGGGCTGCTCTCCTCCATCGATATTTGGCAAAGTAGGCCAAGCGAGAGCATGGCTTTAGTTTTATGTGTGATTGCATGGAGCAGCCTCTTTTCTGCTTCCTACCCGTTCCCTCACTGAATAGCCTGTGTGCCCATATTTTTCCTTTGGTCGATGTATACGAGTCTTTCAAAGCAAAAGCTAGATAATACTTGGGTACAGGATTCCTATACCCCTCTACTCTTTTGGTGGAAGTGGAAGCCATCTCCTGTGCGTGTCCTCACTGGCCATGCTTCGCTCTGCCTCAGAGGAGGAGATGGCACAAGTCTTTTGAGAACCATTCCAGCTCTTTCCCTAAGAACATGAGAGTGGGAGCAAGGTGGGCAAGATGGATAGGGGTATTTACAATTCTAGTCAGGCTTCTCTTGATTCAATCGTATTTGAGTGCTTACTGTATGTAGAGCGCTATACTGAGTGTTTGGGAGAGTACAGTCTAACAGAGTTGTTAGACGTATTCCCTCCATACAAGGACGCTCCTGTAGTTGAATTATCTGGCTTTGGTTGGCATATATGCCAGTTTTGGTTTTTCTAGGGTATTTGTTAAGCACTTCCTATGCATTCAATCATATTTATTGAGCGGTTTCCACGTGGAAAGCACTGTACTAAGTGCTTGGGAGAGTACAGTAAAACAACAAACAGACACATTCCCTGCTGACTATTCTAAGCGCTGGTTAGATAACAGATAATCACATTGGACACAGTCTGAGTTCCACCGGGGCCTCACAGTCTTAATCCCCATTTAACGGGTGAGGTAACCAAGCACAGAGAAGTTAAGTGACTTGCCCAAAGTCACACAGCAGACAGGTGGTGGAGCTGGGATTAGAATCCCACTCCCAGACCCCTGCTCTTTCCACAAGACCATGCCGCTTCTCATTCATAGATGTTCCTCTGTGACGAGGTTGGTCGCTGTACTGTCGAGTGGTTTCCTGTTTCTGCCCCTTTTAAATGGTCTTCAAAGCCAAGCTGACTGGTTATAGGGTCCAGGTTCTCATGTGAATCGCTCCCTCTTAATAGGATTGCTCTGCATTTCCCAACCACAATATTACATGGCAGCGTGTCACTGTGAGTGACAAATGTGCCAGTGCAATATCAACCAAGGGAAATTCAGTTCTAAGGGAGATGTCACCCAGACAAATCACTCCCTGTTTTGACGTGCCCTTAGACCAGATTTTTCTTGTTCATTAACTCCAGCCAAGGTTGAAGGCCTAAGAAAACTCCTTAAATAATATAACGCTTAGTTGGATAAAGAGATCTCTTGGGGCCCAGCCCTCTTCACTGTTTAATAACCATAATTCTGCAGTCATTCATGCATTCATTCAGTTGTATTTATTGAGCACTTACTGTGTGCAGAGCACTGTACTAAGTGCTTGGGAAGTACAAGTCCTCTGAGGGCAGGAACTTCTTTGTGTGTATAACCCCCATTAGCGGTTGTAAAAGTGGCAGTATGTCTCTGTTGCACTGAAAGTGAATGGCTCAAATGAGGTAGTGCTATTGCACTACCATCACCTGATAACAATAATAATAGTACTTGTTAAGTGCTCACTATGTTCCAAACACTGGGGTCTGTACAAGTTAATTGGGTCAGAGACAGTCCCTATCCCACTTGGGGCTCACATTCTAAATTGGAAGGAGAAAGATTTAATCACCATTGTATAAATGGGGTAACTGAGGCACAGAGCTGTTAGGTGACTTGCCCAAGGTCACACAGCAATCATGAGGCAGAGCTAGGATTAGAACCCAGGTCCTCTGACTCCCACACCTGTGCTCTTTACACTAGGCCACACGGCTTGACATCTGCCATTTTGTGCATGTTACAGACGTTGCCTCTCCTAGGCTAATGGGAGGTTAGGTCAGCTGCTGATTATATTCATCCTTTCCCTTTTTGGTGTAGGAGGGGCCCAGGGATAAAACAAGATGATTTTTATCTGGTGAACTGTTTTGTAGCTTGGACCAGTGAAGTATGGATGCTATATCGCAGGTAGTTCAAAAGCTAGTTAGGTAATTTAGTGAGCTACCCATCATGTTGGAATTGCCTGTACTCCCCGGAACCAGGAGTTCAGATGTTGACAAGGTCAATTTAGCCCCTCATCCTTTTGAGGACGTTATATTGAGCTAGGTGCAGTTTGCCGGGCTAAGCCTTTTTGGAGATGTTGTTAAAAATCAAGACCTAGCTTAATAATGCCTGAAGAAAGAGCTGAAATAATAGTCCCTAAACCGAAATGTTGGGGTGGGGGGGAAGAGAGAGAGAGAGAGAGAGAGAGTGTTTTATGTGGGGGAGAGAGGGCAGGGATTGCTTTTTTTTTTCCTCGTTATGAGATGGAAGGGGAACAACCCAGGACTAAGCCTTAATAGTCTGCTTTCTCATTCCACCCAGCATCACTATATTCGTTATTCAGGAGTGTCAAACTGCAAAATAGTCTGTAGACTCTCATTTGGCTTTGAAGGTAGAGTTAAGCAAAGATGATCCTGTTTCTCCCAAGAAGGCTGATGCCCATCTTTGCTCCAGAGGCAGAAACTGACAAGGGCTTGAATTGGCTCCTGCTCCATAATAAACAGGGAGGTGAGTCTGAAAAGCCCTCATTGGCCAACAGGCATGGAGCAGAATTACCAAGGAAGATTCTTTTATTTTCAATTACCCCAAATATGGCACGAACAGGACAATTGGTGCGGGATGCCTTTGTCTGGTTTCTCAGTTAAAATGGTGAGGCTGGTCAGGTAAATTATTTTTTCCTCTAGATGGAGTTTCTCTAGCAAATCAAGCCAATCATCATCAGATTACCAATTTGTACTTGTCAGAGAGGAGGACCAGTAATGAATGGGATGTGCCCCTTGGCTTGCTTCTGAGGAGGGTGAATATGTTTTCGTGGCTGATCCCCTGTACCTTATTCACAAGCAGGTGGGAATTAGAGTGTTGGATGAGGTCCCCTCTACATTGTAATCAATCAGTCAATCAATCAACCAATCAATCATATTTATTGAGCGCTTACTGTGTGCAGAGCACTGTACTAAGCGCTTGGGAAGTCCAAGTTGGCAACATATAGAGACAGTCCCTACCCAACAGTGGGCTCACAGTCTAAAAGGGGGAGACAGAGAACAAAACCAAACATACTAAGCTTCTCGTACAGAGGGATTATGTCTTCCTAAAATATTTTGTGTTGTACTCTCCCCACAAGGGCTTAAGGACCATGATTTGGACACAGTCATAATAATAATAATGATATTTGTTAAGCATTTAGTATGTGCCAGGCACTGTACTAAGCGCTGGGGTGCATACAAGCAAATTGAGTTGGTCACCATCCCTGTTCCACATGGAGCTCACAATCTCAACCCCCATTTTATAGATGGGATAACTAAGGACCAGAGAAATGAAGTGATTTGCCCAAGGTCACACAACAAACAAGTGCTGGAGGTGGAATTAGAACCAATGACCTTCTCCCCAATGACCTCCTGACTTCTAGGCCTGTGCTTTATCCACTACACCATGCTATTTAAGCACTCACTAAATTTCGTTGATTGAGTGATTGATCGTGGCACAGTTAAATGGCGTGGCCACTCTTTGGAGTAGCCAGGAAGTCAGCCTCTTTCCATGGTATTGTGAGGTTTTGCACCATGGTACCATGGGCAGCAGACTATGCTTGGTTAATTAATAAAAGTCATCCTTCCCGTTTCGCAGCTGGAGGAAATTGAGGTTACAAACTGTTTGAAGTTCAGAATCCCAAGGCAGAACATGTTGAAACAGCCAGAAACATAACCCACTGTTCCCCTCTCTGACCATAGTGCCACTGTCCCTCTAGATTGTAAGCACTCTGGGGGCAGGGAACGTATCTGTTATGTTAAGAAGCAGTGTGGCTCAGCGGAAAGAGCACGGGCTTTGGAGTCAGAGGTCATGGGTTCAAATCCTGGCTCCGCCTATTGTCAGCTGTGTGACTTTGGGCAAGTCACTTAACTTCTCTGTGCCTCAGTTACCTCATCTGTAAAATGGGGATTAAAACTGTGAGCCCCCCATGGGATAATCTGATCACCTTGTAACCTCCCCAGCGCTTAGAACAGTGCTTTGCACATAGCACTTAATAAATGCCATTATTATTATTATTGTTGTTGTTGTGTTGTACTCTCCCAGTCGCTTAGTACAGTGCCACGCACACAGTAAGTGCTCAATAAATACAATGGATCGATTGAAAAAAAGATTGGAATATGGGTTGGAGCCTCCATATTTTGTGAAAAGGTGGCCATATTGCAGAACTTCCACCTGATAAGGCATTAGGAATAAAGTGATGTTTAGGGCTTCAGAGGTTGCTTGTTGTCCCATACCGGCTTGCTGTAGAATCAAATTGGATTCATCCCAGTCACTTGGCCAGACCAAGTGGTCCAAAAAGTGGGGTACACACATACAGTTTATTCAGATTCATTCATTCAGTCGTATTTATTGAGTGCTTACTGTGTGCAGAGCACTGTACTAAGCGCTTGGAAAGTACAATTCGGCAACAGATCGAGACAATCCCTACCCAACAACGGGCTCACAGTCTAGAAGGGGGAGACAGACAGCAAAACAAAACAAGTAGACAGGCGTCAATACCTTCAAAACAGAGAAATAGAATTATAAATCCATAAACATCATTAATAAAATAGAGTAATAAATATGTATGGATCAGATCCAGCCTGACCATCCCCGTCTGAGTGCTCGTACCTCTGGTCCGTCAACCCCGCCTCTCGGTGATCCACAGAAATGAAAAAGAAATGCCCCTTTTTGGTGTTCAGTGATCAGTGCTTAGAGCTATCCTTTATCATCAAATGGAGCTTCACACTTGGACTTCCAAAAATGCATTTGCATGTTCATTTTTTTCCCCCCTCCTCTAGTCCTCAAGTGATATATCGGGGAAGATGAGGAGATGGATGAAAGTGAGGTGGTGACCCTGAAATGAGGATCGGATGGAATGCTGCCTGAGTGTGGCTTATCAGGGAAACTGTGACCAGAAGGAGAGAGATGTTGCTTATATGTGCCTGGGGAAAAAAAAAAATAACAATGCTCTCCAGGCTCCAAATAGCTAGAATTATTGGGTGTATATTTGCTTCTCCCCCTCGGCTCTCCCGTGCAATTTTTCTTTTCTAAGATGATTTAAAGTTTGGTGGGGTTTTTTGTGGCATGCTATAGGGATTTTGCAGGGAGGAAAAAGATCTATATAGGGTTCTTAATGGGCTCCAATTATTTAATATTGTAGTCTGAAAGCAGTGTAAGTCACATAGACTTTTCTACAGCCATCGTAATGACTGTAATTGTAAAAGGATGCCTTGCTGAAATAGAAGCTGCCAGATGCAGTGCCATTCTGATCTAAAAAGGTCACAGTAAAAGGGACATTTAAATTAAGTTATAAATTACAATTGAAGAACAATATTTTGATGTGTGAGACCAGAGATGTCAGAGCGGGGAGATGTAATTCATGGGTTCATTATAGAACGGAGGTGCCTGACAGCTGAGCCATGCCAAAAGGAAAATTTATTTGCAACATCACGCAGACAGAAAATGGCAGCTTCGCCACAATGTGAAGCTGGAGTAGAAACTTGAAACCTTGTGGTCCTACGCCTAGCTTATGCTAACAAGATTTGCTTGCGTTTCAGAGATATTTAATGACTGTTGTGATATAAATGAGCTGTTTGGACACGCGCACGCTCAAAATTTTCTTTAAATTAAAACCCTGTGCTTGCTATAGAAATGCCGCTTTATAAAGCACAAGTTAGGTTGAGGGACCCAGTTATGTATGTGTGTTTGGGCACAGGTAGGATTGCCATATTTCCAGACTTAGTCTGTCAGCAGGGTTGATGCTTCAAACAGTGATTCCCCCCGTGACAGCTTTGGAGTGGGATAATAATTCAGTTTTTATAGCGATTCCCTGAAAAGTTCAGCCATGAGTTAATTAAACTGTAGGCAGTCATCATTAGGTATTATTTATTCTTCCAAGTACCTTGCCAGTAAAGTGCTTATATATATTAAATTACTGAAAGTGATAAGCAGGGAATGATCCACAGGCAGAGTTAGAAAAGTAGATTTGAGTGCAGCAGTTATGCTGTGGTATGCCTTTTTCTTCTTAATAAATGATCCTTCGTGCTCTGGTTTGGACCATCTTGGGTAGGAGCCAGTGTTCCAGATTCACAGGAAATTTGTTCCAAGTGCGCTGCCGTAGATACTGCTAGCCCTGCGCTGGTGAATTCCCTTCTCCCTTTGATAGATTCCAAGATGATGATAATAATAGTAATAATAATAATTGTAGTATTTATGCAGCACTCACTATAATGCCAAGTCTTGTATTAAGTGCCAGAGTAGATCCAAGATAAGCAGATCGGACCCGGCCCTGTCCCACTTGAGGCTCGCAGTCTAATGGGGAGGGAGAACATTTCATTGTGGCCCCATCTTTGTTACGTCTGGGTGGCTCAGAAGTGGGAGTAAATGGGAACGGACGAAAATATATTACATCCCTGCAGGCGACATAGACATATTCCCTCCCGAAATCATTAAAGTTAGTCAGCTTAAATAGTAGAAGAGAGGACAAGCAAATAAAAAAAAAAAGCAAACCTTCACACATAAACAAAGACAGAGCAGCTGTGAGGTTGCCATGCACCTGCAGACTATTAACCCACATACGTACACTCTGCCCAAAGTGCCACTATTCCCACGAATGCTGGCATATGAGCAGGCAGGCGTGATAGCCCGAGGGGTGGGAGGGGGCGGGAAAAGAGAAGGGAAGTGTTGTTCTGGCCCCTCAGAAGGGGTACGTCAACGTTTGCTCAGTCATAAAGCACATCAAGAGGGGAAAGATTATGTCTTTTAGGAGGTTTAGAGGTAAGCCACGGGGATCCGGAAAATTCAAAGATGGCACATGCCACCGCAGTAATGATTTGATGTTGCGGTGCTCAGTCAGATCACCCTCCGCTCCTCCGCCGCTAATCTCCTCACCGTACCTCATTCTCGCCTGTCCCGCCATCGAACCCCAGCCCACGTCTTCCCCCGGGCCTGGAATGCCCTCCCTCTGCCCATCTGCCAAGCTAGCTCTCTTCCTCCCTTCAAGGCCCTACTGAGAGCTCCTCCTCCAGGAGGCCTTCCCAGACTGAGCCCCTTCCTTCCTCTCCCCCTCGTCCCCCTCTCCATCCCCCCATCTTACCTCCTTCCCTTCCCCACAGCACCTGTATATATGTTTGTACATATTTATTACTCTATTTATTTATTTTACTTGTACATATCTATTCTATTTATTTTGTTAGTATGTTTGGTTTTGTACTCTGTCTCCCCCTTTTAGACTGTGAGCCCACGGTTGGGTAGGGACTGTCTCTATATGTTGCCAATTTGTACTTCCCAAGCGCTTAGTACAGTGCTCTGCACATAGTAAGTGCTCAATAAATGCGATTGATGATGATGATCTGGGGTCTGGAGCATCTCTGTTCTGACTCCCGAGGCCATGGGCTTGCGTCTTGTTCACTGGGTTGGGATCGCAGTCAAGAGAGCTGCCACTGATGTGGGTGACATGGGCAGATTTACAGGCGAATATTCTAGTGCACATTGGAATCTTTACCTGTGCTGGTGCATTTAAAAGCAGGGCTTCTCCTAAGTGACTGCAGGTAATGGATCTTACTGACTTACTGCCGGCAAGGCGTATTGATGTCTTGGGTGTGTTAATGCATCTCTTACCAATGGCTTGCAGAGATTGAGAGACGAATGGAGCAAAGATATTGGTGTCTTAAACTGTCCTTTCTGCAGAGATCCTTTTCCAGAATTATTTCTGAATTGTGACCCCTATTGACACTACACCCATGTTGAGTTTTAACCCAGTTTTCACTTCGCCCCAGGTTGGACAAAGGCTTAGTATCCAGGCAAGTTATCTCTCTCAGCCTGCTTTCCCGGCAGCTAAATGTAGCAGGCCTGAAAATGAAGCTGGGGAAAAACTCAACTTGCTCTTCCAGTATGGTTTCCCTGCTCAGCTGTCTCTTTTTCCTTTCTTTTCTTTTTTCTTCCAGAAAAATAGCTTTTTCTAATGTAGTAGGATATTTCATCGTATCACAGCCGCTTCACCTCAGCACTATTATAGAGACCTGAAATGCAACACTGTTTTGTGAACTAAGGGTACTTAGTCTGCCATTATGCATTTCTCTGCGTTCTGACTAGAACGCTCTTAAGAAGTTAGGGAATGTTTTTTGGCCAATGTGGGCTTATTTGAGAATATTCTCCCTCCTAGATCGTGAGCCTTTATGGGACAGGGACTGTGTGTAACCAGACTATATTTTATCTTCTCCAGCGCTTGACACAATTATAAGCACTTAACAATTACTGTTATTATAGCAGGTGAAACGTTGTCAGAATAAATTGCTTATGCACATGTGCTCAGTGCCGGTGCAGGTGAGGGCTACAGCATTAGTTTTCCTTAATTTTTTTTAATGGTATTTAAGCACTTACTATGTGCCAGGCACTATTCTAACCTAAACTAATCAGGTTGGACGTAGTCCATGTCTCACATGGGTCTCACCAGTCTTAATCCCACTTTACAGATGAGGTAATTGAGGTGCAAAGAAGTGAAGTGAGTTGTCCAAGGTCACACAGCAGACACTTAGGGGAGGCGGAATTAGAACCCAGATCCTTCTGACCCCCAGATCCGTACTCTATCCTTGGCCACTCTAACATCCTACTCTTCCGGGAAGCCTTCCCCAAGTAATTCACAAAACCCTCAGTCATGGCAGCTCAACAACTCTCGTGCACATTTTTGTATTGTTTTTAGTGGAATTTAAGTGCTTACTATGTGCTTGGCACTGTACTCAACACGGGGTAGATACAAGCTAATCGGATTGGCCACAGTCCATTTCCCACATGGGGCTCAATCCTCATCTCTTAATCCTCTATCTCTTAATCCTCTATCTCTTAATGCACAGTCTTGCAAAAATTCAACCCTCGTATTCTAGGAGAACTGGTTGTAGTCCTATTTGGCCGAGAACCTTTTGCCATTTTAAACTAGGAGCATGTCTGGTGTTGCTCCCTACTGATTAGCGCTCCCTACTATTAGAGCATTCCCAAGCGTGTTTGGAGCCTGTGTCCAGATTTAAGGATTCTAGTTCAAATGTTTTGGCCAATCAACTGACCAGCTCTCTGACACACTAGGAATTGAGGGAGAGAACTGCTTCACTTCAATTAAAACGTTGTTCATTCTTTTTGGAATTAAAACCAGACAGTTTGCATACTTGCTTTCTATTTGTATTTACTGACTTCCTTCACCCTGCTTCTCATTAAAACCCTGGTAATACTAATGCCTCTCGATTCGTCGGCGCTGAAGCTTGAGGCGTGATGGGGATTGTAACGGCTCCTTCGGCAGAGCTAGTGATCTGAAACCGAGGTCTGTACAGCAAACAGGAAAGGCCAAGCTCTAATGGAAGCACCTCAGCAGGAATTTACCTGAGTGTGTGGCCCAGACACGAATTCAGTTCTCCATCCCACTGGAAAATATTTCTTGCTCTGCTGGTTTTCAAAAGCAAATGATAAGAAGTGCTTCGCCGAGCTACAGTTTGGAACGTGCTTTGGTTTTAATGATTCGACAAAAGACGGGAAGTTGAAAGAGAATGGTAGCATCTTGGCCTGTACTAGCCCAGCTTTTCCATTTTCTTTATTGTTATAGAGTGAGCATGGTGGGTCTGTTCTCAAATTGACTTTCTTGATCCTTGACCCCAACCTCCCAATTTATTTTAAAGCATTTTTTTCTCGGGGAGTGACTAAAGAATCAATCCTTAAAATGCTTGCTGCAGCCACCTTCAAGCTTGGGGATGCAGAATTAAGTCTTTAACTTTCCCTAAAAAAAAGTCATTTGAAGGTGCTTAGAGGAGTACAAGTTTGAGGGGTGCAGTCATTCTGGATGAGGAGCAAGAGCCTAGGAATAGTTATGTATGGTTTGTTGGTGAAGAAAAACATCCAAAATACATGTTGATAATGGCTTCAACCTTCTCTGCCAGCTAATCCTCTTTCTTGTGTATCGGTTCACTTCACCCGCTATACTGCAGTTCAGCCTCTTCACTTCTCTCCAGCTCACCTCACAGCAAGGCCCTACTGAGAGCTCACCTCCTCCAGGAGGCCTTCCCAGACTGAGCCCCTTCCTTCCTCTCCCCCTCGTCCCCGTCTCCACCCCCCCATCTTACCTCCTTCCCTTCCCCACAGCACCTGTATATATGTATATATGTTTGTACATGTTTGTTACTCTATTTATTTTACTTGTACATATTTATTCTATTTTATTTTGTTAGTATGTTTGGTTTTCTGTCTCCCCCTTTTAGACTGTGAGCCCACTGTTGGGTAGGGACTGTCTCTATATGTTGCCAACTTGTACTTCCCAAGCGCTTAGTACAGTGCTCTGCACACAGTAAGCGCTCAATAAATACGATTGATGATTGATGATGATGACAGCAGCTCAACTCTCCTGTATCCGACCCTTCGGTCGCTCACTTACCCCTGCCTGGAACTATCTGATTCCTCTGTCCCTACCACCCCTCTAAATCTGCCAGGCCACGGCTCTCCCCGCCGTCAAGGCCTTTCTAACATCCTACTCTTCCAGGAAGCCTTCCCCAAGTAATTCACAAAACCCTCAGTCATGGCAGCTCAACAACTCCCGTGCACATTTTTGTCTTGTTTTTAGTGGAATTTAAGTGCTTACTATGTGCTTGGCACTGTACTAAACACGGGGTAGATACAAGCTAATCAGATTGGCCACAGTCCATTTCCCACATGGGGCTCAATCCTCATTTTACAAATGAGGTAACTGAGGCAGAGAGAAGTTAAGTGACTTGCCTTAGGTCATGCAGCAGACACATAGAATCCAGGTCCTTTTGACCCCTGGGCCCATGCTCTAGGCCATGCTGCTTCTCATTTCTATTCTCAACATTTATGGACTTATGAATATTCAATTATGTATTCAGTCATTTCATGCAGACCTACTACTACTTGTTTCATCTGTGTTCTTCCTCCTTTTCCCACTAGTTTGTAAATATTGCTTGATTGTCTGCTCATGAGATTGGAAATTTCCTGAACAATCCTGCACCCTATGACATGGATCTTCCTTGTCTTGTACTCTTCCAGGTGCCTAGTTAGGTGCTCAATAAATATCAGCGATTGATACATAGATAATTAAATCAAATCTGTAAGTGGTGCTTATTTTTGGTCACTTCTGTGGCTCTCAGCATGCTATGCATACCCTCCTTCCTTTCCTGCTTTCAAATATTCCTCACCAATCTAGCGAAAGATTACTTAACATGAGTTCCTAAATATCCAGTAGATTTTTGAAATACAGTAATTAAATCTCAATCCGGTTTTCCAGTCTAACTGTAAATATGATTTGAATAAGGTTCTAAATAAACCACTGTTTTAAAATGTTTCGTAGGTACCCGACTCTGCCACATGTCTGCTGTGTGACCTTGGGCAAGTCACTTAACTTCTCTGAGCCTCAGTTACCTCATCTGTAAAATGGGGAGTAAGACTGTGAGCCCCATGTGGGACAACTTGATCACCTTGTATCCCCGCCCCAGCGCTTAGAACAGTGCTTGGCACATAGCGCTTAACAAATGCCATCATTATTATTATTATTATTACCTTCTAAAAATGACATGTACAATGTGAATAATTTGTATTAATGGCAAACAAAAAAATAACACTATTTGTCAAAAACATTCATTTGAAATCAAGACTCCTTGACCAGTGACTTAAATTGTGAATATATCATGATTTATATTAATCTGATTTCAGTCATTTCCACCCAGGCTAACCAGTGCAACTCAGGCAAGTTATAAAGGATGCTGGGTGTATCTATTTGACTACTGATGTATTTTCAGAGGAGTGGAGATTCATTGAAAAATTTCTTGATTTGGTACATGTTTTATAGGTACTTGACCAGCAACCTAAATCACCTGAAAAATATTAAAGTGTGTATCTTATAGAATATTTGTAAGTTGATCAGTTGGTTGTGTTCTATTGCTCCAACCAGAGTCGATTATGGTTTATTTTAATGGTTGCCCCAAAGGACATGGAGCGATGGACTCTGCTTCCAGTCCGTTCCAGCTTTCACAAGGGGACTGTCGTGAAAGAGGAGCATTGATCTGTTCCTGTTTTGGGGGAAAGGAACCATCACCCCTGACAGTTAGTGGTTCAGCTAAAAGACTTTTGGGGAACTTTTCAATCAGTCCGAGACTGTGAGCTCGTTGTGGGCAGGGTCCATGTTTTTTTTTTTTTTTTAACCTATCTTGTACTTCCCAAGTGCTTGGTAAAGGCCAACACACAGACTAGATGCTCACTAAATACTATTCGTTTATTCATTTATTCAATTGTAAATACAATTGAATTACAATCACTCATCCTATCCTGCCTGGATTACTGCATCAGCCTCCTTGCTGACTCCCCAGACTCCTGCCTCTCCCCACTCCAGTCCCTACTTCACTCTGCTGCTCGGATCATTTTTCTACACAAATGTTCAGGACATGTCACCCTAGTCCTCAAAAAAACTCCATCTCTGCATCAAACAAAAACTCCTCACCATTGTTTTAAAACATTCCATCACCTTTCCCCCTCCTACCTCACATCGCTACTCTCCTACCCAGCTATTACACTTAGTTCCTCTGATGCTAACCTTGTGTCTTGCGGCCAACTCCTTGCCCACATCCTCCCTTTGGCCTGGAACACCCTCCCTCCTCAAGTTCAACAGTCAATTACTCTCCCCCTTCAAAGCCTTATCGAAGGCCCAGCTCCTCCAGGAGGCCTTCCCTGACTAAGTCCCCCCCCTTTCCTCTTATTTCACTCCCTTCTGTGTCTCCCTGCTCCCTTTGTTCTCCCCCCCCCCCAAGCTCCACAGCACTTATGTACATATCTGTAATTTATTTGTTTATATTAATGTTTGTCTCTCTCCGCCACCCCTCCCCAACCTCCCAGACTGTAAGCTCATTGTGGGCAGGGAATGTGTCTATTGTTGCATTGTACTCTCCCAAGTGCGTAAGCAGTGTTCTGCTCACAATAAGCGCTCAAAAAATGATTGAATGAATAATTAGATTTAATTGATATCCTTGTTAGAAGTCAAAATGGCCTGAGATGTTGAAGCCATTTAACTGTAGATGTTTGTGGAGCTTCTGCTCTAGGTCCTCTACACTCGCTGTTTTGGGGATCTCATCTTCCTTCAGGGTTCCAGCTACCAGAACCAAGTAGATGTCTCCCAAATCTATCTTTTTGACGCTGTCTTTTCCCTTGCTCACAATAAGCGCTCAAAAAATGATTGAATGAATAATTAGATTTAATTGATATCCATGTTAGAAGTCAAAATGGCCTGAGATGTTGAAGCCATTTAACTGTAGATGTTTGTGGAGCTTCTGCTCTAGGTCCTCTACACTCGCTGTTTTGGGGATCTCATCTTCCTTCAGGGTTCCAGCTACCAGAACCAAGTAGATGTCTCCCAAATCTATCTTTTTGACGCTGTCTTTTCCCTTGCTTTACCCTGACTGTATCTTTTCCTGTGTCTGGGATATCTGCACCTCAATCACCTGCCATCATAAATCGAATTCAACTTCTTTTCTAAGCCATAGCCTCCTAACTTTCCCATCAGTTTTGACACCACCATTGTACTTCCTGTACATAAAACTCTCAACCTTGTTGCTGCCTTTGAATTTTCTGCATTCTGCATCCCACAACCCATCAGTCTCTAAATCCTACCAGTCCTTTTACTACAGTATTTTATGGATACATCCTTTCTTCTCCCCTCTTACAACTACTCAGCTAGCCTGCATCACCCCCTATCTACATGTAAGAAACCTCTTTGCTGGTCTCCTCACCTCAATCTTCTCCCCTCAAAAACCTTGTTACATTCAGCTGTGTGTTTCATCTCCTTTAGACACTGTTTAGAACTCATCACTCTTCCTCAGAAGCCTCCAGTGGGTACTTGTTCTGTCCTTAAATAGGAAACTCCTAAGCGTTAGCATCAAGGCTTGTGACCAGCTGTCTCCCTCTTACCCATCTCCTCTCTTCTACTACACCCCGGCTTACATTTCTCACTCCTTCTAATTTTCTAATTGTACCTCATTCTTCAGTTCTTCAATCCATCACCACTTTCCTACTTGTGTGGAATACCTCCCCCCCCACCGCCAAGCTCGCTATATCTTCAGGGCCCTCCTAAAATTTAGCCAACTTCAGGAGGCATTCCGTTATTAATTCCCCTCTTCCTGCTCTTGCCACCTATCGAGCAATTTAGTGTTTGTGTGTATATTTATCCTCTCATTCTTACCTAATTTTTAAAATGGATAATTTGTTACTGATGCCTTAGTTTCCCCATCTGTAATAGCAGGAGAATCCCTGCTCCTGTGAGCCTTGGAGACTTTTAGGCAGGGTGAGGTGAAGAAAATCCATGTGCAAGAGCTTTGTTTTCTTAGGAAGAAAGTCTCTTTGGGAAGCCCAGGCATAATATTAAGAAAAAACAAAACCAGATAGAGTCAAGACTACATACAGACAAATTCTAGCAAACAGACCAGACATTCTCCTGCTTGATAAATACAAGAAGTTGATAGAACTCACTGATTGTCTCCTAAGCAAAAATAATTTAAGATGTGCACAGTGAAGATAGTTAAACAGGTAGGCCTGGTAGAGGAGTTGAAACACTGGAAACGTTGCACAAGAAAGAAAAAGCCAATTATCTGAGGGTATAGGATGATTAAAAGTCTTAAGGAATTGGGGTTCCATTATTCACTGGCACCGTCAGAAGGTGGTTGTTTCTGGATACCCATCCCATAACCCGAAGAGATTTATCTCAGTAATGTATGGTACACGCCTGACTTTTTTGTGGGGTGTGGATTAACCCTTCTGAGGATCAGCCAAAACCCAGATACACTCCATCCAGTCAGACAGTAAAGAATTGTTTGGGACCTTTGGCAGCGTTTTGATAGGGGTCTTTCCTTGATACCCCCTTCCCCTCAGTGCCCCAGCTAAAGACAGTACCTAAGTGTGCTGACCTTAGGGTAGATCTCCAGGTGTATTTAGTGTCTACTTTGTGCAAGTCCCTGCAGTTATTCTGGGCTAGAGACAAGATAATCAAAATGGACACAGTCCCTGTCCCACACAGGAATCAGGATAAGAGGAAAGGAAAGCAGGTGTCATCCCCATTTTACGGTGAGGAAACTGCGACATGGGTTAACTGATTTGCCTGAGGTCGCACTGTCAGCCTAGCATAGCTGGGACTAGGACGCCAATATCCTGACTCCCAAATCCTTGCACTCTACTCGACCAGTTGCCCTAAATAGACACTCTCTTTGGGGAAACTCCTCCCACATAAGGCTATATAAACATAGAAACCATTCTCAGACAGTTCTCTGGAGCCCAGGCTCTGCAGCCATTTAGGAGACTCGCCTCTAACTCGGTCCTGTTGAATGTCTCTGCAGTTCTGCTGCCACATCTCCCACGAGTAAGTGAGGAGGGGGTTGGAAGTAGGTCACTTTTGGTCATTGTGGGCATGAGCTCCCCCGGTCTCCATATCTGTTTCAGCATTGATACACTCAATTCATCAAGGGCTCCTCTTTGTTGCTTTGCCTCCTGTTCTGAAGTGGATAATGAAATAATTCTTTGGACTTTTTTTGTTATCATTTAGCTACATGAAAGCAACTACGACGCTGGAAAGGCCCTTCAGCGCCTGGTGAAGAAGCCGGTGCCCAAGCTGATTGAGAAGTGTTGGACTGAAGACGAAGTGGTAAGGAATGGTCCTCATGAGGTGGCTTTGGGTTCCCCCCACCCCCTCCCTGGGACATCCCTGTACTGCCACACTGGGAAAAGGGATGCATTTTTGAATGGGATGTCAGTCAACACAGACCCATGGAAAGCAGGCCTCTAAACTCCACCACCTAAACAAGATGGAAGTGTCGTCTTGGTTTTTAGGTAAATCGGCAGACAATGGCCAATAGGTGATGCGAAGATCACGGGAATGATAAGGCAGAGAAAGTTGAGAGCTCTCCATTTGTATTTTGGAAATCAGTGTTGTAGAATATCCTCCCAATGTAAAATTTGGGACTGTATCCTTAAGCCGTGGCTTTAGGGTAGGGGTGGATACTCTAGGAGCCTTAGGTGCCTCCATATTTGATCCAATTGCATATGCGTCTGTAGGTTCAAGTGTGTGGGCAGTGGGAACCCCGTACCTTCCCCATTTTGACTCATGCTTCCTGGGCTTTCCACCTCCATGAACTTTGGACAAGCCCCTCACTCTTTTGGGGGCCTTGCAACTGAAAGGCTAAGTTTTTGTATATTTTCTTACCTGAAAAGTCGAAATGTAACATAACACTTGTGGATCCTCAATTTTTAACCGACGAGCTGTAAATGAACATAGCCTGCCTAATGACATAGACCAAAAGACATAACCCAAAAGACCGTGTGACTATTTAAGCAAATCCCAAGCTGGGAGAATCAGTTAAAACAGCAAGCTGTTGTTGAAGCTAAAAGGAGGTTGAATTTTCTTTCCAGTACTTTTCTTTATCGATAAACTCCACTTATTCTGAAAGGCTCAAGCAGGTGATTTCAATGCGTTTTGCCGCTTTTCAGTGTAACTTTTTTGGTAGTCGAAGGTAAAATCTGGATTAAAAGAGGCCTAGATTTCAGCAGTTTATTCTATCAAGCAGACGAAACTGTGGGAAGGGGACTGCCCAAAAACATTCTGGGGACGAAAGCGGGTAGGAGGAAAACAGTACAGAATACGAAAATCCAATAATCTAAGTTTACCAATTAGGTGTGTCTAATAGTTACAGGGTAAGTTATTTTACTTACCCTGGCCTTACATATAATATGATTAACTGTTTATTACATTTGGATCAACTCAGTAGCTTCTATCCTCTCCTCTTTCTCCTCCTCCATCTTGCCTGAGTGTCTTTATCACTCTTCCTGTCCCTCAGCTCCCTTCCCTCCTTTTTCCCCAGCCTTTCCCTTCTCTTCCCTTCCCTCCTCCAACCTCCATTTTCACCACCTCTCTCCTATTCCCTCCTCTCCACCCGCTCCTTTTTTTTTTTCCTTCCCTGGTTACTGCCCTGCAGCAGTAGCCTATGTTAACTGTGATACGCTGACTGTGTCACCATTGTTACAGCCTGGGGTTTGTGATCAGCGGTTGGTATTACATGATGGAGAGTGCAGCCTTACAAATAAGCAAAGGCAAGGTTTATTGAAAAATGAAACATTACTCCAAAACAGAGAATGCTATGAGTACAGAATAATGATCATTAACGCCATAAATCATTGTCAGTCTTGGCTCATTTTATCATATTTGCCGCTGGTTCTATTCTGTCCAAGTTTCCAGAAATGTTTGGCAGTGATTCAACCCTTGTGGAGCCAGAGATCAAACTGCTGTCTTATAAATAGGAAGTTAAGCCCCACCCTCAAAATCTGAAGTGTATGAGAGGGGAGGAGAGTGGGGAAGGGAGCTGTTTGTTTTCGTGTGTGTGTATGTGCGTGCACCCCCGTACATATCCTTGGTTATCATGTGGATTTGTTTGCAGTTCTGATTGACAGCTTGGAGAACGCTCCGGATGAATGTAGCAAAATCAAATCTTGGAGCAATAGCGCACCAGATAAGACAATTAGAATCGTAACCATAATTCAGTCTCTTCCCTAAAGAACATTCCCTGTCAGTACATTATGTGCTCTTAAGCTTACTTGCTTTTTCCCCAAACTTGATTTCAGAGGAATCGGAAAATAAATGACAAGAAATAAAAGAGCTGCTTGGACAAAAGCGTACCATGCCCACTTCTGGTCTTCTCCCTTTTTAAAGGCATTTTCTTGCACACTTTTCATCTGGTTATTTTTAAGCTCTCTGTTTCCAGTATATCATTCTGTTTTATCGTGTCATATAAAAAGTCGAGAAGGAGTTGTATCCCTGTAGCATCAGTGTGCAACCTTCACAGCGGCTGCTGCCGACTTTTAGGGGTTAGTGAAACACCTGGCAATATAAATCTCCGACCGTGAAATGTACGGGGAGGGATCAGGTTATCCAGTAATCCCTGCAGATCTGCCTCTATTGACAGACCATGAGCTAGTAGCCTGCAGTCATGTATATGAGCACTCCATATTGATGTCATAGAAGCCGTTCCATTACAGGAAGGAGACCCAGGCTGCAATTAGCCCAGTTTTCCATCTCCAGTGGGGGCAACAAAGGATATTTGGGGGAATAGTGTGGTGGCTTTTCCGAACATCTATCCTGGGTTGGGGATTTACCTTCTTCCATCCCAAATACCGGCCTACTTACTCTGCTTCAGTTTTGTCTTGAGCCCACTGTTGGGTAGGGACTGTCTCTATATGTTGCCAACTTGTACTTCCCAAGCACTTAGTACAGTGCTCTGCACACAGTAAGCGCTCAATAAATACAATTGATTGATTGATTGTCTCGGCAAAGACACCTTGATCATGCCCTCCCTCCTGCCTGGAGTTCCCTTTCCTTTCATGTCCGACAGACCACCACTCTCCTTGTCTTCAAAGCTCTAGTAAGATCCTTGTCCTGCCTTCTTATTGCCAATACCCTAGACTCCTCTTTATTTTAATGTCTGTCTCCCCCTTTAGATTGTAAGCCCATAATGGGCAGGGAATGGGTCCTTTTATTGTATATTGTACTCTACCAAGTCCTTTGTAGTGTGCTCTGCACCCAGAAATGGCTCAATAAATACGACTGAATGAATGAATGAATTATGTCTCCTACAGGAAACCTTCCCTGACTAACCTCTCCCTTCTTCACCCAATTATCCCTCACTTCTGTGTCACCCATACACTTAAGTCTGATCTCTCTAAGCACTTTGATACTCACCCCATCCCCAAAGCATATATGTATATATCCTTATACTCTTTTGCCTCCCCTACCCGAAATGTACATCTAGCCCTCTAGACTATAAATTCCTCTGTTGAAGTGTCCTCTCCCAAGTGCTTAGTACAGTGCTCTGCACAAAGTAGAAGCTCCGTGAATACCATCGATTGATTAATTCCTAATTTTTCTCTCAAACAACCTATTGTGGACCTTTAGAGAGTAAACCGTTTGTGAGCAGAGAATATGTCTTGGCCTTCTTTAGTTCCACAGGCACTAGATACACACCATTACTATCATCCATGTGTTTTGCCCACCCCCCTCAAGCATTCCAACATCCCTATCATTTTTCCTCTAAACTCCTCACTTTCCTTTTAATAATCCATCCCAGGTCTCTTGACTATAAATGCCTCCCCCTTCTTGAAGCTGTTGATATTTTCTGCCTACAGAGTTTCCTTTGGTAACAAATTCTGTATGTGTACCACCTAAACTGTGAGTGTTTATCCTTTTTCTTTCCAGCTTTAGTGGGTTCCTCCTGACCCTGGTGTGATGGGATTTAGTAAGTGACTATTCCAAGTTCACCTTATTTATAACCTTTGTGATTTCATAAACTTGAAACATGCCCCTTCTCATTCTTTCCCTTTCTTTTCTATCTGTTTTCTTAGGCAAGCTGCTCTATCCCTTGGTCATTTGGGGTCATTTTGCCATCCTCTTAGTTTCCCTAGCTCTGTTACGTCCTTCTGAAATTGCAAGGACCAAATAATAATTATGGTATTTGTATGTGCCAAACAGTGTAGTAAGCCCTGGGGTAAAACCAAGGTAATCAGGTCCCACATGGGGCAGGAGGGAAAACATGTTTTGAATCCCCATTTTGCAGATGAGGGAACAGAGGACCATGGAAGTGAAGTGACTTGCCCAAGGTTACACAGACAAATGACGGTGCCAGGATTAGAACCCAGTTTCTCTAACTCTCAGCCCGTGCTCTTTCCACTAGTCAGTCAGTCATATTTATTAAGCACTTACTTTGTGCAGATCATTGTACTAAGTGCTTGGAAGAATAACAGTATAAAGCCACATTCCCCTCCCACAACGAGCTTGTGGCCTACAGAGCTCACTAGGTCATGCTCCAGCCTTGATTGGGCCATAGATATATGGTTTGTTGTAAATAATAACAATGATAATATTTGTTAAGTGCTTATTCCATGCCAAGCATTATACTAGGAACTAGGGTAGATGCAAGATCATCAAGTTGAACCCAGCCCCTGCCCCAAAGAAGGAGGGAAAATAAGTATTGAATCTCCTTTTTATTGATGTGGAAATGGAGGCCCAGAGAAGTTAAGTTGATTTGCCCAGGGTCACACAGAAACCAAATGGCAGAGCTGGGAGTAACAACACAGCCCATTCATGCTCTTTCACCTAGGCCATACTTTTTATTTTTATTACAATAAAAATTGTAAAATTGCTTGTGTGACCTTGGACAAGTCACTTGACTTCTGTGCCTCAGTTTTCCCAACTGTAAAATGGTGAGTCAGTACCTTTTCTCCCTCTTACTTAGATTGTGAGCCCCATGTGGGACAGAGACGGTCTCCGACCTGTGTAATTTTATCCATTCCAGCACTTTGAACAGTGCTTGACACATAGTGATTGCTTAACAAATACCATAAAAGTAATAATACAAAGATACTCAGCATTTAGATGACTTTCCTGCCTGCTGCCTCTTATTGAATCACTGACGTGAGAGTAGAGTAAGTTTATCAAGGACAAGTTAAAAACACAACACTTAGAAACATTAACTAGGCACCTGATGGGCTATCCAAAGTAAACAACAGTTTGAGTGATTGAAAATGTTTCAGATTACTGAAGGGAATTGGGCTCTCACCTGCCAAAGCAAATCAGATCCATATTTCTGTCTTTCAAGTATGAGAACCAGTTCCAGTCCTAGATAATCTGGGTAATTAGCTTTCCCGTTGACTAGGGTATTTTTGTGGATGAGCTTCAAAATGTTACAAAACAGGCATCTGAGGCAGTCATTTTAAAACTTAGTAAAGAAGCTTGGTTTTCTGTGAAAGCCTCACATTTGATCTACTGGTCCACTTCAGTCAGTTGGGTCAGCATAAATTATATTCAGATGATAAAGACAGTCTAGTTGAAAAAAAAAAAAGGAACACTTTAACATATTTCCTCGAGTAAATGTGGATTTGTCTGTAACTAATAGACATGGAATGTCTTGCACTCAATCTCCATTCTAAAATAATAATTATGGTATTTGTTAAGCACTTAATAATAAGAATAATAATAATGATGGCATTTATTAAGCACTTACTATGTACAAAGCACTGTTCTAAGCGCTGGGGAAGTGACAAGGTGATCAAGTGGTCCCATGGGGGGCTCACAGTCTTAATCCCCATTTTATTGATTAGGTAACTGAGGCCCAGAGAAGTTACCCAAAGTCACACAGCTGACAATTGGCAGAGCTGGGATTTGAACCCATGACCTCTGACTCCAAAGCCCATGCTCTTTCCACTCAGCCATGATGCTTCTCTATGAGCGGGCACTTACTATGAGCGAGGCACTGTACTAAGTGCTGGGGTGGATATGAGCGAAGGAGGATGGACACAATCCCTGTCCCACATGGGGCTCACAGTCTCAATCCCCATTTTACAGATGGGGTAACCAAGGCCCAGAGAATCAATCAATCAATCAATCGTATTTATTGAGTGCTTACTGTGTGCAGAGCACTGTACTAAGCGCTTGGGAAGTACAAGCTGGCAACATATAGAGACAGTCCCTACCCAACAGTGGGCTCACAGTCTAGAAGGGGGAGACGGAGAACAAAAGCAAACATATTAACAAAATAAAATAGAATAGGTAGGTACAAGTAAAATAGAGTAATAAATATGTACAACCATATATACATATATACAGGTGCTGTGGGGAAGGGAAGGAGGTAAGATGCGGGGGATGGAGAGGTGGACGAGGGGGAGAGGAAGGAAGGGGCTCAGTCTGGGAAGGCCTCCTGGAGGAGGTGAGCTCTCAGCAGGGCCTTGAAGGGAGGAAGAGAGCTAACTTGGCGGATGGGCAGAGGGAGGGCATTCCAGGCACGGGGGAGGACATGGGCTGGGGGTCGATGGCGGGACAGGAAGGCTGAGTTGGTGCGAATGAGGTTGTCGTTGTGAACTGACTTTCCCAAGGTCACACAACAGACAAATGGAGTAGGCGGAATTAGAACCCATGACCTTCTGACTCCCAGTCCCTTGCTCTATCCAATAGGCCTTGCTGCTTCTAAAAAGGAGGAAGGTGTAGTGGTGCCAACTTGGTAGCAGCCTTCGATGGGGGAAAAAAATGTATAGTTGATACATAGGCCAGCCCACACACTCTGCTCCCCTCCGCTAACCTCACTGTGCCTCGTTCTCGCCTGTCCCACCATCGACCCCTGCCCCATGTCCCACCTCTGGCCTGGAATGCCCTCCCTCCTCACATCCACCAGACTAGCTCTCTTCCCCGCTTCAAAACCCTAAGAGCTCACCTCCTCCAGGAGGCCTTCCCAGACTGAGCCCCCCTTTTCCTCTGCGCCTCCTCCCCATCACCCCTCCTCCCTCCCTCTGCTCTACCCTTTTCCCCTCCCCACAGCATTTGTGTTTATTTGTACATACTTATTCTATTTTATTTTATTAATGATGTGTATAGATCTATAATTATACTTATCTATTTTGATGCTATTGATGCCTGTCTACTTGTTTGGTTTTGTTGTCTGTCTCCCCCTTCTAGACTGTGAGCCAGTTGTTGGGTAGGGATGATTGTCTCTATCTGGTGTCGAATTATACTTTCCAAGTACTCAGTCCAGTGCTCTGCATGCAGTAAGCGCTCAATAAATCAATCAATCAATCGTATTTATTGAGCGCTTACTGTGTGCAGAGCACTGTACTAAGCGCTTGGGAAGTACAAGATGGCACCATATAGACACAGTCCCTACCCAGCAGTGGGCTCACAGTGCAAAAGGGGGAGACAGAACAAAACCAAACGTACTTACAAAACAAAATAGAACAGATATGCACAAGCAAAATAAATAAATAGAGTAATAAATATTTACAGACATATATACAGGTGGAAGAGAAGAGAAGTGACTTGTCCAGGGTTACCCAGCAGACGAGTGGAGGAGCTGGAATTCGAATGAATGAATAATCGTTCAGTAATAATAATTGTGGTATTTGTTAAGCACTTACTATGTCCCAAACACTGTACCAAATGCTAGGGTAGTTACAAGATAATCAGATCCCATTTGGGACTCACAGTCTCAAGTAGGAGGGAGAAGAGGAGTTGAATCCCCATTTTACAGACGAGGGAACTAAGGCACAGAGAAGTTAAGTGACCTGCCCAAGGTCACACAGCAGGCAAGTGGCTGAGCCAGGCTGAGAACCCGGGCCCTCAGACGCCCAGGCTCGTGCTCTTTCCACTCGGCCACGCCGCTCAAATCGTAGCAGTTGTTTTTTGTACTTCATCCTCTTCAGCAAAAGTTTATTATGGCTGTGAAGAATATTTACTATATCAGGACAGGCAAGGCAGGAGTCTAGACTGTGAGCCCATCGTTGGGTAGAGATTGTCTCTGTTGCTGAATTGTACTTTCCAAGCGCTTAGTACAGTGCTCTGCACACAGTAAGCGCTCAGTAAATACGATTGAATGAATAAAAAGAGTCAAAGTAATTGACTTGTGGCTACCTGCATATTAATCATTAGCCAGTTTGCACACAGGCCATATAAAAATTATGTTCTTTCATTCTGTGGCAAAACCACCTAGAACAATAAGGCTTAAACAAGAGGAAGAGAGAAAAATACAAATCAGAACTAAAAGAACCCATAGTTTATTAAGTTTTTAATTAAACATGATGAACACATTTAAATAACACAAAGGCCTCAGGCTGAACTGCACCTAATCGAAACGGATTAAGTCACCCATCCACACTCGGATAGATATTAATTCTGTTTATTTATGCATGCTAGCTGAAGGCAGCATTTGCTGCTGCTGCTCTGTTGCTGCTTATTGCACTGGGATTCCATTGCAGCATGATGCTGGGATCTTAATTAGCATTCAGCTGTTGATTACAGAAACACTGATGAGGCTAATTGAATTCTCTTTAAAAACCGAGGCCTGCATTTTCCTTGCAAAGTCAGACAGGTTGCTGCACAGGGCAAAGGTTTGTGTGATTGGAGTTTCAAAGAATTGTGGAATTTGCATTCCATAGCTGTCTGTTTGACCCTCTTTGGTTTTTGAAATTGTCTAGACATTGAATCACCTTGAAGGAGAAGGCCAGGTGTTGCTTGAGGTGAAGGTTTTGTTACGGTGCAAATTAATGCGGGATCCTGTCGAAGACCCTTCCATTTTATCCTGGATAACTGTAGCTTTTATCACAAAACATGCCATCTTTTAAATATTTTATACCACTTTTAATGTAGTGCTGTTGAGGTCAACAACCAAATTCAAGTAACCTCTGAAATTTTTATCCAAAGATAATTAATCCTTGCTGGTGGTAAACCTTAATTGGCCATGTACATGGATTTACAAGTTCATAAATTTTAAAACGTCTGGATCACGTCTTCAGTTTAAAGCTGTTTGTCATACATATAAATGAAAACCCTTCTTCCAAAAATGACATGACATGGCAGACTAATTTTCTGAATATCCGTAATCCGATGAACCAGTGCAGCTGGTCAAGAAATTATTTCCACAGAATACACACAGTTATTTGCTTGGTTTCTTTTCCCAGCATCTTCCCCAAACACCTCTCTCATGCCCCTTTTGGAATATCTGCTCAAGAAAACATTGTTTTCATTGTTCACTCCTTTGAAGCCAAGCACCTAGAATATGCTGGAAGACAGGGCTTCTTACTGGGGCAAAACACTATGAATTTTATTTACTGTTTGTGTGGCAGCTGTAAAAAAGGGAACTAACTCTGAGCAAAATCGAACTAAAGTCTTTGCACGGGGAACAAGAAGAGGGAGTGGAAGAGAGGGCAGCCATGAAGGAGAAGGAAACATCAAGCCATCTTTGTAAATGAAACCTCCATTGCTTGCCTGCATTTGAATCGTGGAAAATATTTTTAAATGTTGAAGAAAAGTGCATGGGCTTGACATCAGTTTTATGTCCATAATCCAGAAAATAGGACAGTTTCATTCTGGAGAGATTGCTGGTAAGAATTCCCACCCTTCCAATTTGAATCACATCACTGAAATTCAGGCAGTCTCGAAACAATTTTTATTCTGTGGAAATTGGGAATAAATTGAAAGTTGTACTTTGAAACCTTAGCCAGGAACCAGATATTCATTCATTTATTCAATCATATTTATTGAGTGCTTATTGTGTGCAGAGCACTGTACTAAGCGCTTGGGAAGTACAAGTTGGCAGCATATAGAAACGGTCCCTACCCAACAACGGGCTCACAGTCTAGAGGGGGGAGACAGACAACAAAACAAAACATGTGGACAGGTGTCAAGTCATCAGAATAAATAGAAATAAAGCTAGAAGCACATCATTAACAAAATAAATACAATAGTAAATATGTACAAGTAAGATAAATAGAGTAATAAATCGGTACAAACATATATATATATATATATATACATACACCTATATATATACAGGTGATGTGGGGAGGGGAACGATGTAGGGTAGGGAGGAAGGGGAGGAGGAGAGGAAAAAGGGGGCTCAGTCTGGGAAGGCCTAAATGTGTGTGACCTGATAGAAAGGTAGATTTTACCACATTCCTTTCCACTTAGCCCCCATTTAAAAATCTATCTAATCAGAGGGTAGGCCCGAAAGTAATATTCTATGAACAAACAGGAAAAAGGGAATGTATTTGTTCGCATATTTAGAAGGAGCTCCTCAGAGAAAATTGTCAGTGAAGCAAGTCATTTAAAAATAGTGACTATTCTCAAGCATTTTACTACTAACCAAAGGTGGTTACAGTTGATCTTGTGGGTTAACTCATTACAGACAAGGCATGAAGTCTTAAAAGACTAGGATGGTAGCGGGGAGAAACTCAAATAAAACAAAAAATGGAGAAAAATTTGGATGAGGTTGTCCTTATCTAAAGATGAATGTCCTTTAATAATGAAATATGACTGCTCTTGTTGTGATTAACTCTCATCAGATTTTGATCAAAACCTTTGCTTAAAGAGGTAGATATCGTGGATCGAGCCGAGTTTATTGTGGAATCCTTTTAGAAATGAGACAGTGAATTAAAAATCAATTATATGTGTAGAAAAGTTGATATAGGGCAATCAGTTTCATCCCCTAGCTTGCAGAAAGATCCTAGTGTTTAACCAGCTGTAAAAATGAATGAATTTTAAAAGCCTTTAGCAAATGAGATAGGGTAAGCACTTAGGAAGGGAGAGAATTTTTTTAAAAAAATCAGCATTTCATGTTCAGCAAAGGCTTTCTTCAGGAAAAATCTGTAAATCCAGTCAGTGACCTTGGCTTCGCCATGGGTGACTTTATTGCTTTTCTAGGCTTGATCTTTCTACAGCTGCCAAATAAGTTGGTCCTTTTCCTACCAATGTTGTTATTTTTCTTTCTTCTTTTTTCTTATTCATTGTCCTTCTTCCCCAGACTGAATATTTATAGTTAAGTACTTATGATACCCTAAGCAAAAGGAAAAGTTGGTTGAGTTGGGGGTTTTTTTCCACGGTGCTCAGGGCTACTGGAGGGAGGTGTTTCTGAGTAAGGGGTAGGACGCTAACCCCAAATCGAATGCCTGCCAGCATAAGCTAAATTATTCCTAGGTGTTCCAAGTAATCTTTTCAAATCAGATTTTTTTTATGAGGCATTTTTCACTGTTTCCAAGGGGGGGAAAGTCTGCTGCTTGAAAGATTAATAAATGCTATAGCAGTTGGTTGTTGAAACTGTGTTTTTCATCTCATTTTCAAGGACGACGAAAAAATGGAGATAGCTTACACCTTCAGCTGCTCTCGATCATCTTTCTGTGTTCATTTAAAAATGAGAACAAGACACAAGAGGGCTTGAGAGATTGCATTTGTTCTCCCATAGGCAAAGTGGTTATTTTATAAATGAAGAGGACTAAAAAACCTCTCCTTGGTAGTTTCTTAGCAACAGAGCTGGAGTCAATCTTCTGTGTATGTGTGTAATGTATATTCTATGTATAGCAACATTAGATGTAGAGCCTTACAGCTTCACAAGTGAGACGGAGATTGGACTGGTAATAGGAAACTCTGAAAGAGAAAGGAGGAAAAATAGAAACCATTCAAAGTGAGAGAGACTAGATCAGTCCTAGTGATGGGCCCCGCTCACTAAATCAAAGTTTCTCCCAGGTAAATAACTCACGGTGGCCCTGAGCAATGTAATTCCGGACTCTGCTACCTGTCGGCCCTTTTCGATCTTTTCCTGATAACAGGCCGGCAGTACATTATTCCATCTAATGACTTTTGCTCCATTTTCTTCCCTTGTCCCTAGCCCCGAACATACACTAGTCACCTTTGGAGTTGCTATGTAAGTCTTGAGCCACTGCTTCAGGACCTCTAGGTCTGTGTCCACCCCAATTTGCTTGAATCCACCCCAACACATAGAACAGTGCCTGACACATAGTAAGCGCTTAAATATAATTACTAGTATTGCTATTATTTAATAATGATCTGTTACCTTGCTAGAATCCCTCTCTTCACTGTTCTGCAGGCAAGAAAACTGAGGAGTTAGAGGTGTTGGACACCCTTAGGAATTTGTCAAAAGGCAGTTTATTGCCACAAGAATTTGGTGTTTCTGTTGTGTAACAGAGCCACACAAAGGGGCCATTGGAATAAGCCCCAGGACCCAAGGTGTGGATTCTGTCTACTACACATTTATTGTATAGGAAATACAAATATTTACTACACAATACAATACAAATACAAATATTGTGTGGTGACTGAGGGCATGATAGGGAACTTCCTATGGTCTTGTTGCTAAAAATGTCTGAGCAGCCAGAAAATATAAAATGGGTGAGTGGTCCAATTTTGATGCTGTGAAATCAGGGTTCCATTTCCTTGGAGGTTCTGCAGTTCTGGTCCAGTCCCGGTCAAAGTTGGCTGTAGCTAATTAATATATAATACCCTCAAGTTCTCTCGTAACACGTATTTTCACTCCTGCTTTATTCCAGAGTAGCAAGTAATCGATCGCTAGCGCACATTCATTTGGAGTGAGTGTGATGTAGTGTCAGAAGAAACATTTGCAATTATGCATCTGTGAGTACTGTGTGTACTGAAGTATGAGTTTGCCCCCAGTTGCGGGCTATGTCAAGAACGGAGCACCCATGTCTCGAAAGAGAGTTATCTTCAGCTTTCTTCTCAATTTTATGGTTTTCTAAGTAATGATACTTTTGATTTTTGTCTCTGATGATTTTAAAGTATTCCTCTCAATAACAATGTTGGTCATCAGTTATCATCAGTCATATTTATTGTACGCTTACTGTATGCAGAGCACTGGACTAAGCGCTTGGGAGAGTACAGTGTAACAGAATTGGTTGACCCATTCCCTGCCCCCAACAAGCTTATTTCTTTTATCTTTCCTACTCATTGCCACTTACCAGAATGTTAGCTAGAAACAGGGCAGATGGAAAATGTTGTGCTGCAGCAGGGATTTATGCTTGGTGGAGGACTTGGGTCCATATTCATTCATTCATTCAGTCGTATTTATTGAGCGCTTACTGTGTGCAGAGCACTGTACTAAGTGCTTGGGAAGTACAAGTTCGCAACATATAGAGATGGTCCCTACCCAACAACGGGCTCACAGTCTAGAAGGGGGAGACAGACAACAGAACAAAAGTTAACAGGTGTCAGTACCATCAGAATAAATAGAAATAAAGCTAGATGCACATCATTAACAAAATAAGTAGAATAGTAAATATGTACAAGTGATATAAATAGAGTAATATGTACAAACATATATACAGGTGCTGTTGGGGGCGGCGGAGGTAGGGCCGGGGGGAATGGGGAGGAGGAGAGGAAAAGGGGGGCTCAGTCTGGGAAGGCCTCCTGGAGGAGGTGAGCTCTCAGTAGGGCTTTGAAGGGAGGACAAGAGCTAACTTGGCAGATGTGCAGAGGGAGGACATTCCAGGCCAGGGGGAGGACGTGGGCCGGGGGTCGACGGTGGGACAGGCGAGAACGAGGTACAGTGAGGAGGTTAGCGGCAGGGGAGCAGAGGCTGCCGGCTGGGCTGTAGAAGGAAAGAAGGGAGGTGAGGTAGGAGGGGGTGAGATGATGGCGAGCTTTGAAGCCAAGAGTGAGAAGTTTTTGCTTGATATCCACGTGATCACTGATTGTCCTCCCTCAGTACACTGTTTTGCACCCAGTAAGCTGTCAATAAGTACGATGGATTGATTTCTAGCCTCTCTGACTCAGAGGGAGCTGCCGCCAGCATTCCCAGCCTGCTGACAAAATACCAGCAAAGGATGTGGCGGCTGACAGATCAGATTAAAGAAAGAAAATCCTGGGGTTGAGCTAGTGGGAGGCAGGTTCAGCGTATCAGAAGCCAAAAACTGAAGGTGAAGCTGCCAGCGGCTGTCACCCCCCCAAGTCCACAATTAGCAAAATTAGCAGTGGGAACTGAGGAGGCAACGGAGAGACAGGAATAAATAGGCCTGGGCAGATGCCGAGTGTTTGTCCAAAGCTGTTTTATGCATATCCCCATTTTGATGTTTCCTTATGGATTTTAATTGAGGAAATTAAGGTTTGCTGGAGCCAGGGCCCATCGTTTGATTCATTGAAATGCACCACCTAGTGGCCAGAGAGCATCTTAGCAGAAATTTTCTCTCCTTAACGTCAGAATCTTGTTACAAGGTAGTGGACAGATTGACTTTTGCAGAAGTAAGACTGTTGTTTTGTCCATTTTACCTTGTGGAGCGGCTTAGATCAAGCAGATTCTTGGTCCCATCATCAGTGGATTGTTTCCTGTACGAATTTCTCCCCAGTGGTTGGGTTTCTTCTATAATAATAATGGCATTTGTTAAGCGCTTACTATGTGCAAAGCACTGTTCTAAGCGCTGGGGGATACAAGGTGATCAGGTTGTCCCGCGTGGGGCTCACAGTCATCATCCCCATTTTACAGATGAGGTAACTGAGGCTCCAAGAAGTTAAGTGACTTGCCCAAGGTCACACAGCAGGCATGTGGCAGAGCCGGGATTTGAACCCATGACCTCTGACTCCAAAACCCGTGCTCTTTCCACAGAGCCACGCTGCTTCTCAATAATAATAATAATAATAATAATAATAATGGTATTTGTTAAGTGCTTACTATGTGCCAAGCAGTGTTCTAAGCGCTGGGGAGGTTACAAGGCGATCAGGTTGTCCCACAGGGGGCTCACAGTTTTAATCCCCATTTTACAGATGAGGTATCTTAGGCACAGAGAAGTTAAATGACTTGCCCAAAGTCACACAGCTGACAATTGGCAGAGCCAGTATTTGAACCCATGACCTCTGACTCCAAAGCCCGTGCTCTTTCCACTGAGCCACACTGCTTCACGAAGCCACGCTGCTTCACATCTCTGTGTAAAGAACTGCTCCGGCAGGAACTCCAGAACAAGTGTTCCCCTAGTTCTTCAAGCAGGGAACATGCAGTAATGATGATGATGATGTTGGTATTTGTTAAGCGCTTACTATGTGCCAAGCACTGTTCTAAGCGCTGGGATAGATACAAGGTAATCAGGTTGTCCCCCGTGGGGCTCACAGTCTTAATCCCCATTTTACAGATGAGGGAACTGAGGCCCAGAGAAGTTAAGTGACTTGCCCAAAGTCACACAGCTGGCAACTGGCGGAGCCGGGATTTGAACCCCTGACCTCTGACTCCAAAGCCCGTGCTCTTTCCACTGAGCCACGCTGCTTCCCTTAGCCACGCTGCTTCCCTTCCCACGCTGCAGTAGAATGGAGGGAATTGCTGCGTAAGACTGGCTAAATCCTTGCTCACTAAGAGTCAATGCAGTTTCTTTGCTGAAGTAACAGAAATTAGGGCCGTAGGCTGAGAAACTCCTGTGACCTGGGCTTCCGAGCTTCTGTGGTGGAAAAAATCTGGATCTGGCTCAACGGACCTCCAGTTCTGTCAGCTGGAATATTCCCTGCTGGCTTCTCTGCTTCCCGGGTGTCTGCCTTTAAATGGCATGGGAACCTTAGGCCACTGTAGGCGCTTTTGGTTGAGGTGGATTTGGGGCTGCTGGTGGTGCCAGTCTTTGGGCCTTGGAGAACAGCTACCTTGCCTGCCCAGATCCCCTGATGCCGTTAGGTGATTCACGGAGTTGGAAATCAGCTGCTGTACGGGGGTAACCTGTGCAGAGTAAAAGGGTTCAGCAAACAACACAATGAGGATCCTGATCCTTTGACTCAAACTGCAGACCCCACCCAGCACATTACATCACCTCACTGCCGAAATTCTGATTTATTAACCTGCTTACGAAGGCCCTGGAGATGCATTGATTCATCACCTGTTTTACTGAGAGTGTGGGGTTTATATCTGTGTCCCGTGAGCTTCCTTCAACATCCCCATGTGTGCTTTCATTTTTTTCTTCCAAGGCTGGTGGTAGCAGCTTTTTCCTCAATAGAGGGAAATTGAGAGACTCTTCTGATCCATATGGAGCAGAGTGGGGAATGATGCTCAAAGATACTTCCAAGAAAAGTAAAAACTACCCTAGAAGTGAATTAAAGAGTGGGGTACCAGCTGCAATGTATTTTTTTTTTCATTCAAAGTACAAATCTGCCTAGTCCCAAATTCCATTCAGAAAATAGCATCCCTTAGGCACTTAATAATCATTGAGATTCTCTTAATTTCCTGACTACAACAGAGGTTTAGGCAGCGTCTGACTAAGCATCGGACATCTGAAGCAGTGCCATTTTGGGATGGGCTGCCAAAAATAGAAAGTCCTCCCCCAACAGACACACCCAGCATTGGGCTAACATAAATGCCTTACTGGTGACCTACCTCTTTCCGTTGGAGTTTTGAAAAAGAGCAGAAAAGAAAAAAAAAAAAGTCACTTCCCTTTCTCTTCCTATGGAAAAGACAGATGGGGAGAAATTGGTTTAGATTTTGAAAGGTGGGCCAAGCGGTTAGTAGGAAAAGTGATGATAAAGCTGCAGGAAGAGAGTCAAAGTCAGTGGAAATGAAATAGGAGAATCCAGCCTCTCCCCAGGTGAGGCAGACAGCAGTCCTGTACTCTAAGCCCCCAGTTACTACCATTGCCAAAAGACAATATCAGGCTTTTGTGACTTAAACTGCATGGCATATATCTTTGAATGTTGTAAAATACTTTTTCCTTAAGGGTTTAAACTTCCTAGTGGGTAATGAGGTAAGAAAGAACAAAAGTGTTTTGGGGGGTTGTTGTTTTCACTTGAAAAAAAGAACTGCTCAATTGCTAGTAGGTATGTCTGTCAGCTCATCTGTGGCATAACCAGTGTCAAATCGGTTCTTATTTAGGAAATCCTGATCCTGTCAAAGCCATAGCTGCTCTTGTGTCCTTTAGTTCTGCACACTGATCTTTTTGTGCAAAATAAGGGCCCCAGATGCCACTCTGCAGCTCATTTGCAGGTTGTGTTTGCATGATAAATTTTATTTTTCTAATCTCCCCATCAGTGGTGGCAATTTTTTTAATCTTTGAGATGACATAAAAATGCATTTTAATGAAGCAAATTATATAGCTCTGTCTCCTTTTGTGCACAAGCAGGGAGGCCATATTCAATTAGGCTGAAAAATGATTATTTGTTCTATTATAGGCTAGAGCAGAGTGGGTGAGAAAAAACTGTGATCCATCACCAGTTGCTCCGCTTTATGTTACTTAAATCACTTGCCATTCTGTCAGCAGCTCTGAATTCTCTCTGGGAGCCATTATTTAATTTAAGTTTGTGGAGGTGTCACTCGTTGGCTAATATGCTTCTTTCTGGTAGCAGGCACGTAAGACCTAAATATTAATCATTTGCTCTGCCCATCCAGGGATCCTGATTAGTTAGGAGGGTAACGGCCAACCGGGCTTAGTTAACCATTTGGAAAAAAAGACCGCACCACCAGGCTCACTGTTTCGGTGGCTTGAGGATCCGTTTGATGATCTAGACTAGAACCCGAAAATAACTTTGTTCCTGAATAGTGCTAGCCACCCACCAGCCCGAGGCTAGCGTTCCTTCATGCCCAGTGGAATCCTTTGCGCGTTTAAAGGGACAAGGGCAATGAGTGGTTTAACTCCCTGGCTGGGGCTTCAGGGCATAGATTTAGCTTGGAGCTTTCCCCTCCTTCAAGGGAGACTAGGGAAGAGAGGAGTCAGATACCCCTGCAGCCCCAGGAACCCCTCAAACTCAGAACTCAGAGTGGGTGCGCAGGGGCGGTGAGGGAAAGGGTGTGAGCCCACTGTTGGGCAGGGACTGTCTCTATATGTTGCCAATTTGTACTTCCCAAGCGCTTAGTACGGTGCTCTGCACACAGTAAGCGCTCAATAAATACGATTGATGATGATGATGATGAAGGGTGAAACAGGGAGGGAATTGGGCCGAGTGTGACCATCTTCTTGTTGCCCCATCCTAGTTCTGTCCCAGAGAAGCAGTGTGGTTTAGTGGATCGAACTTACTGAGAAGTAGTACGGTGTAGTGGATAGAGCACAGTCCTGGGAGTCAGAAGGTCATGGGTTCTCATCCCAGCTCTGCCACTTGTCTCCCAAGTCACTGAACTTCTCTGGGCCTCAGTTACCTAATCTGTAAAATGGGGATTAAGACTGTGAGCCCTATGATGATGATGATGATGATGATAATGGCATTTGTTAAGCGCTTACTATGTGCAACGCACTGTTCTAAGTGCTGGGGAGGTTACAAGGTGATCAGATTGTCCCACGGGGGGCTCACAGCCTTAACCCCCATTTTACAGATGAGAGAACTGAGGCCCAGAGAAGTTAAGTGACTTGCCCAAAGTCACACAGCTGACAGTTGGCGGAGCGGGATTTGAACCCATGACCTCTAACTCCAAAGCCCGCGCTCTTTCCACTGAGCCACGCTGCTTCTATGTGGGACAGGGACTGTGTCCAACCCGATTTGCTCATGTCTACTCAAGCACTTAGTACAGTGCTTAGCACATAGTAACCTCTTAACAAATGCCACGATTTTTATTATTATTATTATTATTATTATTATTAACACAGGCCCGGTAGTCAGAAGGATCTGGATTTTAATTCCAGCTCCACCACGTCTGCTCTGTGACTTTGGTCAAGTCACTTAACTTCTTTGGGCCTCAGTTACTTCATCTGTAAAATGGGGGTTGAGAGTGTGAGCCCCATGTGGGGTGGGGACAGTGTCCAACTTGATTAACTTGTATGTACCCCAGCGCTTACAACAGTGCTTGGCACATAGTAAGCACTTAACAAGTCTTGCCTTATGTTATCTCTAACCCATAGCAATTCCATGGACACATCTCCCCCAGAACCCCTCACCTCCATCTGCAATCATTCTGGTAGTGGATCCATAGAGGTTTCTTGGTAAAACTGTGGAATTGGTTTTCCATTGCCTTCTTCTGTGCAGTAAAATTGAGTCTCTGCCCTTGACTCTCTCCCATGCTGCTGCTGCCCAGCACAGCCGAGTTTTGACATGTATCAGATTGTCTTCCTCTCACTAGTCACTTCCCAAGCTAAGAATGGAATGGATAGGCCTCTTCTTGACTCTTCCTTCCATAGCCGAGACTAGTAGAGTATTGGAAACTCTCCAGGTGCAATCCGAAGAGGGTGCTTAACAAGTACTGGTATTTCCATTATCATTATTATTCCAAGGAAATGAGATTCTAAATGTTTCTATTGGATTTTGTTGCTTAGCAGGGTGGTTTTGGCACCTGGGTTTCTTCCTTCTTTCTCCCATCGGATCAGCGCCGTGAAAATTCCGTCCTTTGGTTATCAGCAGCCTCCGAACTTAAGGAATAAAGCATCTGCAGCCAATCTCTTGGGGCATCCAGAACTCCCAGTAGCCTGCAGATCTGTCGTCTCCATTCCACTTTGCTTGCGTTTGTCTCTATTTTTGTTGGTGTCTAATTCAGCTCACACTTTCTCTTCCGTTCCTCTGTCTTCCACCCCCGTCAAACATTCAAAGTATCCTTTTAGATTTATATTGCTTTTAGGCTACACTGGGAGATGGATCAGCTAGTAGCTCATGCATTTAGAGGAGTCAATAGGCATCACACCATATTACCCTCCACTGGGTCGGAATAATTTCAAGCACTCAAATCAAGCATTCTATTTGTTATGAGTTGGGGGCTGGGGGAGACCTTCACCTCATTTTGATACCTGTTTTAGAATTGAATTTCTGGTGCAGAACTGAGCAGTAGCTCTTTCATGAATAAGCAGGTAACCTTAGTGTCCCATCAAAAAATGGAGAAAACACATATGTACGCTCAGTGTGCCTAAAATATAGGGGTAACGTTCTATAAAATTCTGTGTAGTGGAAAAAACTGGTTTATATGCCACGCGTACATGTGCAACCATTTCTTCCAACATTGTACCGCAAGTTTTCCAGCTTGACATGTGTGGTTGGAAAAAAAACCCGCCTAATTCTCTGACTTCAGTCTTTTCCAAAACCCATAGTAAAAGCACTCTTTTTGGAAGTACCGAATGTGCGTGCGTGCACGGCACACACACACACACACACACACACACACACACACAGACATACACACACACACACAGAAAGATCATGCCACTGATGGTGAAATTTATCTGTGAGTGTGAGGTGTGAGGTATCCCACCACCAGTTAGGTGGTATTCATTAGTGATGTTGTTTTCTGAGCCATATACACATTCTGACCCAGTCCCTCTGAATCCAACAGCATGCCTGGCAAAATGTTGAGGATTTTTTTTAATATGGTATTTGTAATAATAATAACAATAATAGTGGTATTTGCTAAGTACTTACTATGTGCCAAGCACTGTTGTAAATGCCAGGGTAGAAACAAGCAAATCAGGTTGGACACAGTCCCTGTCCCATGTGGGGCTCACAGTCTAAGTTTCCATTTTACAGATGAGGTAACTGAGGAACAGAGAAGTGAAGTGACTTGCCCAAGGTCACACAGCAGACGTGTGGGGGAGCCGGGTTAAGAACCCATGACCTTCTGACTCCCAAGCCAGTGCTCTATCCACTGTGCCCTGCTGCTTCTAAAGTGCTATGTGCTAGACACCATTCAAAGCACTAGGCACAGTGCATGTCAAAGTCTTAATCTCCATGTTACAGCTGAGGTAACTGAGGCACAGAAAAGTTAAGGGACTTGCCCAAGATCACCCAGCAGACAAGTGGTGGAGCTGAGATTCGAACCCAGGTCCTCTGATTCCCAGGCCCACGCTCCTTCCCTAATGGTTGGTGAGGAAGGTACTGTTGCAATCTGTGGTGGAATCAATCAGTCATATTGATTGAGCCCTTACTGTGTGCAAAGCACTGTACTAAGCACTTGGGAGAGTACAGTATAACAGAGTTGTTAGACACGTTCCCTGCCAAAACCGAGCTTACAGTTTAGAGGGGAAGACAGATGTTAATATAAATAGGGATATATACATAAATGCTGTGAGTCTGAGGGAGAGGTGAAAAAAGGGAGCAATCCAAGGGCCACCATAGAGAAAGGATGTGGACCCCCTCAGCTGCGGACCCTGCTGTGACGTCATCCCGTTTGTCCGCCGTTGTTGCGACACATCATCATCATTAATCGTATTTATTGAGCGCTTACTTTGTGCAGAGACACATCTGCTCTCCCTGTCATTGGGACTGTCACTGGGAAGATTCCATAGGTACACATACTGTATTCATCAATTAATCATTTATTGAGTGTTTATTACGTGCAGAGCACTGTACAAAGCATTTGGGATTGTACAATCTAACGGAGTTGATAGACATTTTCCCTGCCCAAAACGAGCTTACGGTCTAGAGAAGCTTACACCTGCCTCTAAACCTACGTTCATGGGCCTGTTCTTTCTCGTAATTCCTGCTGACAGTGTGGTTCCGTTTCCTCTTTTCTTTCTTTTATCCAAGAGATGTTTTTATATTTGGCACAGTTTTTGAGGTGGACCCCCTCAGCAGCGGACCCTGCTGTGACGTCATCCCATTTTTCCGCCGTTGTTGAGACACATCTGCTCTCCCTGTCATTGGGACTGTCACTGGGAAGATTCCATAGGTACACATACTGTATTCATCAATTAATCATTTATTGAGTGTTTATTACGTGCAGAGCACTGTACAAAGCATTTGGGATTGTACAATCTAACGGAGTTGATAGACATTTTCCCTGCCCAAAACGAGCTTACGGTCTAGAGAAGCTTACACCTGCCTCTAAACCTACATTCATGGGCCTGTTCTTTCTCGTAATTCCTGCTGACAGTGTGGTTCCGTTTCCTCTTTTCTTTCTTTTATCCAAGAGATCTTTTTATATTTGGCACAGTTTTTGAGGAATTTTTTTTTCAGTATTTTGAGACACTCGCACAAAGGGAAAGGAACTTATGAATCATCGGCTCTTTTTAAAACTGCTTTTATATTTTAGCTGCCAAGTTCTCCGCCTGAACCAGCATCTTGTTCTGTAATTGGTTGGCAGTGTAGCAGGGCTCTCTCTGTCACTGTGGCATTCTTGACTGTTTTTGGCATTGGGAAACTGAACCTTATGACTGGACACTGTCATTTGCCATCCTGAAGCACCTGGTGTGTGGAAGCTGCTTAGCCCCTATGAAGCCTAATGCATAAAGAAAAGGCAGGCTGGTCTGTTATTTTCTTATAAGTGTTTACCCCCTTTCCTAAGGCTGGATCCATTGTGAGAAGAACTGTATCTGTGAGGAAAGATTTTAGGAATTGGGGTGTTTCACTCTAAAGACAAGAAGCAGCAGCATGGCCTAATGGAAAGAGCTCGGGCCTGCGAGTCAAGGATTTGGGCTCTAATCTTGGTTCTGCCCTTTAAACTTCTCTGTGCCTCAGTTTCCTTGTCTGTAAAATAGGGGTTACATTGTACTCCCTCTTACTTAGATTATGAGCTCCATATGGGTAGGGATTGTGTCCACCTGATGATCTTGTTTCTTCCCCAGTGCTTAGTATAGTGCTTGGCACCACAGTAAATGCTTAACAAGTATCATGAACAAGCAAACAAAAAATCCCAGATTTTTAGCACTCATTCTGCTTTCCTCTCACTTGAGTCAGACAAATTAGATTGACCCCACCTGGTCACGTTTCTTGGGCATATTTCACAGAGACTAATGAATGAATGTGACAAATCCATAATCTTGGCATTATCTTTGACTCTTCTCTCTCATTCAACCCACATCTTCAGTCTGTCACCAAATCCTGTCTGTTCTACTGTCACAACATCATTAAAATCTGCCCTTTCCTCTCTAGCCAAATGGCTACTGTGTTGATCCATGTACTTTTGTTATGGTATTTGTTAAGCACTTACTGTGTGCCAGTCCCTGTCTAAGAGCTGGGGTAGATAAAAGGTTATCAGTTTGGGCACAGTCCATGTCCCACGTGAGCTCGCAACCTTAATCCCCATTTTGCAGGTGAGGTAACTGAGGTACAGAGAAGTGAAGTGACTTGCCCAGGGTCAATAAGCAGACTAGTGGTGAAGCCGGTTTTAGAACCCAGGTCCTTCTAATTCCCAGGCCCATGCTCTCTCCACCAGGCCACGCTGCTTCAGTCAGTCATATTTGAGTGCTTACTATTTGTAGGGCACTGTCCTAAGCGCTTGGGAGAGTACAATATAACAATAAACAAGACAAATTCCCCACCTACAATGAGTTTATAGTGTACAGTTTCAGTCATTTATCATATCTTGCCTTGACTTTACTGCATGAAGCCGACTTGCTGACCTCGGTGCCTCCTATCTCTCCCCACTCCAGTTCATACTTCATTTTGATGCTGGATCGTTTTCATCCATTCATTCATTCATTCATTCATTCAATCGTATTTATTGAGTGCTTACTGTGTGCAGAGCACTGTACTAAGCGCTTGGGAAGTACAAGTTGGCAACATATAGAGACGGTCCCTACCCAACAGTGGGCTCACAGTCTAGAAGGGGGAGACAGAGAACAAAACAAACCATATTAGCAGAATAAAATAAATAGAATAAATATGTACAATCAATCAATTGTATTTATTGAGCGCTTACTGTGTGCAGAGCACTGTACTAAGCGCTTGGGAAGTACAAATTGGCAACATATAGAGACAGTCCCTACCCAACAGTGGGCTCACAGTCTAAAAGGGGGAGACAGAGAACAAACCCAAACATACTAACAAAATAAAATAAATAGAATAGATATGTACAAGTAAAATAAATAAGTAAATAGAGTAATAAATATGTACAAACATATATACATATATACAGGTACTGTGGGGAAGGGAAGGAGGTAAGATGGGGGGGATGGAGAGGGGGACGAGGGGGAGAGGAAGGAAGGGGCTCAGTCTGGGAAGGCCTCCTGGAGGAGGTGAGCTCTCAGTAGGGCCTTGAAGGGAGGAAGAGAGCTAGCTTGGCGGATGTGCGGAGGGAGGGCATTCCAGGCCAGGGGGCTGATGAGGGCTGGGAGTCGACGGCGGGACAGGCGAGAACGAGGCACGGTGAGGAGAGAGGGTGCGGCAGAGGAGCGGAGGGTGCGAGCTGGGCTGTAGAAGAAGAGAAGGGAGGTGAGGTAGGAGGGGGCGAGGTGATGGACAGCCTTGAAGCAGAGACGAGGAGTTTCTGCCTGATGCATAGGTTGATTGGTAGCCACTGGAGATTTTTGAGGAACTGAGGAACTGTTTTTCTAAATAAACATTCAGTCTGCATTTTCCATGTTCTCAAGAACCTCCAGGGGTTGTCCATCCGTCTCCTCATCAAACAGAAATTCCTTACGATTGGCTTTAAACCACTCAATCAGCTTGCCCCCTCCTACCTCACCGCTACTCTCCTACTACAACCCAACCTGCACACTTTGCTCCTGCAATGCCAACCTACTCACTGTACCTCGAACTCATCTCTGTCACTACCAACCCATCACCCACATCCTTCCTCTGGCCTGAAACTCCCTCCCTCTTCATACCTATCAGAACATCATTCTCCCTACTTTCAAAGCCTTATTAAAGTCTCCTCTCTTCCAAGAGGCTTTTCCTAATTAAGCCCTCTCCCTTCGGCATCACCCTTGCACTTGGATTTGTGTCCTTTATTCGCCCCACAATGCTTATCTACATATCTTTGGTTTATTTAAAGGTCCATCTCCCTCACTAGACTGTAAACTCCTTGTAGGCAGGGAACGATACCGTAGTCTCCCAAGCTACTAGTAGAGTGCTGTCCACGTAGTAAGCACTTAAATGGATTGATTGATTGACACTGTAAAGACAGGACCAAATGAGGAACTACAAGAAGCAACGTAGCTTAGTGGATAGAGCACAGGCCTGGAGTCAGAAGGATCTGGGTTCTGATACTGGCTCGGCCACATGTCTTCTCTGTGACTTGGGCAAATCACTTAACTTCTCTGTGCCTCAGTTACCTCATTTGTAAAAAATGGGGATTAAGACTGTGAGCCCCATATGGGACAGGGACTGGGTCTAACCTGATTAACTTGTATCCACTCCAGTGCTTAGAACAGTGCTGGGCATATAGGGCTGAACAAGAACCATAATTATTATTAGTAGTAGTAACTGCAGGCTGGTAAAAAATACTAAGAGATCAGGCGAGTTGAGTACATCCACTGGATTTGGCTAGAAAAGAAAGAGGGAAGAGAACTTTGCACTAGGACAATTATTCCTATCTAGTTCTGTGTGGTTTTAATGCTCTTTGTGGAGGCTGTCCTCACAGAAGACATGTGTGTATGTGTGTCTGAATATGTGTATGGGTGTGTTTGAAGGAATCAGACTGCCCATGGTCTAAAAATAAGAGGAAGCATGAGTTTCACCCTGCCTGCCTAAGGACTCTGAAATTGAACACAAAGCACCATGAAAGACCCCTGTTCAGTTCCCGAGGAGGTTCAGAGAAGGCAGCCTGGAGTTCAGAGAGTAACCCAACAAGCCATGAAGCACTGGTCAAGGAAGTGAAACTGGTGGTGGAAAGAAAGGCTGGTCAATTATTATAATGCAGGCATCTTTGGGAGTTTTTGCAAGAAGGCTAAATCAATCAATCATATTTATTGAGCGCTTACTGTGTGCAGAGCACTGTACTAACCCCTCCTCTCAAGGCCCAGGCTCAGGAATGTCTGTATCCAGTGGAGATACAAAGAAATGGTGCAAATGCTGGGGTGATTGGGCTCATCAGGCCCCAAACCTCAGTTGAGAGCCCTGAGATCATGTGCCCTGAAGAAAAGAGGCAAGGTCCAAATGGGCCTGTCTTCATCAGAGTCCTGAATATGGCCCAAAGCAGTCTGGTTATAAATGCTAGTGTGAGTCATTTAGGTCGAGCTTGCTGTCAGGGGGAATTTGATGGTGTTGGCATGTGGTGGGGGGATGGCGGGGGGAGGCGAACGGGGAATGGTGCCTCTCTTTGTGAGGTCTACAGCCCTCTCAGACTCAGGGCCTAGAGAGGTAGGATTCAGCAGTGTACATTTACTTTGACAACTGCCTGCTGAATTTGAGGGTTAGGGGTCACCGCTGGTTGGGGAGTCTAGTGGCAGTCCTTCCAAGTTCTGTTATCAGGTTCAGGTTACACTTTTGCAAGTATTCTCTTCTGTGAATTTAGGAATTGGGAGCATCTGAAAGTTTGGGGCAGGTGATGTGTCTGTTTATTGTTGTACTCACCCAAGCACTTAGTACAGTGCTTTATACACAGTAAGCTCTCAAAATAAATGCAAATGCATGAAAGCATTACTAAACTTTTCCCTACCCTAGAGTGGGGAATAGTTCTGTCTTCCTAACTGTACAATCTCACACTCATGTAGCTATTAGACTGGAGTTGACCTTACATCTTAAAATCCTCTCATTCATTCATTCAGTCGTATTTATTGAGCACTTACTGCATGCAAAGCACTACACTAAGCGCTTGGGAGAGTACAATAGAACAAAAGACACATTCCTGCAAACAATGAGCTCAGTCTAAAGGGGGAGACAGACATTAATATAAATAAATAAATCCATAAACCGAAAAGCAGTGAGAGAATGCTGCTAAACTCTACTGTGAACTATTCATGTTAACTTCTTGATTCTGCTGGCAAGCCCATTCAGCCTGCGTGACTAGGGTTTCAGTATCTCCCTCTTTCCCCTTCTTCCCTTTTTGCTTCCTCTCCCCCTTTTATCCAGCCAGCCAAAGCTCTGAATGTGGAGCGAAGATTGGAGTTGGAACTGTAAGGAATTTGATAGGTGGAGAAATAATTCCTTTAATGTGCAGAACTTTTTTTTCCTAGTTGTTCCCAGCGTGAGACCCACTGTGCCTGGTTGTGTTAGAATGCTGGAATGGTCTGAGCCTGACTGAAGGCATTCTCTAGAATACACTTGTCAACCCTGCCAGGCTTGGAAGGAAGGCAGAGAAGCCTGTTCCCCAGTCTCAAGAATATCCATTAGTGGTATTTATTTAATGCTTGCTGTTCATAGCACTGTATCAGGTGCTTGGGAAAGTAGAATACAACAGAGCTGGTAGTCATGTTCCCTACTCACAAAGAGCTTTCAGTCTCCACAAAACAGTCAATCTGCTGCTTTTGGGCCTAGACAACTCATCTGAAGAAGAGGCATTTACACCCCAGCTTATATGATTTCCTTTCTGATTCCTGCTATCAGTGGGTTAAATTTTCATTCTATTTGTTACTTGCTCTAGATTGTAAGCTTGTTGTGGGCAGGGGATGTGTCTACCCACTCTGTTATTTTGTACCCTCCCAATTGCTTAGCACAGTGCTCTGCACATGGTAAGTGCTCAATAAATACAATTTATTGCTCTAAAGAGAAGGAGCTAAAGTTCTCTCCTCTTCCCTCCTTCATTCCACTACTTTCCCCACCTCACTACCAAAAGGCTAAAAGCCATAGGGCTCCTGAATAATTGGATCAGTAATAACCTCAGCCTTAGGTCAGCATTTCCTCAGTTGAAAACTTCCCCTGACATGATGTGTTTGTGACTGGAAAGGGTTATGGAATATGTTTTAAATCGTCTAACTCGTAGCATTTTGTATGATAAGTGGACAGTTAAAAGAAACACACCCTTTTTAAAAAAAGCCCATGCTATAGTACTGCTTAAACAGTCTTAAAGGAATTCTTTTCATAAACAGAAACTGTGCTTTAAGGATCCAGTGTATCCTGGACATTGAAGAGAATAAACACACATCATGAAAAATAAACTCTATTGTGAGCATCCAGTGTTTCTTCTCTGTTCCCCCTAGACTATAAGCTTGCAGTTGGCAGGGACCATGTCTACCATCTCTGTTATACTGTACTTTCCCAGGAGCTTAGTACAGTGCTGTGCACATAGTAAAGTGCTCAGTAAATACGATTGATTGTTTTAATAATAATGATGGTATTTGTTAAATGCTTACTGTGTGCCAAGCACTGTTCTAAGTGCTGGGGTAGATACAGGGTAATCAGGTTGTCCCACGTGGGGCTCACAGTGTTAATCCCATTTTACAGATGTGGTAACTGAGGCACAGAGAAGTTAAGTAGCTTGCCCAAGGTTACACAGCAGACAAGTGGTGGAGCCAAGACTAGAATCCATGTCCTCTGGCTCCGAAGCCTGTGCTCTTTCCACTAAGACATGCTGCTTCTCATATGTAATGTAAATATGTAATTTAAGTGGTATAAGCCACCGGTTCGCCAGTCCCATGGCGTGGTGTTTAGAGAACTGCCTGGGAAAAGTGGTTCAGGGACTGTGTCCAGCTTGATTATCTCAGTAATTTTGGTATTTGATAAGCGTTTATTATGTGCCAAGCACTGTTCTAAGCACTGGGGGTAGAAAATCTGCCCTTTCCTCTCCATCCAACCTGTTACCACGTTATAGTCACTCATCCTATCCCACCTGGATTGCTGCATCAGCCTCCTTGCTGACTGCCCAGTCTCTTGTCTCTCCCCACTCCAGTCCATACTTCATTCTGGGGCCTGGATCATTCAGGACATGTCACCTGACTCCTCAGAAAACTCCAGTGGTTGCCCATCCACCTCCGCATCAAACCAAAACTCCTCACCATTGGCTTTAAAGCACTCCATCACCTTGCCCCCTCCTACCTCACCTCGGTACTTTCTTTCTATAACCCAGCCTCCACACTTTGCTCCTCTAATACTAACCTTCTCAGTGTGCCTCGATCTTGCCACTGACACCTATCCTAAGTCCTGCCTCTAGCCTGGAACGCTGTCCATCCTCAAGTCCAAAAGACATTCACTCTCCCCCTGCTTCAAAGCCTTATTAAAGGCACATTTCCTCCATGAGGCCTTCCCAGACTGAGCCCACCCTTTCCTCTTTTCCCACTCTCTTCTGCGTTGCCCTGACTTGCTCCCTTGGTTCTTCCCTCTTCCCAGCCCCACAGTACTTATGTATATATTTGTTATTTATTTGTATTGATTTCTGTCTCCCCACTCTAGAATGTAAGCTTGTTGTGGGCAGGAATATGTCTGTTTACTGTTATGCTGTATGCTTCTGAGTGCTTAGTACAGTGCTTTGCACATAGTAAACACTCATATTTAAGTTACTGTGTGTTAAGCACTATACTAAGTGCTTGGGAGAGTACAGTAGAACAGCAGACACATTCCTGCCCTCAACGAGCTCACGGTCTAAAGGAGGAAACAGACATTAATATAAATAAATAAATCCAAAAACAGAACATCAGTGAGAGAATGCAGTGAGAGAATAAATATGATTGCATGAATGATCGTTGGACACAATCCCTGTCCCACATGGAGCTCACAGTCTTGAGGTAACTGAGGCCCAGAGTAGTTAAGTGACTTGCCCAAGGTAACACAGCAGACATGTGGTAGAGCCAGGACTAGAACCTATGCCCTCTGACTCCCCGCCCGTGCTCTTTTACTAGGGCAAATTGCTTTTCTAGTCTCTTCTCTTCTCTTGTATCTACCCCAGAGCTTAGAACAGTGTTGGCATATATGAAGTGCTGAACAAGTTAAAAAAAAATTAAAAGGGAGAAATCTGGGCATATCACAGTTAGTTGGGAAATAAAGTTTTGAACTGAGGGAAAACTAAACCCAGGGTTGGCTGATGGTTTTTTATCCATTCCAATGCAGTTACCTCCTTTACCGGGAAGATGTGTCTGTGAAGAAGTGAATTTCATATTAGACCCACTCCTTTGCTGCTTTATAATTTTTGTGTTTAAAATAATAATATTATGGCATTTAAGTGCTTAGTATGTGCCAGGCACTGTACTAAGCACTAGGTGGGGACAAGCAAATCAGGTTGAACACGGTCCCTGTCCCATGTGGAGCTCAGAGTCTCAATCCCCATTTTACAGATGAGGTAACTGAGGCATGTCACCTGCCCAGGTCCACACATCAGACAAGTGACAGAGGTGGGATTATCCCAGGCTCATGCGCTATCCAATTTGCCATGCCATCTGTTGTTGGGATCCATTGTAGATTTTACTGCGTGTGCAAATCCCCCTTCTAGACTGTGAGCCCACTGTTGGGTAGGGACCATCTCTATATGTTGCCAACTTGTACTTCCCAAGCGCTTAGTACAGTGCTCTGCACACAGTAAGCGCTCAATAAATATGATTGAATGAATGAATGAATGAAAATCCCTCTGGTTTATGAGACTATGAATCCCAGAAACTTAGTGAAAGTTGACATTTTATGGCAATTTTAGAGCGCAGCGCTTCACATATTCTTGACATTTCTCTTGTGTCTACTCAGGTGAAGAACATTTGACATACTTAACCTTCCTGATGTTTAATGGTATGCTCCCTTTCTTTCCTTATGATGTTTGCAATCGACAAATGAGAAATGTCTCCAAGAAGAGTAGGAATGCACTGTGAGATGGGTCTCTTTTCAGACTGCCTTGATTTAGCTTAAGCCCATCAGAAAACAACGCTTTATGTGGTAGAGCACTTTTATTGCGTCTTAAAACAAGCCACAATCCAGAATGAATACCTTCCTGTGCTGGGCAACTTCATTTGAATTATAATCAGCCGCTTTCTGTTTCTGTCATTCTGCCTAGCATGCACTATACCTCTGGTTGGTCACCAGCAGCTTGGACATCTTCTTTTTATCTGCATTTCCAAGGCATGTGGAGCGGTGCTTTTCAGGAATTTTGAAGGCTTCTATTAGTAGAAATTAGTATGATTAACCTATTCTGGTGAAATAATGTCAAATAGTATGTGCCAAGTGATTATCTGTCTCTGATCGAAGCCAACTAAAGAGTGCTGCATTATAATCTGTTTAAAAGGCAAGTAACGTAAAGAGGCCTATTTTATGTTCAAAAGTCTTGGTGCTTTATTGTATTCTTCTAGCAATGCCACCCCCTTTTCCCGACCTTAGCAAATATTTTCAATAGTGTGGGGATAGAGCCAGTAATTTTTTGGTGTGATCTTGGTTTTGGGGTTTTTTGTTTTTTTTTTTTTTTTACTTTTTCACATCTCAATGACTCTATCCAGTTTGTACCCAATGAGAAGGCCTTTGATTCTTCTATTAACCACCAGGTGTGGGGGACGGGGGGAATCCCAAGAGAAGACCGGGGTCATTCTGTAGCTTCCTCATTTAAAAAACCTGTTCGAATAAGCATCCCCCAGCCCCAATCTCTGCCCCACCCCAAAAGGAGATCTATTTTCTTCCTTACTCCTGGCTAAGTTGTCCTAGCTACATAGTCTGGTGGAAAGAGCTTGGGTCTAAGAGGCCGAGGACCTGAGTTCTAAACCTATCTCTGCCACTTGTCTGCTGTGTTACCTTAGGTAAGTCACTTCACTTTGCCTCAATTCCCTCATCTGCAAAATGGGGTTTCAACACCTGTTCTCCCTCCTACTTAGAATGTGAGCCCCTTGTAGGACCTGAATGCCCCAGTGCTTAGCACAATACTTAGCACAAAGCAAGTCCTTAACAAATACCACAGTTGCTAGGCTGCAAAAATTTTGGTGACCAACAGATAGTTCGTGTGCTTCAGAACAATTTGGGAAGATACTAGGGTCATTTTGTAAATAGCTTTAGCCTGTACCTTCAGAAATCATCACAGTAAAAAAAAATCCTCTGAAAAATCAGGATTTTATTTTGGTTGGGTTTTTTTTTTTACCCAGCTGGTAGGGTCCTTGTTCAGGTGAAGGGCAGTGGAGCTGCTTTTTGATCTGGTTCCTGGTGTGCTGTTGACTTTATCTCCTTAACAGGATCTCATTTCTGTTGCCATACACTGTGATCTCAGCCTCCCCACTGCTTTTGAACAATTAGTAATTGAGCAGGAAGTGTGTTTTTATTACAATAGCCTTTTGATTTGGATTTGACAATCGTGCAGTGTTGAGCAGAGAGCAGAGGCGGGGAAGTGGCTCTCTGAAACACATTTTTGACAGAGAGAAGTCTGTTGTTTCAGCCACTTGGCTATCTGTCAGCAGTCCTCAGACTTCCCTCTTGTGTCGGTTGCCTGGCAACCCCAGGGCTGCAGCAATCAAACCGTGGCCAGTGCTTTTCCAAGCCCAGATTGGTGGATGATTTATTAGCCGGGCTGCAAGCGTGGTAAACCCAAGCCGCAGAAATGGACCCTTTAACGGGAGGCGACACGCAAACCACAAAGGGGAACCCGAGGAGACAAACTTGAAGACATCTTTGCGGGAGGTGTGATGGGGAGGTTCAATATAAAGATTTTAAAGAAGTCACTGGGGCTGTCAATTATAGGGAACTAAAACTCTCAGCTGGAAATGGGTGTGTGTGTAAAATGCCTGTGTATCTGCCCATAAACATACATATATTATATGTTTTATATATAGATACAGATATGTATTATTGAGCGTTTTGTGTGCAGAGCACTATACTAAGCACTTGGGCGAGTATAATGCAACAGAGTTGATAGACACATTCGTTGCCCCTAATGAGCTTGCATAAGCACGCAGAGATGCACACGTATGAGTTTGCATGGGTGTAAATCATGTATTGAAGTATCTCAGTGAAAGCTGGCTTCAAAAAGAAGCAGTTTTTTTAAAACTGGTGCACCTGAATGTTAAAGGTCTGTATAAATTGCATTCCACTTCATGTCCTTACCCATGAGAATCTCAAAGGGCTTTATTAACAGGCCGTAGGGTCCAGGGAATTAAAATGGCTGGCCTAAGGTTGCACAGAAAACCAGTGGTAGATTCCCCCCAAATAGAATCCAGGTCTCCAAACTTATATCCTTGTGCGAAAGTTGTCATAAAATTCTGGAACCTGGGCAAATCCTGTAGCTCTTCAGCTGTCATAAGCAGAAGAGTTCTGTCTTCCACTTAGAAACCCATCCTAAATTAAAGTAAAGGCAGTGTGGCTTGCCTTTGAACTTTTGTTCTGTTTGAACAGGTGTCTTTCATGGGTCCTACTCTGGGTATGTGTGAGGAAAAGGGAGCTGCCATTTTGGGACTAGTTAATTCTCTTCCGGCAGATGGCTCCTACTTACCCCTTTTGCCTCTGCCACTGTCTTCCTTAAGCTCCCCACCTCCCTAAAAAATAAAAGCCAAATTACCTTTTAACAATCAAAATTTCCTATTTCAATTTCTTCTGTAAAGCTAGGAGATAAAAGACGGCATGTGAGGCTTTTCCCCATTACAGATAAAATCCCAATGGGATTGCAAATGAGTAAAAACCGTATCTCTGAGAGCATCCTGCATATAGTACTTAATGGATGGGGGAAAGGAAAGCTATCCAGTCTGACCTCCTGAACAGTAGCCCAAGAATGTATTTTCATCAAATTCTGAAATACATAGGAACTCAAATTCCACTCTGTGCATAGTCCAAAGTATCCAACTGTGTATGTAAATGTGCTATTAGTGTGTTTGTATTCTGAATAAATATACAAATCTAATCTGTTTATATATGTAATTTACACACAGCTGTGTTCATGCTCACTTAATACCAATATTTTCAGCGGGAGTGAGGTATCATGGGAGAGCTATTGTTCGGAACAAAAGATAACAGTGCGGCTCCATGGAGGGGCTCATTACCATCCCATGATCTTGTGGCACTCCCTTGAGGGTGTCTGTTCTGAAACGATTGCCATTCAGTGAGTGTGACTGTTACAATATTGAACGGGCAGACCCTAATGAACAGGAATCCCGTTTGGATCTATTTCCTTAGTTTGACCTTCTACCCCCACCCCATTTCTAGAAGTGGAAAAGGTAAGACGTTTTTGTTTGTTGGTTGATTTGTTTGGGTTTCCTTGGTTTTAAAAAGAACAGAAGACTGGGAACTGGATTCCTTGCCCTGGTGCATCTCTGGGTCATGGATTGGCCTAGGGTAATTCTCCAGCTCCTCTTTTTCCCTGTTTCTGTGAGGCAAATCATGGTGAGTTGAGGAGCAGGTTGAGATCATACAGAGGAAGGAGTCAGAGGAGTTGGAATCTCAGACCTTACTTACAATAGATTTATTTTTTCCAGCTCTCTCATTTTCCACTTTAATTAACATGATGGCCCTTCTAGAGTTGCAGAGTGTGATTGTGACAGTTCATTCATTGATTCATTCAATCAGTCGTATTTATTGAGTGCTTACTGTGTGCAGAGCACTGTACTAAGTGCTTGGGAAGTACAAGTTGGCAACATATAGAGACGGTCCCTACTCAGCAGTGGGCTTACAGTCTAGAAAGGGGAGACAGAGAACAAAACAAAACATGTTAACGAAATGAGTAATAGATACATACAAACATATATACATATATACAAGTGCTGTGGGGAGGGGAAGGAGGTAAGGCGGGGGGATGGGGAGGGGGAGAGGAAGAAGGGGGCTCAGTCTGGGAAGGCCTCCTGGAGGAGGTGAGCTCTCAGTAGGGCTTTGAAGGCAGGAAGAGAGCTAGCTTGACGGATGTGCGGAGGCAGGGGGATGACAGTGAAGTCATTGCTCACCCCTCGCAGAACGGTTCAATTGATCCTGTCCTCTTAATGTTTTAAAACTCAGAGGGCGGGGGCCTATGGAGCTAGGACCTCTTCAAGACTGCCTGAAAGATCCTTCGGAGATTGCCCTTCCTTTTCTTCCCTTGTCATTTGCAAATCGGATAAAAGCCTCCTTTTTTCAGTTGTGTTTCTTCTCACTCCTGAGCTGAGACCTTGTTTGCCAAGATAAGGTGAACTTTTTAATGGCCTATATATGATCGACTTACAAGCTGAGTTTAAAGTTGAAATACAGCTCTTCTTTGCCTTACAGCTATGCACCCAGGAATTTTTTTCTAATCGGCCCTCAAGGGCAGAGCCTCCTGAAGGCTGGTAATAATGAAAGGACTTTTGTGTGCTGGTCTTGGTCCTCTAGGCACAGAGTGCACCCAAACGAGTAAGAGTTACATTGACAATGATGCATCATATAGTCAATCAGTGGTATTTATTGAGCGTGTACTGGGTGCAGAGCACTGTAGTAAGCGCTTGGGAGAGTACAGTGTAACAGTATAACAGACATGCTCCATGCCTACAGCAAGCTTACAGTCTAGGGTGGGGAGACAGACATTTATATAAATAAATTCATTCATTCATTCAATCATATTTATTGAGCACTTACTGAGTGCAGAGCACTGTACTAAGTGCTTGGGAAGTACAAGTTTGCAACATATAGAGACGGTCCCAACCGACAGCGGGCTCACAGTCTAGAAATAAATGATGGATATGTACATAAGTGCTTAAGGGCTGGGAAGGGGAATGAATAAAGGGAATAAATCAGGGCCATGCAAAAGGGAGTAGAAGGTAAAGAGGGTTTAGTCAGGGATGGCCTCTTGGAGATATGTCTTCAAAAAGGCTTTCAGACTGGGGACAGTTATTGACTGTTGCCTATGAAGAGAGAGGGCGTTCCATGTCAGAGGCTGAGGTGAGAAGTCGGCGGCGAGATAGAAGAGGTCGAGGTGCAGTGAGAAGGTTGGCGTTAGAGGAGCGAAGTGTGCAGACTGGATTGTAGAAAGAGAGTAGCAAGGTGACGTAAGAGGGGGCAAGGTGATTGAATGCTTTAAAGCTGACAGGAAGGAGTTTCTGTGTGATGAGAAGGTGGGTGGGAGGGCAACCACTGGAGATTTTTGAGGAGTGGAGAAACATGGCCTGAACGTTTTTGTAGAAAAATGATCTGGGCAGCAGCATGAGGGGAAGAACAGGGTTTGGGTGGGAAGATAAGGAGTTCTGTTTTGGACATATCAAGTTTGAAGTGACAGCAGGACATCAGCACTTAGAACGGTGCTTTGCACACAGTAAGTGCTTAATAAATGCCATCATTATTATCCAAGTAGAGATGTCTTGAAGGCAAGAGGAGATGTGAGACTTTAGAGAGGAAGAGAGATCAGGGCTGGAGATGTAGATTTGGGAATCATCTGCCTAGAGGTGGTAGTTGAAGCCATGTGAGCAAAAGAGTTCACCAAGGAAATGAGTGTAGATGGAGAATAGAAGGAGATGCAGAACTGAGGGACACCCATAGTTAGGGGGTGGGAGGCAGAGGAGGAGTTTGCAAAAGAGACTGAAAATGAGCAGCCAGAGAGATACGAGGAGAACCAAGAGAGGACAGTGTCAGTGAAGCCAAGGTTGGAAAATATTTCAAGGAGACGGGGTTGGTCGACAGTGTTGAAGACAGCTGAGAAGTCGAGGAGGATTAAGATGGAGTAGAGGCCGTTGGATTTGGCAAGAAGGAGATCATTGGTGACCTTTGAGAGTGCAGTTTCTGTGGAGTAAAGGAGATGGAAGCCAGATTGGAGAAGCAGTGTGGGATAGTGAATAGAGCACACGCCTGGGAGTCAGAAGGACATGGATTCTAATCAGGATCCACCACTAGTCTTCTGTGTGACCTTGAGCAAGTCACTTCACTTTTCTGTGCCTCAGTTACCTCATCTGTAAAATGGGGATTGAGACTGTGAGCTCCATGTGGGACAGGGACTGTGTCCAACCTGATTTACGTGTATTCACCCAAGCCCTTAGTACAGGCGTGGTACGTGGTAAGTGCTTACCAAATACCACAATTATTATTATTGGCTCAAGGAGAGAACTGGAGGAGAGGAAGTGGAGACAGCAGGTGTGGACAGCTCACTCAAGGAGTTTGGAGAGGAATGGTAGGAGGGAGATGAAGTGATAACTGGAGGGAGCTGTGGGGTCAAGGGTCAAGAATTAAGGGTCAATGCATCAGATTTGGTAGACACATTCCCTGCCCTCAAGAACCGTACAGTATTATGGAGGTAACTAAATAGCGATTTGAAGACTGATATACCACGCCCACTTCCTGCACAAACAGTCTAGTTGAACCCATAATAATGGTAGTGATTAATGCCAGCCTACTTGCTGTACCTTGATCCTGTCTGGAACTCCCTCCCTCTTCATAGCTGACAGACCACCACTCTCATCTTCAAAGCCCTCCTCAAAAGATATCTCCTCCAAGAAACTTCCCTGACTATAACCCCGCATTTCCCTAACCTATCTGCTATTCCCTCCGCATCACTTATGCACTTGGGTTTGTACCCCTTAAACATTGTGATACCCAACCCCAGTCCCACAACATGTTTGTACTTAAACTTTGTCCTTTCCCCTATCTGCAACTACTTGTAATGTCTGTATCTCCTTCTAGGCTGTAAACTCATTGTGGGTTGGAATCATGTCCCATGCTTAGAGAAGCAGCGTGGCTCGGTGGAAAGAGCCTGGGCTTGGGAGTCAGAGGTCATGAGTTCAAATCCCGGCTCCGCCACTTGTCAGCTGTGTGACTGTGGGCAAGTCACTTAACTCCTCTATGCCTCAGTTCCCTCATCTGTAAAATGAGGATGAAGCCTGTGAACCCCACTTGGAACAACCTGATCACCTTGTATCCTCCCCAGCGCTTAGAACAGTGCTTTGCACATAGTAAGCACTTAACAAATGCCACTATTATTATTATTATGTCTATCCACCCTCTTTTATTGTATTCTCCCAAGCTCTTCAGTCAGTGCTCTCCCCACAGTAAGTGCTCAATAAATACCATTGATGGATTGATTGTTTAATTATTTGGATAAGTGCTTATCATATGTGCAAAGCACTGTACTAAGCTCAGGGGTAGAAACAAGATAATCAGATTGGACACAGTCCCTGTCCCACACGGGCTCAAAGTCATCTTCTCTTTTGATGATGATGATGATGATGGTATTTGTTAAGCGCTTACTATGTGCCAAGCACTGTTCTAAGCTCTGGTCATGTGGTGGGACTCTTGGAAAGGGCAGTAAATTCCCCAGAACAGTCAAGACCTCCTGTGGTAGAGGAAGCCCACAAAGATATTGAAAAGGTGACTTGCCGGCATTGTCTCTGATTCTTGGATAAAATCAATGATGGCGATTTTAAGAGGAAATACAGGTGGTCACATACATTGACCTGGAAAGGAGTGAGAAATTAGTCTCTAATTAGGAATCGGGTGGGGAAAATTTGGGGGCTTGCATCCCAATTAATGAAAGTTGAGCTACTGTCAAGGGGCAAGTGAACTAGAAAGGTTGTCGTGCCTCAGGGGCCTGTGGGTAGGTGTAGTTTTCTTGTTAAGGGCTCCTGGCACAGAGGATGGAGTCTTCTGCCTGAAGAATTGTCCAGAGCTGCTCTCAAAAGGCCTAGACTTCCTGCGTCAGGACTTAGGACATGCTCATTAGCAGTTTATACAATCCCCAAATCACTAGGTTGAGTTCCTGGACTGTGACCCCTCCCCTTCTGCTTGGTACCTTCTAACCACTGACACCATTTCCTGACCGGAGTAGGAGCTGTGGCAGGGTGGACAAAGGAGGAACTGGAATTTGACTGTTTTCCAATCGAGGAGGATTAGGATGCAGTAGAGGCAAGAAGGAGATCATCAGTGACCTTTGAGAGAGTGCTTTCTGTAGAATGAAAGGGTTGGAAGCCAAATTGGAGGAGGTCAAGGAGAGAATCGGATTAGAGGAATGTAGGGCAGCAGGTGTAGACAACTCACTCAAGGAGTTTGGAGAGTAATGGTAGGAGGGAGATAGGGTGATGATGATGATGGTATTTAAACACTTACTATATGCCAGGCACTGTTCTAAGCACTGGGGGTGGTGGGAATACAGGGTAATCAGATTGTCCCACATTGGGCTCACAGTCTTAATTGCCATTTTACAGATGAGGTAACTGAGGCACAGAGAAGTTAAGTGACTTGCCCAAAGTCACTCAGCCAATAAGTGGTGGAGGTGGGATTAGAACCCATGGCCTCTGACTCCCAAGCCCGTGCTCTTTCCACTGAGCCATGCTGCTTCTTGATAACTGGAGGGATAACTGGGTGATAACTGGTGGGAGCCGAGGGGTCCAGGGAGGGTTTTTTTTAGGGTGGGGGGAAATGGGCATGTTTGAAAGCAGTGGGGAAGAAGCCATTAGAGAGCAAACAGTTGAAGATGGCTGTTAGGGAGGGAAGAAGGGAGAGGCCAAGTGTTTTGATAGGGTGCAAAGAATTGGTTTGGATGTGCAGGTGGAAGGGGTGGATTTTTGAAAGGACGCAGGACAGATTTTAGGGACATCACATCTGATAGTGTCAATTTTCTTAAAAAAAGTAGGTAGCCAGATCATTGGAGGTAAGGGATGGGTTGGAGGGGAGATATGGGATATGATACCTGTTTGCTTGTTTTGATGTCTGTCTTCCCCACCTAGACTTTAAACCTATTATGGGCAGGGATTGTCTGTGTTGCTGAATTGTACTTTCCAAATGCTTAGTACAGTGCTCTGCATACAGTAAGTGCTCAATAAATACAAATGAATGAATATGTGGTTTGAGGAGGTAGTTAAATGTCTGGATGCAGTTATGCAGGGGATGAAGTTAGCCTGATATTTAGATTTCCACCAGCAGCGTTCTGCAGCTCATGCACAAGAGCGAAGGAGGCGGAATGTGGAGGTGATCCAGTGCTCTGAGCAACTAAGGGCTAGGGGAGCGAGTGACTTGAGTTCAGTAGACAGGGTGGTGTTGAGAGCAAGGGAAGGTAGTTTGGGAATGGACAGCAAGTTGGGTATGATGAGTTGAGAAAATTGGATGGGGTCTAAAAATCGGAGATCTCTCCGGGGGAAGAGTACAGATGTATGTGGAGGAGGTGTATGGGAGAGAAGGGAAGTGAGGAGGTTGTGGTTGGATAGAGGGATTTCAGAGTTGGTGAGGGTAGAGATTGAGCAATGGCCAGAGATGATGAGATCAAGTATGTCCAAGTTGGTGAGTGAGCAAAGGGAGGTGGAGCAGGTCAGTGAAGTTGAGGAGCGATAGAACATCTGTGTGGATTTTGAAGTCCCCAAGGGTCAATGTAGGCATGGCGAAAGAGAGAAGAAATGTGAGAAAGAGATCAAAATAGTTACAGAAGTTGGAGGTGGGACCTGGGGGGTGGTAGATGACCATTATTAGAAACTGTAGTGGGTGGAAGGGGCGGATAATATGGGCTTTGAAGAAAGGGAAGGAAAGGAATGGGGGAAGTGTAATGATGTGAAAGCGGCACTGGGGCTTGAGAAAGAAGCCAACACCTTCTTTCCCAGTGAGTCTGGGGGAGTAGGAGAAGATGAGGCCCCCTTTGGAGACAGCAGCAGGGGAGACACTGTCATCTAGGGAGACCCAGATTTCAATGATGGCGAGGGGAAGTAATGAGGGTCAGGAACAAGTCAAGGATGAAGGGAAGCTGGGGTGGGGAGAAGGGGTGGGATGGTGCAAGGGGTAGGGACGGTTTGGGTGGTGGAGGGGAGGAATGGACTGACTGGATTGGGGGATCGAAGGGTTAAAATGAGACGGAGAAGTTTGAGTTGTAGTTGAGATTAGACAGCAATAGCTACTTAATAATAATGATGGTGATGGTATTTGTTAAGTGCTTATTATGTGCCAAGCACTGTTCTAAACACTGGGGTAACACAAGGTAATCAGGTTGTCCTAAGTGGGGCTCAGTCTTAATCCCTATTTTACAGATGAGGTAACTGAGGCACAGAGAAGTTAAGTGACTTGCCCAAAGTCACAGAGCTGACAAGTGGCGGAGCCAGGATTAAAACCCACGACCTCTGACTCCCAAGCCCGTGCTCTTTTCACTAAGCCACATACCCTGGGAAGATGGTTGAATTTTCCTTGGGTCTTTGAGGGTGAAGGGGCCAATGTTCTTGAGAGGGAAGAAGCCAGTGATTAGGCGTAAACAGACCAGGTTGGTGTGAATGTAGGAGAAAGCAGGGACTAAGTGTGTGTGAAGCCAAGCCAGGCAGCTGTTGAAATGTAAAAATGCATGAATTTTTAGAGAAGCAGCGTGGCTCAGTGGAAAAGAGCACGGGCTTTGGAGTCAGAGGTCATGGGTTCAAATCCCAGCTCCGCCAATTGTCAGCTGTGCGACTTTGGGCAAGTCACTTCACTTCTCTGTGCCTCAGTTACCTCATCTGTATAATGGGGATTAAGACTGTGAGCCCCCTGTGGGACAACCTGATTACCTTGTAACCTCCCCAGTTCTTAGAACAGTGCTTTGCACATAGGAAGCGCTTAATAAATGCCATTATTATTATTATGAATCTGTGCCTTTGCTACCTGGAGGCTAACAGCCACACCCTGACTGCAAGGAAAGAGGGAAGATGAAGAACATGGCCCCTCCTCTGACCCCCAAGTCCCATGCTGTTTTCCTCCAAGCCGCACTGCTTCTCTAAAGCCTTTTCTCTCTAAAGTCCCAAGAAATATACACAAAGTAGTAAGTTTTGCATACAGGAAGAGGGATAGTGATTCAAAGTCATTCTGTACCTTAATCAAAATTAATAGTTTTAACTGGCCAAAGCATCAGACCTGTTCTTGCGTTATACCACTGGATAGTGTTCCCGGATGATTATTATAGCAGTTGTCATCTTTCACCCATGAAGTCACATCAGTTTAGTGGATAAAATGATTTCTGAGATGTATATGCCATTCATTTTAGTTTTTAAAAATCCATGGGATTCTTTGAAACTGAGTAGAATAAATGTTTCTGTGGTTAGTGCTCATAACACAGAGGTTGTTTTCTTGAAGAAGCCCACATTATAATGAAATATATAAAATACAAATATAAGTAAATATAAAAGACATAGTGCAATATATAGAAGGCCTAAAATCCACCCTTTCCTCTCCATCCAAGTTGCCACTACTGCATTGATCAATCAAATCATATTTATTGAGCGCTTTCTGTGTGCAGAGCACTGTACTAAGCACTTGGGAGAGGTTGATCCAAACACCCTATTCTGCCTTCACTTCCGCATCAGCCTTCTTTCTGATCTCCCTTCCTCTTCGAAGAGGCCTTCTTCGATTAAGCCTTCCTTTCCATGACTCCCTCTCCCTTCTGCATTGTCTATGCACTTGGACCTCTGAACTCTGGGCGTTCAGTATTTGCCCCTCCCTCAGCACTACAGCACTTATGTACATAGCTATACATTTTGTATTATTTCTATCTCTCCCTCCAGACTGTAAGCTTGTTGTGGGCAGGAAATGTGTCCACTGACTGTTAAATTGTACTCACCCAAGCACTTTGATTCAGTGCTCTGCACAGAATAAGCACTCAAATACCATGATTAATGGACCTCCCTCCTCTCTGTCCCCCCTTCCAATCCTTACTTCATTCTGCTGCCTGATCATTTTTCTGAAAACAAGTTAAGGCCACGTCTCCCCACCTCTCAAGACCCTCCAGTGGTTGTCCATTGACCTCCATATCCAATAAATTTCCTTTCTGTTGGCTTAAAAGAATCAGCTCTCTCCCTTCTACCTTACCTTGCTAATTTCCTAGTATAACCCTGTCTGCACACTTTATTCCTTCCAACACTAACTTACTCATTACACCTCAGACTCATCTATCTCATCACTCACCCCTTCCCCACATCCTCCATATGGCCTGAAACTCCCCTACCCCTTCATACATGACGGACCACCACTCTCCCCATTCAATCATATTTATTAAATGCTTACCATGGGTATGTGTAGCACTGTGATAAGTATCTGGGAGAGTACAGTACAACAGAGCTGGGAGGCAAGTTCGCTGCCCACAGGGAGCTCACAGTCTAGGGAGGGAGACAGGCATTCTTAAAAGGAACAGATTCAATTGCATAGGTGATGCAAAAGGGAGAAGGAGTAGGGGAAAAGAGGCCTTAATTGGAGAAGTCCTCGTATAGGAGATGTGATTTTAAAAAGTCTTTGAAGGTGGGAAGGGTGGTGATCTGTGGCATTTGAAGGGGGGCAGACTTACAGGCCAGAAAGAGGTGATGGCGAAGGGGTCACTGGAGAGTTAGACAACTTTGGGGTTCATTGAGTAAGTTGGCATTAAATGTAGTGTTTGGACTGGGTTGTAGTTGGAAATCAACAAAGTAACTTAGGATGGGACAAGCTTTTATCTCTCCATTACCTCTTGCCCACATCCTGCCTCTGGCCTGGAATCCCCTCCCTCTTTATATTTGATAGACGTCACTTTCCCCACTTCAAAGTCATATTTAAAGCACATCTCCTCCAAGAAGCTTCCCCAACTAAGCCCTCATTTCCTCTTCTGTGTCAACCTTGAACTTCGATTTACACCTTTTATTCAGCCCCACAGCACTTATGTACATATTCATAATTTATATTAATATTAGTCCCCTCCTCTAGTCTGTAAGCTCATTGTGAGCAGGTAACATGTCTACCAACTCCGTTACACTGTGCTCTGCCAAGCGCTTTGTCCAGTGCTCTCCACACCGTAAGATTTCAGTGAAGATGATTGACTGGGGAAAGCTGAACTGAACTTTTTTTTAGAAAATGATCTGGGCAGCAAGGTGAAGAATGGGCTCATGAGAGCAGAGACAGGAAGCAGGGAGATCAGGGAGGAGGCTGATGTGCAGTAGTCAAGGTAGTATAGTGTAAGTGCTTGAATCAGCGTGGTAGCAGTTTGGATGGAGAAAAAAGAGCGAATTTTACCAATGCTGTAAAGGTAGAACTGATAGGGTTTGGTAAGACACACAATATGTGGATTGCCTGAGGGAGGTGAGTCGTGGTTAATGCCAAGGTTAGAGGCTTGTGCGACATGGAGGGTAGTGCTGTTACAGGGGAGAACTGGATTTTGGTGAAAAGATGAGTTCTGTTTTCACATCTCCTCTGAGACCTTCCCCCAAGTAAGCCATCATACCCTACTCACTCTCTCTTCTGTGTCACTTATACACCTGGACTGAGCCCTTTATGCACTTGCTGTCCAGCCTCACAGCATATATGTACATATCTGTAATTTCTTCATTTTAATGTCTGTGTCCCACTCTAGACTGTAGGCTCCTTGTTGGCTGGGAATGTGTGTATGTATTCTGTTGTATTGTGCCCTCCCCGGTGCTTAGTACTCTGCTCTGCACACAGTAAGCACTCAATAATATCATTAATTGATCATTCTCATTGTGCCTTGCCCAAACACTTGTTGCAAGTGCTCTGCAAATAGTGAGTGCTCAATAAATGCCATTGATTGATTGATTGTGCAATGCTGCATGCATATGTACAACTATTTCTTCCAGTGCCACCTTCCATTCCATCCAGACAGGTGTGTGTTTTTGGTAAAAGGTTCCCTAATTCTCCTGCAGTATCCTATCCAAAATGTTAGGCAGAAACAGGCCATGACAATACTTTCATGATGCAACCACGATTACTTAGTAGTTCATGGGGAAATAGCGTGCTCAAATTCTTGAGCTTCCTGGTAGCCTAACTCGTATGGTCAGCCTTCCAATCTGGGGCCCTGTCAAAGAAAAGGCTTATCCTCTCCCCGTCTTGTAGGTACTGGAGGACAGTGCCAGGGATTCTTCATTATTACTACTAGTAGTAGTAGTGGTGGTAGTAGTAGTAATAGTATGTGTCATTCATTCGTTCAATTGTATTTATTAAGCCCTTAATTACTCTTGTAAGTGCTTCCCCATTCCTATACAGATCCTGGGCTGGAATTTTTATTTTATGAATCAAGATGGTCTAGCTTTGCAGAAACAGGGAGACAGTCTCACTGTTCCTTTTCAAATAACCACATTGAAAGGGAGGGCTCCTGCTAAAGAGATTTTTCAGCCTTGAAAATCTCAGCCATGCCTGCTGGTTTCCCTCGCATACTGCGTCCCGTTCTTGGCCTCTATGGGGCCCGTAATGCATTTTTGCCTCCGTGGCTACATGGCCATGGTTCCCAGCGCCCTTACCAGTTCAAAAGTGACCTACGTGGGTGTGACTCGCACTCCCTCTCCCTGTCTGTGAGGGGCAGGTAGGGATGCGCACATTCTCTTGTCACATATGATTCATTATGCTGGGAGACAGGGAAGGGAGATGGAACTGCCAAGGTATGTGGGCCCCTGGAAAGCAGCTGGAAGGCGTTGTGTGAGCCTCCCACAGTCCACAGTTGGCTCCTGTAAACTCCAAATGCAGGAGTTGCTTCAGAATCCATTGCCTGCAGTACATCATCATCTTTAAGGAAAGGAGTTCTGGCTGCAAAATCAAAGATCCCGTGGATGACCACACTGTAAGGTTTATAGTGATTAGAGCCTTTAATTTATACCAAAATGTTAAATTTTCAGGTTTTTGATAAACATTTGAAGGGACATCTTCCAAGCTAGCATCTTTGCTCCAAGGTACCAGATGGCTCATTCAGTGTCACTCAATCTTTGCCGCTCCTGCAATCCCTCCCCTTTGACCCTTCTGTCCCCACCTTTCCTATCCCCACCTCCACTTCCTCCCCAAAGGATCAGTGGGGACCTGGTATGGTTCATCTTACAGTCAATTTAACAATCTCACTATAATTGCCTGATAATAGTAACCCTAATGCACCCGACCTAAACTCCAGCTTCATAATGGTAATCTCACATTGATAAGCATGCTGTCTGCCCTTTGCTACCGAGATCATCACTGCTCCGCCTGTCTTGTCAGAGTATTTATTTCTTGGGATGACATATGGGGCTTCCAAGGAGCACAAGTAACATGCCTGAGGCTGGAGCTTCTGGGTAATAGAGCCCTTGTTTACAGAATGCAGAAGGAAACTATAGGATCTGTTCAGTGATCGAACCAACAATTATTGGAGTCAGAAGCCCATGGGTTTCTGATAATCATCATACCAGTGCCAGCAATGGATGGCATTCTGCCCTTGGATCCACTGCAACTCATTTAAGATAACTAGTGACCAATCCTTCTATCTCCTCCTTTCCACATTTCATTTTATAATATACTTAACCCAAACCTCACTTCTCATGGCAATACTAAGAGTGGGCCTTTGGGATGAGGTCCGTTTGAAAGTAGTCCTGTAGTAGTAGCAATAATAGAAGTGGTAATACTGTTCAGTCAATCAAGGGTATTTATTGAGCAACTACTATGTGCAGAGCACTGTAGCAAGCACTCAGGAGAGTACAGTACAACAGAACTAGCAGATACTTGTCCTGCCCATAATGAGTTTACAGTATAAGGGGGGAGACAGATGTTTAAATGAAAAAGTAAGTAATTTCAAATTTTTGGAAGTTATTTTTATAGCCCTTACTGGAATACCCATTGTCCAACTTCTTTGTAATGCAGCATTTGCATTTGACCATATTGCTATCCCTCTGAAGATTGTGTTTAAGACTCCTTGGATTTTCCCCACAGCTCCCTTCTTAGGAAAAGAGAGGTACGCTTGACATAACTCACAGCTCTTCCTCTACTCCAGGACCTTTTGAGAATAATTTGTTTTCTTTTTAGCCTTCTGAGAACCAGTAAATTATTAACACTAAGTTTTGAACAGGATCAGGATTCAGTGGGAACTCTTTTATTACTTACCTCAAGGCCTGAGAGAAACTCAGTTTAGAGAAAGCTTATAATCCTAGCTGGAATGTACTAGAGGGAGTTAATTCTGAGAGTTCAGAGCAAGGGGTTAATGTAATAATAATAATAACAACTGTGGTATTTGCTCAGCACTTATTATATGCCATGCCTATGTATGTTGGAAATAGGTCATATATAGTCCCTGTCCCAAATGGGGTTCACAGTCTATGTCAGAGGGAGAACAGGTATTGAATCCTCATTTTATAGATGAAGAAACTGAGGCACAAAAGTGAAGTGACTTCCACAAGGTCGCCTGGGACTTGACAAAGCTACTGTGTTGCTAGGGGCAGTTTTGGTTCCATTTAGCATGTAAGTGGTTGGGGTAATGAAATGACAAGCCATATTGGGGTATGACTAGGAAAGACTAGGAAAAGTCCAATGAAATCAAGAGTGATTGGCCAGACTCCTCAGAATTCAAGTTAGAGTGAATTGAGCTAATAAAAATGGCATTTATAAAGCATTTACTTTGTGCTAATCACTGGGGGAGATACAAGACAATCTGATTGGACACAGTGTCCTAAGGAAATTAGATATCCCTTGCTCACTAGTCTGCCAGAGCAGTATAGCTGTTTTGTTTTCTCACATGAACTTAGGGGCTTTTGTGTTTGGTTGGAAGTTTGCTCGTGTAAAATGGTGGCAGTTGCACTGATGGAAAATTGCAAAAACTTGCCCTGAAAGTTTTGGAGAAGGATCAGAAACTAGTTTTAAAACAGAGGGACTACCATGGTATTCATACAGAGAAACTTACTGTATGCATGGTTTCTCCCTTAGCTTTGCATCTTAGTCTGTCCATCAATCAGTCAAATTTGGGTGCTATGTGCAAAGCACTGTAATAGGCGCTTGGGAGAATACATTACAACAGAATTAGCAGACACATTTCCTGCCCAAAGGGAGGTTACAGTCTAGAGGGGGCATCTTAGTGTTTGCTTTGTATCTCACAATCAGGGAAAGGAAAGTAAATAGGGAAGGAACTAATTTGAGACCTTGAATTTCAGAGTGGAAATACAGGATATCAGCAGAATAAAGTGCTGTGAAGTAGGACTGTTCATGAAGATATCATGTAGAAGTTGACCACTTTTTTATTCGTTCACGGGCTTAAATGTGAAAGTATGAGTTTGCCGAGGGAGGGAAGATATCACTGTCACCGATCAAGGGTTCTAATCCCGGCCCTGCCACTTGTCTGCTGTGTGACCTTGGGCAAGTCGCTTTACTTCTCTGTGCCTCAGTTACCTCATCTGTAAAATGGGGATTAATACTGTGAGCCCCACGTGGGACAACCTAACTACCTTGTATGTACCCAGTGCTTACAACAATGCCTGGCACATAGTAAGCGCTTAACAAATACCATAATTATTATTATTATTGTTGAAATCCTTTTAACACACTGATCCATTCCATTTAGACTACAATCAGAATAGATTATTTTTTTTCCAAGTCAGTCCATAATTCTGGTAAACTGTATTTCAGGGGTTGGTAATCGTTATGTGGGAGGGGCAGATTTCTCTCCCGTCTACTGCTAGCGTGACGTGAGTCCTGCCCATTCTGGGACCCCATCTAAGCCCTTGCCAGGCCCATCAAGTGCCAGGCCCAGTCCTGGGCTGCCATTTGCCTCTGGTTTGGGTTCGTCTGTGGACAGATGGTCGCTCGTGCAAGGTTTTTCCTTTCATTGCTGAGATTAGTAATGTCAGTAGACACCCCCCAAACTCCAGCGTGTATATGATTGTGATGGTGACACAGCTGCATTGCTTGCCAGTGGCCACCCTCTCACTTTCATTTCCCCTCCCCAGCCATCTAGTGCGGGAGCCAAGGCAACGCGGTCCGTTTTTCCACCGCGTTGCCTTTTATCCTAAGTCCGGGGGTTGGGTCTGTGCCAGACCCGACCTCAGAGGGGAGCATTCATTCGGTCCGGCAGGCCCCTTGCCAAATTTTCCAAACCTACTGGCTGTCTGAATGAGAAGCAGAGGGTCAGGGAGGAAGGTGCATGGACGGAAGTACCCTGGGGAACCTTTGGGGGCTGTGGCATGCTGAGGGAATCACAAAGTGTTTGAAGAATCAGCAGAAAGACTTAAATCGTGGTTGAAGTACCGTCGCTTTTGCCAGCAATTATGGCCAGAGTGTCATCTCCAAGCTCTTAGTACAGTGCTCTGCACACAGCGCTCAATAAATACGATTGAATGAATCTCCTCATTTGATGGGCCAGATTTTGCCTACCCCTGTTCGAGTCCGATCATGCATTTATTCGCCACGCTTTTGTCATTCTAATCTTATGTCTTCATCACCGTAAACATTTATTAAGTGCTTACAGTCTACACAGTGAATACATGGCAATTTATCAGCATATTTTGAGTCTGTAACAGGCTGGCAATCTAAAGTGGAGGTGATGGATCCAGAGAGAAAAGGCTACAGGGTATATATGGCAGAACTTCTGGAATAAACGTTTTAGAAAAGCACTGTGTTGGTGGGTGGAAAAAGCAGTGTTGGTGGGCGGAAGGGGTAGCTGTTAATCATCTGTTTCTTTTGCACGCTGCCTGGCCCTTTTGAGTATTAAAACCTGTCAGTCCACGTCTCCCCACTCTTTAAGAACCTCCAGTAGTTGGTTACCTGTCCACCTCCACATCAAACGGAAACTCCTTACTGTTGGCTTTAAAGCACTCAAGCAGCTCTCCCCTCCCTACCTTACCTCACTGATTTCCTACTACGGTCCAGCCCTCACATTTCGCTCCTCTAACACCAGCCTGCTTACTGTACCCCAATCTAATCCATCTCGTCAGCAATCTTGTGAGTCCCAGGCCCTTGCTGTTTCCACGAGGCCATGCTGCTTCTCACCTTCAAAGCCTTGCCAAAGTCACATCTCCTCCAAGAGACCTTCTCTGACTATTCAAACGCTGGCATTTATTGGGCACTTTTTGTGTGCAGAACACTGTACTAAGCACTTAGGAGCATACCATGCAACAGAGTTGGTAGACACATTCCCTGCCCACAAGACTAAGCCCCTCGTTTCCCCTGCTGTCTCTCCCTTCTGCATCGCCTCTGCACTTGGATGTATACCCTTTGTGCACTTGATATTCACTCCACGTTAAGCCTCACAACTTATGTTCATTTTCCCACAGCCTAGTGGAAAAAGCACAGACTTGGTAGGCAGAAAACCTGGGTTCTAATACCGGCTCTACCACTTACATGCTGCGTGACTTTGAGCAAGTCACATGGTAAGCATTTAACAAATATCATTAAACCCCCCCAAAACTTCTGTGCCTCAATTCTCATATCTGCAAGATGGGCATTCAATGCCTGTTCTACCTTCTACTTAGACTGTGGGCCCCTTGTAGGACTTGATTATTTTGTACCTACCCCAGCGCTTAGTACAGTGTTTGGCAGCTAATAATAATAATAATAATTGGTATTTGTTAAGCGCTTACTATGTGCCAAACACTGTTCTAAGTGCTGGGGAGGATACAGGGTAATCAGGTTGTCCCACGTGGGGCTCACAGTCTTAATCCCCATTTTACAGATGAGGTAACTGAGGCCCAGAGAAGTGAAGTGACTTGCCCAAGATCACACAGCAGACATGTGGCAGAGTCGGGATTCAAACCCACGACCTCTGACTCCAAAGCCCGTGCTCTTTCCACTGAGCCACACTGCTTCCCAAGTAACCTAGTAAGCATTTAGCAAATACTATTATTATTTTGATCACTTTATTACTATTATATCAATAATTAACTTTAACATACGTCTCCCCTTCTAGACTGAAAGCTCTTTCTGGTAGGGAATGTTTGCCAACTCTGTTGTACTCTCCCCAAGTGCTTAGCACAGTGCTCAGCTGAAAAATACCATTGATTGATTAAATTTGGTTGATTATTATTGCTATTAATAGTAATGTTAGGAGAAGCAGTGTGGCTCAGTGAAAAGAGCCCGGGTTTGGGAGTCAGAGGTCATGGGTTCTAATCTGGCCTCTACCACTTGTCAGCTGTGTGATTTTGGGCAAGTCACTTAACTTCTCTGTGCCTTAGTTACCTCATCTGTAAAACTGGGATTAAAACTGTAAGCCCCACGTGGGACAACCTGATAATAATAATAATAATGATAATGATATTTAAGTGCTTACTATGTGCAAGGCATTGTTCACCTTGTAATAGTAATGATGGTATTTGTTAAGTGCTAACTATGTGCAAAGCACTGTTCTAAGTGCTTGGGTATCCCCCCCAGCACTTAGAACAATGCTTTGCACAAAGTAAGTGCTTAACAGATACCATTATTAGTATTATTAATAGAACATTTATTAAGCATTATGTGCTAAACGCTGGGGCAGACACTGGGTGATAACTTTCCAAGACGCAGCACCAAATTACTGGACCAATTTCAGCAGCCCTCTAAAAATGCTAGAGATTTACTCCGAGGCCTCCGTCCTCCAAAATCAGCCGGAGGTATTCCGTTTATTTCTTTATGAGCGATGTTGAAAATAGTCAGTGAATCTGATTCATATATTAGCCAGGATATAACCTGGAAATACAAAGGCTTTCGATAATTATCCAGCGGGTCGTACATCATCACTGCTCTCGCAGATTTTTGTCTGTTTTACTTGCTGAGCTTGAAAACGCGATCGACCAGCCGAGGTTTTGAATCCCTAATGCCAATGCATCAACTCTTCCCGGAGAACTTTTGAAGATCTTTCTCCAGTTTCAGATTGATTTCTTCGGTGTTCTGTGATCATGACGTTGGGGTTGGAGAAATCCAGGCCCATCCTCCAAGGTTCGGTAATCCAAAATCCAGGGAAAAGGAAGCAAGAGGGTTGTCCACCCGGAGGATGGGCGGGGAAGGGAAAGGGTAATGCCAATACTGCCCCTGAGAAGTGAGAAAACAGATTTTTCCCCCAGAGAGGGGAAACGGGGAATGGCGTGAGAATGGTAAAATCAGGAAGAAAAGTCAGAAGCAGCGTGGCTCAGTGGAGCCCGGGTTTAGGAGTCAGAGGTTGTGGGTTCTAATCCCACAACCCTCTCTCCCCCTTCTAGACTGTGAGCCCAATGTTGGGTAGGGACCGTCTCTATATGTTGCCAACTTGTACTTCCCAAGCGCTTAGTACAGTGCTCTGCACACAGTAAGCGCTCAATAAATACGATTGAATGAAGGAATGAATGGCACATAATAAGTGCTCAACAAATACCATTATTATTATTATTACTTCCCAGCCCGGAGTGACGCTCAGTCCTGCCCCCCACCCCCGGGCTGGGCCTTCACCGTTCCCCGGGAGGCCGGGTCCAGCTTTCTTGCTTTGGCTGGGGATGGGGTGTGTGTGTAATAATAATAATAATAATGGCATTTATTAAGCGCTTACTATGTGCAAAGCTCTGTTCCAAGCGCTCGGGAGGTTACAGGGTGATTAGGTTGTCCCACCTAATCACAGTCTTCATCCCCATTTTACAGATGAGGGAACTGAAGCACAGAGAAGTGAAGCTACTTGCCCAAAGTCACACAGCTGGGTGGGTGGGTGGGTGTGTGTGTGTGTGTATGTGTGTGTGTGTGTGTGTGTGTGTGTGTGTTTTGGAGAAGCAGCGTGGCTCAATGGTAAAAACACGCGCTTGGGAGTCATCATCATCAATCGTATTTATTGAGCGCTTACTGTGTGCAGAGCACTGTACTAAGCGCTTGGGAAGTACAAATTGGCATCATATAGAGACAGTCCCTACCCAACAGTGGGCTCACCGTCAGAGGCCATGGGTTCAAATCCCGGCCCTGCCACGTGTCGGCTGTGTGACCTCGGGCCAGTCACTTCTCTGTGCCTCAGTCCCCCCGTCTGTAAAATGGGACCAACGTGGGACAACCCGATCACCTTGAGCCCCCTGTTGAGTAAGGACCGTCTCTATATGTTGCCAACTGGTACTTCCCAAGTGTTTAGTCCAGTGCTCTGCACACAGAAAGCGCTCAATAAATGCGATTGATTGGTACTGACTGCTATCCCCCCCCCCCCCAGCGCTTAGGACAGTGCTTTGCACCTAGTAAGCGCTTAGCAAACGCCGTCAGTATTATTATGATGTTGGAGGGGATCCAGGCCGCTTTTTGCAGCGCGCCGGGGCCCGGCCGCGGTCACATGCTAAGCAGCAGCCGCCTGCTCCTCCTCCTCCTCCTCCCCTTCCTCCTCCCCCTTTGTAGTGTCAAAGCCCCCGACTGACAAGCGGTTTGCAGCGGCGGCGGTAGTGGTGGTGGAAGCGGCGGCGGCTCCCCAGCTCCGGAGCCTTGGACGGGATTGACCTGTAGCTGCTGCTGCTGCTGCTGCTGCCGCGGACATCCAGGTCTCGCCCCCCCGGACCCCCCCATTTTCCTCCCACTCGCCCCCCGGTTTCGCCCCCTCTTTTCCCCGGGAGAGGACCCGGGCAGGAAGGGCGCCAAGGGGGCCCGGCTCCCCGGGAAACGCGGCCAAGTGAAAGAGCAGGGCCTGCACAACCAACGACCAGGGAGGGGGGGACCATCGCGGCCTCCCGCCCCTACGAGGCCCCGGTTGGGCGGTGGTGCGGACCGACTTTTCCGTTCCAACCGGCCCAAGTCGCCGCTTTCATCATCAATCGTATTTACTGAGCGCTTACTATGTGCAGAGCACTGGACTAAGCGCTTTCGTTCATCATCATCAGTTGGGCCAAGTCGCCGCTTTCATCACCAATCGTATTGAGCGCTTACTGTGTGCAGAGCACTGGACTAAGCGCTTTCATTCATCATCATCATCAGTTGGGCCAAGTCGCCGCTTTCATCACCAGTCGTATTTACTGAGCGCTTACTATGTGCAGAGCACTGGACTAAGCGCTTTCGTTCATCATCATCAGTTGGGCCAAGTCGCCGCTTTCATCACCAATCGTATTTAGTGAGTGCTTACTATGTGCAGAGCACTGGACTAAGCGCTTTCGTTCATCATCATCAGTTGGGCCAAGTCGCCGCTTTCATCACCAATCGTATTTAGTGAGCGCTTCCTATGTGCAGAGCACTGGACTAAGCGCTTTCGTTCGTCATCATCAGTTGGGCCAAGTCGCCGCTTTCATCACCAATCGTATTTAGTGAGCGCTTACTGTGTGCAGAGCACTGGACTAAGCGCTTTCGTTCATCATCATCAGTTGGGCCAAGTCGCCGCTTTCATCACCAATCGTATTTAGTGAGTGCTTACTATGTGCAGAGCACTGGACTAAGCGCTTTCGTTCATCATCATCAGTTGGGCCCAGTCGCCGCTTTCATCACCAATCGTATTTAGTGAGCGCTTCCTATGTGCAGAGCACTGGACTAAGCGCTTTCGTTCATCATCATCAGTTGGGCCAAGTCGCCGCTTTCATCATCAATCGTATTGAGCGCTTACTATGTGCAGAGCACTGGACTAAGCGCTTTCGTTCATCATCATCAGTTGGGCCAAGTCGCCGCTTTCATCACCAATCGTATTTACCGAGCGCTTACTATGTTTAGAGCACTGGACTAAGCGCTTTCGTTCATCATCATCATCAGTTGGGCCAAGTCGCCGCTTTCATCACCAGTCGTATTTACTGAGCGCTTACTATGTGCAGAGCACTGGACTAAGCGCTTTCGTTCATCGTCATCATCAATCGTATTTATTGAGCGCTTCCTGGGTGGACTGAGCGCTCGGGAAGTACAAGTTGGCACCCTCCCTACCCAGCAGTGGGCTCACAGTCGAAAAGGGGGAGACAGAGAACAGAACCAAACCCTCTCCTCCCCTCCGGCTGGCCCCGCTCACTTGTCCTTCAAGTGGGCCGGGGGGGGGGGGGGGGTCTCTTCTAAACCCCCTGGACCGATGCTTAGTACAAGCGCTTAGTATAGTGCTCTGCACACAGTCAGCGCTCAATAAATACGATTGATGATGAATGCAAAGACCGGCCCCGCGCCCGGGGATTGAGCTTGGACGGCTGGAAGTTTGATCGTTATTAGTTATTCTTCCCACACTGAGCCCCCTCCTTCCTCTCCATCCCCCTCTCCATCCCCCCCGCCTTACCTCCTTCCCTTCCCCACAGCGCCTGTATGTATGTATATATGTTTGTACATATTTATTACTCTATTTTACTTGTACATATCTATTCATTTTATTTTGTTAATATGTTTGGTTTTGTTCTCTGTCTCCCCCTTCTAGACTGTGAGCCCACTGTTGGGTAGGGACTGTCCCTATATGTTGCCAACTTGTACTTCCCAAGCGCTTAGTACAGTGCTCTGCACACAGTCAGCGCTCAATAAATATGATTGGTGATGAATGCAAAGACCGGCCCCGCGCCCGGGGATTGAGCTTGGACGGCTGGAAGTTTGATCGTTATTAGTTATTCTTCCCACACTGAGCCCCCTCCTTCCTCTCCATCCCCCCCGCCTTACCTCCTTCCCTTCCCCACAGCACCTGTATATATGTATATATGGTTGTACATATTTATTACTCTATTTATTGTACTTGTACATATCTATTCTATTTATTTTATTTTGTTAATATGTTTGGTTTCGTTCTCTGTCTCCCCCTCCTAGACTGTGAGCCCACTGTTGGGTAGGGACTGTCTCTATATGTTGCCAACTTGTACTTCCCAAGCGCTTAGTACAGTGCTCTGCACACAGTAAGCGCTCAATAAATTAGATTGATTGCTGCGTAGCAACACCTCCCGGATCTTCTGGGGTATTGGGGGAGGGTTGGGGCGATGGCTTGCCCCCCGAGGGTCGTTACTTTTGGGGTTTGGCCCTAGGTGTGCGCCTTCTCCTCCCTTCCATTATCAGCGATCTCCAGCTCAGACTTTCTTGGCCATTGTGCTGATTAAAGAGACTTTTGTTTTCTTGCTGACATCGTGATTTTCTTCGTTCTTCTTTATACATCCCATTTGTTATGTTTCTTTTTTCACGCAGAAACGCTTCATTAAAGGGCTCAGGCAATACGGCAAGAACTTCTTCAGGATTAGAAAGGAGCTGCTGCCCAACAAGGAGACGGTGAGTGCAACCGGACTTTATATAACTTGCTTTTTTTTTTTTCCTCCTTCTGACTCCTACTGTTTCTCGCCACTTGTTATTATGAAATTATTTCCTTTAACCCCATGCTGGGTTCCAGGATTTAGCTAGAGGGAAGTGAGCCACCGTGAACCAGTTCCATCCTGTAATGTTTTTCTTTTTTTCTTCTTTTTCGGTGCTTTTCGGTTGTAGCTAAGGAATCAGGGCTGCAGTCTGGGGAAACAGTTTGTTGTAATCACCACTAAAACAATAAACTTCTGTTGTTTCTGTATGAATCTCATCCCCCTTTGGGGGCAGGCCGAGTTTAGGGGAGTGGGGGAGAGGCAGCCGAAATGGAATTCAGATCTAATTTTTACGTTCTGAGGATGAAGTAGGTTAATTCGTTTATAACTCCGGTTTAGGATTAGCGATTAACAAAAAGCTTTAAACAAAACAAAGCTTAATTGATTTAAAAAGATGAAACTTGTGCCAAATGCACTTTGGATTCCGCCGAGAGTTTTCCTCTTCATCATTTAACACTGCCCAATTCTGATGAATTGTTAAGTTTTAACTCTTTCAAGTTCCTACTCTGAAATGCACTTTTGTTCCGTGGGCAAACTTGCACTTTTAAAAAGAGTGGAGAGGGGATTTTTGGAGTGGTTTTTGTTGGGTTTTTTTTTTTGGGGGGGGGGGGGCGTTTGCATGTTTTTTTCATTTAACTGCCTTGACTTTGATAAAGCTGGGAGTCTTGCATCTGACATTCCTGAACAATTTGAGGTGGGAGGAAGTGTTGGGAATCAAAGCCAAAATGTTTCACTTCAAAGTGAAAGAGATAAAGGAAGTGCTGGGAGGAGTCAGCCTTGCTTTACATTTAATTGCCCCCCTCCCTAGGAGCTCTGCTTGCTGGTGGAGTCTGAGTCTCTGGAGCTTCTTCGGGGCCCAGTGAAGACAGAGAGGGAGGTTAGAATGTCGCCCAATAAAGTAACATAAATTGGGGAGGCAAACAGGCCCTTTGGCTGGAGCTGCCTTATGTGTATTTTACCATGTATAACGCCACTAAGGGTGAAGAGGACAGTTGGAGCAAACTTTCACAGGGCAAAAGGACTATATGTCGTCAAATGCCTCTTCAGTTTTTAAGGATGTTTTTACTTCAGTGGGTTTTTCCCTTTCCTCCTGCTACCCAAAATCAGGTGGATTTCCGACATTATAGTCGCTTTTCCAATTTGTCATATAGGGAAAAAATAGGTGGTAGGCTTTGGCTTTGGCTTTCTTGTTCTAGGGTTTGATATCAACCATAGGGCCCTTTCTGAGCTTCTAGTTTTTGTACGTGCTTTAGAAAAAGCAATGAGGAAGGAAACAGTGATTCAGATGTGTTGGGGGATTTTTATTTATTTTTTAAACCTAAATTGGCAACCTTAAGCATTTCAGGGGTCTGTTTCTTAATTTCCTCCAAGACAAAAAAGGGAGTTATTGTGGGTTAGAAATGGCTACTGTGTAAAGCACCCCCTACCAATAATTACTTTTGTCATTAGTATTTTTGGGGGAAACTGCTTCTGCTCTAAGTTTGAAGAGTGCTTTTAAAACTGAAAATGCCTTTGCTTAGTCTTGCCCCCGAGCCGGTGTTTCTTCAGGGAGTAGCTACTGAGCAGCAGCGTGGCTCAGTGGAAAGAGCACAGGCTTGGGAGTCAGAGGTTGCGGGTTCTAATCCCGACTCTGCCACATGTCAGCTGTGTGACCTTGGGCAAGTCACTTAACTTCTCTGGGCATCAGTTACCTCATCTGGAAAATGGGAGTGAAGACTGTGAGCCCCACGTGGGACCATTTGATTACCTTGTCTCCACCCCAGCGTTTAGAACAGTGCTTGGCACGTAGTAAGCGCTTAACAAATACCAACATTATTATTAGTGGGAAGAGCAACAGGCCTGGGAGTCAGAGGACCTGGGTTCTAATCGTGGATGCGCCACTTGTCCGCAAGTCTCTGGCAAGTCGTTTCACTTCCCTGTGCCTCAGTTATCTCATCTGTAAAACAGGGATTAAGACTGTATGCCCCATGTGGGACCTGGGCTGTGCCCAGCCTGATTTTCTTGCACCTACCCTAGGACTTAGTACACTACCCGGTACATAGAAAGCGCTTAACAAATACCATTAGTTTATTTTTTAAAGATACTAGGAATGATTAGAACCCACTAGGTGTGACCTCTAATGTGTCAAAGTGTCCCAGCTGCTTTTACCTCTTGAGTCTATCAGTCAAGTATTTATTGAGTGCTGTACTGAAAGCTTGGGAAAGCACAGTACAACAGAGTTGGCAGATGTGACGCACCCTGCCCACAAGGAACTTACAGTCTAGGTGGGGAGACAGACATCAGAATAAATTATGGCTAGCTACCTAAGTGTTGTGGAGCTCAGGATGGAGTGAGTATCAAGTTCTTGAAGGGTTCAACTGAACTCCAGAGTTTATACCTCCTTGTGCCTTCTTAGGGGTGGAGTGCCAAGGAAATATGATACAGGTAGTTGCATTCAAGCCCTGGCAGTTTTTATTGTTTTCAGCACCATTAAGAAGTGGGTGCTGAGAGTAAGCATTAGGCCTCCAAATTATAGCTGGTTTTACACCTCTTTGTGGTCATTTATCTACAGATGACCTTTGTCCTAGAATAGATTGTTTTCTCTCCTTCCTGGCAGCTCTCCCTTCTTTTCCTTATTGATGTCTGACTCAACAGCTTTCTCTTCATTTCGTGGAGGAGTGCATAGCAGAGCAAAGAAGTCAAACTTCCCACCTCCCCCTTCTTTGAGCCTCCCGTTTTCCACATTTAGGTACCCACATTATGCCATCTGCCGCATGTCACAAAGGATAGGCCCGGGCCTTTTTTTATTTGACAAGGACTCTGGGAGTAGTAACACAGTTTGGCTGCCTCATCTTGCATTGTCCTGATGTAACAACCCTGCCTAGCTAATCATTCACCGCTCATGTCGGGGGGCAGAGGTCATCTCTCTTTACTGCTTTAACCAAGAAGCTGTGTGTAAGGTGGAGGCTCTCTTAGATCACTCCGTCCGACACTCACGTCCCCTTTTCACATAAAACTTCCAGGCTAGGCTGCTTTTAATATCACCTTCCCTCTAACTTAATGGCCTTGGTCATTCTTTAAATCCCTTGTAATGTCAGGAGGGAGGTAGACGTCTAGTCAAGAAATAGATTGGCCAAGCAAAGGATTGAGAACAGGACACCTGCAGTCTATTCTTGGTTCCAGGACTAACTACTTTGCGATCAGATACAAGTCACCTGACTTCTCTGTTTCAGACTACTCATTTGGAGAAGTAGCATTTGTAAAGGGCTTGGAGTTCCAAGGTGCCAGTGCATTTGTGGCCAGGGATAGCTCCTCCTGCCTATTATTATCACGTCTCATGCTCCAAGAACCAGGAAAGACTCAGTTCATTCCCTCTTCTCATTCTTCTCTTCTTTCCCTTGTGCCGTGCAAATTCGCTGAACCTTTTCAGAGAAAGGAATCAAATGTTTCTGTTGCTGTGATTCTTTTTTAAGCAGGTGGAGTGGGTGAGAGGAAGGAAAACGTATTGAAATTTATTCCCTGTATCAGGAAGCTGGGTAGAGGAGAACACCCGCGCACCAGTTTATTTCAATGCAATTATGTCTGAGAGAGATTCCTGGTGCACATGTGCATAAACAGCTTTTACATTCTTTATGTGTACATTGCACTGGAACTAAAAAAAAAAAACTGACTCTTCTTTAACCATACTCCCTTGCTGGAATGGGAACGTGGCTGTTAAGGAAAACCAACATGTTTATAGGGGTTTAGTTGGATTGGTGGTATGTGTTAACCATAAACTACCGAAGGGAATAGCAGCAAGTAAAACCTCAAAAAATATTGGAATGATTTGGTTTTTCTCTCTTTCCCCTTATTAGCAGCACACTCCCTCTCAGTCTTCCTTTGCCCATTATTCCATGCCTCTTCATTCATTCAGTCGTATTTGTTAAGCGCTTACTGTGGGAAAGGACAATACAGCAGTAAAGTGTGGCAATTCCTGCCCACCAGGAACTCTCACAGTCTAGGGGGGGGGAGGCAGACATCAATACAAATAAACGGACGTCAATATAAATAAATAAAATTACCAATGTATATACATAAGTACTGTGGGGCGGGGAGAGCTGGGAAGAGCAAAGGGAGAAAGGGCGACTCAGAAGGTAGTGGGAAATGAGGAAGAGTGGGGCTTAGTCTGGGAAGGCCGCTTGGAAGAGATGTGAGTTCAGTAAGGCTTTGGAGGGGTCAGAGGAGAGTACTTGTCTGGAGGATTTGGGGAGGGAGGACGTTCCAGGCCAGAGGTAGGACATGGGCCAGGGGTCGATGGTGAGACAGGCGAGATTGAGGCACAGTGAGAAGGTTAGCACCAGAGGGGTGAAGTGTGCGGGCTGGGTTGTAGAAGGAGAGAAGCGAGGTGAGGTTGGAGGGAGTGAGGTGATGGAGTGCTTTATACGAGGTCGATAGGCAACCACTGGAGATATTTGAGGAGAGGGGTGACATGTCCTGAACGTTACTTAGAAATTCGGGCTCTCTCAAATATAGTGGCCATTTTTGCCCAAGTATCCCAGTCTTACCGTGCTTCTTCCTCTTCTCCCACCAGTTGATTTTCAGCCCTTACCACATAGGAGATCCTCGCCTTATACAAATCAAAATAAGTGTTGCTCGGTCTGAGCCTCAGAGCATGGGCTGTAGAACCAGGCATCAGGTTCTATTTTGAGCTCTGTCACTGACTCACACTAAGGCTTCAGATGAATCACACAATCTCTGATGCTTAGTTAACTCATGTTCCAAACAGGAGAAATATTACCTTGGTCACAGGATGAGGACAGATTTTTTTTTTCCTGCAAGTATTTGGAAATCCAGACATGAATGCGAAGTAGAATTGTATCATTGTATTTCCAGATTAGAAAGTTCCCTAGGAAGCTGAATTAGAAGTTGTTAGTTTTTGTGGGGGTTTTCTGCATCTCGACACCTTGGTTTTTTTACATTTTCTTTAATTTCTGGTTAATGTGTCATACTGACGATGATTTCAGTCAGTTAATGAAATTGTGTTAATTATGTTCAGTTTTTGACACAAGCAGCCTGGACTAGTGGAAAAGCATGGACTTGGAAGTCAGAGGACCTGGGTTCTAATTCCTTCTCTGCCACCTGCCTTTTGTGTGACCCTGGACAAGTCACTTAACTTTTCTGGGCTGCAGTTTCCTCATCTGTATAAAGGGGACTCAATACCTGTTCTCCCTCCTATGTAGACTGTGCCAGGGATTGGGTCCAACCCGATTATCTTCTATTAACCCCCCTGCCTAGTAAAGTCCTTGGCACATAGTAAGCTCATTCTGGGCAGGGAATGTCTGTTTACTGTGATACTGTACTCTCCCAAGTGCTTAATACAGTGTTCTGCACACAGTAATCTCTCAAATATGATTGAACGAATGAATGAACAAATACCACTGTTGTGGATATTAGTATTGTTGTTAAATGTAGACAGTGAGACCTGTTCTTCAGAATTCTGGCCATCATAACCCCTGTCTTAGAAACAGTCCTGGGTTAGGAGTTGGGCAGGATATGGAAGCCTCTTTGCTTTGTATCAAGGAATGTCACAGATGTGATACTCTAAATCTCTGGAGATAGGAAATGAAAGGAATAAAGGGGTATATCTTTGCACACTTGTCTTTCTAATTTCTATGGCATCTGCCACACCAGTCTTTAAGCATATTAAGTACTTAAGGCTTCTGGTGTCCTAATAGTGACCATGTCCAATTTCTCTCCAGGGTCAGTGAATCCTTGATGGTTGTTCCTTCAGGGAAAATGCCCAGAGAGAAATGAAAATTATGATAGGGTGACCCCAGGTTAACTCTCATTTTGATTCTAAATATTGAATTATTCCTTTAATATTTGGTCGCTGAACAGATGTTACCAAGACTGGGTGATATGGCACTTGGTTTTAATGGTTTTACCAGAAGTGAGAGGGACTGCCACTTAATGAAACAGAAGTTAAAATTTTAAATTTAGGAAACAGCATGAGAATCACCCACCACCTTTAGTGTCTGGATAATATTCGGAAAAGTGTATGTATCAGAACTGAATACTCATTGTCCTTTTCTCTGACCCAGAATAATTTTTTCAGGCAACAAGTTTCTCCAGTCAGGAGTGGATAGTGTTGGAAATGAGTTCCAATACAGGGTAAGCCAGCTTCCATACTAATCAGGAGGCAAAAATGACTTCCCTCTGTGCTTTTAGTATAAAGTTTTATTTAATTTCAGATTGTGACATTAAATAAACAATCTTATTCTAGCCTCATTACTGTTTAATCTAGTGTTACATAATCTACAGAATGGACTTCCTGAACAGCTCTGTATTATTAAGGGCTAATGTATTGCAGCATTGTAATGGTAGCTGAGAAGGTCACTGGGTTTAGAGCGGGGTTCTCCTCTAATGCCTAGCTGTGTAGATAATGATGTAAACTTAAGTAGCATAGCCCATTCGCCGGGAAGCATAAAGTGAGTTTTTCTTTTGTGGTTTTTTTTATTTTTTTCCAGTTCGTCACAGACTGTAACCATCTTCTTTTTTTTTCCTTTAACAAGAATACGGCTTTAAAATGGAAGAAATAGGAAGTTTAGGTTTTTAGCAAGAGACTCTTCTACCGTATTCCCTCCAGAACATTTAATGTTACTAAGTACCCATTGTCTTTGTTTTGCTTTTTACCTTTGGGAACTTCACATCATCAAATCACTGTACGCAACCCAAGGGAGATTAGACACTGTCCTGCCTTTAATGGAAAACGTTTTGCTTTAGATACTGTCTTCCCCTATTGATGTGATATTAACCTGTGGTTTTGTGCTGGCACAGAGTTTTTGGAGATTTGCTTTCACAGGCCCTATTTACATATGGAGAAGTTCTGTTCGCTCTTTTGCAGGGTTGGCAAGGTGGGGAAAACATTTAAAAGCCAAAGCTTTCTCCTTAATAACTTGTCCAAGAATTGGTGCAGACAGACAGCTGAAATTTTCCACTGGAGGCAGAAATGATTGCCAGTGTAAACAGGTCCTGTTTCTCAGTCACAAGGACTTCTGCCACTTGTAGTTGTTTCATTGAGGGAAGGTAGAAGAATGTTCCAGTTAAAGTAGGGAGGGACCACGAAGGTATTAGTGGGATGAACTAAAAATTCTTCAGTTTCCTTTAATCCGTGTTGATGTTCCACTGGGTTGTAGTTTGGTTGAACCAGGGGCCCAGGGGAACTGGTTGACTGTTTTCCTTCTGAAAGTGAAGCAGTTAATCCATTTGCATAACAAATAGGAGATGGGGAGGTGAGGGGAGGAGGAACCCACACAATTTTATTTAAAACCAACAAATGTCTAGAGTAGCTGGCTTAGGAAAGAACCTTGAGTGTAGTTTTGGGTCTGATATCCTTAAGGTGAGCCATTTTAGGGCATCATTTCATCTCTTGCATGAGGCATTACGGGCCTGGCGGAGACCCTTCATCTTGGGAAATGCATAATGTCCAGAAGCAGCACTCAAGACCCAATAACAGGGCAACAAGCAAAAAGCCGTTTACTAGGACCAGATATTTATCTGCTGTTGCTGTTCACGGACCTGTATTCTTAATGGTTTGGCTGGATCGTGGTTTACCCAGATGATTTTTAGATGGAGACGTTTATGATTGTTAAGCCTATGCAGACTCTGCAATTTTATAGGCTAGTAAAACAAATGGAAGGTTTGAAATGGTCTTTAAAAAGACTTACAAGTTGTGATTTCCTTTGGTATGCTCAGTTGTGTTTATCCACTCTGCTCAGTCCCTACTTTACGCCGTAGATAAGGATTTTTCGGCTTTATAAATTGAACCTAGAGAACCCTTTTAAAATTTCTTCAGACTCTGGACTCCAATTTATTGAGGAATCTAAAAATACTACCATAGTTGTGGAACTTCCTTTAAAAATAACCATTCTGATCATAAAATAGGACCTAAATGGTTGTCCTTGGGCTAATTTATGCACTTCGAATCTTGTTTTGAGATCATCTCGTGGAGTGATTTTGTTTAAAAGCAATAGCAGCTTTTAAAAATACGGTAATGGCTTGAAAAGCAAAATATTCATAGCCACCCAGGCCACGCTCTTTCACAGATCCCCATTTTCCCCGTGTCCAGCTCCCAGAGGAGCCTGTGGTATTCTGCCTTACTAAAATCACATCTCCAATAGACCCTCCCTGACTAAGCCCTCATTTCCCGTACTCTCTTTCCCTTCTGCATTGGCCTGTACATTTGGATCCGTACTCTTTAAGCACTTGATAATCATCCATCCTCAGCACCACAGGAGTTATGCATCAGTAATGTACTTCTCCCCTTCTAGATTGTAAACTCCTTGTGGACAGGGACCATATCTACCAACTCTGTTATGTTACACTCTGTTAACTACATAACTCTGTTATGTTACACTCACCCGTGCACTTAGTACAGTGCTATGCGCACAGTATAAATGCCATCGATCGACTGTTTTGTACAGGTAGAATGTGAGCGCCATGTGAGACGGACTGTGTCTAACCTGATGATTTTAGAGAAGCAGCGTGGCTCAATGGAAAGAGCACAGGATTTGGAGTCAGAGGTCATGGGTTCAAATCCCGGCTCCGCCGATTGTCAGCTGTATGACTTTGGGCAAGTCACTTCACTTCTCTGGGCCTCAGTTACCTCATCTGGAAAATGGGGATTAAGACTGTGAGCCCCACATGGGACAACCTGATTACCTTGTAACCTCCCCAGTGCTTAGAACAGTGCTTTGCACATAGTAAGTGCTTAATAAATGCCATCATTATTATTATTATTACTATTATTATTATTTTGTATCTACCCCAGTACTTAGTACAGTGCTTGGCACATAGTAAGGACTTAACAAGTACCATTATTAAAAGGTATAAAGCCCCATACGGGTAACAAGGATTGGGGAAGTGTTGGGTAGGCCTTGGGAAAGTCAGTAGCTGCACTGAGTCCAGTTTTGATTTATAGAATATGGCACATTTTTAACTCTCTGCCTCTGGCAGTGGCAGGGAAAGTCTCCTGTATGCTATGGCAGTGCATCTAATGGAGTGACCTGGATGGTTTCTTGTTGAGTGTTTCCTCAGAACCTTCTTGGATGTGGCACAGTTTATGGTGGTAAATTACTAGAATTTGGCCACTGTGGTCTCAGATCGTCTCCCAGGAAAGAGCTGGAGCTCCCAGAACCACATCTTCCAATACTGGCTCGGTCTTCCAAGGGAGAAAATTGAGCATCGGTCAGGTTACTATGAGGATCCAGATTTTATCATCAACATAATAATGATAATAATGATGGCATTTGTTAAGTGCTTACTGTGTGCAAAGCACTGTTCTAAGCGCTGGGGAGGATACAAGGCAACCAGGTTGTCCCACGTGGGGCTCACAGTCTTAATCCCCATTTTACAGATGAGGGAAATGAGGCACAGAGAAGTTAAGTGACTTGCCCAAAGTCACACAGCTGACAAGTGGCGGAGCCGGGATTTGAACCCATGACCTCTGGCTCCCAAGCCCGGGCTCTTTCCATTGCCCAAAGTCACACAGCTGACAAGTGGCGGAGCCGGGATTTGAACCCATGACCTCTGGCTCCCAAGCCCGGGCTCTTTCCATTGAGCCACGCTAAGATCTAAACTTGCCAAGGTCCTCTCCATTCTGTGCCTGTGGAAGTCCTTGTAGCTTTTTTTTTAATTTCCTTTTTTCTTCCTTGAAGGAGTTTTTGTCTCAGGACTATATCTTGGTTTCTGGGGCCTGGCTAATAATCACTCTGGTGATCCCAGCTGGTCCACTTTATTATTTTCATATGTTAACTACACTGAAAAAGTTCAGCCTTACATTCCTTAGCCACAGTCCTGCCCCCTCACTTGTGTTCCAACCTTTACGCTCATGTGATTCTTTAAAAAAAAATTTAAGATCAGCAGCTCTCGCAGGCCTATGTGAGCACTGTACAGCTTTAGAGGCAAATAATGTTCCATTTTAAGTGTTTTCCACTGGTTGGTTCAATTTAGTGAAAACTTGGTCTGCTTGACTGTTGTTTTTAAGTGCATTTGAAACTGACAGCTTTGGGCATCGACTGCTTGCTTGAGTAATGTGGGGAAAACCGTGTTAGCTGCTGGGGCCAAAGACAGTAAAACGAGAAGCTGGGGGTTCGTGTGCCAACATCGGACTTTCCCGATCAGTTTATCGTGAACGGTAAATCACCTAATCTATTTGCACAGCAATTCTATTTTCTAGGTTACTTAAAAGATTGAAACCCATTGTTTATTTTTCTCGGCAGGTTTAGTGCGCTAATCAAGGATAACATATTGTTTTAAGCCGTAGCAAGCCATTAGCCAATTGCAACTTGGCTTCAGAATGAACCAGTAAAGCACATCTTTAGTGAAGAAAATGCCTACAGGAGATGGGAGCCAAGGGATTTGGGGGAAGGATTCAGAATGACCAGCTCTCCCCCTTTCCTCAGCAGGCTCATAGAAAAGGGTTCAGGTCTGTGTAACTGTCAGTGAGTCATCTTGGGGTGCCATTTCATTAACTATGTATTGTAGCTTCTGGAATTGTCCTTTATCTGTGTGGAGGAGATTAAAGACACACATACCAATGATTTTGACTTTTCTGTCATCTCTCTCTTGCTCTCTCTCCTTCTCTCCCTCCCTCCTTCCCTCCCTCCCTCCCTGCCTGCCCGCCTCCCTCCCTTCCTCTTCATCCTCCTCTCCCCACATTCTCCCCTCCCATCCTCTTTCCTTGGATGAAAAGGTGCTTCGGTGTTTTTTCTTTCTAGTACTTTTCCTGGTCTCCTCCCCAAAGGCAACCATTGGATATATAAAGTTGGCCTTCTTTATGTCTTGTCACTTCCCTCCTCCAATTTTATGCCTTTTTTCCCTATCTTGATACAAGGCCTTTTTGTTTTATAGGAGTGGAGCAATATTAACAGGCCTATTGTTTTAGATACTTTCTTCCAGTGGTGGAAGCCAAGACCTCTCTTAAGTGGCCCGTGTGCATATGCCTTCATGCCTGCCTGAAATCCCCCTGTCCAGAAGGATTTGCTTTTCAGTTCATCAATGGGAAAGTATATTGTTATGGTTCTTCCAAGAGTAATCAAACAGGCCATCTCAATGTTTGGAAAACATATTTTCATGATTTTACTAACGAGATGCTTGTTAAGAAGGGCTTTTAACTTCAGGTATTTGGCAAAATAGAGGGAACAAGGTTCATTGGAAAAGGCCAAAAGTAGCATTTTTTTTCTTTTATGGTATTTAAGCACTTACAATGTGTTAAACACTGTTCTTAGTGCTGGGGTAGTTTCAAGTTAATTAGATCAGACACAGTCCCTGTCCCACACACGGCTCACAGTTTAATTAGGAAAGAAAATAGGTATTTAACCAACATTTTGCAGTTGAGGAAACTTGAGGTGCAGAGAAGTTAGGTGACTTGCCTAAAGTCACACAGCAAGCAATTGGCAGAATTGTGATTAGAATCCAGGTCCTCCAGCCCCCAACCCCCAACCCCTGCTCTTTTCACTAGGCCACGCTGCTTCCCAGGGGACCTTTTCTTCATTCCTACCAAGTCAGAGAACAGCTTGGGGAGTGGGGAGTTATCTGCCAAATTTTAGACAGGTCAGTGAATCCAGAGAATTTGGACCACATTCATTCATTGTCGTATTTATTGAGCGCTTACTGTGTGCAGAGCACTGTACTAAGCGCTTAAAATCAATCAATCATTCAGTTTATTGAGCACATCCTGTGTGCAGAGCACTGTAATAACCACTTGAGGGAGGACAATACAACAAAGTTGATAGGCATGTTCCCTGCGCACAGTGAGTCAAACGTATTTATTGATCACTCGCTTATTGACCACATAAAACTTTATTTTACCTGAATTTTTCAGATTGGCTATTCTGACCATCCCTGTTCACCAGAGAACTAACTGCAGGTATCTTCTGGGATATGAGAATCATCATGACCTAGTGGATTGAGCACGGGCCTCCCCACTTGTGTGCTGTGTGACCTTGGGCAAGTCACTTAACTTCTCTGTGCCTCATTTATCTCATCTGTGAAATGGGGATTTAAGACTGTGAGCCCCATTGGGACACAGATTGTGTCCAACCTGATAAGCTTGTATTCACCCTAGCACTTATGTATTTCCATTCAGTTGTATTTATTGAGTGCTTACTCCATTCAGATCACCGTATTAAGCGTTTGGGAGAGTACATTACAACAATAAGCAGTCACATTCCCTACCCACAAAGAGTGTACAGTCTTCGGAGAAGCAGTGTGGCGTAGTGGAAAGAGCACAGGCTTGGGAGTCAGAGGTCATGGGTTCTTATCCCGACTCTGCTGCTTGTCAACTGTGTGACCTTGGACAAGTCACTTAATTTATCTGTTCCTCAGTTACCTCATCTGTAAAATGGGGATGAAGACTGTGAGCCCTACTTGAGACAACCTGATTACCTTGTATCTACCCCAGCGCTTAGAACAGTGCTTGGCACATTTACTTAACAAATACCAACATTATTATTATTATTATTATTCAAGACAAACTTATAGTGCCTGGTACCAATAAGCGGTATACAAATACCATTAAAAAAAAAAGAAAGAAAAGGGATCTGGGTTCTGATCCTGGTTCCACCACCTGTCGGCTGTGTGACCTTGAGCAAATCAGTTAACTTCCCGGTGCCTGTTACCTCATCTGTAAAATGGGGATTAAGAGTGTGAGCCCCATGTGGGACATGGACTGTGTCCAATTTGATTAACTCGTATCTATGCCACTACTTAGAACAGTGCCTGGTACATAGTAAGCACTTAACAAACACCATTAAAAGCCCCCACAAAAACTGCACACTGACTGAAAAGGGAAATCATCTTTTCTGAAGCATACTTTGTCCCCTGGAAAATGAGGTGATAGGCAATTCTGGGACAGTCCTATAGGAATACCAGAACAGAGCAATCTCCTTTCTCCAATCCCACCCCCTTTCCCTCTCTTTCAGCCTGGGTGCAGGAGTAGAAGGAGCCTCCGACCCACTGAGGACACCCACTCATATATTTTTTAAGGTTTCATTTACTGCTTATGCTTAATTTACCGTTTACGTAAGGAGTGAGGACCGGGGACCAACTACTTTCAGGGTCACCGTTTTGCAGGAAAATCCATAAATCTGAGTAGTGCTTGGACCTAGCCCTTTCCAGTCGAATAGCATTTCATCTTGGATGATAAAGTATTTTGAGGCTTATGGATGGAAGGTGAACTCAGCTTTGGCTGGTTTTTTTTTTCAAGAAAAGAGTAGGATTTTTTCCAAGTAGGAATATCAGCTTATTAAACTTTTCTTTTATTGACTATATTTCATTTCCAATACCTTCAGGCCTATAATTTGTTTTCCGGAATTAAAATACTGGCAGTCTTGATAAAGCACTTTTGTTTTTTGTTTTTTCTGTTTATATATATATGTATGTATATATACACATATATACACACACACATATATATATATATATATATATATATATTTGTGAACTATTTGTGAACTATTGTTTTGGAAGACCAGTCTCTCAACCCACCTTTTGCAGGTAGTTCCCTGAAGTCATGGTAAGTGATTTTATTTGCTGCCTGATATCAAAGGCCTGGTCAATTAGCTCTTTAAAACCTTTACTTTTCCTGAGCAGAATTTTTTTTTTTGTGTGTGTGTGTGTGTAATAGCCCCTTCTAAAGAGAATTATTAAAAAACCCCTACTTGTTCCTTTGAAGCCTTGGATATGAGTTTTTGCACTTTCTCTGTGGGACTATGGGATTTTTAGGGTTTGTTTAGTCAGGAGTGGTCATTTTTCCTCCACCCTTCATTCACAAAAATTTAGGAATTGATATGGATGAAACAGAAGGCAGTTGCTCTCAGACTCTCCCGAAACCTAGAGTAGAGGCCATGAGTAAGCCATCCTCTCACTTCAGACACAGAAAGGTGCCTGAAATGAAGACCTCTTTTGGCTTACTGCTTTCCCTGCTCTCCCAGATTAACCCTAATAACTATATCCACTCTCTTACTCTGGCACCAAACCGACCCCCACCACCCCAATCCATTATCCACCTCTTGGCATTGCTATATGTTGTTATAACTATGAAGATGGAGATTGAGATGGTCATAATTTATCAAACAGATGCCTTCATTTGCGTTTGGGGCTTTAGTTTCAAACCAGCTGTTTAGGGCATAGCTTTGATTGACAGGGTTTCTTTCCTGAGCAAATAAAAACTCTCTGGAACTATGTAGTTCATAGAATAAATAGGAAGCTGAATTTCAAGGTGAGAAGATAATTGCTCTGTTACTTGTCTTGAGTCTCTGGAGACAAGGTCAGATAGTCTGTTGAAACAGTATTTTCTCCTCTAAACCTCCACTTCCTTCTCCCAAATAAAATTGTAAAACTCAGTCATAAAGTATGAGTGAATCCATTTTTCCTTCTAAATCCCTTTCCCTCTTCAAATCTTTCCCTTTCTTGGGCCTAAACCATTAGTCTTAACTAGTTGCTTGTTGGAAAATGGTGTCAGGGTTGCACTGAAAAGCTGTGTAAGTGTAACATATACTAAGGTCATAACCCAGTATCTTTATTATTGAGTGTTTGATCTTCTTCCCCCTTCTAACTCCCCCCAAAAAGTTAAGTAAAGATTTGATTTAAACTTAGCCAGTTGTTGGCGCTTTGTTTTTTGAAGTCGTTGTATGTGTTTTTTAAGGAAGTGGCTTTGTCCATTTATTAACCTATTCATTCATTCTTTCATTCAGTCGTATTTATTGAGCGCTTACTGTGTGCAGAGCACTGTACTAAGCGCTTGGGAAGTACAAGTTGGCAACATACAGAGATGGTCCCTACCCACCAACGGGCTCATAGTCTAGAAGGGGGAGACAGACAACAAAACAAAACATGTGGACAGGTGTCAAGTCATCAGAATAAATAGAAGTAAAGCTAGATGCACATCAATAACAAAGTAAATAGAATAGTAAATATGTACAAGTAAAATAGAGTAATAAATCTGCACAAACATATATAAAGGTGCTGTGGGGAGGGGAAGGAGGTAGGGTGGGGGGATGGGGAGGAGGAGTGGAAAAAGGGGGCTCAGTCTGGGAAGGCCTCCTGGAGGAGGTGAGCTCTCAGTAGGGCTTTGAAGGGAGGAAGAGAGCTAGCTTGGCGGATGTGCGGAGGGAGGGCATTTCAGGCCAGGGGGAGGACGTGAGCCGGGGGTCGATGGCGGGACAGGCGAGAATGAGGCACAGTGAGGAGGTTAGCGGCAGAGGAGCGGAGAGTGCGGGCTGGGCTGTAGAATGAGAGAAGGGAGGTGAGGTAGGAGGGGGCGAGGTGATGGACAGCCTTGAAGCCGAGAGTGAGGAGTTTTTGCTTGATGCGTAGGTTGACTGGTAGCCACTGGAGACTTTTGAGGAGGGGGGTAACGTACCCAGAGCGTTTCTGCACATGGGTGATCTGGGCAACAGAGTGAAGTATAGACTGAAGTGGGGAGAGAGAGAAGGATGGGAGATCAGAGAGGAGGCTGATGCCATAATCCAGTCGGATTAAAAGATGTGTTCGGCTGGATTTGAAGTAGAGCCTACCCTGAAGTTGCCCAAGTGTTGTTGTTGAGAATGCTCATCTTGTGTCAGATGTCTGCTTTTATCGCTATCTGCCTCTATCTCATTAACAAGGGAGGAAAACCTTAAAAGCACAGAAACCAAGTTGACCACCATTTTTCCATTTGCCCATCTCTAAAACCAAGACTCCCTCTGCTGGCTCTCGAACAGCTCATTCTCTTCCCAGACGTTTGGATTGCTCAGCATTCAAAGTGGCCATGGGTCCCAAAAAGACCCTTTCCCCCATCTTTCTACACCCCCCTCCCTCTCCTCTTCCCCCCTCCCTCCCCCCGAGTCACAAACACGCCAGTAAAATCACCACGGAAGCAGATCTGAAAAAATGATTTTCAAATCCGGCGAGAGGATGTGATGAGCAGTGGAAAACAACAGATGAAGGCAAGAAGTTGTTGGCAGTGCCCCCTAAACATTGCAGACCCCATTAACTCGGTTTTTCCCTAGACAGAGCATTTCTTTGTTGGATTTTGTGTCCACTCACAGTTGCTCTTTCTTTTTTTCCAGCCCTCATGACAGGAGCTGAATCATTTTCTACAGCACATCTAAGTAACCTTTAAACCCAAAAGAAAGCGCATGCCTCCCAATAAAATGGAGTTCTTTCCCTCTTGTTTTTTTGGAGAAGTCCTCCCTGTTGTTTAATACTAAGGATATTTGTGCCTAAAGCCTGTTCCAAGTAAGCATGTGAGCATCCCGGAGGAACTTTTGATTTATTTTCCTAACTCTGCTCTTCTCTCTCTCTGTGGTTTAGAAACCTTTAATGATCTGTGAAGCTCTGAGACTTCAGAGCAGAACAGTAGTCATTTTTAGAACCACCCCATCTACATAAAAGTCCTAACGCTTTCCACATGCTGGGCTTTTGACCTCCTGAAAGGCTGACCTCCTGCAAATTTCAGTTTGTGCAGCAAGGCATCCTGGGTTGGGGCCTTGATAATTCCATTGTGAAATCCCTTTTTTTTTCTTTTTCTTAAGTTGTAATGAAAATTCTGGGCTCTTGGCCAGGGTCTAGGATGTGATATAGTAAAAATGTTTCTGTTGCCCTTTGTTACTATTTGAGCTTTGATTAGATTTGTTTCCCATAAGCTTAATTTTGTTCCCATTTTTATGGCAGAGTTGGTGAACCTTGCCAAGGCTAAGCATTTCATTACAAAAGTTTGCTGCACTGGAGTAGTTCAGGGAATCGTTGGCTTTTACCTAAAAAAGAGGCAATAGGAAACCTCCTGAGCTCTTTTTCTTTCTTTTCTGGAATTTTGCATTCCTTCCTCGGAAGACCTCCCTGCCTCCTTTGATTTCTACTTAAGTCAAGAATACAACACACCACCTTAGTTGAATGATACTTTTGTTTCTCAGTTTCTTCTGCTTGAAGTACTCACAGAAACCATTTTGCAACTTCCCCTCTGCTTTTGTTCGAATTTTTGGTGTGGAGCCCAACCAGCTTGTGGCTTCTGCTCGATGCCTTGGAAGATGCCACCTAAGTTGGCAGTAAATGAACAGCGAAGCACGTTCCCTCCCATCCCCTCTCCCCCGTCGCCACCCCCCCAGCCATTCCTACTGTGCAGCCAGAAAAAATGGCTGTGCTTTTTTTATTTGGAGGAAATGGTACCTCTGCTTTGTACTTCAGTGGTTCCTTTCATCCTAGCAGCTGAGAGCATTTTACAAATATTATCTCATTAATCTCTCCCTTGTCCCTGTGAAGGAAGCGGGTATTATTCCACTCTTACAGATGGAGAAGCCAGGGAAATAAGAGGTTAAATTCTTGCTCCCAGTTATTACAGATGCTGGGCCAAGGATAGAACCCAGGATTTCTCACTCCTGGTGACTTCTTTAACCCATTAAGACTTGTTTGTATGTTTTCGTCCCCCTGAAAGCTTAGCGCTACTGATCAGGAGGAGCCAGGGCCACATGCTGCTTGAGCACAAATAGGTCTCCTTGGCTGTGGACCATTTTCTGGGAACTGGTGAAAGGCTCTGTAGCCTGGAACTTCGGAGAGAGTTCTGTTTCTCTCATGCTTGGTTTCCTTCCTTCCTTCCTTCCTTCCATGCAACAAAGGAGGCGTGTTTCCTGACATTTTGTTGGTGCTAATAAACTGTAATGGCTGATGGGCTTAGGGCCTGGACAACTGTCACTTTCACAAGCAAAGAGCTTTGTTTCTGCAAGAACTTGGTCCGACCTGCAGAGTTTCATCATTGTCCGATTCGGGGCAAAAATACGAACTGTATCAGAACAGACCTGGCAGGTCTAAGAGGATGTGAGCAGTCATTCACTCTGCTTCCCGCTGTTCGGTTGCCTCCCTTTGGCAGAATAACTCCGTGGGTTCCGTTTCTGGACTTTTGCCCCATTGCGACGTGAAGTTGGGAGATTGTTCCATATAAAAGGTCCTTCTGCTTTCATTTGTGGTGTGTGGTTTTAATGATCGGACAATTCTAATGTGTGTTATTCTGTGCCATTTGAGGTAGAAGGTTTGTGTTGCCCGAGTTCGGAGTTTTATTATAATGAGGGCTTCTTAAGAGCTCTCTAGTGAGAGCCCTCAATGCAGCCCACACACTTTGTTCCTCTAATGTTAATCTTCTCACTGTACCTCGATCTCATCTATCTCGCCACCAACATCTTGCCCACATCCTACCTCTGGCCTGGAATGCCCGACCTCCCTCATATCACACAGATAATAATAATAATGATGGTATTTGTTAAGCGCTTACTATGTGTAAAGCACTGTTCTAAGTGCTGGGGAGGATTGCTGTCCCCCACTTTAAAACCTTATTGAAGGCACATCTCCTCCAAGAAGGCCTTCCCTGACTAAACTCTCTTCTCCTCTTCTCCCATTCCCTTTTGCTCCGTTCTTACGTGCTCCTTCATTCTTCCTTCCTCCCATCCCCACAGCACATATGTATATATCTGTAATTTATGTATTTGTTTATCTATCTATATTATCGTCTGTCTCCCCCTCTAGACTGAGAGCTCATTGTGGGCAAGAATGTGTCTGTTATAGTGTACTCTCCCAAGCTCTTAGTACAATGGTTTGCACACAATAAGTGCTCAATAAATATGATTGAATGAATGAATGAATAGTGAGTCCTGAATCTTTCCACCACTTGCCATTTGAGCATTTGATCCAGGATTAAATTATTCTATTGTAAAGTAGGGTTGAGATGTTACCTTAAAAATTAAACTGCACTCTCTGCAATCTGGCTTCCACCCCATCTGCTGCACTGGGATGGCTCTCTCCAAGGTCACCAGTAACCTTCCAGCTATTGACAGTGGACTCTACTCCATCCTAATTTTGCCGTGACCTCTCAGCTGCCTTTGACACTGGGAACCATCTCTTTTTCATATTTCTATAAAACTGTTTAGTCCTTTTTCCCCCACTCAAGAACCTCCAGTGGTTGGCTAGCCACCCCATCATGCAACAGAAGCTCCTTACCATAGGCTTTAAAGCAATCACCTTGCCCCCTCCTGCCTTACCTCCCTGATTTCCTGCTACTTGTCCCCAGTGCACACACTTTGCTCCTCTACTGCCAGCCTATTCACTGTACCTCGACCATCACTCTCCCCACCTTCAGAGCCTTATTAAAAGCACATCTCCTTCAAGAGGCCTTTCCTGACTAAGCCCTCATTTCCTCTTCTACCACTCCCTTTTGCATCGCCATGACACTTGGATTTGTGCCCTTTATTCACCCTTCTCTCAGCCTCATGACATTTATTTACGTATCTGTAATTTATATTAATGCCTGTCTCCCCCTGTAGAATGTAAGGTCACAGGGGGCAGGGAACATGTCTACCAACTCTGTTATATTGTAGCTCGCAAGTGCTTTGTGCAGTGCTCTGCACACAGCAAGCACTCGATAAATTTGATTGATTGATTGATTGAGACACTATCTAACCTTGATTTCACTGACACTCGTCCTTGGTTTTCCTTCTACCTCTCTGGCTGCTCCTCAGTCTCTTTTGTGGGGCCCTTCTCTGCCTCCCACTTAATTATGGTGGGCTCCTCAAGGCTCAGTTCTGGGTCCCCTTGTATTTTCCCTGGGCACCCCAATCCCTCAGAGAATGATGAGGATGATGGTGACATTTGTTAAGCGGTTACTATGTGCAAAGCACTGTTCTAAGCACTGGGGGGATACAAGGTGATCAGGTTGTCCCACAGGGGGCTCACAGTCTTCATCCCCATTTTACAGATGAGGTAACTGAGGCCCAGAGAAGTTAAGTGACTTGCCCAGAGTCACACAGCTGACAAGTGGCGGAGCTGGGATTAGAACCCATGACCTCTGGCTCCCAAGCCCGGGCTCTTTCCACTGAGCCACGCTGCCTCTATTTGCACCCATGGCTTCAGCTACCATCTCTTTGCAAATGATTTCCAAATCTGCCTCTTCAGCCCTAACCTTTCTCCTTATCTACAGTCTCTCATTTCCTCCTGCTTTCTGGACATCTTTCTTTGGAAGTCCCACTGACAACTCAGACTTATCGTGTGCACCCAAAGTGCTACCCAAACTCTCTCTTCCCCCTGACTTGTCCAACATGGCAACACCACCACCCTCCCTGTCTTACGAGCCCACAACCTTGGTATGATTTATGACTCAATAATAAGTTGTGGTATTTAAACACTTACTATGTGCCAGGCACTGTACTAAGCATTGGAGTAGATTGTGTAATCAAGTTGGATGCAGTCTCTGTTCCACATGGGGATCTAAGTGACTACTACCATTACCCCTTTGTCATTAGCCCTTGGGGGGAAGCAGCCTGGCCTAGTGGTTGGACCTTGGAGTCAGAAGGACCTGGGTTCTAATCCCAGCTCCAACACCTGTCTTGCTGAGTGACCTTGGGCAAGCCACTTCACTTCCTACGTGCCTCATCTGTAAAATGGGGATTTAGACTGCGAGCCCCACATGGGTCAGGGACTAAGTCCAACCTGATTTACTCATATCCTTCCCAGTGCTTAGTACAGTGCCTGGCACATTGTAAGCGCTTAACAAATACCACAGTTGTTATTATTAGTCAATAGAGATGAATATTTTCCCCATTTTATCACCAACTCCCCTGACTCATTCCTTAGCCAGGTAACTTACTGCTTGCCAGTGACTCATCCTGAACAGAAGCAGCAACCATCTGTCCGCCACCCTTGGGCGTCCACACGCCCGGGCTGGTGGGGGAAGCTTTCCAGGGTGCATAAAAAGGTCTTCTCTTTACATGAACTTTTGGGAAGTTACATAGTGGACTCCTCACCCAGTAGGGAGACTCCCTCCAGAGTTTAGTTCAAAATTTAATGGGGAGCAAGTGGAAATGGGCAGGAACCTTCCCCTCTGCTGAGCACCTTGCCACTCAGGGCTGATGCCCCCTCCTACCTCACCTCGCTATTCTTCTACTATGAGCCAGCCCACACACTTCTGTCCTCTAATACTGACATTCTCACTATACCTCAACCTTGTCTATCTCACAGCCAACCCCACACTAATGACCTTCCTCTGGCCCTCCCTCCTCAAATCCCAGAGAGTTACTCTCCCCCTTTTCAAAGTCTTATTGAAGGCACATCTCCCCCAAGAGGCCTTTCCTAAGCCCTCCTTTCCTCTTCTCCCACTCCCTTCCGAGTCACCCTGACTTGCCCCTTTAATTCATCACTGCCCCCACCCCACCCCAGCCATGTACATTTCTGCAGTTAATTTATATTAATGTCTGCTTCCCCCACTAGACTGTAAGCTGAGCTTGGGCAGGGAATGTGTCTGTTGTTACATTGTACTCTCCCAAATACTTAATATAGTGCTTTGCATACAGTTAGGGGCTCAATAAAAATGATTAAATGAATGAATGATTTGTTATGGTCCCATCCAGAACCCCACTACTGGCCCCAAAATCCCAGGTCCTTGGGTCTGGGTACCTGCAGAGGGAGGTAACCTCCTGTCCATTTGGGTCAGTGAAAGCTTTTTTTTTTTTGTGATGGTGGTGGTGGTTCTTTCTTTCTTTTCTTTTCTTTTCTTTCTTTCTTCCTTTCTTTCTTTCTTTCTTTCTTTCTTTCTTTCTTTCTTTCCTTCCTTCCTTCCTTCCTCCCTCCCTCCCTCCCTCCCTCATCCAAAGACACTGTATGCTTGACAGTTAGGTAGTGTGATCCAAGAACGAGGGGTTTCTGGTTCCAGTTTTTCAGTCCAGCAAAGTGAAATTCCTTGGTTTGGGAGTCCCAGCTTTCTTACCTGTCAAATGGGGACTTTGTACCAGTCTAACTCTCACGGGACTTTAGAATTAAATGAAATTAAATCAGTTAAATACTTTCAACCTATCAGAGGTGCAATCTGTATAACCAAGGCAATTTTTGTTAAGTACATTCAAAGGTTAGGACAGTCTTTTACGGAAGCCCATTTAGAGATTTTGTATTTGAATGTATTAGCAAATGAAATAGAATGTGGAAAGCTATGTTTTGACAAAGCTCCCACTTTTGCTGCCAACCATAGCTCTTACCATCTTCAAAGCACTTTTGAAATCCCACCTCCTTCAGGAGTTTTCTCCTCTCTACTAGCTTAGCATCTATGCAGTCTCACAATTGCTCGTTTCACTTTTGTACATATCGTTTTGCATACTTTACTGTGGAGGGAGCACCCCCTCCTGTTTTTAAAATTACTTTAAGTCTATTTTCCCCATTACATGTAGACTCCTTGTGGACAGAAATCATGTCTTCTTCCTCTATCATACCCACCCAAGATCTTAAAAGCAGTGCTTTGCCCATAGAGAGTGCTCAATAAATCCTGTTGATTCAGAATAAGGTCTGAATGCACATTTCATCCATTTTGTTCCCAGAGCTATTTTATTGGGTATGCGTATGAGTTCAGACCCTAACTCGTTCCTACCAACCACCCTTTAATTTGCTTGTTTCCCCTTCTGTAAAGTGGGGTTAATAACTGGTGATAATCCAGGCTTTGCTGGGAGTAAATTAGTAAGCATTGTAAAGTATTTTGAAGAAGAAACTGGCCTCTATGAGTTCTAGGTATTATTAGTCCTGTTCGGGGTAATTTGAGTTTTGACCTTTTCGAGTGAACTCGGAGAGAAGTAATGGGAGATACTTCATATGGTTAAAATTAAACTCGATTCATTATGTCAAGACCTATCCCTGAGTAACCTTTGGAAATCCTTCCCTCCATTCATCATCTCTGCAGACAAGATTGAAAGAGCTTGAAAATAAAGGGTGTCCCAAGGGCAGAGGTAGCTTATTTTCAAGGTGATCTTTTAGACTCCAAACCCTCCTTATCTGGGCATTTCTTGTCTTCCCTTTTATAGCCAAAGTCTTGTGTGTGTTCCTGTATTCTAGAGCTGCTTCCTCTAACAGCTTTTGACATTTGCCAGTTGGGTGTTGGTAATAGCCCTCCAATGGATTCAGTGCTTGAGACTGCAGTTGGATATGGAGCCTGGTGTAGCTGGACCTGTTGGTAAATGGTTCTTGTGCTCTGGAGCCGATTGGAAACATTGGAATCCACGTTTGGAGAGTCCCTGGGCACACCTACGCTGTTGATCTCTCAGCTGACCCTTCTCCTTGGCCTTCACATCCACCGCCCTTCCGATTGTCTTCACATCCTGGGTTCAGGGAGGATTTTCACTTGGTTTCATTAGATGTATCTTTGAAAGACAGCCGGGGAAAAGGGTTTCTTGCTGCCTAGGGATGGACTCCACCGCCTCCTCAATAATTATTAATGTTAGCATCACTTGCTTGAAGGCTTTTGCTAAAGTTCCTCAGTTGCTCTTTTTCTGGTTCCTTGATCTAGGCATCATTCAATCCCCAGCTGACAATGCAAACACACTCTCCCACTAGCGCACGCGTGCATGCACACACACACACACACACACACACACACACACACACACACACACACACACACACACACACACACACACACACACACACACACACACACCCCACCCACACACCCCCTCCCCCCAGATTGTATTGCAGTCACCTATGTCTTGTGTGATTTAGAGATAACATACATTCTTTGAGTCTTGTAATTAGCTAATTGAGAAGGTTGTGTTCTGTGCTTCTCCTTCTCAGAGTCTTTCCTTGGGCTTTTATTGCACAACTGGACAGAAGCATTTTCCTTTCTATTCAGAAATCTAGCCATGATCCCTCACCTCCGAGAATCCATCCTGGGAATTCCACTGTATTCATTTTTAAGCCTCACTTCCTTCCACAGTTTGGGAATTGGAACAAATCCCTTTGGCTCGAAAGGACTTAACTTTTGTTTCTTATCTAAAAAAAAAAAAAGATTTGAAATAATAGAGTTGGTAATATGCCCTTAAAGAAGCCTGTTCTTTACTGCTTTTGAAATAGTCTCAAACTCCTTCCCTCTCCCCTCCCTGCCGCCTCCAGCCTTTCTGATGTCCCTCTAGCCATGGCACTCTTCAAGTGTCCTCAGATTACCGTACAGCTGGGCAGGAAATGAAGTCGCTCTCTTCCTGCAGCCAGTAATGCGGTCAAAGGCCGCCGAAAAGGAAATCACCCATTCTTTGGGATTTTTATATTTAATCTTAGTTCTTTACTACACCAACACCGCTACTGGATTTCTGCAATGAAGAAGTCCACCTGGCACGGTAAACCAGAGTGGTGTTTTCCCAGTGAATGTAGCCCAGCAGCCCCCTGCTACGTGGTATAAAGCCATTGTTCTGCTTTCACCTATCTTGAAATGTGTATGGGTTTTGATCTTTTTTTCCCCCTTTTATCGGGTGAGGCATCTTATTTTGGCAGCTCTTTCATTGTGGCTCTTGTGTTCATCAATGGACCTGTCTGAACTGGATTCCTCCTCCTGACTTCCACTAGGCCACATTGACAGCTTTCCAGTAATCCAGAAATGTAAAATGCTGCGCTTCTAAAACTGTATTTTGGTAACGTGAAGACCCCCCAAAATAACACCAACAGCACCAAAAAACCCATAATTTGGGATTTGGTTTCTCAGAGCGCTGGAGGTTAAGGCTAGGTCCAGAGATCAGAAGCAGTATGGCCAAGTGAAAAGAGCACAGGCCTAGGAATCAGAGGAATTGAGTTCTAATCCCTGCTCTACCATTTGTCTGTTGTGTGACCTTAGGCAAGTCACTTGAGTTCTCTGGGCGTCCGTTCCTCATCTGCAAAATGGGGATTCTATACCTGTTCTCTCTCCTACTTAGACTGTGAGTCCCATATGGAATCTGATTATCTCGTATCTACCGCAGCGCGTAGTACAGTGCTTGACACCTAGTAAACGCTTAATAAGTGCCACAGTTATTAGCAATGAAAGAAAGGCGGCATAGGGTCTCTTAGCTGAGTGACTCAAGTTTACAACAGTGGAAGTAGAAATCTATCTGCTTTTGCCCTGGTGGAACTGCAGAACTGGAATGTTAACAGGGAGACTAAGATTCATGGATAATGTTGTAAAATGGTGGTCTGGGCCAGCTGGTTTGAACTTCAGTTGTGAACATTTAGCTCTGCCACAATACGCGACTTCATCTCTTCTGCTTAGAACATTGTTAGGGAATTAGGGTATGAGTTCCCCTCTTCAAGCAACATACACCTGTTTGGGGTTGACATACCGCATAATTGGACTTGACTTCCCAGTGTTACATTGGGTGGAATATCACAACACAAGTTTTCCTTAACACGACGTTTCTCAAGACACGCTCTTCGTGTCCTAGGAGAACCGAGTATATTTCATGAGTGATGAAGCAATCAATCAATCAGTCATATTTATTGAGTGCTTACTGGATGAGGACCCCGGAGGGACTTCTGGCATGTAGCAGTGTTGCCATTTTATAACCCCAGGCTTCTTAAATGCAGAAAATCAGATTTTCCTTGTGGTGCTTTCTGTGGTCTGGGCACTGAACAAAGGGCATGGGAGTGAACAATGTAGTCAGTGGACGTGAGTCCTGCCCTCATGGAGCTTACAGTTTAGTGGGGGAGATGCACCCTAAATTAATCAATAATAATAATAATGGCATTTTATTAAGCGCTTACTATGTGCGAAGCACTGTTCTAAGCGCTGGGGAGGATACAAGGTGATCAGGTTGTCCCACGGGGGGCTCACAGTCTTAATCCCCATTTTACAGATGAGGTAAAGAGGCCCAGAGAAGTTAAGTGACTTGCCCAAAGTCACACAGCTGACAATTGGCAGAGCCGGCATTTGAACCCATGACCTCTGACTCCAAAGCCCATGCTCTTTCCACTGAGCCATGCTGCTTCTCGTGGTAGGGGAAGGATAGTAATCAGGGGTAGGGGTAGATGCACCCTAAATTAATCAAGGGTAGGGGTAGTTGTTGCATTGTATGCTCCCAAGCGCTTAGTACAGTGCTTTGCACACAGTAAGTGCTCGATAAAAACAATAATACTGTGCTAAACATTCTAGAGTGGGAGTGACTTCGTGTTGCGGGGGTTCTTCTAGCAGCCTGGAGCCCAGGGTGATTGCCCCATCTGCCCCGCTCCTGCCTGAGGCATAAAAGAATAAGTAACACTGGTCCACAACATCGCAACCTTTCAGCAACAGATACGAGGTCTCCCTGTAGGCTGCAAGCTTGTTGTGGGCAGAGGATGTGTGTGTTACATTGCTCTGTTGTACTCTCCCAAGTACTTATTACAGTTCTCTGCACACAGTAAGTAAGCACTCTAATAAGTACCACTGACTGACTGACTGCCTTAGACCATATGCCTCCTTCCCTACTGCATCTAGGATGTGGTGGTTGTACTTCCCAAGCGCTTAGTACAGTGCTCTGCACACAGTAAGCGCTCAATAAATACGATTGATGATGATGATGATGATAGGCTGTGGGACCCTAGGCACATGCCTGTCTCTGAGTGGTAGGCCCTGTGCCCACCTCTGTTTTCTTTGGGGTGACTTGCGGGGGTTTGGTTTGGGTTTTCTTCTCTTGGGAAGATGGGGAGTGGATTGTTTAGGTGCTCTGAGAAGTTAGTCTTTGAGGTAAGGGATTTGGGTTAGGAAAATCATGCAAGGATTGCAAACTCCCCAAGGATAAATTATGTACGTTAAAGCAAGAATACTACCAAGCCTGGGAAAATAATGTAGCAGAGCAATACCCACTCCTGCAGGAGTTACTGAACATTTAGAACCCTAGGAAAAGCCAAGGGGGAGGGGAGGGTGGAGAGGAGGTTTCCTTAGCTTTTGAACTTTCTTCCATACAAATCCCCTACTGAAGACTGCTACCTGGAGTTTTGTGATTGCTTTTATTTCTTTCAGCTGTGCACTTCGTAGGTGAGTATCACCCCCTACCCCTGCCTTTTTGTGCACTGTGAAGATTGGAAATTGCCAAGGAGGCCTGTCTGAGATAGAAATTCATGCAAGTGACTATTAAATGGCACATTATATTCCTAGTAGCAGTGTTCTTCTGTGTGTGTGTCTTGCATCAGTCAGAGTGCTGCTCCTCGAATGGCTGAAACTTTAATAGCAAACATCCCTCCAGGGTTTGTAATTTTCCAGACAAGATGGCCGAATTGATAGAGATGTTTTCACCACAACCTTGGAGCAGATGTTTGCCCTAGTGCCGACTTAACAAATGCTGAACGTAATTCACTACTGCCTCCTTGTCCCTTTTAAATGGACTCCATGGCTGGTGCACTGTATAAACATTTTGTTTCAGGCAGTAATTAAAGCTACTAAAAGGAAGTATGGGATTGGGCTATATGGGGGGGAGGGTGTGGACTGTGTACAGTCACAGCAGCTGTCCTATGTTGACAGAGAAGATCAATTGTTTCGGTGTTGCAGAGGTTTCTGCAAACCCATGAAGAATGAGTGGAGAGGGAAGTAACGTTTGAGAGGAGGGAAGTCAGCAGCAAGAGTGTTTTCATTTTTCTCCTGTCATGTATTCTTCATCAAGTAGATCAGATCCTGTTGGACAACAGAGATCCACAGTATTCGGTGGTAATTTTGTTGACCTTTTGTGTCATACTTTAGAAGCAGCGTTGCGTAGTGGGAGTCAGAGGACCGGTTCTAATTCTGGCTCTGCCACTTGCCTTGCTGCATGACCTTGGATAAGTCACTTCATTTCTCTGTGCCTCAGTTCCCTCATCTGCAGAATGGGGATTTATACATGTGCCGTCTCCTACTTAGAATGTGAGCTTCATGGGGGACCTGATTGTCTTCTGTCTAATCCTGTCTATCCCGGCGCTTCATATAGTGCTTGGCACATAGAAAGCGCTTAACCACATCAAAGTTCTGTGTAATCTTTTTTCCTTCGCAACTATTCCTTGTGAGATCTCCAGAAGCTTAAAAAGAAAAAAAAAAATCAAAATCAAACTCAGGGAAGGTAAGTAATTATCTCTGGTTGGTACTGATGGTGGCAACTGAGATTACCAAGCAGTGAGGTCATAAGTATTGGCTCTTGTTCTTAGTTCACAACAGAAATTCCCTGTTTAGTTTTTAATTTAGTTTAATATTAATCATCAGTCAGTCTTATTTTTGTCAGTCCTATTTGAATGCTTATTGTGTGCAGATTGCTGTTCTAAGCACTTGGGAGAGTACAGGAAAACAGTATAACAGACACATTCTCTGCCCACAGTGAGCTTACAGTATAGGGGGAGAGGCAGATATTAACAGTGGAAAGAGCCCCGGGCTTTGGAGTCAGAGGTTATGGGTTCGAATCCCGACTCCGCCACATGTCTGCTGTGTGATCTTGGGCAAGTCACTTCACTTCTCTGGGCCTCAGTTACCTCTCTGTAAAATGGGGATGAAGACTGTGAGCCCCACAGGGGACAACCTGATCACCCTGTATCCTCCCCAGCGCTTAGAACAGTGCTTTGCACATAGTAAGTGCTTAACAAATGCCAATTATTATGATTATTATTACTAAGCCCTTGGGAGAGTACAGTGCAACAGAGTCGGTAGACAAGTCCCCTTCCCACAACACCCAGCACTTTTTAGATATTTGTTTCTGTTCCTCAGTTTGGATAACTCAGTGCTACTTTTTTTCCTTCCGTCTCCGACTCCTCCACCAAAGCAGCAGAGTTCTCGCCAAAAACCCCCAGTGGACGCCCAGAGTCTTTATCATTGGTCAGCTCATTTTATATCTCGAGCCAAGGGAACTCAAGCCCGCCGTCGGCAGCAGGCTGAGTATTGCCAGCCCTAAATCTGGACAGGCACAAAAATAGAAAGGTTCAGCAGCAGGCAGAGACACTTGGGTGACAGCATCTCCTTTGCTGTTGAATAACTTGGAGTGAAGGATTGTTTGGAGTTGCAGGTGCCTTTAAGAGCTGAGGCGGCTGTCACTGCTATGATTTGCTCCTAATTAATGGAGAACTGCACACAAAGCTGAGAGCATATTTAGCTTATTGAATATTTCATATGGAAATCACAATGAGGCTGTGCTCAGAGGCCTAGGATTTGTGTTAAGCCTCCTCCTGTCTTTCCACCCCAACCCTCATACGTGAATACACACATCCATACGTGCGTACGACCTCCCTGCCCGCGCATTCTAAAGAACAGTTCCATCCAAATCTAGTTTTGCTTGTTTAATGTTCTTGCTGGATCAGGTTTCCACTGGGTAAAAAGTTTGCTCCAATCAGCAGGAGTGGAAGGTGAGGGTTTGACATTTGGTTTAGTCTGTGGTTTGGGTTAGTGATTTATGAGTCTCTGGGAAATCCCATTTCCCTTTATCACCAGGTTCCAGCGTGTTTTCAGATTCTCCCAAAGTGCCATGGTCTCTTGGATGCTGCTGGGGTCACCTTGTCCCCCCACCTCCCTCTACTCCGACATCTCCTGAGATTGCTTCCTAAGTTGGAGCAAATCTGCTTGGTGTCTGTTGAATTTCCCACAGGTTCCTGGAGAAACATATTTGATCTGAAAAGTGCTGCATTCACTCCCAGTGGCCCCTGAAAAAATAAGCAAATTTAAAAAAACCCCTCATGTAAGGAGGATTGGGGCATTTACCCTCACTTGACAAATCTCTGGTCCCCTCAAGCCTTAGACCTGAGGAGGGGATGTATAAAAGTAGTTTACCAGTTCACTTCATCCCCGTCCCCTGTACCTTTGGAATTTGCCTACCAGGAATCACTAAATCCAACGGCCATTAACAATGCATTTACATTAGGATCAAAGTCCCGCTTCATGCCTTGTTCTTGGGCTGACCTGCCATTTTCGCCTACTCGATTGCTATGCCATCCGCTGCAACTGATTGCGATGCCATCTGTTGACATTCTCCTGCTTGCTCTGTATTTATTGCAAGCCTACCACCACCCAAAACAGGTGTAGAGGCAGGCCCCCACTTTCCTGAGAATGAATTTACAGTGGCAGTGGCCTGCGCGCCTGATGATTCTTTCACCAATCTTTTTTGGCCATCTTACCAAAGACATCTTTGATCATCTTAAACTGATGGAAATGCATTTGAAATGACCACCCCAGTGGAGAGTGTCTGACCTGATTAACTTGTGCTACCCCAGAACTTACACTGTTTATTTTACTTGTACGTGTTTACTATTATATTTATTTTGTTAATGATGTGCATCTAGCCTTACTTCTATTTATTCTGATGACTTGACACCTATCCACATGTTTTGTTTTGTTGTCTGTCTCCCCCTTCTAGACTGTGAGCCCGTTGTTGGGTAGGGACCATCTGTATATGTTGTGAACTTATACTTCCCAAGCGCTTAGTACAGTGCTCTGCACACAGTAATAGTCAATAAATACAATTGAATGAATGAATGAATGAATGAATGAATGAATGAATAAGAGAAAATCCTCGGTTTCGCTCTGTGCAACTCATTTAATAACTGCAGAGGCAGCTCCGTAGCAAACCCTTTTAAAAATGTTGCTCACCCTTTGGGATTATAGCGACATTTGGAAGAACAATTATCCTAATGGGAATACCTCGGTGGGGTGGGTGGGTGAGCAAGAGAACTCAAAAAATAATATGTTCAGAAGCCTTTAGGGTTGAAGTACGCATTCTGAAATGAGAAGACCAGCAAGTTCGATGTGGCGAAATTTCTTTGTAGTGCTTCCATGGGACTTAAATTTTCAAATATTACATGCAGTGAAAATAAGTGGGATTTTAAAAAAAACAATCAGCAATGGGGGAGATGAGACCAGCCTGTCTGTCTGGTTTTTTTTTTTTTTTTTTTGCTGAAACAAACAAGCGAACAAATAGAGCAGTTTATGAGGAGAAGGGGAATGTTTCATATCTGACTCATTGGGAGAACATTAGTTGTTTCACATTCTCCTCACCACCCTTTCCTATTTTGTAATATTCAGAACTACCTGCAGCTGTTCCCTTTTCTTTGGCACGGGGAGAGAGAGCACGCACGCACGCACGCACGCTCTTCGTCACTCACCGACTTGGGCCATTTCACCCATCCTTAATCCTGTTTCTTCATCCACCTGTTCCCATGGTGGCAGAGCAGCTTGGGTCCCTGTTTTGGAACAGGAAGTGCTATTTGTTTGGCATGAGTGTCTTTGTTGTGCAACTCTGGGTGAATTTAGAGCATTACTTAAATGTTGTTTGGGTTATGTTAATACCCTTGTGGAAGTAAGCGCCTGTCAACCTGGGAACCAGAATCCTTTTGCCTGAGCTGGCCTCACGTCCGCCTTCTTCCTGTGTTACATAATTAGGAGTGCAAAATAAATTGCCTTGATTTCTCACCAGTATGAATTGTTAAAGTAGGATTATTTAGCCTCAATGGCCACAGATTGGCACCTTCTTTCTGAAAAATTAAAATTGTCATCCTTATGTTTTGACTGATTGGAGCAAGATGATAGGCTCCTTCTGCTTTGGCTCCTCTTGGTACTCTCTTGTGGTATGCCTCCTGGTTAATTCTCTGGTCCACACAACTAAAGCTAGTCTTTCATCGGCTTTCTGGTCTAGTGTTAGATTTTCTGGGAGGCCTAAACTCATCAATATAGAAGGATCATCCAAACCCTCTAGAAGCTTTTTATCAGGTAAGGGGCCTATTTGAGTAATTCCCCAACCCTCAAGAGACCAGGAAAAATAGCGTCCGTATGCCGCATTTTTTAGATGAGTTGGCACTTATGGTAAAATCTTGCATTCCCTTTCAGGACCTATGTAGACGAGAACTTGGGTGGGTATCTGCAGGTCTGTTCATCTGTAATCCCCATCCCAGATGGTACTGTGGGAAAAAATAATGATAATAATGATGATGCACGTGTATATATGTATATATGTTTGTACATATTTATTACTCTATTTTACTTGTACATATCTATTCTATTTATTTTATTTTGTTAGTATGTTTGTTTTTGTTCTCTGTCTCCCCCTTTTAGACTGTGAGCCCACTGTTGGGTAGGGACTGTCTCTATGTGTTGCCAATTTGTACTTCCCAAGCGCTTAGTACAGTGCTCTGCACACAGTAAGCGCTCAATAAACACGATTGATGATGATGATGATGATGTAGAGCACATCATATACGCCCAACCCAGAGTTAGGAATTAGGGTAGTTATAAGATATTCAGTTACAGGTGGTTTCCCACATGAGTCTTCCCCATTAGAGTATAAACTCTTTGTGGGTGGGGAGTATGCCATTGTTCTGTTTTGAAGTTCCCAACACAGTGAATTTCACCCAGTGGATACTCATACAGTTCCATTCCTTGTCTTGTCTCATGCTGTCGAGTTGTCTCCGACCCATAGCGACGCCATGGCCACATCTCTCCCTGAACAACCCACTTCCATCCGCAGTTGTTCTGGGTAGTGTATCCGTAGAGTTTTCTTGGTAAAACTGCAGAAGTGGTTTACCATTGCTTCCTTCCGCACAGTAAACTTGAGTCTCCACCCTTGACTGTCTCCCTTGCTGCTGCTACCCAGCACAGGTGAGTTTTGACTTGTAGCAGATTGCCTTCCACTCGCTAGCCACTGCCCAAGCTGGGAATGGAATGGATGGGCCTCTGCTTGACTCACCCTCCCATAGTCGAGACTGGTAGAATACTGGAAACCCTCCAGGTGTGACCCTGAGAGGGGAAATCTCATTACTACTACTACAAAATGATCAGAACCCGCACAGTCCCCTCCCCATGGGTCTTCACAGTCTAAGAGGGAGAGAGAACAGGTACTTTCTCCGCCATTTTACAGATGAGGGCACTGAGGCATAGAGCGGTTAGGTGATTTGCCCAGCAGTACACAGTAGAGCTGGCATTCAGATTTAGGGATTCTGCCCCCTGCCCTATACTTATGGAGGTCAGAGGTCATTTGGGAGTCAGAAATGTGGGTCCTAATCCCGGTTCCACCACTTGTCTGCTGTGTGACCTTGGGCAAGTCACTTAACTTCTCTGTGCCTGTTATCTGTTAAAAGGGAATTAAGACATGTAGGACAACCTGATTACCTTGTATCTACCCCCGAGGTTAGAACAGTGCTTGGCACATAGTAAGAACTTTACAACTACCACTGTTGTTGTTACTTTTTTCCACTGGTCCACGAAGGATTAAAGGGTTTGCACTGTAGCACTCTTGGGGATAAGGAAGGTCCAAGCTGGAGCATTAGGTTTAGGAGGTCAGGCACAGCATGTTTATTCTATGCCACAGAGCTACCTGGTCTGTGTACATAGCGGGGCTGAAGAAGCCTTTTAGCTTCAGAAACTGTGTTGTCTAGTTGTTGGAGAAGAGCAGGGCAAAAGGTAGCTTAAGAGGCCTCCTCTGGGTCATCTTCAGTCATCTTAGCTGTGATTGCATTTTATCCTCTTGGGCAGCCAATCTGTTATAAATAATCTGGAATGATTGAATGACTGCAAGGAGTTTGGGCGCTCAGTAACTTTCCATGATAGGATGTCCTTGAATAATAATAATAATAATAATAATGGCATTTATTAAGCACTCACTATGTGCAAAGCACTGTTCTAAGTGCTGGGGAGGTTACAAGGAGATCAGGTGGTCCCACAGGGGGTGCTCAGTCTTAATCCCCATTTTACAGATGAGGGAACTGAGTCACACAGCTGACAGTTGGCAGAGCTGGGATTTGAACCCATGACCCCTGATTCCAAAGCCCTTGCTCTTTCCACTGAGCCACGCTGCTTCTCTGGGGGGGTTATGCCAACCGCAGACTTTGTGTACTTGAGCCGTTCTTTTCTGATTTTACTGCGATGGGGCTGGTAAGAACACCCCCAGGTTAAGCAGCATTTTGAGACTACGGATGTCGTGGACTTTTATAGGCTTTTTCCCGGGCACCTCGTGCGATGCAGTGCCCATGGAAGTGCATAGTAAATGGTGCTGCTGTCAGTGATGAGATGATGTTAAATTGATCCTAAATAGTGTCTTTGGCAGTCAAGGCGGGATGGCCAAGTCTCCCGAACTGTTGAACCATGCACCCCAACCTAATGCGGCCTAGCCTTGCAGGTTGAAATGGCAAGTGGCTTCCCTGAGTGGCTAGTGGAGAGCTTTGGAATATAAATCCAATGAAGAACTCATTTTTAATGCTAATAGAAAAAGTCTTCTCTCTCTCTCTCTCTCTCTCTCTCTCTCTCTCTCTCTCTCTCTCTGTCTCTCTGCTTTTATTTTTTTTCCTGCTCAATGGGGAAGGAGGGTTATGTTTTTGATGAGATGCTAATAGAAAGGCACATCACATTGCAGTGAGAAGAAAGCTGAGCATCATTAATTTCAGATTCCACGTGCCCTTAAATCAAGCCTTTTGTCTTATGAGCTGATTTTCCCCACAATGTTAAATCAGAAATGCCCCTGGACTTCAAAGCAAGTCTGCGCCGTGTCATTAATGTCTTATATTACCCCTCCTTGAGCAGTAAACCAAATGTGGTTTGAAAGACCTCTCTGGCCATTTTACACTTCGCTTTTCTTCTACCAAATGAACGATGTTCAAGCAGTCCTTCTCTGCAAGGTAAGAATAGGCCGAAGCTATCACCCTGAACTTAATCCTTCTATCGATTTGATCTCCATGGCACCATTTGAAGGGGAGTTTTACAACAGCTAGGCTTAAATCTTAAAGGGAGAGGATGTTTCAAAAAGAAGTCAAAAATCCAGCCTGATATTTCTGGCCTCGGCGCTCCATGCAATTTGCATTTAAAGAATATGGTTTTCATTTAAGCCCAAATGACTTTGTTCCTTCCCAGCCCTGGATGTAGATGCTCTTGATCATACGAACTTCAGATAAGACCTATTAACTCGACTGGGGACTGGGAAGGAATGTTAAGAGGGGAGGTTGGTGACTTCTGTTTGGAGCATGGGGAGAGGAGAGGGAGAGAAGGGCAAGGGAGGAGAAGAAGAAGGAAGAGGTATTCCCCAGGCTCCTCCTCCTCCTGCTCCTCCCCCAGCACCCCGCTTCGAGCAGTTTCTCAAGCCGAAGCTGTGTGAGGAGGAACCTCTGACCGCCTCCCCCTTTCCTGGTGCATGGAGAAGCAGCATGATGCTAGAGTACTGGCTTGGTCATGGTCATGGTCATGGGTTGTAATTCTGCTGCACCACTTGTCTGCTGTGTGACCTCAGGCAAGTCCCCTCACTTCTCTGGGCCTTGGTTACCTCATCTGTAAAATGGGGATTGGGACTAGGAACCCTATGTGGGACAGGGACTGTGTCCAACCTGATTGGCCTGTATCCTTCCCAGAGGTTAGTACAATGCCTGGCACATAGTAAGCGCTTAACAAATAACAGAATTATTATCCAGGCGACCTGGGGTTCCACTGGGGACAGGATGGAAGTCGGAGCCTTGGACCTGCCATGGAATGGGCACCATGCAGGGTAGCACAAGGGGCAGTGGTCATGGATCCAGACCTGGACGCTTCAGCGCTCATACAGCCCTGTGTGGCATCTCCTGCACCATCTCTGGCTGGCCTCCCAGGTTGCTGGACCAGCTGGGGTGGGGATGGGTGGGGGCAAGAAGAGCCACTCAGAAGCAGCCCGCTGGGGATCTGAAGAGCGGGGGGCCACCTCCTTCTTGCAGGGGACAAAAAGGGAGTCTGCCATTTTGGCACCAGCGGTCTTGGCGTGACTGCCCGCCTTGCCCAGAAAGTTGTGGGGGAGGAGGGTGGAGCTTCTGGTATCAGCCCCTTAGGCGTGATCCCCAGCAATTGGGGAGGCTGGACGTAACTCCCCTCCCACATCATCTCAGCTTTTCTTAGTGAAACTGCAGCTCGAAATGGGCAGGGACTGTGTCAGTTGTTGTACTCTCCCAGGCACTTAGTACAGTGCTTTGCACACAGTAAGAACTCAGTAAATATGATTGAATGAATGAATGATTGACTCTCCCATCAGTCATTTGTGATTCACTCATTCATTCAATCGAATTTATTGAGCGCTTACTGTGTGCAGAGCACTGTACTAAGCGCTTGGGAAGTACAGGTTGGCAACATTCATTCATTCAATTGCATTTATTGAGTGCTTACTGTGTGCAGAGCACTGTACGAAGCGCTTGGGAAGTACAAGTTGGCAACACAGAGACGGTCCCTACCCAACAGTGGGCTCACAGTCTAGAAGGGGGAGACAGAGAACAAAACAAGACATATTAACAAAATAAAATAAATAGAATAAATATGTACAAATAAAATAGAGTAATAAATACGTACAAACATATATACATATATACAAGTGCTGTGGGGAGGGGAGGGAGGTAAGGCCAGGGGGATGGGGAGGAGGGGGAGAGGAAGGAGGGGGCTCAGTCTGGGAAGGCCTCCTGGAGGAGGTGAGCTCTCACTAGGGCTTTGAAGGGAGGAAGAGAGCTACCTTGGCGGATGTGCGGAGGGAGGGCATTCCAGGCCAGGGGGATGACGTGGGCCGGGGGTCGACGGCAGGAAGCTGGCTACGGGGGAACTGACAGTCCTAACAGACAGGAAGGAGACAGAATCTCCCAGCTTAGGAGCCCTGGACCTCATCACAGGGTGGAGGGCAAAAACACTCTCTTTCTTTCTCCGCATACAGATCCGAGCTCTGTAGTTGTTCTGTGGGTCATTTTTGATGCCTGGGGATAGAAAATAAATCCCATCATCATACTTGTTAGTTGTTTGGTTAAAGAGGAGCTACCTAGCTAAGATACTTAGGGTCAGTAACATAAATAATAGCCTTTCCTTAAACTAGGCAATCCAGAGGAAATAAAAGAGATGTGGAATCTGGCAAGAATCACAAAGGAAGCTGTGTCTGAGTATGTTGAAGAACTATGAACATAGTCCCCTAGGCTGAGGGCTCTCTGTGGGCAGGAATTTGCCTATTTGTTGTTACAGTGTACTCTCCCAAGTGCTTAGTACAGTGCTTTGCCCACAGTAAGCACTCAGTAAATACAATTGAATGAATGATCACATAAGTGGAGTGGTCCCCCTCCCCCCCCATCCCCCCCACCTTACCTCTTTCCCCTCCCCACAGCACCTGTATATATGTATATATGTTTGTATGCATTTATTACTCTATTTATTTTACTTGTACATATTCTATTTATTTTATTTTGTTAACATGTTTTGTTCTCTGTCTCCCCCTTCTAGACTGTGAGCCCCCTGTTGAGTAGGGACCGTCTCTATATGTTGCCAACTTGTACTTCCCCAGCGCTTAATACAGTGCTCTGCACACAGTAAGCGCTCAATAGATACGATCGAATGAATGAATAACATTTTAATCGGAGATGTCATTGAAAACCATGTGAGGACGTGACTCCAAATAGAGATGGAAAACAAATGAATTGCAGATTTACAAATGAACTACAGATTCACAAAAGAGGAAACTCCAAAACAGAACACCAACCCCAACTTTCTAGACTTCTCTTTGCATCCCCTGAATGAGGGGCTTTTGGGCTGACCTCAGTGGACCAGCTGTGCAGTCATAGGTAGCTCGTCACTCGACCAGCGATGGGCAGGGAAGAGGAAGCAGTCTTTTTCCAGCTCGATCAAGAAAATCCGGGGGGCTTACCTCTGCCCAGAACCACTCCTTCCTGGGGTGCATGAATCAGCTCCTTTGCTGCCTGGGAAAAGCAGCTTCTTTTCTTATGCATTTCCCTGGTGAACCTCCATAGGACTTTCTGGATGGTTTGAAACAAAACAGACACACACACACACACACACACACACACACACACAAACACACCCAAAAAGACTGTTCATAATGCAGCATAGTTCTGGAAAGCATAATTCATTCATTCATTCGTATTTATTGAGGGCTTACTGTGTGCAGAGCACTGTACTAAGCGCATAATCAATGTGAAGTTCTCTTGTGGTTCCAAGTAGCTAACAACTTGAGGAGCAGCATGGCCTGTTGGGTAGAGCATGGGCCTGGGAGTGAGAAGGACCTGGGCCAGTCACTTTACATCTCTGTGCCTCAGTTACTTCATCTGTAAAATGGGGACTAAGACTGTGAGCCCTATATGGGACAGGGACTGTGTCAAACTTGATTTGCTTGTATCTACACCAGCACTTAGTAAAGTGCCTGGAACATGGTATGCCCTTAACAAATGCCATTAAAAAAACAACAATAAACCCCCCCAAAAAAACTTTCTCTGGCTGGGGGAAGCCAAGGCACTGACCTTAGGAGGTGTTTGCTACCTATGGCAACAGATCTGTTATGATCTAATCAAAGCCCATTTCCCTACTGTAAAAACGAGTCCTGATCAGATAAATTTTCTTCTTGTAAAAGGAAAGTGGGCAACGTGGGATTTTTATGACTGCCTCAGTAACAAACATTTGCCATCTTTATTTACCACCTGGGTATGAGTCATAATTGAAACGAACCCTTGGATTCCTCAGTGAGGGTCTCAACCCTTTGTGGCTGTCTTAACATGATGTCAGGAGATAGATGCTCTAATATACCAGTGTGTTTGAGGCAGCAGATTAGTTTCCAGGGCACATCAGCACAATGTCTTCACCCCACGATGGTGAAGCGTTACCACGTTGTGTCATGTGAAGCTGAGATTCTAGGTGCTTACGAGACAAAAGAAATTATGCAGCAGGAGGTCAGTGCCCACGGTTCAGGGACATCTTGGAAATCACAGCATCCTTAGGAAATCTCATTTGGGAATGATGGGAAGGTTGCAAGGGCCTCTGGAGTAGTAGATTTTAAAAAAGAAGCCCGTTCTCCCATCCCCCCGAGTACAGCTGGGATAAAACAGTCTTCAGTTTGATCTGGTGAATTGTGCCAAGTTTCTATCTGCCCCAGATCAGGATCAGGAATATGCATTCTGCCCCTTTATTTCCCTAAAGATTTCTAGGCACGGAGGGTGTCTGCTAATTCTGTTGTCCTCTCCCAAGCGCTTAGTACAGTTTCCTGCACATAGTAAGCACTCAGTAAATACCTTTGATAGGTCTTCAGTTTCCTTAACAGCAGTAGAATTTGAAGAGAGTTTTGAACAGGCTGGGGAAACATATAATTGCATCACATAAAAAAGGGTAGATATTCACAGTCATTATTTGTCTGTTCATTTTCTCTGTTGGTTTATCCTCAGGTTCAGATGTGATTGTGCCATGCCAATAATAATAATAATGATGGCATTTATTAAGCACTTACTATGTGCAAAGCACCGTTCTAGGATTTTAATGGTGTGTAATGTCAACTCTGCCGGCCAGGGGCTGCTTAAGTTGCTCTTTAATGCCTACCACGATGCTGCACGTACAGGGGAATGGAGGAAATGTTTCCGACAGTGATGACTAGTGACTAAGCTAGTCACCTGTTTGGGAGGTCACGGGCTCATCAGCCTGCTTACGCTCCTTTGCATCATCAGTCGTATTCATTGAGCGCTTACTGTGTGCAGAGCACTGTACTAAGCGCTTGGGAAGTACAAGTTGGCAACATATAGAGACAGTCCCTACCCAACAGTGGGCTCACAGTCTTGCTCCCTCACCCTCCTCCCCTACCCAGTCCCCTCCCAAAACAGTTCTCCTTTGGAGTCTGGAATACTCTGAGTTGCACAGCGGGTTAATGGGCCGGTCAGGCCTTTGGATTAGGAGGAAGCATGAGGAACAGAGCATGGATAGAGCCCAATCCTTGAGTCAGAAGGACTTAGATTCTCAGCCCGGCTTCCTACTTATCTGCTGTGTGACCTTGAGAAGTCATTTCACTTCTCTGTGTCCATTACCTCCTCGGTAAAATGGGGATTAAGACCACGTGGGACAGGGTCTGCATCCAACACGATTTGCTTGTATCCACTCCAGCACTTAGTACAGTGCCTGGCACACAGTAAGCAGCATGGGGTAGTGGATAGAACATGGGCCTAGGAATCAGAGGTCACGGGTTCTGATCTCGGCTCTACCGCTTGTCAGCCTTGTGGCCTTGGGCAATTCACTTTACTTTTCTGTGCCTCAGTTACCTCATCTGTAAAATGGGGATTAAGACTGTGAGCCCCATGTGGGACAGGGATTGTGTCCAAGCCAATGTGCTTGTATCCACCCCCACACTTAATAGAGTGCCTTGCACATGGTAAATGCTTAACAAATACCACAATTATTATTGTTGTTACTACTACTATTATTATTATTATTCAAGAACTAGCTGTTTACAAAGTGTGCATACTAAACAGGGGCTTTGATTATTTTACTGTGCTTTGTCTATCCTCAAAGAGGTCCTGTGTTAACCTACATGAGATTAACCCGTGTGACCACATGAGATGATTATGACTCACCATAGGGAGTGATTAGGCAGAAGTACATTTTTTAAAAAGAAGTGGTATTTGTTAAGTGCTTACAGTGTGCCAGGTAGTGTACTGAGCATTGGATTAGATACAAGTTATCCAGGATGGACACTGTCCCTGTCCCAGTTAGGGCTCACAGTCTTAATCCCCATTTTACAGATGAGATAACAGAGACAAAGAGGAGTTAAATGACCTGCCCAAGGTCACACAGCAGACAAGGACAGAGCCGGAATTAGAACCCAGGTCCTTCTGACTCCTAGGCCTGTGCTTGTATCCACGAGGCTTTGCTGCTTCACATTGCAAGGACACACCTGGTTCTACTTTTCTCATTCCTCAAGGCTGATGGGGTTTTGATCTGTTTCTTGTTGGCCCTAAAGTCTTGTTTCCCTCATTTTTTTTTATCCAGTTCAGTTCTATTACACACCAGTGAGCCACATTCACAATTTAGCCCAGTATTGTTTTACTACTTTTGCTGTTTCTTGCAGGTTTTGTTTGGTTAAATTTCCCTGACTTAGAGGCTTTCTTACGACAGGAATTTGAGACTGTCACGGAAAAATGACAGCAACTGTGGTCCGGCTGCAACTACTATGGATTTTCTTTCTGCTTAGTGTGTTGCCTGAGGATGACACTTATATCCATCACACATCATTGCTCTGGTACATCGTAATAGCTTGAGAATTTCTCCAGCTTTAACCGAAAACGAAATGTTCCTAGTCGGAGGAGTTAGCATCTGACACTCACCGAAAGCCCTTTGAAAAGAACCAAAGTGACAGGGCTACATTGACTTTTTTTTTCCCCCATATGTCTAGTTTTAGCTCGTCTGAATTAGGCCTCGTCCTTTGGGCTCAGGTACAGGATTCCAAGGCAGAAAGATGCCAAAAAATGCTTAATCAATCATTGGCATTCATTAAGCATCATTCACGAGACACAGAAGTCATAGTTCTTGCCTTTATGGTGGTATGCCACACTCCTCTGCCTTCAGCACCTGACTCCCAGTTTTCAACTGGTATTCAGCATCTTCTGAGACTTTGTTAAACTGGGCTCTGAAAATGTTTCCTCTGCCGCCCTTGCTTTAAGTTTCCCACCTACATTTCTCGATATAGCAGTTGTTTGAGTGTCTTTCTGTCATTCATTCTCCTCACGTGTCCCATCCAGCGTAGTCACACTGAGATGGGCATAACTTACTCACCATTGTTGGTATCAATCAGTCAATCAAGAGAAGCAGGGGATACTAGTAGTGGATAGAGCACACAGGCCTGGGAGTCTATTTATTTATTTATTTTATTTGTACATATTTATTCTATTTATTTTATTAATATGTTTTGTTTTGTTGTCTGTCTCCCCCTTCTAGACTGCGAGCCCGCTGTTGGGTAGGGACTGTCTCTATGTGGTGCCAACTTGTAGTTCCCAAGTGCTTAGTACAGTGCTCTGCACACAGTAAGCGCTCAATAAATACGATTGAATGAATGAAGGACCTGGGTTCTAATCTCAGATCTGCTATTGTCTGCTGTGTGGCTTTGGGTAAATCACTTCATTTCTCTCTGCCTGTTACCTCATCTGTAAAATGGGGATTAAGACTCTGACCCCTATGTGGGACAGGGATTGGGTCCAACCCCATTGCGTGTATCAAACCCCAGCGCTTGGTACAGTGCTTGGCACATAGTAAGTGCTTAAAAATGCCACTGTTATTAATAATCAGTAGTATTTATTGAGTGCTTTCTGGGTGCAGAGCACTAAACTAAATGCTTGGGGAAGTACAGTGCACAGTGGAGTTGGTAGACTGGATCCCTGTTCTCAAGGAGTTTACAGTCCAAGGGAATCTTGTCTTTCCATTTGATATTATTGAGAAGGTCTCATAGATGGCAGTGGTAGAACTCTCAAGAAGCAGGATGTCACCCGTGTGCTGTCCAGGTCTCACAGCCATGGAGGCAGCTCTTCAACTCTAGCCTGGAATTCAGAAGGTTGTGAGCTCTGATCCATTCATTCATTCAGTCGTATTTATTGAGCGCTTACTGTGAGCAGAGCACCGTACTAAATTATTGGTAGAGGTGGTGGTCACATTCCCTTCCCACGAAGGGACTCATTCGCACATCTTCTTGGGTGTGTGCCTATGGGCGCAGTCATCGGCCCCCCGCAATTCTTAAATGACTCTGTAGGTCTTTGGATGGTACTGGAAGTCTTGAGTTGTAAGAGTTTCTCAGAGAGTGGAAGTGTATTCTAACACCTCTCTCCAGAGCTCTTGATGCGTCTTTTAGCATGGTTGTGTATCATGGTTGGAACTGGACTGGGCCAACTCTGCATCATTGTCTTTTTTTTTTTTTTTAATGGCATGTGTTAAGTGCTTACTATGTGCCAGGCACTCTACTAAGCGCTGGGACAGGTACAAAGTAATCAGGTCGGAGATAGTCTGTGTCTCACATGGGGCTCACAGTCTCAATCCCCGTTTTATAAATGAGGGACCTGAGTCAGAGAGAAGTGAAATGACTTGCCCAAGGTCACACAACAGACAAGTGGCAGAGCCAGAATTAGAACCCAGGACATTCTGACTCCCAGTCCCCTGCTCTAGCCACTAGGCCATGCTGTTTTCCTCCATGGGCAGATAGGATCAGATAGCTCCTGGGCCCCTTAGCTCAGACCTAAACCAGTCAGGCAGTCATGAACTAATCTCAATATCTTGATGAATTTCCTGGTATCATTTTATTGATACCCTATTTCAGCAGTGAAAGCTGTCCCACACTCTTTATGTTTTCCAAAGAGGGAAAGCTGGGTTGGTGAGAAAGGAAGTGAGGATTTGGGGTTTTTTTGTTTGTTTGTTTTTGATTTTTACTTATTCAGAGGCCCATACTAATAACATGACAAGCTTGGGAACTGCTTCACATGGCTCCAGAGGAAAAAATGTACAGCTCCAAGAGCTGAAGGGGGAAGGGAGCCTTTAGAAGTCAGGGTAGTTTTCACAGAGTGAGATATCCTTCCTGAGCTTTGCTAATGCAAGTTAAGACCCAGCCCCTGGCACCCTGTCAAGCCAGGCTTGTGTGGTTCATCACAGATCTGTAGGGAAAACAAAAAACATCTGTTCAAGTGAAACTCAAAGTGCATATCAGCGCATGAAGGTATCAACACCGTCTTAGCGTTGCTTGTTCCGATTTTACGCATCTTCCTCCCTTGGGATGGGAAAGCAGTTCTCTTTTCTCAGGCTACCTTAACTAATTCAATTGATCTAGAGGCCTGAACCTCAATTTATCTCATAAATAAATAAAATAGAAAAATTCTGCCTACATACTTATTAATCCTGAAAGACTTTGATGGTACAAAGAGGCAATCAGTCCAAAGGCACTTACTGAGCGCTTACTGTGTCCAACGCTTGCAGGAGTACAATACACTTGGTAGACATGACCCGTGCTCTCAAGGAGTTTACAATCCAGCGAGGGAGACAGGCATTCAAATAAGTTACTGCTAGGGGAAACAATAAAGTATTATAAGGATAAGTACATATGTACTGTGAGCCTTATTGAAGGCACATCTCCTCCAAGAGGCCTTCCCTGATTAAGCCCTCCTTTCCTCTTCTCCCACTCGCTTCTGCGTCGCCCCGACTCGCTCCGTTTATTCATTCCTCCTCCCAGCCCCACAGCACTTATGTGATTATATAATTAATACCTGTAGTTTATGTATTTATATTCATGCCTGTTCCCCCCTCTAGACTGTAAACTTACTGTGGGCAGGGAATGGCTCTGTTTATTATAGTGTACTCTCCCAAGAGCTTCATACAGTGCTTTGCACACGGTAAATGCTCAATCAGTATGACTGACTGCATGAATGAATGAAAGGTGGCGTGAGTGTACAGGAGATTAGGGAGAATGGTCCCAAGTACACAGGTGACATTGGAGGGAGAATAAGGTGAAGGGAATGAAAGGTGAATCAGGGAAAACTTCCTGGAGGAGATGTGGTTTTAGTAAGGCTTTGAAAAGGGGGAGAGTGGTGGTCATTTGGATGCCTAGGAAGAGGGAGTTTCAGGCGGGACATGAGCAAAATGTCGATGGCGAGGCATACGATTGAGGCAAAATAAATATGTTTAGAGGAGTGAAGCGTATGGGCTCGGTTGCAGTAGGAGAAGAAGTAGGGAAGCAACTGTTATTAGGAGTGAGATTAAGAAGGGGTGAGCTGATTGGGTGCTTTAAAAGCCGACAGTCAGGAGTTTCCTCCAGTTTGCCTGTATTTGTCTCAGATTTGAGAAGCCTTCCCGAAAGCTCACTGAGCTCTCCTGCCCCAGAGATCTGAAGTGGATCTTTGTTGCGAGGGTTGTAGATTTCTCTGGTTTTCCAGATTATCTGGGTAGTGGCCTCTCCCACAGGTGCACAGTGCTGGGCATAACTCAACCACCAGAAATGACTGAATAATAATGACGATGATGGTATTTGACTGAAGACTGATGGGGCTAAGTGCCCTCTGGAAAAGATTGTGGGTGACTCTGTTTCCCGCCTTGCTGGATGATCCTAGTTTAGAAGTCTCTCCCTCCACAAGGCCAGTGGTCTTTGGCCTTAGTAGAATTGGATTCGAGAGAGAAATCACTGCCTGTAAAATAAGTCTTTTGAGGTAGGCTTGGGTGCTCTTGGAATGGGAAGTGGAGATTTCGAGGTTCAGTGTCGCTGGGACTCTGTAGAGCTTTTGGCCTTAACTTTAGTTACTGTAAGTAAAACGTTCTTGGCTTTTCCAAAGTAGCAGTTAAGTGCTCTCAGAAACAGGAGAAACACACTGTTTAGCAGCAGCAGTAGTAGTGGTATATGCCGAGCTCTCAGTGTTTGCAAAACAGAGTTTTAAATGCTTTTAAAGTACAAAATAAAGAAGTGCTGTGTTCTCTCACTTAAATGGGGTGGCAGACATAAAAATGTTTACCAAATAGTCAAATTACATAATTGAATATGCAATTAAAAGCTATGTCAATCAATAGCATTTATTGAGCACCCACTTGAGACTACAATAGAATTAATAGATGTGACCCCTGCTCTCAAGGAGTTTATGCTCTAACGGGAGTGTTTGATACAGAAATAAATTGTAGATGGGAAGGAGAAGGAAAAGAGAATAAGTAGAAGAATCCGTGCTTAAATAAAAGGGTATGAGATGTATACAATCTTTGAATGATTTGGTGTCACAGAGATGGTTAGGAGGAAGGAAAATCTGGGAAGAATAATAGTTAATCAGGGAAAACCTCCTGGAGGAGATGAGAGATCAGAATGCTTCAGAGATGGACAACTGTGGTCTGCATGATGTGAAAGGAAGGCAATGGTAGGCAGGAGAAGGGATGCGAACAAGAGGTTGGCAGTGGGAGAGATTGATGAGAACGAAGCCCAAGAGCACAAGCTGGGGTATAGTTGGAGAAGAACGTGGAGAAGTGGGAGAGAGGGAGCCTCTTGAGTACCTCAAAGCTGATAGCAAGGAGCTCCTGCTTGGTCAAACCTTTTGAAGGCTTTTGAGCCACGTGGAAGACCTGTGCAGAATGATATTTTAGAAAAATGGGGTGCTGGGAATTCATCAGAGGGGGCTTGTTGGAGGAGATGGGATTTCAGGAAGGCTTTGAATATGGGGAGGGATGTGGGTCTGTCAGATTTGGAAAGGGAAGGAGTCCCGAGCTTGGGGATCAATGTCAATAAGGGGATGGAAGCAGTGAGGTTCAGGTAGAAGGTAAGCTTGGAGAAGCAGCACGGCCGAGTGAAGAGAGCACAGGCCTGGGGAGTCAGAAGGACCTGGATTCTCATCCCGGCTCTGCTAGCTGCTTGCTTTGTGACCTTGGGGAAGTCACTTCACTTCTCTGGGCTTCAGTTTCCTCAATTGTAAAACAGGAATATCTGTTCTCCCTCCTACTTAGACTGGGAACCCCAGGCAGGACAGGGACTGTCTGATCTAATTAACTTGTACCTAGCGCAGCCTTGAGAACAGCGTTTGACACATAGTAAGCGCTTAACAAATACCATTTTAAAAAGGTAGAAAAACAGAATGTGAGTTGGGAGATTGAAGATGTGCATATGGAAGGTGGATAGGGTCAGATATGCAAGTAGAGGGTGGATTTAGTGAGTAGGTGGGAAACCTCCTCTTGAGAAACCACAGAGGAAGGAGAAGAAAGAGGCGGGTAATAGAGTGTGAAGGAGTTGCTGAGGAAATTTGGGGAGCCTCACACCTAATTCAGATGTATCAGCAAAGTAATTGTTCACCCATAAGAAGCAGTGTAGCCTGGTGGATAGAGCACAAGCCTGGGAGTTAGAGGAACTGAGTTCTAATCCCGGCTCTGCCACTTGCCTTCCATGAGACCATGGTCGAATCACTTAACTTCTGCATCTGCAGAATGGGGATTCTCTTTTCTACTTCCACCGAGAGCCCCTAGGTGGGACCTGATTATCTTGTATCTAACCACAGTGCTTAGTACAGTACCTGGCACATAATAAGCACTTAACAAATACCACAATTATTATCATCACTGTTACGGTCATCATTATCATTCTGCCTTTAACATGGTGTGCAGAGGTGGCACTGAGCCATGGTTGGTCTTGGGGCAGTGTGAGGTGCTAGAAAGATCACCTAAGGGCTCCTTCAAGTTAATCTGAGTGACAGGTAAATAGAAGGGTAGCGCTAACGCTTTTTACCCTCTGGCACCCAGCAACAAATCGCCTTCAGCCTGGTTCCATCTAGGCAACTCTTCCATCTAGCTGACATAACTTCCAAGGCCAGTACTGGACAACTTAGCTCAGCAAAGCTGAGATTGCTGACATTCAGCCCAGAGGAAAACTGTCCGGGCTAAAATCCAATCAACAGGTGAAGATTCAAAGCTGCTAGTTCAAAGTGAAGGTAACAAGCTACAGGACCCAGTCCAAATCCCAATAGGGCAATAAATCCAAAAACCCCACAGGACGTCACCTGCCATTCTGACTTCTTTGATATCGTGATCCATGATGCTGTGGGAATTATGGGGTCATCAGTTGTATTTGTTGAGCGCTTAATGTGTAGCGGAGCACTCTAGTAAGCACTTGGGAGAGTACAACAGAATTGGTAGACATGATTCCCGCATTCGTTCATTCAGTTGTATTTATTGAGCACTGACTGTGAGCAGAGCACTGTACAAAGTGCTTGAGACAGTACAGTATAACAATAAACAGACACATTCCTTGCCCACAAGGTGCTTTCCACTCTAGTGGTGGGGTCATCATCATCATCATCAATCGTATTTATTGAGCGCTTACTGTGTGCAGAGCACTGTACTAAGCGCTTGGAAAGTACAAGTTGGCAACATATAGAGACAGTCCCTACCAGTCCCTACCAGTCGGCTCACAGCCTAAAAGGGGGAGACAGAGAACAAAACCAAACATACTAACAAAATAAAATAAACAGAATAGATATGTACAAGTAAAATAAATAAATAAATAAATAAATAGAGTAATAAATATGTACAAACATATATACATATATACAGGTGCTGTGGGGAAGGGAAGGAGGTAAGATGGGGGGGATGGAGAGAGGGACGAGGGAATTTGAGTCCCCCAAATGTACTTAGTCAAACCTGCTTTTATTGAGCTGCCTATGAGTAGATGTAATTGTGAGCCAAACGAGGTCCTTCTAGGATTTTCTCAGGAAGATTCAGGTGAGATCAGGGCCCCCTTTGGCGGATACGTGTCCTGGCTCAGTGTCGCTTTGGCGTTTTACCAGGTCCACATTGCCACTAAGCCACGGAAGCAGCGTGGCTTAGTGGAAAGAGCACGGGTTTGGGAGTCAGAGGATGTGGGTTCTAATCCCAGCTCTGCCACTTGTCTGCTGTATGAATTTGGGCAAGTCACTTAACTTCTCTGTGCCTGTTACTTCATCTGTAAAGAGGGGATTAAGACTATGGGACTGGGACTGTGTCCAACCTGATTACCTTGTGTCTACCCCAGGGCTTGGAACAGTGCTTGGCACATAGTAAGTGCTTAACAAATGCTATAATTATTATCATACACATGTTATAAGTGTTACTCTTTCTGACACCAGTTCCAAGGAACTGGGAGCAGTGAACACTCTAAATCTTTACCAGCCTTTTGAGGATAAGTACAAATGAACACGAACCATTTTCACAGACAGCACCTAAAGGTGGTTTTTTTTTTTGTTTGGTTTGGTTTTCTCATGGTTTTTCCTACAAGTGCCAAGCCCAGTTGTAAACATTGGGGAGGATAAATGTAATCAGGTTAGGCACAGTCCATGTCCCCTCATGGGGCCCGCAGACTTAATCCCCATTTCACAGATGAGGAAACTGGTGCACAAAGAAAATAAGCGACTTGTCCAAGGTCATACAGCAGACAAGTGACAGAGTGAGATTAGAACCCAGGTCCTCCTGGCTTCCAGACCGGAGCTCTATCCATTAGGCCAGGGTGTGTGGAGTCTTTCTTGCTGTTCCTTGGGGTTGATTCATTTATGTTTTATTGAAAACAAAAGCAATTCCACAGGAGTTGCCAAAATAACACAGTCTTTAAAGGCTTTGCTGCTAGAATGTGAACTCCTTGAAGGAAGTTGGAAACAGTGTGGACTAGTGGAAAAAGCACAGTCCTGGGAGTCTGAGGATCTGGATTCTAATCCCGGCTCCACCACTCATCTGCTTTGTGACCTTGGTTAAGTCCCTTAACTGTGTCCAACTTGATTATCTTGTATCTATCCCAGCGCTCAGTGCCTGGCACATAGCAAGCACTTAACAAATACCATTTTTAAAAAAACCTCCACTGTACTTTCTAAAGGCCTTAGAACAGAGCTGTGCACACAGAAAATGCTCAATAAATATCCTTGATTGATTGCACCTGGTGAGAATTAAAAACTACTGATATTACTACTTCTTGTGCCAGCCATTTCTAAAGGCTTAAATTTCTGTTTTTAAGACTATTATTTTATCTTGGACGAGAGAGCTTTTTTGGGGGTGGAAACAGAACAGCTAAATGCTTATATATTTTAGCTGGGTCCCTGGGGTGGGTTGGCTTGTTGTGTTAGTAATAAACAGCAGTGGTTCCTCTTAGCAATAATTTCCCTTTAAACTGGGATCTTTCTTCTCTTTCCCCACCATCTTCCAGTACTGAACAATTTCCTTGGGATTTCAGAGAGAGAGAGAGAGAGAATTAATGATAACTGTGGTGTTGGTTAAGCTCTTACTCTGTGCCAAGAGCCATACAGTGTGAGCAGATGGAACACAGTCCCTGTCTCCCCCGTGCGTCTTCCATTCTCAAGGGGAGGGAGAAGAATTCAGTAGGAGTTTAGCTGGCCACAGGTCACCTGGGTAATATCCCTAATGGACCTCTAATAATAATAATGACGATGGTATTTGTTAAGTGCTTATTGTGTGTCAAGCACTAGGATAGACACACGGTAATCAGGTTGGACACAGTCCCTGTCCCACATGAGGCTCAGACTTGCCCGAGTTTGAAATATTTAAAAACCGTGAAGAGGCCAGTTAGCTTGCCCTTTCCCCAAACTGCCTGTCCCATTCCTTGGGCCCAATCCCACAAGATAAAACAAGTAATAATTATAATTGTGGTATTCAGTAAGTGCTCAGTATGTACCAAGCACTGTTCCAACCATTAGGATAGAGGCAAAGTAATCGGGTTAGACGCAGTCCCTGTCCCAACTGGGGCTCACAGCAATGATGGTGTCTGTTAACTGCTTACTATGTGTCAAGACTGTACTGAGCTGTGGTTGGTCTTGGGCAGTGTGAGGTGCTAAAAACATCACTGAAATCTGGCTCACTCCAGATGATGATAATAATGGGAATTAAGTGCTTATTTTGTGTCAAACGCTGTTCTAAGCGCTGACATAGATACAAAGATAATCAGGGCAGAATCAGTCTCTGTCCCCCATGGGACTCCCAGCCTAAAGGGCAGGGAGAACAGGTATTGAGTCCCCATTTTTACAGGTGAGGAAACTGAGACCCAGAGAAGTTAAGTGACTTGCCCAAGGTCACCAAATTGGGAGGTGGTAGAGCCAAGATTAGAGTCCAGGTCCTCTGACTCCCACGCTAGGGTTTTTTCCACTAGGCCTCACTGTGACTGTCCATGTCTGCTTGATGCAAATAGTTTGGTACTTGATTCTCCTTAAGCATTTTTCGAAACACATGAAAAGCTGCGTGGCCTGAGAGTCAGAGCATCTGGGTTCTAATCCCAGCTCGGCCACTTGTCTGCAATGTGACTTTGGGCAAGTCATTTACCTTCTCTGTACCTCAGTTACCTCATCTGTAAAATGTGAATTAAAGCTGTGAACCCCATGTGGGCCATTGGACTGTGCCCAGTGTGATTTTCTTGTATCTACCCCAGTATTTAGTACAATGCCCGGCACATATTAAGCACTTGACAAAAACTATTAAAAAAAAAACCATCAGGCTCCTGTAGCAGAGCGGTGGCATTTTAGTCATCGAAGGGTGGGGAGGAACCTTGCTGACCACACTTGGAAAAATCCACAGTAACGGCTGCTCAGCTGCCCTCGGTGCAAAAAACCTGACTTGGTTCCAAGAGTTTCTGGAATTGCAGGTCTGAAGCTATCGCTGGGTGCAACGGTTTGGGTGAGAGCAGCATGGATGAGGTTAGTCTAGACTGAACTATGTGGCTTTTGTGGGTGGTATTACACTGATGTCACCATTTTGGGGAGTGGAGTGAATTTCATAGCTAACATCATTTTCCTTTGTCCTTTTATTTCAAAACTAAAGGAAGAGACTTTTGCCCCTAAGAAATGGTGTGATGCCATCTCCGTTCTTATGATATAAAGCTAACCATTGCTCCTATACTTGAATTAACTGAATGTGAGGAGAGCGACACCATTAAATAACCCTTTTTCTCTACAAGATGTAATGAGGAAGTCTGTCCTGTATTTTTAAATTTGAACCTCAAAAGCTCATTGTATTTGATAATTTGCAGAGCGTACATAAAAGCCATAAAATATAAGAAGTGATATGGCTGGAGGAGCCTTTTTCATTTCCTGGCAGCCATTACATGCCTCCAATACAAAAACATTTTTCTCCTAACAATCCTTTCCTGAGCTCAAAAATGGATTTCCCTCCAGCCCCTGTCATTCAATTATCACCTCGGGAAATGCACAGATATAACTGATGATCCCCTTAAAATGTCCTGCAGTGTTCCACCCTCTCCCATCCTTCATCTTTCTCCTCGCTCCCGTCATTAAATGTAACATTGCCAATGTATATTTTATAGGGTGACCCTGACGGATGTCACTTTGATGCTCTGCAGAGATAATAAGATTGCACATGTAATGAAGGGCAGATAAATAGAAAAATGTTTACGAGATGGAGAATGGGGGCTTTAACGGCCTTATGGCTTTTCTTTCCTTTTCTTTCTCTTTTTTTCTCCTCCTCCTCCTCCTCTTCCTCTTCACTGATGGAATTGTGGTTAGTTACCAGCACAAGAAAACAGTTAGAAAGGTAATGTAAGGATATAACCAACTGCAGTGAAATCCCACTGGCCCTGTTCCTGAACTCCAGTAAAATGAATTCAGGAAATAATGAAGTATTCCGCTTGTGGAAAAGAAAACTGATTTCGAGGAATGACTTCTTGAGACCAGGATGGCCTTGCTGAGAAAATCAGATTCCTGGTGTCATGCCACTGAGATTAAAATATCAACAATCTCTAAAAAAACAACAAGAAACCAATTGTGTGCAAACCCCCATTGTAAGGCTTGTGCGTACCATAGTGTATTGGACCTGTCCTAAAAAATAGTGATGTAATAATAATAATAATGGCATTTGTTAAGCGCTTACTATGTGCAAAGTACTGTTTTAAGTTCTAGGGGGATACAAGGTGATCAGGTTGTCCCACGTGGGGCTCACAGACTTAATACCCATTTTACAGCTGAGGAAATTGAGGCTCAGAGAAGTTAAGTGACTTGCCCAAGGTCACACAGCAGACGTGGCAGAGCTGGGATTAGAACCCATGACCTCCGACTCCCAAGCCTGTGCTCTTTCTGCTGAGCCACGCTGCTTCTCATCAGCTTCTTCACGCTGCTGTAGGCTGAAAACTTCCTGAAAAAGAAGCCAGGAGCAAGTATTTTTTTTTCCTCTGTTTGGTTTAGAACATTTTGTCCTTACTGAAGTGTAAAAGGCACTTCACAGTTTGAGGGACTGGTCCCACGTGCAGTTCTGGAAGCTGTTTTTAGGGTTTCTCAAATAGCCCGAGCTAGTGATTATGCACTGTTCCCTGAAATAAAAGTCCTTTCCTGTATTTGCCCCCTTGTCTTGATGCTCCTCCTACATTCTGGCATTTATTTACTAAGGCATAATAAAGTAAGCACTGCTCTGCACAGTACAGAAGGACAAGTTGGAGAGAGGTCAGTGTATTTTTTGTTACAGTTAGTATTTTTCTTTTTTGTTGTTTGCTTTAATTATTTGCTTTTCCACTGGGTTTTTTTTTTTTACTTTTTTTTAAGAAAGTGGAAAACACCCTTCTGACCCCTATTAACTAAGTCACTCAATATCGTTCCCAGAGGTACCTTTCATTCATTCATTGTCGCATTTATTGAGTGCTTACTGTGTGCAAAACACTGTACTAAGCCCTTGGGAAGTACAAATCAGCAACATACAGAGATGGTCCCTACCCAGTAGCGGGCTCACAGTCTGGAAGGGGGAGACAGACAACAAAACAGAATAAGTAGGTGTCAGTACTATCAGAATAAATAGAATTATAGCTTTCAAAGTGGGTAAAGGCACATAGTGTCTGCCGCTGCCAGGATCTCATTTATTCATTCATTCATTCAATCATATTTATTGAGCGTTTACTGTGTGCAGAGCACTGTACTAAGCGCTTGAGAAGTACAAGTTGGCAACATATAGAGACGGCGGTCCCTACCCAACAGTGGGCTCACAGTCCAGACGCAGTAATCCAGTCGGGATAGGATGAGAGATTAAACGAGCAGGGTAGCAGTTTGGATGGAGAGGAAAGGGCGGATTTTGGCGATGTTGCGGAGGTAATCTCAGACACAGTTTGATCCTTGACCATAGACCATACCTCTTTTCCTTCCAGCTGTCTCCCAAAGCAGCCCAGGGAACTGGGCGAGAAAGTGTGGATGGCTCAGTGCAGACCACCACCGCTACAGTAGGAGTCACTTATTTGCATGCCCTACTAAAGGTAGCCCTTCCCCTCCGTTTTGTTTCGGGACCCAGGCATTCTAATTCTTCTTTCCATTAGCTCTGTTGTATTCTCCCCAGTGCTCAGTACCCTGCCCTGCAAGGAGTAAGCACTCAATAGATACTATTGATTGGTTGAATTGATTAGGCTCAACCCCCAAATCCAAGACCAGGTCTGAAGGGCCCCATAACTAATGAATGCATTCTGGCAGCCCTAGGGTTCTAGTGCTTGCTTGGTCATGAATAATGATTGAGCACACTGGGGAATTTGTGAAATGTCTTGTGGGGAAATGGAGACTAGGAAAACATTCTCCATAAGCCTGGGCACAACACGCATGGACATGTATAAGAATCCCACTGAATGCACTGCTGATCTTGTGAATAAAACTGTATACCACCTTACTGTCATCTGGGGTGGGTAGCCCTGTCCTTTGGACAAGTGCCTTTGTGATGGGAGGGCCACACTGAAATAGGGGTGTGTCCCCACTCCCTCAGTTTACAAACTCCCTACTTCCTCTGTAAATAGGCAGCTTTTTAGGAACTTAGGGCAAGATGCTCCATAATATCCAGTATGTGGATATTAGCCCTGAGTTGGGAAGATCAGTCGCCGTTTGAGTCCATCTTTAAGAGCAAGGGTCTGTGAAAGGATTCTGCTCTCAAGGCAGCACACTGTCCAACGATGCCAAGATAGATAAGGAAATAGAAAAACCGGTTCAAAAAGGCCAGCCTGTCCTTTAGGAGACTGTCAGAACGTGGCCAGGCTCTAGACCAAACTAAAAGGTCTACAGAACAGAAGTGTTTTCCAGCCTTCCCTATGGCTGTGTGACCTAGGCCACACCCAGGTGTCATTTTGTTGCTGTGGTTGTTTTGTTACTTGTTAAAGCGCTTACTATGTCCCAGGCACCCTACTAAGCAATGAAATCAATCTTTCAGGCAGTCGTATTTATTGAGCACTTACTGTGCGCAAAGACCTGTACTGAGCGCTTGAGAAATACAAGCTAATCAGGTTGAACTCAGTCCATGTCCCATGTGGGGCTCACAGCTTTAAACCCCATTTTACAGATGAGTTAACTGAGGCATAGAGAAGTGAAGTGACTTACCCACGGCTTCACAGCAGACAAGTGGCGGAGGCAGAATTAGAGTGAGGGTCTCTGGTTCCCAGGCCCGTTTTCTTCCCTCTAAGCCAAGCTGCTGCTTCTTGGAGAGGTTCACAAGGAAAGAGTCAAGGAGGCAAAAGAGAAAACACAAAACAACACAACAACCAATTTTTGTGCCTTTTGCAGCTGGAACTGTGGATCCCATATTTGCCTTTTCAGCAGTACATGCACCCATAGATGAACTTCACCATCAGTGGCGTCTTTGAATATGAAGGAATGTTGTCCTTCATAGACTATACATATGTAGATATGTAGATATACATATATATGTGTGTGTGTATATATATGTATAGATAGATTCTACGAAGGACAACATATAGTGTATATATGTGTGTGTGTGTGTGTGTGTGTATGTGTGTGTATGTAGATATATAGCTACACACATCCAGCGTATAGTGCAGTGCCTGGCACTTAGTAAGTGCAAACAAATACCATTATTATTAGTAGTAGTAGTAGTATTAAAGGATGTGAAAGGCTGAAAAGATCTGAGTCAAGCCAAAGGCCAGGTCAGTCAAAGCAGCTTCTTTCACTTCGGAAACCTTGCTGTGATGAGTGTAAGCGTTTTGGGACCTGGGACAGTTCTGACTCACTCCTTGTTTTTCAGCCTTGGGGATCAGTATTAATTATCGTCATCATCATCATCATACTTGTTAAGCCCTTGTTATGTGCCAAGTACCATATACTAAGGTAGAGTAGATGCAGAGTAAACCCTGTCCTGCATGGGACTCACAGTCTGAAGAGGAGGAACTTACCAAGAGCTTACTCTCCCTAGTGCTTAATATAATGCTCCACACCACCGCTGGATTGAACTCTAGGACTGCCAAGTGCAGTTGGGGAAAGGAGAGAATCCTCTCGTTGAACTGGGATACATTAGGGTGAGACTTGGCTAGTCCACAGCAAGTGCACATGGTTCCCTTATGTTTCCTCCCTTCTTGGTCAAGCCAGACACCTGTGCACTCATCATCAATATGTGCCTTTTTATGGATTCGCTCTGGCCGGCTTTCCCTGATTCTGTGTTCGTGTCATCTCTCCTGTCGGACTGTAAGCTCCAAGAGGGCAGAGGCTCTGTCTTTTTCTTCTGTAAACTTGAAGACCTCGCAGCAGTAGGCATTCCCTTAATGCTGATGATGACGTGACCCAGGTTCTTGAAGTGAGTCTGAGCCCTGTTCCCTAGAAAAAAGAAAGGAAACATATGGACTGCACCTTGGTTGGGTTCAGGGGGGTAATGCGTGGTGATGGTAGAAGCAGAAAGACACCGAGATGATTAGGTGAAGATAATCCATCAATAGCAGCATGGTGTAGTGAATAGAGCACAGGCCTGAGGGTCAGAAGGTCATGGGTTCTAATCCTAGCTCTGCAACTTGTCTGTTGTGTGGCCTTGGGCAAGTCAGTTCACTTCTCTGTGCCTCAGTTACCTCATATGTAAAACGGAGATTTAGACTGTGAGCCCCATGTGGGAGAGGGACTGTGTCTACTCCAGTGCTTAGTACGGTACCTGGCACGTAGAAAGCACTTAACAAATAGTGCAACAAATACCATAATTATTAAGTACATGGATTCACAGAGCATCCTATGGGGTAATGGCCTGGATTTCCTTTTCTGAGAGATGAAAGGAAAATGAAGTTTCTAAGTTCCATGTGGGCGGGAATCACTTCTACCAACTTGTACTGTACCTTCCCAAGCACTTTGCTCAGTGTTCTGCACACAGTAAGTGCTCAATAAACACCATTGATTGATCGGAAAAAGGTAAGATTCCTGGTTGTGGTTTACCTCCACAGCCTCCCTTTTCCTGCTTGAACTATTTACCAGGGGTCCGAAACGTTTAGGCCCTGGGAGAGGCGTCTAGAGGGAACAGTGTATCACGTCTTCTCCCAATGCCTGGCAACTGGGCCAGTATTCTGCCAGGCTAACTCAAACTCTTTGGAAAGTGGTGTTTTAGTAAATTAGCAGTGGAGCAAGCCAACAATATCTTAGCGTCCATTAGGAAATAGGGGAGACTCAGGTGGTTGCCAAGAGAAGGGAACGGCAGCCAGGCTTTAATCACTGGAACCGCCTGTTCTTTCTCAAGCGGCATGCAAGGCACCAGGCAGTCCAGAAAAGGCATGCTGCTTGAGAAAGAAAAGGCAATCCAAATTCAGAGTACGGCTTCCCAGCTTGCGTTTGAGCATGTCTGCCAACTCTGTTGTAGTGTACTCTCCCAACCACTTAGCACAGTGCTCTGTATGTAGTAAGCGTTCAAGAAAAACTATTGACTGATGGATTGACTGGTCATATCTGACCTTTTAACGTCTACGGAATCAAAGAAGTACAAGCAAATTTTGTTAAGCTTGCTTGTCATCAGAATTAGCCCCCCTTCGTGCTAGAGGGAAGCGCAGTTGCAGGTCCGAAAGTTAGAAGGTGTTCTAGAGCAACCGGGGTTGATTCAAGGCCCTACTGAGAGCTCACCTCCTCCAGGAGGCCTTCCCAGACTGAGCCCCCTCTTTCCTCTCCCCCTTATCCCCCTCTCCTTCCCCCCGTCTTACCTCCTTCCCTTCCCCACAGCACCTGTATATATGTATATATGTTTACACATATGTATTACTCTATTTATTTATTTATTTTACTTGTACATATCTATTCTATTTATTTTATTTTGTTAATATGTTTGGTTTTGTTCTCTGTCTCCCCCTTCTAGACTGTGAGCCCACTGTTGGGTAGGGATTGTCTCTATATGTTGCCAACTTGTACTTCCCAAGCGCTTAGTACAGTGCTCTGCACACAGTAAGTGCTCAGTAGAAACGATTGATTAATTCAGCTGGGGACGCTCCCACTAAACAGGGTCTAAACACCCCATCAGGTGGTGTTAACGCCACCTGAAGGGAAATAGGAGTTTCTGAAGACCCTGAACTGCTCAGTTTGCCGTTTTGTAAATGCAGGGCTCCGTGCAAATAACCACGTCCGTCTCCTTACCCTCAAATTGTTGTATGTTTGTTCATTCGAACAGTTTTGGAAAGTGAGGAAAAAGATTTTCCGCTAAATGTTTTATTTTTATGCCCCAGCAACTGCAGAGCTTGACTGTGCATCCAAAGGTGCACATTAATCAGCACTGCTGCTTGGTCTGTCCTGCTTCCTTTCTTAATTAGAATCACACATCAGCCTCTTTGTCAAAGTTGACAATGGTATATGGGTTTGCGATCAAAACCGTAAAAATGCTCAGGTTAATAAAAACCTTAGTAAAGTGCCATATACAATGACCTCAGTGGAAAAAAAAAGGCTGGGGGGGGGGGAGGCGGGATTTATAGACCTAGTTATCAGACATCTCCCTTCCAGCCCCTCAATTCTTTCTCCTGCCTCTCATTTCATTTCACAGTGTTCAATTCAGGTTCCTCTGGGCCAGCAAGAGACACAATGAAATGTCTGTGGTAGCAGTGAAATCTCATTAATGGACGATTGCCCCATCATGTGTCTCTGAAGATCTTTCATCACAAATGAAGTGCATCCACAGCAAAACCTGTAGACAGTGCCTGTGGCTGGAGCTAACCCCAAGGAGGGAGCCCCTCCCGAGACCAGTGTGGATTTCCAAACTGGGCAGGGAATGAATGGGAAGCAGCGTGGCGAAGTAGATAGCACACAGGCCTGATAGTCAGAATGTCATGGATTCTAATCCCGGCTCCACCACTTGTCTGCTGCATCATGTTGGGCAGGGCACTTCACTTCTCTGGGCCTCAGTCCCCTCATCTCTAAAATGGATTTTGAGACTGTGAGCCCCACATGGGACAGGAACTGTGTCCAACTCAATTTGCTTGTATCCACCCCAGCACTTAGTACAGTACCTGGCACATAGTAAGTGCTTAACAAATAGCTTCATCGTCATCATTATTATTATTATTATAGTAAGTACTTAAAGATTCCGCCCTCTTGTTATTGTTTTTTTTCTGTTGTAATTTCCCAAGTGCTCAATACCGTGCATTGCACTCACTGCCATTGATAAATGCCATGACTGTTAATGCCTCCTTTGGGGGAGTTTTCTGAAATGGTCAGCTACTTTGGCATTCTGTGCAAGTGGTTCTGGTTGTTTGTAAAATGAGGGGGTAATGATCCTCTCCTTAACCACTAATATTTGTTGACTGCTTCCTCTATGCAGAACACCATACTGAGGTAGAGTTTGTTAGTAGGCATGATTCTTATGTCCTCCAGTAGCCTACAGTCTTCTTCCATAGTCGTAATTATGGTGGTGTTTAAGCATTACTAAATGCTTGTTGTGGGCAGGAAACGTGTCTACCCACTCTATCATATTGTATTCCCCCAAGAGCTTAGTACAGTGCTTTGCACACAGGAAGTGCTCAATTAATATGACTGATTGATATGTATCAAGCACTGTACTAAGCTCTGGGGTAGATAGAAGATAATCAGCTCCCACATGAGGCTCGCAATCTAAGTTGGAGTGGCAAACAGGTATTGATTCCCCATTTTACAGATGACAGAACTGAGGCACAGAGAAGTGAAGTGACTTGCCCATGATCACCCAGCAGACAAGTGGCAGAATCAGGATTAGAACCCAGGTCCTCCGACTCCCAGACTTGTGCTCTTTCCACTAAGACACAAGATGTGGCAAAAATTAAATTTAGGATTGAAAAGAAAGCTCTCTGGGCTCATGTGCTGCAAAGTGATTTCAAGTTGCTGTTCTGTAGCCTTGGAGAGGGGATCTCTGATGACTTTTCACTGTATTGGCACACTGAGAGGTTCTGCCACACCACACATAGATCAGGATGTATTTTGGGGTTTTGTGGAGTCAGTGGAATTTCTGGGATCCATCTCTTCCTACCCACCTTGGTGTCTCCAGGATGTGGCCACTTTTTTAGGGTGGTAATAAAATGAATTGAGGTGTAATTTGGCGGAACCAAAAGCTGTTGATTTCCAGGCTCCTCTCTCTGCCCCCACTCTATTTCTGGCATCTCATTTGCTTTGAAAACGTGGGGCGATAAGTGATGTTCTGGGAAGCCAGGTCACCACGGACTGCCAACCAGGACATGTAAAGTTCTGGAAGCAGACAGTTATACAGCGAATTACATGATGCCCTAGGATCCTTTATTCAAGGAATTCTGAGTGCAACTTTTTACTTTATTCCTCTCCAGCAATCTTTCTGTATTAGGCCCCCCACTCTTCCCCAGTTTAGTGATCAAGAGAGGCCATGTGACTTATCTTACTTAAAATTATTTTTTTTATTGCACTGAGCAAGTTACTGGTTCTCCTCCAGGGCAGAGAAATGCCCAGGGGAAATTAAATAGCAATTAGTCTGTTTGCTTCTCTCTGTTTTGCCCTAACAAATACTGGAAGGGAAGTTGATGGACTCATGTGACAGTCTTCCCAGGAACTGCTGTCAGGGTCTCTCAATTTCAGAAACAGAGTGTCAGGACATTCAGTGTTAATCTTGTATTAATCTTTTGTTTATTTAAAGTAACACCAACCTGGTACTTCACACTTTAAGCCTCCCTTAAGCTGTGTATTTTCCTCGGAAAACCCAGCCTTAAAAAGTGAGAAACCAGGTCACACTACCCCTACTCCTTTCTGAAAGATGGAGTGATTAATCAGGTGGCCCAGCTTTATGGCCTGCTAAGAGAGCTTGATTGAGTTACAGCATAACCCAGGAGGGCAGAGGAATAAAATGGTGGCAGAGGAGAGGTGGTGCTTCAGGCCAAGGAAACCACCTCTTAATAATTACAAATGGCCCAGGCCGAGAGAGGGCAATAATGCTGGGTTTCAGGAGGAGGCCGTGATGGAGCAGTTCTCAGATGGCATCGGAATCCTTTTGTCCACTTGCCTTTCCAAGCAGGTACTTGGAGAAGAGAGCTGAGCTAAGCATTTTCCTCACTGGTTCCACTGTGTGTGTGTCTGATATTTTTCTTTGGGTTTTTTTATAGTCCTGGGAAAAAGAATAAACAAATGAAAGCAACCCTGTTTTCTTTGAGGATGGGGAGTGTTTGGGGCAGCCAAAGAAAGCAAGGGAGGAATTCTCTCCCGGTTGCGGGGGATACGAGGGTGAACGGCTCTAGCTGGGAGCAGAATCTCTTCCTTGTCGGCCACTTCTAGTGTAATAACTGCTGGGGAAAAAAAAATCTCGCTCTTGGCACTAAGGGATTTTTTTCTAAGTCAGCTAAATATAGGATGATTGGCTAGGTGCACCCTTGATGAGAGCTGAAGCCCAAAACACTAAAGATTCGAAATGCCTCCTCCTTTTTTTTTTTTCCTTCCCTTCCTTTTCTTTTTGCTCCTGTAGGAAACCAGTTCTGTTCATCATGCTGTTAGCAATTATAGCACAGAGATGTAAGATGTGTTGACTGTAAGACCTTGTTGTGAGATGAGGTGAGATCACTGGGAACAAAATGATCATTACAGGCCATTCATGTCAATGGCATTTATGCCTCTGTGTTTGCTTGCAAGCAAAAGCAGGAGCTAATTTGCAAGGCTGCCTTTGTAAAGCGGCCTTTTGATCAATGATTGCCTGTGTTAATGTTTCAGGAGGCTATTGATTTCTGCAACAGCTTTTGTTCCCAGAATTTATGTGCAGTGGGTCTCCGGAGCACACACTATGCATGTTTGATTAAAGTTCAATTGACTTCACTCATAGCGAGGCCCAGAGCTGTTTCACTCTCTATTTGCGGAACCAAAGCTTTCCCCCCTCGACGTATTCCTTTGTTTGTGCTCAACACCCTGCCACCCATGCAGTCACCAATATGCTGCTTCTAATCCTCCCAGATTCGCTCCATTCCAAGGTTTAATCCCTTAGGTAGACATTACAGCATTTGACGGCAAGGGTAACTCATAAAACCAGGGGTGGAATTTGGGGGTTACGCTGGGTCTTTTCACTTCCTTTGATTAACTTTAATTCCAAATCCATCTTAGGGGGCCCCTGGCATTTTTCATTTTTAAGAAACGCTGGCCCTTTGAGTCTGAGGGCTAGTCAAGCTCCTAATTAGCTGGAGAAATGCCAACACTTTCGGATGGTGACATTGGATAGTCCATCTTGCTCAATAAATTCCATTGATATTGATGATTGATGTTGTGGACCTTTCTCTCCTACTCAATCAGTGGTATTTATTGAGCACTTACTATGTGCAGAGCACTGTACCAAGCTCTTGGGAGAGTACAACTACTAGAGAAATAGTGGTCATGTTCCCTGCCCATAATGATCTTCTCCCCTTCCTGGACTGAGAGTCCCTTGTGGGAAAGGAACCGTGTGTCACCCGATTATCTTGGATCTTCTCCAGCGTTTAGTGCAGTGCTTGGCACACAGTAAACACTTGGTAAATTCCATCCTTATTATCATCTTCTTACAGGGAGAGGACATGGGGCTGTTGCCATTCGGCCATCTTTTAAACTTTGCTACAGGCTTATCTGAATAACTTTGGATAAGTAATTCCGTCTTCGAGAGCATTTATTGAGAGCTGTTCATAATGATAATAATAGTAATGGTATTTGTTAAGTGCTTATTCTATGCCAGGCACTGTACTAAGCGCTGGGGTGGATACAAGCAAATAGAGGTGGACACAATCTCTGTCCTATGTGGGGCTCACAGTCTCAATCCCCATTTTATAGATGAGTTGATTGAGGCACTGAGAAGCAATGTGAGTTGCCCATGGTCACACAGCAGACAAGTGGTGGAGCTGGGATTAGAACCCGTGGCCTTCTGACTTCCAAGCCCCTGCTCTATTCACTACGCCTTGCTGCTTCTTTTACGGCCCCGCTTCTCTTATGACTGAGTCATATTTATTGAGTGCTTACTGTGTGCAGAGCACTTGGGAGAGTACAATACAGCACAGACACGCTCCCTGCCCTTAAAGAGATTACAGTTTGGGAGGGGGAACAGACATAAATACAAAAAAAAAAAATTACAGGCAGGTATTTAAATGCTTTGGGGCTGGGAGGAGGAAGAACAGAGAAAGCAAGTCAGGATAACGCAGGAGGGAATGGGAGAAGAGGAAAGGTGTGGGGGGGCTTAGTCACCTGTTGATCGGGGAGCCCTGTACTAGGAGAGTTGCCCTTCCATTAGACAGGGCACTGGTGATGAAACTGCATCCACGAGTGGCAGGGAGAGAGAGTCTCTTGCCACACTTTGTCCGTGGAAGTACAATATCAATCAATAAATCAATGTGCAGAGCACTGCTACTAAGCTCCTGGGAGAGTACAAGACAACAGAGTTGGCAGACACATTCCTTGCCTACAACAAACTTACAGCCTAGAGTGGGAGACAGACATTAATATAAGTAATAATTTAGACTATATAATGCAAAGATGCATACTGAAGGACCGTGGGGTTCTCAGTGAGGTGACTATCAAATGGCCAAAGGTCACAGATCCAAGTGCATAGATAAAGGAGAAGGGAGAGGGAGTGGGGAAAAAAGGGCTTAATCAGGAAAGGCCTCTTGGAGGAGATATGACCTTAATAGTGCACTTAATCATGCACCTTTCCCAGCCCCTTACCATTAAATGCTTGTGAACAGAAAAAGAACTCGGAGACATAATCCCTGCCCTCAGAGTGTTTAACTTCATTTTCCCCAGGGGTAGAAATTGAACGTGGCCCAAGATTGACCCTTAATCGTGACTGCATGGAGACACTGAACCTAAGAATGAGTTTTGACTCCTCAAGGTGCTTGATGCAAGTTTGGTGCCTTAAAGTTGGAGAGTTATTTAAGGAAAAATAAGCCAGTTGTCCCCTACAGCATAGGGTTCTGCATCCTATAAAAGACTATAGTTTATTCTCCAGAAGTTACTTTTTATTTCTAACTCTTATGACCTGACACACTCTAGAAAGAGTGTGAAGAAGCAGAAGCAGCATGGCTCAGTGAAAAGAGCATGGGCTTTGGAGTCAGAGGTCATGGGTTCAAATCCCATCTCCGCCACTTGGCAGCTGTGTGACTTTGGGCAAGTCACTTAACTTCTCTGGGCCTCAGTTCCTTCATCTGTAAAATGGGGATTAAGACTGTGAGCCCCCCGTGGGACAACCTGATCACCTTGTAACCTCCCCAGCGCTTAGAACAGTGCTTTGCACATAGCGCTTAATAAATGCCATCATTATTATTGGAAAGGGACTGTTATTATCCTTTCACAGTATTTGAGTGACCTGGAGAATTATAGAAGTAGCGTGGCCAAGTGGAAAGAGCAAGGACAGGCCTGGGAGTTGGAGGACCTGGCTTGTGATCCTAGCTCTACCATGTATCTGCTGTGTGGAAACACTTAATAAATACCGCAATTATTAATTAGGCTGGGCTAAATTTGTTTCTATTTCATATTCCTCTCAGCTGTAACCTTTTCATTCATTTATTCAGTTGTATTTATTAAGTGCTTACTGTATGCAGAGCACTGTACTAAGCGCCTGGGAAGGTAACAATACAACAATAAACAGTGACAATCCCTCCCCATAACAAGCTCACAGTCTAGAGGCCAGGGAACCTGTCTACCAATTCTGTTATATTGTACTAAGTGGTCAGTTTTAGACTGTGAGCCCACTCTTTTAGACTGTGAGCCCACTGTTGGGTAGGGACTGTCTCTATATGTTGCCAATTTGTACTTCCCAAGCGCTTTGTACAGTGCTCTGCACATAGCATTCAGTAAATACCACTGATTTTTTTTTTTTCTTCTGAGAGATGAAAAGATTGCATTGTCTCACTAATAACTCTCTTAATCCCCAAACTGAGAGAGTTGAGACACTGGCTTATCCCTTATTTCTGGCTCCAAAAGTTCTAGCATCCCAACATCTCTCAAATCCTTCCTTCCGCTCCATCCAAACTACTACTGTGGTGGCCCAAGCACTTAGGTGTCTCAGCTGCTATTATCAACCACCTTCCTGACCTCCTAGCCTCCAGCCTTTCTCCTCTCCAGTTCATATGATTTTTCTAAAACATCATTCTGAGCATGTCTCTTTGCTTCTCAAGAACCTCAACTGGTGGCCTATCCGTCTCTGCAGCAAACAGAAGCTCCTCACCGTTGGCTTTAAGGCACTCCATCAGTTTGCTCCTTTCTACTACAACCCAGCTGCCACACTTTACTCCTCTATCAAGAACCTACTCACTGTGCCTCGATCTCATCTCTCTCATTGTTGATCTCCCGCTTACATCCGCCCTCCTGTCTGTAACTACTTCCCCCTTCATATCTGACAGACCATCAGCCTGCCCATCTTCTAAAATCATATCTTCAGGAAGGCGTCCCCAACTAATCTCTCATTTCCGTACCCTTTTTTTCCCCTATCGTGTCACCTTTGTCCTTGAGTCTATACCCCCTAAGCACTTAGTTGCTCACCCTACCTCCACAGTACTTAGGTATATTTATATATGTATAGCCTTACACTCAATTGCATCCCCCACTGGTAATTTATTTTAATTTCCCTCTCTCTTGCTAGAGCGTAGCTCTGTGAGGGCAGGGATCATGTCTACCCACTCTGTTATGCTCTCCCAATTGCCTAGTGCAGTGCTCTGCACAGAGTAAGTGCTCAATAAATGTCATTGATTTGAGAAGAAATCAAGCAGTTTTTATTGAGTGCATACTTTGTGCAGAATACTGTACAAAGATCTTCAGAGGGTAAATTTGGTTAGAAGACACAATCCCATCCCTAAAGCATTTTACAGTCTGAGAGACAGGGGGCACACAAAATAACTTCAGAGTGAGAGGGAGAAGTACAGAGTGTAAATTTTTCTGTGCAAAAGAGATACCTGAGGCTAAGCTTGCATACATAGGTGGTGCAAAAGTGTTGAGCTGGTCATTGAGAGCATATGCCCTGGGGAGAGGAAAGATGAATCTGGGAAAGCCTCCTGGGATTTCAGAAAGATTTGAAGATGGGGAGAGCTGAGTTCTGAAGATGGAGAGAGTTGAGCAAGATCCAGGCAGGAAGAAAAACATGAGCCTTGGGTTGAAAGTAGGAGAGTTGAATGTGGTTTTAGGGTAAGAGACGAGGGAGCAAATTATCAGGAGAGCAGCACAGCCGTCCAGCCCAACAGAAGTAGTAATAGTAGTGTTTGTATTTAGCTCTTACTGTGTGCTGCACTGTACTAGGTGCTCGGAGAGAATACGCACGTGGGAATTAGGACCTGGGTTCTAATTCCGGCTCTGTTGCTTGTCTGCTATGTGACCTTAGTACATAGTGCATACTGCTTAGTACAGTGCTCTGCACATAGTAAGCACTCAATAAATACGATTGATGATGATGATGATGACCTTGGGCAAGTCACTTCACTGCTCTGTGATTCAGTTCCCTCATCTGTAAAATGGGGATTACGACTTTGAGCCCCATATGGGACATGGAGTGTGTCCAACCTGAGTAGCTTGCATCTACCCCAGCATTTAGTAAGAGCTTAATATATGCCATTTAAAAAACAAAATTAGAACTGGTCTCTGTTCCAGAGGCTCCCAGTGTGCACCAGGCACATTTGGTAATAGGATACTGGGTACCAGGAGTCTCAACATTCATTCATTCATTCAATCGTATTTATTGAGCGCTTACTCTGTTCAGAGCACTGTTCTAAGTGCTTGGGAAGTACAAATTAGCAACATATAGAGATGGTCCCTACCCAGTAACAGGCTCACAGCCTCATCATCATCATCATCAGTGTTATGTATTGAGGGCTTACGGTATGCAAAGCATTGTACTAAATGGTTGGTTACTGACTTTGCCTCTCACTTAGATCTCAAGTTAGCCACCCGACCTTTCCTGGGCTTTTCTCCTCTCATCTGTAAAAAGAGGGTTGGGATTTGCCAGGTTCCTATAGACTGTGAGCTCGCTGTGGCCAGGGAAGCACTTAATACAGTGCTCTGCACACAGTAAGCACTCAATAAATACAATTGATTGGTTCATAGATATTCAGTCCCCACTTAAAGATACTTGTACCTCCTTTCTGATGACCTATGTTATTAAACTGTGAGCTCTTTGCCTTTTGCTAAGTGCCCACCGAAGTTAACCCAAAATACCATCCAGTCCTTGCCCTCTGGGTGTTTGCTAGGGAAATGATCACATAAAGCTAAGCAGGATTTTACCCCAGTATATGGGGCAAAAGGAAAAGAAATGGGAGATGTTTTAAATTGTGTCATTTATGTAACTTTATGTTTTGCCTTAACTGGATTTTGTTTTTTTATTACTGCCTGAGTAGATGAGTAAAATCAGTCATCAGCAGTCGGTAGGCTGTTTTAAGAGGAAACTGAAATGAGGAACCAGATTTGGAGGGAAGGAATGGGGCAGAGAGAGGCTTGGAGGAGATAAGAAGAGGGGTTGGAGGGGCAGAGGTCTTTGTGAGTTGAGTGGAGAACTAAGGTCAGAGGAAGAGAGGGGAAAAAGAGTCTAGTGCCGGACTATATTCCTTCAGTGAGAGAAAGCAGGTTTCTTGAAGTCTGTGTTCTGGCCTGCCTGTTTCTGGCCCTAGCCGGGTCCCTGGGGTAACTGGTGCTTCTGGATAAGGAGGCAGGACAGGGTTGGCTTGAGTGGAAGTTCCAGAAGGTGCAGGATTCTTCCATCCAATCAGTAAGTCAATCAATCGACAGTATTCATTGAGCTCCTGCTTTGTGCAGGGCACTGTACAAAGCGCTTGGAAGGGTACAGTACAGTAGAGGTAGTAGACACACTCTGTGCCCACAGAAAGCTTCATTGTACAGGGAGAGACAGGCATGAAGATAAATTATAGTTAGGAGAAGTGGTGGAGTGTAAAGATATGTACATAAAGTGGCGTGGGGGTGGAAGGAATATCAAGTGCTTAGAGGGTGCAAAGTCAAGTACCTAGGATACGCAGAAGGGACGGCAAGTAGGGAAGGTGAGGGCTTAGTCAGGGAAGGCCCCTTGGAGAAGAGGTGGCATCTTTGACGCTGCCAAGTGTTGCAACCCAGAGCCACCCAGAAACAGATGTTCTAGGCTGGTCCTCCATTTTCCAGTTCCTTCATCCAGCTCAGCGTTCCCAGCTCTTAGCTCCAAGACAGGCCTCAACAAGTGAGGGAACACTTTGAAGACTGGTTTTGATGACAGTTGAGTCCAGGCGTATTTTGCCAGTCAGACAATGCAGGCAGGGGACTGCTTGCACAATGGTAATTTTCTCAGTGAAAGTGGGGAATGAGCTGGTGACTCCCATTTGGGTGTAAGTGCTATGGTTTGGAAGGAGAGTTCTTAAATACCTACCGTTCCCCTTTAAGTTGTAGCAAATAAATTGTGAACACATGTGCAGTTGGTAAAATTGTTCAATAAATAAAACCAACATTTCAGCTATTGGTGTTTTAGATTTATGGAAATTTGTCAGACTGTTTCATGGAGACTCTTTCATCCACATCCTGCCCTTTGCTCTCCTTAATTTTCCACTAAAAACACAGTAACCAAGCAAAACCTTTGAGAGTGGTGTTTTGTGGCATCGTTTCAGATTAATAACTAGATTGAATATCAATAATATTGATTTAATTAGGAACAGCACACCCTGATGTACCCGCCCTGACCACATCAGAGCTGCTTAAACATCAAAGAGTTAGCCGTGTACTATTAGTTGAGAACCAGCTCTCTTCAAGCGAGCTGATCTGTTGGCATAACAGTGACGTTGGCCTGGCTTTTAACAGTGTGTGATTGACTTTCAAGGGATGTGTGGACGAACCAGTCTAACTCACGCATGCCCTGGCTCTTACTGTAGGTGGGAAATTCTGCTCTGTTTGTACTGAAGCTGTTTTTTCCAGGGGCTTAGAAAGCGTGAACGAAATCATTTCTTTTCCCTTGAAGGTGGGCCAGCCTCCAGGAAGCAACAGGATTTCGAAATGAAAGAACAGGGATTAGAAACCACACACGGTTTTAGCTCCATATTAACAGCCACTATTTGAGTGTCGTCTGCTCGTCTATTGTACATGGGCCAGATCCATTTTGTTGTGGAATTATTACTTTCTTCTTTGGACATGAAATTTCAGCCCCCTAATTAATTGATTCTGAGTTGATTCAGGTTAAAGTTTTGGTTAGTTTAGTTGCTTTGTGGTATTGTAGACACAAATCCTGCTGTGTACTAACTGTACTGCTGCTTTGGGAGTAGTGCACACAGATGGGGACCCGCATGGACACCAGTGTGGTTGGCTTTTACCTCAGTTTTGTGTCACAATAATTAATTAATTCATTCATTCAATCGTATTTATTGAGCGCTTACTGTGTGCAAAGCACTATACCAAGTGCTTGGGAAGTACAAGTTGGCAACATATAGAGACGGTCCCTACCCAACAGCGGGCTCACAGTCTAGAAGGGGGAGACAGACAACAAAACAAAACATATTAACAAAACAAAATAAATAGAATAGTAAATATGTACAAGTAAAATAAATGGAGTAATAAATCTGTGCAAACATATATACAGGTGCTGTGGGGAGGGGAAGCAGGTAGGGCAGGGGTGATGGGGAAGGGGAGGAGGGGGAGAGGAAGGAGGGAGCTCAGTCTGGGAAGGCCTCCTGGAGGAGGTGAGCTCTCAGTAGGGCTTTAAAGGGAGAAAGAGAGCTAGCTTGGTGGATGTGTAGAGGGAGGGCATTCCAAGCCAGGGGGAGAATATGGGCTGGGGGTCGACGGTGGGACAGGCAAGAACGAGGCACAGTGAGGAGGTTAGCAGCAGAGGAGCAGAGGGTGAGGGCTGTGCTGTAGAAGGAAAGAAGGGAGGTGAGGTAGGAGGGGGCGAGGTGATGGAGAGCCTTGAAGCCGAGAGTGAGGAGTTTTTGCTTGATGCGTAGGTTGACTGGTAGCCACTGGAGATTTTTGAGGAGGGGCGTAACGTGCCCAGAGCGTTTCTGCACAAAGATGATCCAGGCAGCAGCGTGAAGTATAGACTGAAGTGGGGAGAGACAGGAGGATGGGAGATCAGAGAGGAGGCTGATGCAGTAATCCAGTCGGGATAGGATGAGAGATTGAACCAGCAGGGTAGCGGTTTGAATGGAGAGGAAAGGGCGGATCTTGGTGATGTTGCGGAGGTGTGACTGGCAGGTTTTGGTGACGGATTGGATGTGAGGGGTGAACGAGAGAGCAGAGTCGAGGATGACACCAAGGTTGCGGGCTTGTGAGACGGGAAGGATGGTAGTGCCATCAACAGTGATGGGAAAGTCAGGGAGAGGGCAGGGTTTGGGAGGGAAATAAGGAGTTCAGTCTTGGACATATTGAGTTTTAGATAGTGGGCAGACATCCAGATGGAGATGTCTTGAAGGCAGGAGGAGACACGAGCCTGAAGGGAGGGAGAAAAAGCAGGGCCAGAGATGTAGATTTGGGTGTCATCAGCATAGAGATGATAGTTGTAATAATAATAGTATTTGTTAAACACTTACTGTGTGTCAAACACTGTTCTAAGTGCTGGGGTAAACACTAGCTAATCAGATTGGATGCAGTCCATATCCCACATGGGGCTCACGGGCTTCATCCCCATTTTATAGATGAGGTAACTGAGGTACAGAGAAGTGTAGTGAGTTGCCCACGTTTACACAGAAGACACGTGGCAGAGCCGGGATTAGAACCCAGGTCGTTCTGACTCCCAGGCTGTGTTCTGTCCACCAGGCCATCCTGCTGTCATCCTGGTTGGTTGTTTTTATCTGTGGCTGGTTTGTACAATGTAAAGGTTAGGATGATTTAGCAAGGCCAGATCGGCATGGAAATGACTATGATGCCCTCTGTTGAACCCATATCTTCTCCAAAGAAGTGCATTTTTTTTACAGTGTATAGAACTGCTCCCATATGTCACTTCACCAGTACAGAACTAAAGGGTGCCAGTGGTCTAGAGCAAGGGTGGATTTGATAGCCACCCCACCTCCAACCCTGTAGCATTTATGTACATATTTTTACATTTTATATTATAAATTACTCATTTACTCATTAATGTCTGTTTCTCCCCTCCCCCCTCCCCAAGACCGTGAACACATTATGAGCAGGGAACATGTCTGCTAATTGGGTTGTATCATACTCTCCCAAGTGATTAGTTCAGTGCTGGGCATATAGTAAGCACTGTATAAATACCATTGATTGATTTATTAGTGGCCCCTTGGAGCTAGGATGGAAAGGCCCATTCAAGGAACCAGAGTAGAGTGGTGGAAATAAAGGGACAAGTGACAGCTATTGGGAGGCCAGCATGAGCCCCGAGAAACAGTCCTCAGGGCTCTGGGTGTCTCAGGCACCTGGGTTAATCCAGCCTTATGTTTCAGGGGATTAGTCCCTGGGGTATTTCTCGAGCCAGGGACTCCCCGTGGCGCTTTGGGGCCCAGGTCTAGAACCACGGCAGCCAGAACCCAGCAACGGGGGAGCAGGATCGACCCCTTTGGAAAGCCTTGGGGCCGACTCACCTAATAGGTTCTGGTCAAGGCTTCATCTCATGGTCAGAGCTGGCCCCACTCCCCCCCGGGGTGAATACCCTCCCAGCAGGGAGCAGGAAGATCCGGAGAACCGTGAGCTGACCTCTTTCCTTTGTGCTCCGCAGGGAGAGCTGATCACCTTCTACTACTACTGGAAGAAGACCCCGGAAGCGGCGAGCTCCCGAGCGCACCGCAGGCACCGCAGGCAGGCTGTCTTTCGGAGGATTAAAACCCGCACGGCCTCCACTCCCGTCAACACTCCATCTAGGCCTCCTTCCAGTGAATTTTGTAAGTGCTGAGGGGGGCGTTTTGGCCCAAAGCGCAGAAAGCCACAGTCTTATAATGGTTCTGCCCGATCCTGGAAGGGAGAGCCAAGGGGGCCGGTGTCAACAGTGGGCAACAGCACACAGTCCCTACCTCCGTTGCCCCCACTGCCGATTTTTGACCTGTGGGTGTGAGGGTGTTAAGTGGCAGAATGGGGAGGGAAGGCAGTCGGGGTGGATTTTCCTTCCCTTCCCCAGGGTGTCACCGACGTGGTTCCGAAATGTCTGTTGTTGTTTTTCCTCTTTCTGTCTCTGTCTCTCTGTCTCTCTCTGTCTCTCTCTCCCTCTCTCTCCCCTCTCTCTTCCCCCCTTCCCCCACCCCCATGATGTTAGCCAAGGAATGCAATGCCCAGCCTAGGTAGAGGGCAAAGGAGTCATTTGAATAGGAATAAGGTTTACAGGATCCACTTGAGAAAATTTTGGTTAATTATGCTTTTCTTCTGGCACTGGATGATTTCATTAAATTTCCCACCCGCAGGCGCAAGTGACTTGTAAAAATCCCTGTGCTGACCAGAATCCGAACAGTAATTTAATAATGGAGTATTGGCTTCAAATACTGTGTTCAGGCAGCACCTGCAGTAGAAATGATATCTTGACATTTATACGCCAGGCCAACACGCTGAAAAAAATATAAAACGGCTGCATTGGTCCTACTGGGGGTTAGCCCATCCACTATTGAAACGCTGCTGGCCTGGTGCAGGGGAGACATAGCGGCTGTGCCCTAACAGTTGCATGGCAGCAAGAGTGTGGCTACAGGCATTTCCGTCTGGGTGACGCTGCAGAAGGAGTGTGGGGAGGCAAGAAGCGGTGATTCAAACTGGAATCGTAATCATAATGCTGGGATTTGCTAAGCGCTTACTATGTGCTTTGTTCTCTGTCTCCCCCTTTTAGACTGTGAGCCCACTGTTGGGTAGGGACTGTCTCTAGATGTTGCCGATTTGTACTTCCCAGGCGCTTAGTACAGTGCTCTGCACATAGTAAGCGCTCAATAAATACGATTGATGATGATGATGATGAATCCCGCCTGGCCCTTTAGGGTCAGAACCCAGAAAAATACCTGGAGTCTCTGTTGCCCTCTGCCATTGTGCTCTGGCTAGCAAAAGCCACCAGGGGGCGCAGTTCCTTTTTTTTGTTTTTGTTGCTTTGTTTTTGTGGTGTTTGTTAAGCACTTACTGTGCGCTGGGGTGGGTGCAAGCTAATGATGATGAAGGTATTTGCTAAGCGCTGACTATGTGCTAAGCACTGCTCTTAAGCGCTGGTTGGGTAGGACACAGTTATTTTATCATCATCATGAATCGTGTTTATTGAGCGCTTACTATGTGCAGAGCACTGTACTAAGCACTTGGGAAGTACAAATTGGCAACATATAGAGACAGTCCCTACCCAACAGTGGGCTCACAGTCTAAAAGGGGGAGACAGAGAACAAAACCAAACATACTAACAAAATAAAATAAATAGAATAGATGTGTACAAATAAAATAAATAAATAAATAAATAGAGTAAAAAATATGTACAAACATATATACATATATACAGGTTTATTTTGTTAGTATGTTTGGTTTTGTTCTCTGCCTCCCCCTTTTAGACTGTGAGCCCACTGTTGGGTAGGGACTGTCTCTATATGTTGCCAATTTGTACTTCCCAAGCGCTTAGTACAGTGCTCTGCACACAGTAAGCGCTCAATAAATACGATTGATGATGATGATGATGATTGACACAGCCAATATCCACTGTGGGGCACACAGTCTTACATTTTATAGACGAGGTGACTGAAACACAGAGAAGTGAAGTGACCTGCCCAAGGTCACAAGGCAGACAAGTGGCAGAGTCAGGATTAATAATAATAATGGCATTTGTTAAGCGCTTACTATGTGCAACGCACTGTTCTAAGCACTGAGGGGGGATACAGCATGATCAGGTTGTCCCTTGTGGGGCTCACAGTCAATCCCCATTTTACAGATGAGGGAACTGAGGCTCAGAGAAGTTAAATGACTTGCCCAAGGTCACAAAGCAGACATGTGGCGGAGTCAGGATTCGAACCCATGACCTCTGACTCCAAAGCGCATTCTCTTTCCACTGAGCCACGCTGCTCCCCCAGACCTGTGGTCTTTCCACTCGGCCACGCTGCTTCTCAGTTTAGCCCAGCCATGCCCCGCATCCTCACTGGTGATTCTGCTGGGAACCCACACTGACCCTGTATGGGCCTGGCCAAGCTGGTTGAAATCTGAAGAGGGTCGTGGGGATGGGAGGGTGAGGAGGGGTGGCCATGGGCCCTTCCCCCCGTCCCAGCCCATATGTTGTAGGGTTTCTGCTTTGCTGGGACTGAAGCAGGACTCAAACCCTCGGAAATAACCGCTCAGCTGGCCATGACCATTGGAGGAATCCTAATCCTAACCCTGCTTTCTCTCCCTCTCTCCTGCAAATTCAGTGGACCTGAGCTCAGCCAGTGAAGATGACTTCGACAGCGAGGACAGTGAACAGGAACTGAAAGGCTATGCCTGCCGTCACTGCTTCACCACTAGTACGTGCCTCCTGTCGATCTAACTCTGGTTCTCTGCCCTTGGCCCAGTGGCCCAGCTTGAGTCGTCCTAAAGAGCCACAGAGCCTTAACCTCAGTGAAGTGAAATCATCACTTGGTTTTGTTCTCTGTCTTTTAGACTGTGAGCCCACTGTTGGGTAGGGACTGTCTCTATATGTTGCCAATTTGTACTTCCTAAGCGCTTAGTACAGTGTTCTGCACATAGTGAGCACTCAATAAATACGATTGATGATGATGATGATCAGGAATCTGATGGCCGGGGCATGCCCAAGAGGGCTCGGGAAGTTGGTCGAGAGGGCGGGTTTCCAGGAACTCAGTGAGAAAGTTGGGGAATACATGGAATCAGGGTTCCCTGTCCAGGTTGTGTCCTTTGTGATAATGAGTTTCCTGATGAGTAACTCGGTGTAGAACCCTGATTCCCGAGTACACAGAACACGTTCAGGCACCACGGATTCTGTTCGGCCATGGCTCCGATCCGACGAGCCCAGCCGCTTGGCCAAGCTCTTGTGCTCTTCTTCCCCCCCCCCCCCTCAGTGCTGGTCCAGTGGACGAGTCCAAACGCCATGGGCCAAGGAAGTGCTTCCAGCGGCCAGTAGCCACCTCTGCTCAGACATTGCCCGAGTCAGGCCCCGGCCAGGCTGCGCAAGTCCATTGGGGGTTGTTATGTCCTTCTTAGGTTCCCCAAGTCCAAGGCCATTTGCTCCAAACCAATCTTTCACCGGTATTTCCTCTTCCTCCCTCCCCCCCTCGAAGCCTCCAAAGACTGGCACCACGGCGGGCGCGAGAACATCTTGCTGTGCACCGACTGCCGCATCCACTTCAAGAAGTACGGCGAGCTCCCTCCCATAGAGAAGCCGGTGGACCCCCCACCCTTCATGTTCAAACCTGTCAAAGAGGAAGATGACGGGCTCAGCGGGAAGCATAGCATGAGGACCCGGAGGAGTCGAGGCTCGGTATGTCCCCCAACGGCCGGCCTTGCCCGTGGGGCTTTCCCCTTGCCTGGCCTCCCCACATCTTCTGGCTACCCCCAGTTCAGACCTCTAGTAGGCCTGGGCTTCTCCTGGAAAATGGGCTGTCAACCGATGCCTTGCAAACATCTGCACCACAAAAGGCTATACTTGTGCTTGCTTACTGTCCAGTCCCCAGAAAGAAGAAAAAGTAACAGGCAACATCCCCAATTTGCAGATGTGAACACTGAGGCTCTGAGAAAATCCTTCTGTTCCAGGTCACACAGGAAGACATAACAGAACTGGGCAGAGAACCCAGATCTTTGTGGCCTCTGGTTCACGGTTCCCACTGAAAGCTGCCTTGTGCCTTCCACAAAGAGTTGCAGAATTCAGAGTGCTGCCCATTTCTGGCACTTGGGGAATTGTTTTTGTGCACAGTTCTGTGCTAGATCTTGGACTCTCTCCAGACCCTTCCATTCCTTTTCTTTTTCTATTTTTCATATAGAGTGCAGGGAGCTTTAAGCAAGAAAATCACTGATTTAGGGCAATAGGATCTCTTGGTCTTGACCCCCACCTCCAAGTCTCTCTTTAAGCTTGTTTGAGTGCTCTTCTCTCCTTTTCTCCCTACCTCCTCCCCCCACCAGCTCTCTCTCTCTTTCTCTCTCTCTCTTCCCCCATTCTCCTTCTCTCCTTCCCTCTCTCTTTCCCTCCCTCCCTCCCTATCCCCTTCTCTCCCTCCTTCCCTCCCTCTCTCTTTTCCCCCCTTTTTTCTGTCCCTCTCTTTCTATTCTTCCCCTTTACCCCTCTCTTTCTATCCCCTCCCTTTTTTTTTTGGTCAGGTATCATGTAATAGATTTGTTCCTCACCTCCATCTCCTCCTTTGCCTCCCGCCTACCTAGGGCCTTGTTAGGGCTGCTCAGTAGCCCTGTCAGCTCAGATTCGCTCTTGGCTTCTCTGACAACCAGTCATCCACCCAGCTGCGACATTAGGAGGGAACAGATGAAACTGCATGAATTATTGCCACGTAATCTCCTCCAAGCCCTTGCTGTCGTGGCAGAAACAGGCTAGAGCTATTATTGCTTTTTAAGAGTCAGGCTACGTTACATGACAGGCTTGTCTCTCTGGGTTACTTTGGTCCCTACCCAGCTGGTGGAGGAGACTTGGGAGGCGAGGGGAGGTTTCCTTTGCTGACCGTTGAGGCAGTCGGCATGGGTCTTGGTGATTCTGGCAGATGCTGTGTTATAGTGAGCCAGGCCTGATGAGAGTGGGGTGGGGGTTTCTGTCCTCTGAGGAAGCGTGGGGAGCACTCCCAGGCAGCATGAGAAGTGACCTCCTCGTTGGGTCTTATTTTCCTCTCTGTAATACGTGAGGCAGGGATTCCCCGAGTAGCGCCTGAGGGCCTGGGAGAGAGGAGAGGACTGGGGCCTGGAGGGAAAACCCAACCTTGGCGGGTGTGTTTTGCGGACAGCAGATGTCTACACTACGAAGTGGAAGGAAGAAGCAACCAGCCAGCCCTGATGGTAGAGCCTCTCCCATCAACGAAGACATCCGATCCAGCGGTCGTAACTCCCCCAGTGCCGCCAGCACCTCCAGTAATGACAGCAAAGCTGATTCCGTGAAGAAATCTACCAAGGTAGGGCCTGAAGGGGTGCCTTCTCTGTCCTCCAGAGTCGCATCTTCTCCTCCTGCGCAAGCTCTGACTCTGTTGTCTGGGCGGGAGCCATGAGCTTGGATCGGCCACAAGGCCAGGGCCGTGGCTCTGAGCTCAGGTGCCCGTCTCCGACTCAACACTAGGTCTGGTTCACTGTAAGAGGCCCCCACCCGCAGGGTAGTGCCATTTCCATTCTAAACCTTGTGCCCTGGAGGCAGGTGGTACCCCGACTTGTTGGTCGGGGGCCGTCGTCAGATGTTTCTTCAGGGAGCAAAGGCTGGTGCCTTGAGCTAGCTCCCCTCCATATATGATGAGTGAGGGGAAGGAGCGGCTTGGCGTTGGAGGCCGGCACCTTTCCCCATTGTGTAGCACTGTGCTGAGCAACGGGTCAATTTGGCCTCGTAGGGAGCACTGTCGACTCAGGAGAGCGCAGATGAAAAACTTGGTCGTTCCCTGGCCCCCCCACCCAGTCAGCCCCCCACTAATCCCACCTCAACCTGCAGCGCGCCACACCCTTTACTTGTACCGTGTCCAGGACACTACGACACCCTGGAGGAGTACAGTGAGGCCTCTGGATTCTCTGAGCCATTTCCCTCTCCTAGAGAGGGGAGAGCCGTAGGGCCCGTGCTTTTATCTGAATTGGATCCCTTGTGTTTGCCACTCGGCAGAAAATAAAGGAAGAGGCATCTTCACCCTTGAAAAGCACCAAGCGGCAGCGAGAGAAGGCAGCGTCTGACACCGAAGAGCCCGACAGGACCAACGCCAAGAAATCAAAAACCCAGGTAAGCCCTTCCTGCCCCCATAGTGGAGCCTGTTCTTTCCCTAGAACTGCCTCCCCCCTCCAGCCCCTCCTAATTGTTCGATTGGCCTTTTCTTAGGGAAAACTGCTCTGCCAGGCCTTGGGTATGGTTGCAAGGGAGGGATTCAACTGGGACACAAGTCTCGGCCCACCTGATCGACAGCGGCATTGCCGGTCCAAGCACTCCACTAGACTTGGGCCCAGACTTGAGGTCACTGAGCCCCTTCTCTCAGAGTGGGGCCAGAGGAGGCAAGCTGAGTCTGTCCCAGGGCAGGGGGCTGTTCGATCTTTACCTGCCCACTGGAGAGGGACCGCTGAGCACGTGGCTCAGCCTGGAGCGCAGGTCCAGTGGTGGGTGGGCGGGGAGAGAGTCAGCAGCAACAGCATCCAGGGACCCGGCTCTGGCCGGTTTAGGCCGGTAAGTTCGGCAGCCGAAGGAGACCGCGTCACCCTCGACAGCAGCACTGGTAACCCCTCCTCTGCCTCTGTGTCCCTCCCGCTGTCTTCGCCACCCAGGAGATCAGCAGGCCCAACTCCCCGTCAGAGGGGGAGGGCGAGGGGGAGGGGGAGAGCTCGGACAGCCGCAGTGTCAACGATGAAGGGAGCAGCGACCCCAAGGACATCGACCAAGACAACCGGAGCACGTCCCCAAGCATCCCCAGCCCCCAGGATAATGAGAGCGACTCGGATTCCTCGGCCCAACAGCAAGTGCTGCCGGCCCAGCCCCCGGGGCAGCCGGCCCAGAATGGCCCCAGCCAGGCCCCGCCCTCCACCCCTCCCGGGGCAGCTCAGCTCCCGGCCCCGGGCCCCGGTGCGCCTGGCACCCCGGCCCCTCCGCAAGTCTCACCGGCCACAACGGCGGCTCCTCAGCCGCCCGGTCAGCCCCAGCCTCCGGCGCCGCCCCCGCCCCATTCTCACATCCAGCAGGCCCCGGCCCTGCACCCTCAGAGACTGCCCTCGCCACACCCACCTCTGCAGCCCCTGACGGCGGGCCAGAGCCAGCCCCCGGCCCCCGTCTCGTCACAGCCTCACTCCCAGCCCCCGCTCCACGGCCAGGCCCCACCCCTGCCTCACAGCCTGCAGGCCCAGCCCCTCCTGCAGCACCCGGGAACCCCACAGCCCTTCCCCCTCCCGCCTCAGGCCTCTCCGTCTCAGGTTCCTCTCCCGGCATCCCAGGCCCCTGCCCATCCGCACGCCCCGCTGCCAGGGCCGGGCGGCCAGCCGGCCCGAGAGCAGCCGCTGCCGCCCGCCCCCATGGCGATGCCGCACATCAAGCCCCCTCCAACCACGCCCATCCCCCAGATACCCACACCGCAGGCCCACAAGCACCCACCCCATCTCTCGGGCCCATCCCCCTTCGCCATGAACTCCAACCTGCCCCCTCCGCCGGCTCTGAAGCCCCTGAGCTCGCTGTCCACTCACCACCCGCCGTCGGCCCACCCGCCCCCCTTGCAGCTGATGCCGCAGAGCCAGCCGCTGCAGTCCTCTCCGGCTCAGCCCCCGGTCCTCACCCAGAGTCAGAGCCTCCCCCCGGCAGCAGCCGCAGCAGCGGCGGCCAGCCATCCCTCCTCCGGCCTCCACCAGCCGCCCCCGCAGCCGCCCTTCTCTCAGCACCCGTTCGTGCCCGGGGGTCCACCTCCCATCACACCTCCCTCTGGGCCCTCCAGCACTACGCCACCCTCGGGGGCCAGCGCTCCGGCACAGCCTACCTGCTCTGCCTCGGTGGTGGCCTCCAGTAGCAGCGGGCCTGTGGTGACACCTTGCGCCATGCCACCCATCCAGATCAAGGAGGAGGCCCCCGACGAGGCCGAGGAGCCCGAGAGCCCTCCGCCTCCTCCACGGAGCCCGTCTCCTGAACCCACCGTGGTGGACACGCCGAGCCACGCCAGCCAATCTGCCCGGTATGTGCTCACCAGGGCCTTGAGGCACCGACCGGCCCGGCACCAGCCCTCTGGGAGACGGGGAGCCCCGGGTAGCCGTCCGGCACTTTTCCCTGGTGGTGGTCGGGGAATCATCAGTGTGGTCTCCCTAGAGCAGCCGTGCTGTCCCCCGGGAGCATAGCACACCCCAATGAACTGGTTGGGGGCACTGGGGACGACCATCGACAACGGGGTCCCCCGGAGCTCAGGCCAGCCCGTCAAGTGCTCTGCCCCCGGGCCCGTCCTTCCACCATGGTAGGCTCCTGCTTCGCAGCGTCACGGTGTCTTCTGTCAACCGCAGGTTCTACAAGCACCTGGAACGGGGCTACAACTCCTGCGGAAGAACCGACCTGTACTTCATCCCCCTGGCGGGATCCAAGCTCGCCAAGAAGAGAGAGGAGGCCAGCGAGAAGGCCAAGCGGGAGGCTGAGCAGAAGGCGCGGGAAGAGCGGGAGCGAGAGAAGGAGAAAGAGAAGGAGCGGGAACGGGAGCGAGAGCGGGAGAGAGAGGCTGAACGAGCAGCGGTGAGTGCCCGCCCAACAGGGTCAGTCAGGGTCTGGGCAGCATGGTGCGCAGAGTCCCGCCCAGGGGGCTGGATGCTCTGAAAGGCATAATCCCCCCCTCTGTAGGAAGTGTCTGAAATGATCTCTTTGCTGGATATTACTGCCGATGAGGGCAGTAGTAATGCCTCTGGGTTGGAGATAACAATCGCGAGTGAAATCAGCAGCTTCTCTTAGTCATGCCTTCATTCTGGTCTTTCCCGCTGGCGTGTTGGCATTTGTGGGCCTGAGAGAAGCAGTGGAGCGGGCTTCCTGGGGAACCGCAGAGCAGCTGCCAGCCCCGGGAGCTTGGAGGCCCTTGTTTCCGTTTTCAGTCCTGACCCCGTCATCCCCTCCTCCGGCATTTGTGGTGATTTGGGGGTGGGAAATGGAGAAAAGTGGCACAGGCCGGAGAGGGGGCTGGGACAGGGACTGGAGTATTGTCCAGCTGCCTAATGGGAAAGATTTGCCCAGGACGAGAGCCACTGACAGCCAGTTGCGCGTCAGTTGCTCTTTAATGAGAATGACGTAGGGGTTCTCCCCACTGCCTCTCACCGGCTGGCATGTGGATTTCCCCGATCCCATGAGTAAGTAGCCGCCCATCTGGGGCTACCGGCTGGGTTTGGACTCGGTCGTGCATCCGCCCTCGACCTCCTGCTCCACCCTACACAGCGGGTTCCCATCTGTCCTCCTCATCCTCAAAACCAGCCCAAGTTGGGGAGGAGGTGGTGTTGACAGGGGCAGGGCCCGGCCCTCTCCTGTGACCCGCATTGGTCCATCTGCCCTGTTAGGTTGGCGGGTTCAGCCAGGGAAGGGCTTTAGTCCCAGTTTCTGCCTCCCGCTCCCTGGCTGAAGACTCGGGTGTTGGGCATTGGACGGGGCAGTGTGCCCCCATCAACGGTGTTAAGCCAGTTGTGGCAGTCCCTCCCCCAATCTCGTCGGGCAGACTCTCTGCCCCTCTCCTCCCCCCGCCCCGATCTGGGCTACATCAGCCGCCTCTCAGTCGGCGTATAGCAGCGGGTGGATGCTCTGTCACCCCACCTCTGGCTGACTGTCCCCGGCTTTTCCCGCAGCAGAAGGCGTCCAGTTCTTCTCACGAAGGCCGCCTCGGCGACACTCAGCTCAGTGGCCCGGCCCACATGCGGCCCTCCTTTGAGCCGCCCCCGACCACCATTGCTGCCGTCCCCCCCTACATCGGGCCCGACACCCCCGCGCTCCGGACTCTGAGCGAGTACGCCCGCCCCCACGTCATGTCGCCCACCAACCGCAACCACCCCTTCTTCGTTCCCCTGAACCCAACCGACCCCTTGCTGGCCTACCATATGCCCGGCCTCTACAACGTGGACCCCACCATCCGGGAGCGGGAGCTCCGCGAGCGGGAGATTCGCGAGCGGGAACTCCGGGAGCGGGAGTTACGGGAGAGGATGAAGCCGGGCTTCGAGGTGAAGCCCCCCGAGCTGGATGCCCTGCACCCTGCCACGAACCCCATGGAGCATTTTGCCCGACACGGCGCACTCACCATCCCCCCGACGGCCGGACCCCACCCGTTTGCTTCCTTCCACCCGGGGCTGAACCCCCTGGAGCGGGAGAGACTGGCGCTGGCGGGCCCCCAGCTGCGGCCTGAAATGAGCTACCCCGATAGACTGGCGGCTGAGAGGATCCACGCCGAGCGCATGGCCTCGCTGACCAATGACCCGCTGGCCCGGCTGCAGATGTTCAACGTGACGCCGCACCACCACCAGCACTCGCACATACACTCTCACCTCCACCTCCACCAGCAGGACCCCTTGCACCAAGGTGAGCCCGGGGGTCCCTGGGGCGCGAGGGGGTCCCTGGGGTGGGGCCCTCCACCCCGGCTCTGGGAGGCCCTGTCGGGTGCTCAGCTGGAGAGCCCAATCGCCGCGGGTGCCTGCCCTGTCTGCGGGAGAGGAGCTCCCGTTCAGGGGTGAGGGAGTGAGCTTCAGTCATTCAGTCGCATTTATTGAGCGCTTACTGTGTGCAAAGCACTGTACTAAGCCTTTGGGAAGTACAAGTTGGCAACATACAGAGATGGTCCCTACCCAACAGCAGGCTCACAGTCTAGAAGGGGGAGACAGACAACAAAGCATATTAACAAAATAAAATAAATAGAATAAATATGTACAAGTAAAATAAGTAGAGTAATAAATATGTACAAACATATATATATATATGTATATATATGCACATATATGTATATGTGTGTGTGTGTATGTGTATATATATATATATATATATATATATATATATATATACAGGTGCTGTGGGGAGGGGAAGGAGGTAAGGCGGGGCGGGGGGGAGAGGAAGAAGGGAGTTCGTGGCCTCACTGGACCACGGGAGACACGTGCTTGGTGTACTGACTGGATGCCCAAGCTGGCACACTGTGACGGGCCCAGGGCCAGATCACGGCCATGGAGCAGGACCCCTCCCTGTGGAACAGTTGGGGCCCAAGCAGTAGAGACCGAGAGAAGAGGGGCTGGAGGTGTCAGCTCTGGGTCTTAGGAAGCAGCAGCATGGTGGATAAAACCCAGACGTGAGAGTCAGAGGACCTGGGTTTTAATCCCGGCTCTGCCACTTGCCTGCTGCGTGACCTTGGGCAAGTTGCTTCACTTCTCTGAGCCTCAGTTCTCTCGTCTGTATAAGTGGGAATTCAGTATCTGTTCTCCCGCCCTCTCATGAGGGTCTTGATCTTTTATCTACCCCAACGCTTAGGCTAGTGCTTGGCACATAGTAAGCGCTTAATAAATGACACAATTATTATTATTAACCAAGAAGTAGAGAGGAACTCTCCCTGTGGGGTTCTGGAGGAGGTGGCGGCAGCTGCTTCCTCCGCTTAACGCACAGTTCGTGACAGAAGGCTGGAGAAACCTCAGCTCAGGTTTCTCCGTCAGGCTAGATGTAGTAAGGTAGTCTCATTTCGCTCCCCCTAGCCAACAGTGAGGGTCCCCAGGGCACAGCAGGTTCAGTTGGCAGTACCCTGCCATCTGCTTCCCTCTGAAGGACCCAGCTGTTCAAGGGAGCAAAGCCGGGCCGAGTGTCAGGGCACCCAGCCCCTGGCCCAGTCCCGGCCCCAGCAAGTTTGCCTTGAGTTGGTCTCTAAGAGCTGTTTCGTCTCCATTTTACAGATGGAGAAACTGAGGCCCTTTGCCAGGCCAGGGGCAAATTCTGCAAATGATGATGGTGTGGCCAGTGGGTGGGTGTTCATTCAAGCAGTCCCCTCTCACTGGAGCTTTTGCAGCCTAGAAAGGGGCCCAAAAAGTTGGTTCCCCCAAAGAGAAGTCCCGGCAGGTGACCCCCCAAGGCAGCGGGCAGGCCGAGAGTTGGCCAGATGATGGTCTCAGGCCCGTCCCCGTGTGAGAGTCAATGGACTTTCAGGTGGGAGCATTTAGTGGCAGAAATAGGGGGATTGAAAGCAGACCCCAAAGCTGGTCTGGGCCTTGAGGATGTAGCTGAGTGAGCAGGGAATAATTGAGCTCTGCTGCCCTCTCCTTGCTGATCCATGAGCTCCTGGTGGCAGCAGAGCCTAGTCTTTGGTGTCTGTGTAGCTTTTTCCAGACAACGGCTGGTCCTGGGCAACTGCCGTAGGGGAAACACTTGCCAAGCTAGAACAGCGGCGAGCGGTCTTTTCTCAGGTGGCGCTTGGAGAGGCCACGGGTGCCCCATGGGTGAATTCCGTGCCCCCCAGCTAAGTACCAAGGAGCCTCCTAGCAGCCCTGTGGGGGGCCAGGTCCATCCCCGTCTCCCCAGCTCTTGCCACCCCGTTACAATGAAGAGCAGGCCAAAAATCGGGCAAACTCTAAAGGCCTCAGGCTGCTTTTTCTGGTTAAAGCACAGCTCTGCAAGGAATCCTGGTGAAAGCTCAGCCCAGTTTTCTTCTCCAAGTTTGGTGGAGTGAAGTGTTTAGATGAATCCTAAAGGCCCTTAAAAAGTTACCCTGTGGGGAGGGGATTCAGGTGGCACCAGCCAGGAAATGTGAACATGGGCACGGATAGCAGTGGCCTGGGGGTCAGTAGGCCCCTGGCTCTTGGGGGACCTTGGCTTCACTGGGCCAGAGTGGAGGAAAGCTGAGGGCAGTGCTGAGGGACACAGAGTCCCTTGCAGAGAAGCTTCCAGGGGGGCCAGCGCTGTGGCTATTGTGCCCTGCGGGGAGGTGGCAGCTGGCGCCCAGGTCTGTCCCCGCAGCCAGGGATGGCAGAGAGGTGGAACCAAACCGCAGTACCCCAGGCCACACTGCTTGGGGCGGGAATGGAAATCCAGTCCCAAATCTAGGGTCCGTGCCCGCGGTGCTCTGTGCTAGCAGTGAGGGATGCCGAGCCGGAGGCCTGTGCCAAGCTGGAGTCTGGGCCCTGTCGGCCTGCCCCGCCCTTTGCCTTCAAGCAGTTGGCTCCTCGTGCATCTGGGCCAAAAGCGAGGGCGTGGGCAGCTCGTGCACAGGCATCCTGGCTCCTATGTCCATTGACTCGTACCGTTGCTTCCACTCCTTCCGGGCCATAAGGTGAACCGGTTCGTGTCTTTGCTAAAACAGGTTGGGGTGGGGCCCCGGTGGTGTGCGCTAGGCTTGGTGGCTTAAGGCTGGGGCAGGAGATGGGCCCCCACCTGAGGCCTCGAGCCATTGGCGGCCAGCTTGCCCCAGTCTCCCTCAGGGCTACGCTTGGTTTCCCTCCCCTTTCCAGGTTCGGCAGGACCGGTGCACCCGCTGGTGGATCCCCTGGCAGCCGGCCCCCATCTGGCCCGGTTCCCCTACCCTCCTGGCACCCTCCCCAACCCTCTGCTGGGACAGCCGCCCCATGAGCACGAGATGCTCCGGCACCCTGTTTTTGGTGAGAAGCTGCGCTGTATTTGCATGGGGGGCTGACGGTGGACCACGCTGACCGCAGGGACTAAGCGCCGGGGAACAGGCGGGTCAAGACGGTGCGCCTGAGCTCTCGGCTTCGCTCTACCTCTCACGTACTCTGAGAACCAGAGAGATTGCCGGAGCCAGTTGCTTCCTCTGTAAAGGGAAAGGTGCTCACGCCTGCTCCGGGCCCCCAGGTTCATAGTGGGAAAGATTGGCGTGGAAGAGGTCTGTAAGGGCTCTGAGCACCTCTGAGGAGACACAGATGCTGCCGGGGTGAGGGGCAGCAGCAGTGGTCCGGGCTGGCCTCAGTAGACTATATGCTTGTTTTATGCAGGGAATGTGTCTGTTTATTGTTCTGCTGTATTCTTCCAAGTACAGTGCCCTGCACACAGTAAGCACTCAGTAAATATGGTGGACTGACTTGGGGTTGGGTGGTAGCGGAGGTCTGTTATACCGTTGTACTCTCCCAACCGCTTAATATAGTGCTTTGCACACTGTAAGTGTTGAATAAATATGATTGACCTACTGACTGACTGGAGAGAGTCTCCAATAGGAGGCCTTGGCTGGCCAGTATGAGCCTCCAAAGAGTCTGTTAGCCACCTGCTGTCAAGCCCATGGTCTGTGACCTGCCCATGGGGCTTTTTCAGGGGGCTCAGATGCTGAGACGCAATAGATGTTAACGTTCCCAGCCGTCGGAAGATGTCCCCACCCTGGAAAGGGACAGGGTTTCTTTTGAGGTGAAAGGGCACACCAGACTACTCCTCACAAGTGTTAGGCAAGGGTTAATGGGTTCTCCCATGACCATTTCACCCTTCCAGGGGATGGGACTGTTCCCATTCTGATGGTTTTTGTTTGTGTGCACACTCGTGCCTTGCAGGCACCCCTTACCCCCGAGACCTGCCCGGGGCCATCCCGCCGCCGATGTCAGCCGCCCACCAGCTACAGGCCATGCACGCCCAGTCGGCGGAGCTGCAGAGGCTGGCCATGGAGCAGCAGTGGTTGCATGGGCATCCTCACATGCATGGAGGACACCTACCAAGTCAGGAAGATTATTACAGGTGAGAGGACCAACTAGCGTCAGCCCCCGTGCCCCTTGGCTCCTGGTCTAGGCACCTGGGCCGCCGCCTCCGTCTCTGGGCCTGGGTTGGAGTGTCGGGGAGGATGAACAACCCTGCCCACTGGGACTGCGTCACTTCCTCCGCCACCTGACATCACCCCAACCCTATTTACCACCTTGAGCAGCCCACACAGTAGCCCCAGTGAACAGCCACCAGAAGGGAACTGGGCATCTTTAGATCTGCCTGGCCCGGTGGCTGACATTTCATGAGCATAGAGCCGGGCACTCTTGGGTCTGACACTGACTCTTCCCTCGGCCGTCCAAGCCTCTTACTCCCTTTTCGGGCCCCGGTTTCTCACCGCAGTCTCCCGGTCCTCTCCTCTGGCTCCCCTCCCCGGCCACCACCACATAGCCCGTCTTCCCACTCGAACTGAAACCCGACTTCTCTTTCTCTTTCAGTCGACTGAAGAAAGAAGGTGACAAACAGTTGTAATAAGTTATTTATTTGTTAGCGCTGGCTGCAGAATCCCCAGTCCTTTGGGAAGAAATGGGACTCTTAACATACAGTAGGAGCTGCAAAAGCAAAAAGATTATCTTCTAAAGATTTCTTTATATATTACAAAAAAAAAACACCACCACTAGACACTTATCCACATAATAGTGTTCGTTTGTAGAGAGGGTTCTTCACGACTGGTTTGGGCCTCCCTGCACGACTGCCTCTTTGGATTTGTGGAGCAATCCGAGAACCACGCTGTCTCCAGGCATTGAGGGAGCTGAGTGTTGCTTCCTTTCTCCAACTTCCTTTCGATTTGGTGGGTGGGGGGCTAGAGTCTGAACACCCACCTCCCCCAAACACTGTTAACAGTCCTAGAGCCTGTGCGGAGACACTCAGCTCCACAGGTCCCAGCGGGAGCCTAGGCAGAACATGAATTTGGAATCCAAGAGCTGTGATAAAAAAAATCGACTTTTATTTTAATACATTGTAGGGAAATCTTCATAATTTTAAAGAGAGCTCAGTTCAGCAGCATGGCTTTTTAAGTCTGTAAATAATTTTAAGACAAACAGGTGTTTTGTTGTTTTCTCCACAAACTATTCTGATATATTTTTTCCAGCCACGTCACTAATCGTGAATTCCTACCTGCTATTGACAGAATACAGAGTTGATTTTTTAATAAAAAAATATAATTATCCCTTTAATTAAAGGGACTAGATGGGTGTTCACTAATAAATGGACGAAAGCTTGGAATTTGGTTTGGTAGCAGCAGTTAGCATTCAGGGGATTGCAGGGATAACTTAGATGAACTTTCTTTTTGTTTTGCTTTTTGTTTTTTTTTCTCCCCTTCCCTTCTCTCTCCCTTCCCCTCCCCTCCCTTTTCCTCTCCTCTCTCTATCCCACTCCTCTCCCCTTTCCCCTCTCCCCTCTCCTGGCCAACAGAGCAGGCCCTTGGCACCCCCAGTAATTCAGGGGCTGAATTTCCACGACCCCATAAATGTCCAGAGGCTGACGGCCTTCCTCATTGTCCAAATTTGCGTCAGCCTTCAAATTTCTCCACCTGACAAAACAAGAAATCTGATCCAAAACCCAAGCTTAGAAGGAGGCTGACTGTTTGCTCAAGATAGATATCTTCAGCTGCAAGTTGCCTTTTAGGGCTTTTTCAGTTATACAATGAAATGGACTCATTTTGATGGGTTTAGATTGGAATTCCACCTTTCCTTTGTGTCTCCTCCTCCCCCACCACTCCACACATACTCACTGTTTCAGCATATTTGGGCAGCTCCAGAGTTGGGGGTTTGTGGGGGGCGGGGAGGTGGCACTTTGGCTGTGGTGAAGTTTGAAAGCCAATAGAAGCATTTCAGCTCCAACCTAGAGCAACTGGATCTTGGAGATGGTGCAGGTCAAACTGGGGTCTTGTTGATGGAGCAGACTTTGTCCCACATTAAGGTACGGTCCCTCAGCAGAAACCACAGAAGCAGTCCACAGGCTGCGGCAGCCAGACCTCCATGGGCTCTGTTTCTTGCTCCTGGACCCAAGAGGAGCCCCTCTGCCTGTTGCCCTTTGATTTTTCTCACCTGGGCACTGTTTACTAAAGCAGATGGTAGGGGAATTAAATCCAGGAGGTGCCTGCACTTGCTGATCAGGTTCATTCATTCTCTCTCACTCACCGTCTCTGTCGCTCGGTCTCACTCTCACTGTCTCACCCTCACTGTCCACTTTCACGTTCTCTCACTCAAACTCTTAAGGGCTGTGGACTGTTCTTTGTGGGGGTCGTGTCATAGGACTGTATTGGGCCATGGCAGATAAAGCTGTAGTTGTCCATTCAGGCTGTGGAGTACCTGGCCAGTGACCAGCCACAGAGTAGGGAAGAAGCAGTTGTCAACCCCTTGACCCAAGCCCCGTGGTGACCAGCAGAAGCAATAGCTGCTTGGTCCTGGTTCCATCTTGAGGTCATGAACTTGAATCGGGCCATCCCAATTCCTCCCGTCCTCCTGGACACAGCCTCAGTGTTGGTAGGGAGGAGCTGGAGCTTATTCTGTTCAAACTGCTTTTTCTTTTTCCCCTCCTTATTCCGTTTCTGCTTTAACTTCAGCTCCTTGGGGAAGGTCACTCCAGATGAGCAGCATCCATCAGCATTCGGATTGGAAATTCAGGAGCTTTTGGGGGCAGGGTTGACACGACTCCATTGTTGGGCTGTTTGGCCATTTCTCCTGAGTCGCAAAAGTGGCTTGTCACCTCCAGAATTAGGGGAACCAAGGAACACTCCTCTCACCCACCTTGCTGCTACTCCCTATTTCTCTCCCACCCCAACCCACTCCAGCATTTCCTCTGGAGCAAAGGAATCCTTTGGGCCATTCATTCTTCTACTGTCTTCGCTCCCTCCCTCCCCCCCACCCCCCTCAAGTTTCTGAGGTAGAGTGTTTCAGTAGCTGGACTTGAAAAATGTCTTGAGCTGAGAAGTTTCGTCCTTCAGTTCAGCATTGTCCACCTTATTTATTTATTTTCCTCTCCCTGGATCTTTCTCCCAACTTGAGACCGAAGTTCCTTGCTTCTCCCCGAGCCCTGCACCTGCCAACTGATTAGCTACAGTTTGATTGCGTCGGCCCCAGAACCCTCCTATGTGTGGTACCCTGTTAGAGGCAACACAGACACTGTTTCCTTTGGCCTTCCCACCCCCACCACCCCCTCCTTTCGTTTGAAGTTTTTGTTTTGCTTTTTTGTGTTTTGAACGTATCTTGTTCAATGTCGTCAGGTCGAGCTTCTTGTTTTCACTGCAGCATAAGCAGAGTGTACATTCTGGTTTGCTACATTTATATATATCTTGAAGCTTAATGTATATATGAGTAGTTTGCCATGAGATAACACAGTGTAAACAGAGTAGAAACCCAGAAATCGTGACTTCTGTGTTCTCTCCATTTGAGTATTTTGTAATTTTTTTGAAATATTTGTGGACATAAATAAAACCAAGCTACACTACAGCCACCCGGCACTGGCCGGCGGGATGTGTGTCTCATTCCTGGGAGGGGAGGGGAACGGAATGGTCCGAGGGGCGGTGGCTGAAACTTTAAAACCTTGTGGGGAGCGTCGGTCGGCCCTAAGAAAGGCGATCCCAACCGGCGGCGGCCTAGGAGGGGAGTCCAGCTTGAAGTCACAGGCACTGGGTGAGGACAATCAGTTGTTGGTCTGTTGATATTATTATTATTGTTATCATTATTATTATGTTATTAAGTGCTTACTCTGTAACATGCACCTTTCTGAGCTTTGGGGTGAATACAGGATAATCAGGTAGGACACAGTCCCTGTCCCACTTGGGGCTCACAGTCTAAATAGGAGGGAGAACAGACATTGAATCCCCATTTTACAGATGAGGAAACCGAGCCACGGAGAAGTTAAGTGACTTGACCGAGGTCCCAGAGCAGGTAACTGGCAGAGACAGGATTTAGAACCCAGGTTTTCCAACTTCGAGGCCTGTGCTTTGCCTGTGAGGCCACGTGCCTCCACAGATCCTGTGTGTCCCTTCCATGAGATGCCCCCAGCCCATGGACTCGGGGTTTGTGGATGGCCACTGGTCCACTTACACCCTTCTCCCTCCCATCTCTTCACCTGTTTACATCCTGGAAAATCAGTTGATCAATGATATTTGTTGAGCACTTACGTATGTGCAGAACACTGTACTATGTGCAAAGCCCTGTACTAAGCACTTGGAAGAATACAACAGAACCAGCAGGTACATTCCCTGCCCACAACCAGAACTCTCTCCTCATTTGGGGGAGAAAAATCCAGTTGTGTTTCCTTGCCCTCGGCAGCCCGCTGACTCCTTTCTGTGGTCTGTGCTGTGTCTGCTCCAGAAGGGGAATCCAGATTGATATCAAGAGGACCAATGGAGAGGTGAAAAAGTTGGTTGCGGCCTCCACCTCCTGCTTACAGGACCTACGCAGGACAGAGACAGGCTACAAGAGGGCAGCAGCAAGTACCGCCATTTCCCCGTCCAGTTGTCACGACTTTGCTGCCTTTGAAATTACGAAGCTGTCTTGGCACTTTCCTAGAGAAATATTTCTTTTACCTTAGGGGCTCTTTTTGCTGGTACATCCTGTTCCCTTCTTAAATGGTTCAGCATTTGTTCCACTTTAGCAAGGGAAATAATAATAATACCTCAAATTTTAGAGAACATTAATTTTGCCAAAGTGCGTTCTCATCAGCTATCGTAATTTGTTCTCACAACAGTCCTGGGGGCAAGGAGGGGCAGGTCCTCGTGGGCTTGGGGGGCACAGAGCCAGTTTAACTCAGCATGCCAAGGGGTTGTTCTCCTCCTGATGAGGGAACTGAGGCACAGAGAAGTTAAGCGACTTGCCCAAGGTCACACAGCAGACAAGTGGCGGAGCCGGGGTTTGAACCCATGACCTCTGACTCCAAAGCCTGGGCTCTTTCCACTGAGCCATGCTGCTTCTCTATCCCCCTCATCTTACCTCCTTCCCTTCCCCACAGCACCTGTATATATGTATATATGTTTGTACATATTTATTACTCTATTTTACTCTATTTTACTCTTTCTATGTACATATTTATTACTCTATTTTACTCTATTATTCTATTTTATTTTGTTAGTATGTTTGGTTTTGTTCTCTGTCTCCGCCTTCTATACTGTGAGCCCACTGTTGGGTAGGGACTGTCTCTATGTGTTGCCAACTTGTACTTCCCAAGTGCTTAGTACAGTGCTCTGCACACAGTAAGCGCTCAATAAATACGATTGATTGATTGATTGTTCGCCTAATAGGGAAGAGAGGAGTACTATTCTATTTATTTTGTTAATGATGTACATTTAGCTTTAATTCTATTTGTTCTGACGACTTGACACCTGTCCACATGTTTTGTTTTGTTGTCTGTCTCCCCCTCTTAGATTGTGAGCCCGTTTTTGGGTAGGGACCGTCTCTATATGTTGCCAACTTGTACTTCCCAAGCACTTAGTCCAGTGCTCTGCACACAGTAAACACTTAATAAATACGATTGAGTGAATGAGGCCCCCGAAGCCAGAGGTGGTGAGGCGGAGAAGGTGGATGTAAGTGAGCAGCAGCATCAGTGCGGGGCAAATAGAGCTTTGGGAGGAGTTGCAATCGGGTTCCCACATCGGCTGCGTTGCCCAGAGCTGTGGGGTCCCTTCAGAGTCTGGTGGGCTTGAGGGAGATGTCAGCTGGGGTTCAAGCCCAAGAACCCCAAGAGGGAACCGGCTTGTGCCGGTTTACACTGTCCTGGACATGGTTGGATCCTCTGGTTTCTCCTCCCCAGACTTGAACCCACTTCTTTCTGGAGGTATCTCACTGTACAAGCTCTCCTTCAGTTTGCCTGCCTCAAGGAGCGTGGCTTAGGGGGAAGAGCATGGGCTTGGGAGTCAGAGGTCTTGGGTTCTAATCCTGCCTCCGCCACTTGTCAGCTGTGTGACTTTGGGCAAGTCACTTAACTTTTCGGTGCCTCAGTTACCTCATCTGTAAAATGGGAATTAAGACTGTGATCCCCATGTGGGACAACCTAATTACCTTATATCTACCCCAGCATTTAGAACAGTGGCACATAGTAAACGCTTAACAAAAACCAGCATTATTATTAAGGAGAACCGGTTACATATTTCACATAGATGGGGGTGGCTTTTGAGTGTGATTGCCATAGAATTAAACCAGTTTAATAATAAGGGGAATCTGGGGCCCCAAGGTGACCACCCCTCAAACCACCAACCAAAGAGGTTGGACTTGCTATCTCTACATCTTCAACCCATGGGCTGCCCCAACAGTTATAATAATAATAATAATAATGAAGCTCAGTATGTTAAGTGCATACTATGTGCGAAGCACTGTTCTAAGTGCTGGGGGGGATACAAGGTGATCAGGTTGTCCCATGTGGGGCTCACAGTCAATCCCCGTTTTACAGCTGAGGTAACTGAGGCACAGAGAAGTTAAGTGGCTTACCCAAGGTCACACAGCTGGCAAGTGGCAGAGCCAGGATTCGAGCCCATGACCTCTGACTCGCAAGCCCGTGCTCGTTCCACTGAGCCATGCAGTTAAGTACCCCACTTCCTCAAACTTGCTGATCGCATGTACCCATTTTCGTGGGTTGTTTTCTCCAAAGCGCTTAGTAGTTTTCTACACACGGTAAGCACTCAATAAATACTGTTGATTGATTAAGGGTCGTAGAGGTGCCTGGTTAGTACTGGGAAGGAGGAAAAGATGAGAGTGACTAGAAGAGGGTGAGGTAGCTTTGTTAATTGTGGGAAGGCTAGTTAACTGTCCAGGGTGAAAGTCTTTGTTTTGTTGGGAAAATTGATGTGGGGATCCTTGCTCTGCCCTTCCCTTCCACCAAGTGGGCTTGGGTCCCTCAAATCTGCCCCCGGCACGGTGGCATAGCTCCGGTCCTGGTCCCTCACCACTGTCTCTGGGTGTTACGGATCAGGCTGACAGCTCCTGCAAGTCCTTGGGGGTGGGGGCGTGTGTATTTTTCACAACAAGAATACATTTTTCAAGTGTCATGCTCACCAGCCTCACACCTGGCAATAGGGTCAGAAGCTTAGAAAGTCCTGGGAAGGGGAGCTCTCCAGTATTCGGAAAGGCAGTTGTATAAGACCCCTCTCCCACAATCAATCAGTGCTACTTATCGAGTGCTTATTGTGTGCGGAGCGTTGTATTTGGGAAAGTACAATACAACAGAATTGGTAAGAATCAATCAATCGTATTTATTGAGCGCTTACTGTGTGCAGAGCACTGTACTAAGAGCTTGGGAAGTACAAGTTGGCAACATATACAGTCCCTACCCAACAGTGGGCTCACAGTCTAGAACGTTCCTTGCTCACAAGAAGCTTAAGAGGGGGAGGCAGGCACTTATATAAATTTCAGATATGTATATATGGTGGTGTTGGGCTTAGGGTGGGGTGAATATCAAGTGCTTAAAGGGTATAAATCTGGTGGGGTGAATATCAAGTACTTAAAGGATATAGATCTGTGGAAGTACAGTAGTTAAGGTCCTGCATTTTTCCATCTTTCCCTCTGACCTTTCCCCTCTGTCTAGTCCCACTTGACCACTTTGGGTGTGCCTGACAGATTGATTGACTCCAGGCTTGGTTAAATCAAGCCCAGTAGTTTAATTAACCTAAACTACCTACTCAGAGCCAAGCCCAGTCATTTGATTGACTCAAATAACTTCACTATATGAGTGACTCAAATCGAATAGCCAATCTCCATCTCAGTCAAGCACATTACAACGTGGTAAAACCCTGCCCTTGTGAACCAATCAAGCCCCTGGCCCTACTTATACCCTTCTTATCAAAGGAGGTCCAGGACTAAACAGAAAACACCCCAGAGACTCACTGCTTTCTATCCTAAAGTATTTCTCAGATCATTATGGATGCTGTACTAATGGCATATAAAGAATCTGTGTATTGCTTGAAGTTGAGCTGGCCTTGACTAGCAGGGGAATCTCTGCCACTCAGCGCCTCTCCCTACTAGTAATAAAACTTGTCCATGACATACCTTTTTCTGAATACAATGCAGATTCTGTAAAGTTTTTCTTCCACAGATCCAAGTGCATGTGTGATGTTGAAAAAAGAGGGAGTAAAGGAGAAGGCGGCTTAATGGAGAAGACACAAAGAGTAAGCAGGGATCATGCCTACCAGCTCTTTTATATTGGACTCTCCCAAGTGCTTAGAACAATGCACACATTGAGTGCTCAATAAATACAATTGATTGATTATTCGTCCCACAGCAAAACTTATCTGTAGTGGGAGCCCCTAGGAAGCGTGCCACATCCTAACAGAGACGGTGAATCAAAATAGCTGTCAATCACTACCTCTTGGCTGGGTCATCAGAGAGAAAGTCAGTCAAGGAGAATTAAGAGCTGGGGACTGGGTCTAGCTAAGAAGAAGAATAAGGTTAGCGATGTCTTTAAAAGATGGGACGGGGTGGGCGTTCCAGGGTTTTGGAGACCCTCAGTGTAGTAGAGTTTGCAGAGTGGTGGTGATGAGAGGAGGTGGATTGTCCAGAAGTACCTCAAGATGACCTTTTTTAATTAAAATTATATTTATTAAGTGCTTAATATGTATCAAACACTGATCCTAGCTCTGGAATTGATACAAGATTGCCTGGTCAGATATACTCTGTGTCCCACATGGGGTTCAGAGTCTAAAGTGGGAGGGAAACCAGGTATTGAATTCCCATTTTGCAGTTGAGGAAACTGAGACACAGAGAGGTGAAGGGACTTGCCCAAGGTCCACGGCAGACAAGTGGTGGAACTGAGATTAGAACCCAGGTCCTCTGGCTTCTGGGCTTGTGTTGTTTCCACTAGGCCACTCTGCTTCTTGCAGGGAAGTTCCCAAGTCCTGGAGTTATAGGGATGGGGACAACTAGAGGTTAACCCCTTAGTAACCATATAAGCTTAGGGCTAGGCAGTTTGAAATGAGACTTGTTTCAAATGTCCCTGAACTCATTAGATATCTGCTGTGTACATGTATTTATTCTACTTTAAAAAGGAAAAGATCAGACAGTAACCTGCTTGTGTGTAAGCAGAGAGATGCCTTTCTCATGCATGCTGGAAAAATTTCTTCCCCAGCCGCCAGCCCTTAGGATGCAGAGATTTGGCTGTCTGGACCCCCAAATGATCCCCTTGTGTACCTGAAGAGCAGTGAGGTGAGTGTTTGGGAGAGTGTATTTGTTGTTGTTTTTCTCCTGTTGCAGGAGAGTGAAGGATCTCAGAATCCCTTCTGGAAGTCCAAGCTCTCTTTGAGGAGATTTTGAAGGTTCATTCAGCCATGAAGGGGAGGCCTCCAGGCTGTTATGAGGAGCAGCGGGGAGCCATGTCCAATCCCTCCAGTTCCTGGAAGTCCCAAGTTTCATCAACCATGGTCCTAGGAGAACACAGATCAGGATGTGGCTGCTTTAACTCTCAGGTGACAACGACCCGGATTTTTACAGATTGATCACTGCCTTCACACCAACCCAGCCCTGTTTTCTCCTGTTCTCTTCATTCTCAAGGGCCCAAGGACCTGCACACAATTCAACAATCTCTCTCAGGCACTGTACTAAGCGCTGGCCTAGATACAGCTAGTCAGGTTGGATACTGTCCCTGTCCCACACAGGGTTCACAGTCTTAATCCACATTTTACAAATGAAGGAACTGAGGCAGATAGAAGTGAAGTGATATGCCCAAGATCACCCAGCAGACAAGTGGCAGAGCGGGGATTAGAACCCAGATCCTTCGGACTTCCGGGCCTGTGCTTTATCCACAAGGCCACACTACGGCAAATTCCGTGAGAACAGGGGTCATGTCTACCGTGTCTTGGCTTACTATGTGCCAAGCACTGTTTTAAGCATTGGGGTAATCAGGTTGCCCCATGTGGGACTCACAGAAGCAGCGTGGCTCAGTGGAAAGAGCCCGGGCTTTGGAGTCAGAGGTCAGGGGTTCAAATCCCAGCTCCGCCACTTGTCAGCTGTGTGACTTTGGACAAGTCACTTAACTTCTCTGAGCCTCAGTTCCCTCATCTGTAAAATGGGGGTTAAGACTGTGAGCCCCACGTGGGACAACCTGATTACCTTGTATCTACCCCAGCGCTTAGAACAGTGCTTGGCACATAGTAAGCGCTTAACAAATACCAACATTATTATTATTATTATTACCGTCTGTACTATACTCTCCCAAATGCTTAATACCGTGCTCTGCACACAGTAAGCACTCAATAAATATCACTCTTTCCACTAAGCCACACTGCTTCTGTGAGTCCCACGTGGGGCAACCTGATTACCTTGTATCTACCCCAGTGCTTAAAACAGTGCTTGGCACATAGTAAGCGCTTAACAAATGCCAAAATTATTATCGATGCTGAGAACAGTGCTTGGCCCATAGTAAGCACTTAACAAATACCATCGTTATTGTCATTATTATTGACCCAGCTGTGAAAAGCTGGAATGGAGTTTTGAGTTTGTCACCTGCTGTTGACTCTGTCTTGAGCTCTCTGCACTTTGCCTTGTGATGATGGCCTCCTGACCCTTGACCTTTCCAAAGCAGGGTTGGGGCGGTGCCTCCCTCTCTGGGCATCTCATACTTAAGATTGGCAGAATCATTATATATGGTTGTACATATTTATTACTCTATTTATTTATTTATCTTACTTGTACATTTCTATCCTATTTATTTTATTTTGTTGGTATGTTTGGTTCTGTTCTCTGTCTCCCCCTTTTAGACTGTGAGCCCACTGTTGGGTAGGGACTGTCTCTATGTGTTGCCAATTTGTACTTCCCAAGCGCTTAGTACAGTGCTCTGCACATAGTAAGCGCTCAATAAATGCGATTGATTGATTGATTGATTGGCCTATAGAATGGAACTGAAGCCCCTGAAAATGGTTCGGTGTCCATCGTTTCCCTGCTCCGCACAAGGTGGCAGCATTAACCAAAGCAATAAGGGGAAACCTTTCCACTGCCGAGCCTGGTTTTCCCGAATCCTTTCTGCATCCCATCAAATCCCTGAGCTGAATCCTTAAATCAATCCTTCAGTCGCATATATTGAATGCTTACTGTGTCCAGAGCACTGTACTAAGCGCTTGGAAGAGTACAGTATAGCAGAATTGTTGGACACGTTCCCCATCCACAATAAGCTTGCAGTGTAGAGGGGGAGATGGATATTAATATAGACTGTGACTCTTACAGTCTATAGACTCTTTTAGACTGTGAGCCCACTGCTGGGTAATAATAATAATAATGGCATTTATTAAGCGCTTACTATGTGCAAAGCACTGTTCTAAGCGCTGGGGAGGATACAAGGTGATCAGGTTGTCCCATGTGGGGCTCACAGGCTTAACCCCCATTTTACAGATGAGGGAACTGAGGCCCAGAGAAGTGAAGTGACTTGCCCAAAGTCACACAGCTGACAGTTGGCAGAGCCGGGATTCGAACCCACAACCTCTGACTCCAAAGCCCGGGCTCTTTCCACTGAGCCATGCTGCTTCTCTAGGTAGGGTAGGGACTGTCTCTATATGTTACCAACTCGTACTTCCCAAGCGCTTAGTACAGTGCTCTGCACACAGTAAGCGCTCAATAAATACGATTGATGATAATATGAATAATAATGATAATAATAGTAGTAATGGTATTTGTTAAGTGCTTACTATGTGCCAGGCACTGTACTAAATGCTGGGGTGGATACAAGCAAATCGAGTTGGACACGGTCCCCGTCCTATGTGGGGCTCACAGTCTCAATCCCCATTTAACAGATGGGGTAACTGAGGCACAGAGAAGTGAAGTGACTTGCCCAAGTTCACACAGACAAGTGGCAAAGCCAGGAGTTTGTATTTGGACATAAGTGCTGTGAGGCTGAGGGAGGGGTGAAATAAATAATAATAATTATGGGATTTGTTAAGTGCTTACTATGTGCCAAGCACTGTTCGTAAGTGCTGTGAGGCTGAGGGAGGGGTGAAATAAATAATAATAATTATGGGATTTGTTAAGTGCTTACTATGTGCCAAGCACTGTTCTAAGCACTAGGGTAGCTACATGGTCATCAGATTGTCCCATGTGGGGCTCACAGTCTTAATCCCCATTTTACAGATGAGGTAACTGAGGCACAGAGAAGTTAAGTGACTTGCCCAAGGTCACACAGCAGTCAGGGGCAAAGCTGGGATTAGAACCCACGTCCTCTGACTCCCAGGCCTGTGCTTTTTCCACCAAGCCACACTGCTTCTCTAAATAATAATTGTGGTGTTTGTTAAGCGCTTACTGTGTGTCAGACACTACTAGAAGCAGTACTAGAGAAGCACTGTACTAGAGAAGCAGTGTGGCTCAGTGGAAAGAGCCCGGGCTTTGGAGTCAGAGGTCATGGGTTCAAATCCCAGCTCTGCCAATTGTCGGCTATGTGACTTCGGGCAAGTCACTTCACTTCTCTGTGCCTCAGTTACCTCATCTGTAAAATGGGGATTAAGACTGTGAGCCCTACATGGGACAACCGGATCACGTTATAACCTCCCCAGTGCTTAGAACAGTGCTTTGCACATAGTAAGCACTTAATAAATGCCATTATTATAATTATTATTAGGTACTGGGTTGGTCACTGGGGTGGATGTGAGCAAATCGGAGCCAGGCCATGTGCAAGGGTGACGCAGAAGGAAGTGGGAAAAGAGGAAATGAGGGCCTAGTCGGGGAAGGCTTGTCATCATCATCATCATCAATCGTATTTATTGAGCGCTTACTATGTGCAGAGCACTGTACTAAGCGCTTGGGAAGTACAAATTGGCAATATATAGAGACAGTCCCTACCCAACAGTGGGCTCACAGTCTAAAAGGGGAGACAGAGAACAAAACCAAACATACTAACAAAATAAAATAAATAGAATAGATATGTACAAGTAAAATAAATAATAAATAAATAGAGTAATAAATATGTACAAACATATATACATATATACAGGTGCTGTGGGGAAGGGAAGGAGGTAAGATGGGGGGGATGGAGAGGGGGACGAGGGGGAGAGGAAGGAAGGGGCTCAGTCTGGGAAGGCCTCCTGGGGGAGGTGAGCTCTCAGCAGGGCCTTGAAGGGAGGAAGAGAGCTAGCTTGGTGGATGGGCAGAGGGAGGGCATTCCGGGCCCGGGGGATGACGTGGGCCGGGGGTCGATGGCGGGACAGGCGAGAACGAGGTACGGTGAGGAGATTAGCGGCGGAGGAGCGGAGGGTGCGGGCTGGGCTGGAGAAGGAGAGAAGGGAGGTGAGGTAGGAGGGGGCGAGGTGATGGACAGCCTTGAAGCCCAGGGTGAGGAGTTTCTGCCTGATGCGCAGATTGATTGGTAGCCACTGGAGATTTTTGAGGAACGCTTGTGGCAGGTGTTGTGCTTTTAATAAAGCTTTGAAGGTGGGGAGAGAGATCCTCTGTCAAATATGAAGAGGGAAGGTGCCCCAGGCCAGAGGCAGGATGAGGGCAAGAGGTCGGCAGCGAGATAACCCAGACCTAGGTATGATCGCTTTGTCACTCTCCTGCCCTCAGGTAGGGCTGCCCCTCTGCTGACCTAGACAGGCTTTCCAGCATGGATCAGCCCCTGATTTTCAGGATGCCCAGGGAAATGCTTCTTATAGCCAGAGGGATTGAGTGTGAAGTGACCAGCTGTCTGTACTTAAGGGACTCTGGGAGCTGATCCCAATTTTTGACCACCTTCTTGTGCCCCAAATTGGGGTTGACAGGAGCTAGGAGGGTCTTGTTTTGGGCTGGGGGAGCAGCAGCGACTGTGGTGAGGAGTTCTGACCCCTTGGCCCCCACAAATGGAGTTGGGGTAGTGGGAGAGAAGCAGTGGCTAGAACGGCCCTCCCCACCCATGTCCCTCACTTGCCCCTGCCCCCCTGCCCTGTGACCACAACAGTCAGGGACTTTCCTTCTGCCGCCTTCCACTCTGGGTGGGCCAATCTGGGATGGAGTTTGGAGGGAGGAGAAAGAGGAAAGGAAGGGCAGAGAAAGCAGGCAATGGGTGTGAGGGAGTGGAAGGGAAGAGCACCGTATGGACAGCACTTGGGGGAGTGCAATGTAACAATCGGTAAACACATTCCCTGACCACAAGGAGCATGCAGTCTAGAGAGTCCTTACCTCTCACTGCTAATGATGGCATTTATTAAGTGCTTACTATGTGCAAAGCACTGTTCTAAGCGCTGGGGAGGTTACAAGGTGATCAGGTTGTCCCACGGGGGGCTCACACTCTTAATCCTCATTTTACAGAGGAGGGAACTGAAGCCCAGAGAAGTGAAGTGACTTGCCCAAAGCCACACAGCTGACAATTGGTGGAGCCGGGATTTGAACCCATGACCACTGACTCCAAAGCCCGGGCTCTTTCCACTGAGCCATGCTGCTTCTCAATGCTACACATTCTTCTGCTGCCGCTACCACCACCGGCAAGCAGCCTGTGGCTGAGCCCTATTAATGGCAACCATGGTGCTTACGGTGGCAATAATATTTGGAGTCCAGGACAACAGGCACCTTGGCCCCGCTGTTTGTCCCCAATAGATGCAGTTGCTCATTCCTGCTTTAGGCTCCCATGATGCTGACACATGGCTCAAGTGTCTGGGGGACGTGGGTTTTTGGGTGTCACTCCCGCCCCTTCCTACCTCTGCCAGCCTTTGTCCCATCTTGCCTCTTCAGCCCACGACCTCTCCTCCTTGAGCAACTTAACTGCACCTGAGCACTTTCCAGAGGGGATTTCAAACCGAAGAAGCCATGTCAAGAGGAAAGGACTGAGGTGGGAAAGGTTGTTGTGGCTTAGTAGAAAGAGCACAGGCTTGGGAGTCAGAAGATGTGGGTTTTAATCCCAGCTCTGCCACCTTACTGCTGTGTGGACTTGGGCAAGCCACTTAACTTCTCCATGCCTCAGTCACCTCATCTGGACGATGGGGATGAAAACTGTGAGCCCCACAGGGGACAACCTGATTACCTTGTATTTACTCCAGCGCTTAGAACAGTGCTTGGCACATAGTAAGCGCTTAACAAATACCATAATTATTATTATTATTATTGTCAAGGAGCCAGATGTGCCCCTTCAGAAGGGCAAGCCTCCCTGATACCAACTTCATAATTTGCAGCAAGGGTACAGGAGCCTCAAACAGGTGATAATAGCACTCATGTGCTCTAGACTGTAAGGTCATTGTGGGCAGGGGAATGTGTCTGTTTACTGCTATATTGTACCCCAAGTGCTCAGTACAGAGCTCTGCACACAGTAAGTGTGGAATAGATACAATTGACTGACGACTCATGTACATTCCTTACCCTCCCATGCTTTCTCCTTCCTGTCATTTATTTGTCTGTCCACCTCCTTGAAGGCAGAGATCATGTCTACTGAATCTTTAGTCCTCCCCAAGTGTTTAGCACAGTGGCCCACACACAATAATAATAATAATAGCGTTTATTAAGCACTTACTATGTACAAAGCACTGTTCTAAGCACTGGGGAGGTTACAAGGTGATCAGGTTGTTCCACGGGGGGCTCACAGTTTTAATCCCCATTTTACAGATGAGGTAACTGAGGCACAGAGAATCAATCAATCAATCATATTTATTGAGCACTTACTGTGTGCAGAGCACTGTACTAAGCACTTGGGAAATACAAGTTGGTAACTGAGGCACAGAGAAGTGAAGTGACTTGCCCAAAGTCACACAGCTGGCAATTGGCGGAGCAGGAAATTGAACCCATGACCTCTGACTCCAAAGCCCGGGATCTTTCCATTGAGCCACACTCCGTCAATAGATACCATTGGTGCTTAATACAGTGCTCTGCACACAGTAAGCACTCAATATATATGATTGAATGAATTAATTAATGATTGCAGCAGTTACTATTGGAGGTGGGTCTGTTTGCCCGGGTATTTGAGCACAGGAAGGAAAGGAGAACAGGGGAGAAAACCCCTGAATTAGAGGCTTCAGATTGGGAGAGAGGAAGGAGAGAGAGAGAGGAAGGCAAGGGAAGGAGAGCCTGAGCAGCTTTAGCTGGAGGGTAAAAGGGAGAGAGGGAAGATCTAAGAAGGGAGAGCCAGTAGGAAAAAAATAAATAGAATCCAAAGGAGAAGACGGGGGCGGAGATGCAGTAGAGTGGAAGAGAAGGGCAAGGTCCAAAGTTCTTTATCAGTTTAGGGTTTCAGCTGAGTGACCAAGTTGTTTTTTTATTTTGTGATGTGCCATGGTTGATACATGTGAATCTTGCAACTTTCCAGTGTAGAAGGCCCTTCACCTTTGTCCTTGTCCCCTACCCGCCACCGATGTCACCCAGGTGAGCAGTATGTGGTGAAGGGCCCTGATTTTGTTCCATTCTCTCCCTTTTCCTCCAGAGGGAGAGTGGCCTGGTAGGAGAAATGAGGTAAAGCCTTTGCGCCTGTTTGCAAGACTGAGAAGAGTGCAGTGAGTGGACACAGGGAGGTTCCAAGCCCCTGGCCGACTTGAGCAGGGAGATCACGTTCTAAGTGACATTGTTGTAGTATCGATTCAGTACTCTAAGAGCGGGTGCAACTCTGGGCTTATTGCAGGGTTTAATGTTGCTCTGGGGAGGTCTGTGTGAACACCCAAACCTGGTTTCTGGGGGGGACCTGGCCCCACTCCCTCTCTCTGGAGTCACAATGCTCCTTCCCCCAAGTCCAAGGCCGCTCACCATAGCGTAGGCCCCATGTCTGTACACAAAGTGAGCCCACTGTTGGGTAGGGACTGTCTCTATATGTTGCCAATTTTGTACTTCCCAAGCGCTTAGTACAGTGCTCTGCACACAGTAAGCGCTCAATAAATACGATTGATGATGATTGATGATGATGATGTCTGATTCGGGCCGGAGAGGGGCTCTGGACATTTACAAATTTTTCACCTCTTCCGCTCCCTCTGACAGTGTACCCTGAGGGTAGTCGCCTCACTCTCTTCTAGTGCCCCGAGGGGAGGTGAGTCATGAACTTGCAGGTGGTCCCACCCTCCCACTCAGTCACCTGGAAGATCTCAAAGGAGGATTTGTGCTTCATCATATTTTATTTGGGGGGAGTGGAGGTTTTACCAAGAATATGAGTCATTGATTCAAACCAGTTTGGTCTGGTCTGATACCCACTGACCCTTAACCCCAGGCCAGGCTTCCCTTCTGGGCCTCTGGTGCCATCTCTGTTGCTCTAATGTTCCCTTCTGGGCAAAGTGAATCTGAGCGCAGAGGCTAGTGAACACAGGGCGGTTTCAGGCCCTAGGCCATCCTGAGATGGGGGATTACTTTCCATGTGACGTCATTACAGTATCGATACGGTACTCTGGTGGGTGAGTTCAAAAGCTGGGCATGCTGTGGGTTGTAATGTTGCCCTGATGAGGTCTGTGTGAACGCCTAAACCAGGTGCTCTGAAAGGCACTGCGCGTCATCACTTGCCTGCTATGTAACCTTGGGCAAGACACTTCTATGTGCCTCAGTCACCTTATCTGTAAAATGGGGATTAACATTGTGAGTCCCATGTGGGACAAGGACTGGGTCCAACCTGGTTATTTCATTTCTACGTTTCATTTCATATGTGTTGCCAATTTGTACTTCCCAAGTGCTTAGTACAGTGCTCTGCACACAGTAAGTGCTCAGTAAATACGAATGAATGAATTTCTACCCCCGCACTTAGAACAATGCTGGACATCCAGTAAGCATCTAACAGATATCATTTTTTATAAAAGGAAAAAAATGAAAAATTCATCAGGAAGGGCCTCCAGGAGAGGTGTGGTTTGTGAAGGACTGCTAACATGGGGATCCCTGTGATCTGGCAGATTTGTAGAAGAAGACAGTTTTTGGCAGGAATAAGAGCCTTATCGGGGGAAGGGAGGCGGAGAGGCATGAATGAGGCACAGTGAGATAGTGCGTTTCAGAGAAACAGAGAATGTGTGTGAGCTGGGGTGTAGTGGAGTGTCACGTAGTACAGCACTAAGTGCTTAGTACAGCATTCTGCAAACAGTATGTGCTCAGTAAATACCATTGATTGACTGACAAGATAAGAATGGATAAGGAGGAGAGAGAGGAAGAGAGAGCTGATTTAGTACTCTGAAGCCTGCGGTCAGGAGTTTCTGCTTGATGTTGAGAGGAAACCACCCAAGATTTTTGAGGCAGGAGCAGACTTACTCGGAACTATTTCTTAAAAAATGATCCAGACAGCAGCGTGAGAGGGGAGGCACTAGAGGCAGGGAGGTCTTTGAAAAGGCTGATCCAGTGGTCATAAAGAGTAGAGTAAAGAGTAATCTCCTTTATTTTCCAGAGTTACATATTTACATAGCCACAGGAAGTCTCACCAACTGTACACTGCTTGAGGAGATTGCTCAAGGCAATTTGGTTACTTTATTGGTTTGACACTCAACGATGCCAATGGTGCCCGTGTTCTGAGGGCGAGTCCCGAAGTGGAAGACCCCAACATGTTAGGTATTCAGCAAAAGGGGCTGGTGCTCTTCTTCTAGATCTTCGCTGGGAGGAATTTCGTAAATGACAAAGAGGGAGGAGTACAAGCAGCCAGTGAAGGACACGAGACTAGCAAAGTACATCACCCCATTGGCACTGCCCACCACTGAGGTCAAGGGGCCCATAATGATGGAAACCAGAATCTGAGCTAAGAAGTACTGACAGCTCAGGAGGGAGATATCCACCCCCATTCCTCGCTTCGTACCGTCCACATTCGACCCTGAAAACTGATTTTAGAGGGAGAAAAACGTGAGAGACACTGTAACTGAGTTAACAACGCCGAGCTTAGGGCACGAACTTTTAATAAAGCGCAGAATTGTTCAAAGTTGTGCCAAACACAGATGTTTCCATTCCGGGACCGTGGAGAGCAAATTTTCCACTGTTCCCTTTTAGCAGGAAATCAGAGAGATAAACAAAGATAAACAATGTCTGTTTTTTTTTTTTTTCCTGAAAGATGATGGTCCTCCCCAAAATCCGTGACTACCACCAAATGAGGAGTGGCATTCTAAGAAGCATTTTTTTAAAATTGATTGGTTTGCACAAGCCCCTTCTCACCCCTTCCCCACTAGGGACCACTGACTCCATATCAAGAAATGAGAAGATCTGGGGAGTTACGGGGCCTGTTCTTTATTTTAAGGGACAGGAATGAAAATCTGGGCATCTGAAAGAAAACTTTGTGATGTGCCATCTTTCTCAATCTTATCTATTCCCAAGAATTTCTACAGCACAAAGCATTCTAGGTACTTTTTAAAGACAAAACTCTTCAATCAATCATCTTCTTTTCTTTGGGGCTATTGAAAGGTGTTATCATCCCAGTAACTCTAAGCATCAGATTACTCTATCCCTCCTATTTTACACTATTCATTTTGTGTAAGTCACCTCCTGACTTTTACTCATTTGGGGGCTAATATTATAGCCTTTAATGGTCCTGACTGGAAATCCTGTCTGAATCACACTGAGGGGAAACACAACGGAAGATTCCGCAATTAGAAAACCAGGAACAATTTAGGCCTCGATACTTAGATGTGTTAATGGAAAGAGCCCAGGCTTGAGTGTCAGACGATCTTGATTCTAACCCTAGCTCAGCTACTCGTCTGCTGTGTGGCCTCCGGCAAGTCACTTAAACTTCTCTGTGCTTCAGTTTCCTCATTTTTAAAAAGAAGCTTCAATATCTGGCTCTGAAGTGTGTGTGAGATAGGGTCGGTACCAGATGATCTTATTCCAGCACTGAATACAGTGTTTGGCACAGAATAAATGTTTAACAGATAGTGTAATAATAATAATAATAATAACTACAACAGCAACACTGTGGTCCACAGCAGAAGGCGTCGACCATGAGCTGCAGAGCCAGAAATACACTGGTGTAGGAATACGGGCTGCAGTCTGCAGCACTGGCTAGGGCAGCAAGAGGCAGGGATACATCCTCGCTGCTGAGGCAGTGACATGTCAGCTCTGTTCTCAGGTCCGATTGCATGGGCATCAAACGGGAGGGAGGCAGGCAGTTTGCCTTCCACTCATTATCATTATGAGACCAAGTCAACCCATCAATGGTACTTAATAATAATAGTAATAATGATGGTATTTGTTAAGCGCTTACTATGTGCCAAGCACTGTTCTATGCACTGGGGGTAGATACAGGTTGTCATGTTGTCCCACGTGGGGCTCACAGTCTGAGAAGCAGCTTGGCTCAGTGGAAAGAGCACGGGCTTGGGAGTCAGAGGTCATGGGTTCAAATCCCAGCTCCGCCACTTGTCAGCTGTGACTTTGGGTGAGTCACTTCACTTCTCTGTGCCTCAGTTACCTCATCTGTAAAATGGGGATTAAGACTGTGAGCCCCATGTGGAACAACCTGATCATCTTGTATCCTCCCCAGCGCTTAGAACATAGTAAGCACTTAACAAATGCCATTATTCTTATTTTTATTATTAATCCCAATTTTACAAATGAGGTAACTGAGGCACCAAGAAGTTAAGTGACTTGCCCAAAGTTACGCAGCTAAGTGGCAGAGCCAGGATTGGAACCCATGACTTCTGACTCCCAAGCCTGTGCTCTTTCCACTAAGCCATGCTGCTTATTTGCTCACTGTGTGCAGAGCACTGTACTGAGTACTTGGAAGAGTACAATACGATTGAGTTGGTAGGCGCGATCTTTGCCCACAACAAGTTTACAGTCTAAAGGGGGAGACAGGTTGGTCACACACTGAGAAGCACCTTGACCTAGTGGATAGAGCATAGGCCTATCAGGGTTCTAATCCCGGGTCTGCCACTTGTCTGCTGAATGACCTTGGGCAAGTCACTTAACTACCCTGTGCTTCAGTTACCTCATTTGTAAAATGGGCATTAAAACTGCGAGCTCCATGTGGGACAGGGACTCTGTCCAACCTGAAAATTTTAGAGCTTAGTACAGTGCCTGGCTCATAGTAAGTGCTTAAAAGAATACCATTAAAAAATATCCTGCAGGTGGCAGAAGGACAGTGCTGAGGCTTTTTCTATAAGATATTCATATCCAGAAATACTCCTGTACTAAAATGGAAGTAATCCCCTAGGAACTTTCCACTGGAAGCAGCAATTAATCAATCAATCAAACATATGTATCGAGTGCTTACTCTGTGAAGAGCACCATACTCAGTACTTGGGAGAGCACACTACAACAGAATAGACAGACATGTTCCCTGCCCACAACGAGCTTACGTCTAGAGGGGCCTGGCCTACTGCAAAGAGCCCAGGCCTGAGAGTCAGGGAACCTGGGTTCTAATCCTGACCCCACCACTTGTCTGCTGAGTGACCTCGAGCAAGTCAGTTAACCTCTTTGTGTCTGCTGAGTGACCTCGAGCAAGTCAGTTAACCTCTTTGTGTCTTCGTTCCTTCACCTGCAAAATGGGAATTTAACAACTGTTCTCCCTCTTACTTGGACTGTGAGCCCCATGTGGGACAGTGCTCAGCGCTTAGAACAGTGCTTTGCACGTAGTAAGCGCTTAATAAATGCCATCATTATTATTACCTTATACCTACCCAAGCGCTTAGTTCAGAGCTTGGCACATAATTAGTGCTTAATAAATACCCCAATTGGTCCAGGTCACTCCCATCTATCTGAACATCACCTTGGCTGGTTAAGAAGCAGCCCCCTTCTCTACAAAGAAATGGGCCTGCGGATGGACTCACTTGTTAATTAGTGAGTTACTTAGGACCTCAGAGTGCTCATGGAAATACAACTACAACTGATAATGAAAAATGTTGGGGCTTTTCCAGCCATGGCTGATGGAGAGCCCCTATCCTTTCAGCCATATCCTGGGGATCACTTCCTCCCTCACTGCCCTGTTCTGTCTCGTCAGAGTCAGAAGTTGGTCTTACTAAGACAGGTAATACTTGGATGTGGCCAACATAGGATTGAACACTATCGAAGTAATCAAGCCAACAGAGCAGAACAATTAGGTGGCTTTTACTTACACATGTTTTTAGCTATAAATCAGCCTCAAAGGCAATGAAAGCTCAGAGGGTGTTTCTGTGGTCCTTCTGCTGAGCTTGGCTTCATAGCAGAAGTTGGGGATGGGGCATACTTTTCACATCCTCTCCGCTCTTTCACTAACTCCACTGCCCCAAGTGCCCTGGAAGGTGGGTCTCCCCTCCAACCATGGACCCTGCTTCCTCTCCCTCTAGTGAGGCCCAGCCAAAGCCATCCTTGCCTGGAAAGGACTTCCACAGCTGAACACGGCAGTTCAGGAACAAATATGTGAATCAACATGTCCTAGAGGATAGAGCACGGGCTTGGGAGTCAGAAGGACCTGCAGTCTAATACCCTCCACCACTTGTCTGCTGTGTCACTTCACTTCTCTGGGCCTCAGTGGTATTAAGAACTCAATGGGGATTAAGAACTCCATGAAGAACAGGGCCTATGTCCAGCCAGATTAGCTTGTATCTACCCTAGAGCTTGGAACAGTGCTTGCCACATAGTAAGTGCCTAACAAATACCATCATTATTATTATTAAATACTATAATTAAAGAAAGTGATGTGGCAGGGGGAGAGAGGGGGAAGAGGGTAACTGCTTAGGACACTCAACAAGCAAAAACACTGGGGCCAGAGCAATTGCCAAATTGATTCAGTAGTGGCCCCGCCCTCCTCCAGTTCCCTGGACCATGTCAGACAGCTCGTATATATGTTTGTACATATTTGTTACTCTATTTATTTATTTTTTACTTGTACATATCTATTTTATTTTATTTTGTTAGTATGTTTGGTTTTGTTCTCTGTCTCCCCCTTTTAGACTGTGAGCCCACTGTTGGGTAGGGACTGTCTCTATATGTTGCCAACTTGTACTTCCCAAGCGCTTAGTACAGTGCTCTGCACACAGTAAGCGCTCAATAAATACAATTGATGATGATGATGATGATCTGAAGCCCTGGTCTGAGTGGGCATGGCCCTCGGCCGATGCCCCCGCTGACTGCTCCAGCCTAGGCTGGGGTATCTAATGCTGCTGCCCCCCGCCCCCCAACCCTATCCGGAGCCAGCAGCACTGCGGCCCTGAGGAATGCATTATTTCAGGTCCCAAATTCCCAAGGCGATGATCCAAAGGGATCCAGCTGACTCTAATGGCTGCAGGATGGAACTGACCCAGAGACACCAAGCTGTTTCTAGCAGGTGTTTTCTGCTGGGTCCCTGCCCACAGGAGAGGGAAAGGCAATACACCAGGGATAATGGGGATGCTCTTCTCTCTAACCTTTCATAAGCACATGAATCCTAAAATATTTGTAAACTCCTCGTGGGTAGGGAACATGTCTACCAGCCCTATTATAATGTACTCCTCTAGGCACTTCGTGCAGTGCTCTGCACTCACAAAGCACTTGATAAATGCAATTGATTGATTGTTTGAGATTAGGGGTCTAATAGATACATATCTAGGGAAAGGAAGAAAAGGAAGAGGAGAGAGGCTCAGTTAGGGTAATCTATGGGTTCTAATCCTGGCTCTGCAACTTGTCTGCTGTGTGACCTTGGGCAAGTCACTTAACTGCTCTGTGCCTCAGGTACCTCATCTGTAAAATGGGGATTAAGACTGCGAGCCCCATGTGGGACATGGACTGTGTCCAACCTGATGAGCTTGTATCCTCCCCAGTGCTTGGTACAGTCCATGGCACTTAGTAAGTGCGTAACAAAAGCCATTAAAAAATAAAAACCTAGTCTGACGCCAAGTAGAGGAGAGCCTGGGTGAGGTAAAAACTGCTCCACATTGAGATTTTTGAGGAAAGGAGATAGGAGAGACACTTACCTTCTTGCTCTGGTAGTAGTCACACAGAAGAGAATAGGGGAGGGTGCAGAGAGTAGAAAATAATATCCCATAGGTTATGCAAAGGGATAAAACCACGTAGATATTCCTGGAGAGGGTGGCGAGGCCTGTTCCCAGCCCAAAGGCAAGGTAGGCGATGAAATAGAGGGTGCGGACGCTGAGGTATTCTTCCAGTTTTTCTAGCATGGCTATAAAACAGAGAATAAATTGCCAGAAAAGTCACTCTGATTAGATGGCTATCTCTCCCCTGTTAATAGTTTACCCTCTGAGCTGTCACAGTTTAAAAAATTAATTGGAGTAGTAATTAAGCACCTACTGAATGCAATATGCAGTACTAAGCACTCTGGAAACTATAATCAATCGATCATATTTATTGAGCACTTACTGTGTGCACAGCACTGTTCTAAGTGCTAAGGAGAGTACTATATAATAGAGTTGGTAGACATGTTCCTTGCCTACAAGGAACTTATTCATTCATTCATTCAATTGTATTTATTGAGCACTTACTGTGTGCAGAGCACTGTACTAAGTGCCTGGGAAGTACAAATTGGCAACATATAGAGACGGTACCTATCCAACAATGGGCTCACAGTCTAAAAGGGGGAGTCAGACAGCAAAACAAAACATGTAGACAGGTGTCAAAGTCGTCAGAACAAATAGAATTAAAGCTATATGCACAGCTTATGTTCTAGGAGGGGACACAAGCATTAAAATAAGTTACGGACATGGACCTAAATGCTGGGGGGTGAATAAAGGGTACAAATCCAAGTGTAAGGGTGATGCAGAAAGGAGAGGGAGTAGGGGAAATGAGGGTTTAATCAGGGAAGGCCTCTTGGAGGAGATGAGTTTTTTAGTAAGATTTTAAGGGTGGGGAGAGTGACAGACAAGTTCCCTGCCCTTGAGGGGTTAACGGTCAAAGTTATTTGGGGGTTAGCAGAGTTTGGCTATTAATTTTCCCAATGCAAGGAAGCCAGGCCAAAGTCCAACTGACATTTGAACTTGGGGCTCAGGCAATGATCAGCCTAGAGAAGGAGCTTTTTGGATTACAGAGACAGAGTATGAATTTCCATCGTTCTTACCAACCACTGTTTTATCTCTGGAGGGGTTGTGGTCTGTAGCGGTACGGCCCAGTGATCTGAACGCTGAAGAAATTTTTCTGAAACTGAAACTTTTCATCCAGACATTCCCACTGACTTCCTAGAAGTCCTTGGGGCTTCCTGGAACTTTCTCTCCACCTGAAAATGGGAGAGAAAGCCCCACCCTATAGCCCAGAGAGGTGCTGCCTCATTTGCATCTGCAAAGGCCCTGAAAACACCCATGGTTGATGAAACACCTACTGGAATTACCCTCATCCAGTAGAAGAGAGCTCAGATGAGTGCATGGCACTTAATAGGCGTTTATTACTACTACTACTACCACCACTGCCACTACTACTGCAAGACCTACTAGTGCAGCATGAGTCTGAGAGTCAGAAGGATCTGGGTTATAATCCTGGCTCTGCCACTTGTCTGCTGTGTGACTGTGGGCAAGTCACTTTACTCCTCTGTGCCTCAGTTACCTCATCTGCAAAATGGGGATTAAGACTGTGAGCCCCATGTGGGACAGGAACTATGCAACCTGACTAGCTTGTATCTATCCCAGTGCTTAGTACAGTGCCTGCCACACACTTGACAAATACCAAAATTATCCTAATCCCGGCTCCGCCACTTGTCTGCTGTGTGACCTTGGGCAAGTCATTTTACTTCTCTGGGCCTCAGTTACCTCATCTGTAAAAAATGGGGATTAAGAGAGTGATTAATCAACTTGATTAATTTGTATCTATCCCAGTGCTTAGAACAGTGCTTGGCACATAGTAAGCGCTTAATAAGTACCATAATAATAATTATTATTACTACTAGTAGAGTGAGTTTGTTATTAGCAATATCTTGATTATTTCTTTGGAAAACACTGATCATGAAGAATTTCTGAAAAAATGGGCCATCCCATATCCAAGCTTGTGCGAGATACCTAATACGATTTTTTTACTCTCTACACAAGGTTGCATTCTATATGATTACCCTTTTCTTAATGCACATATATATAGCTCTGGGAAAGTGACCATTCCCCTGACATTTTTGGAAGGGTGCCAACTGCTCAAGGGGTTATTTAAGAGGACATGCACTTCTGTGATTACAGAGATTCTAGCTCTGAATTCTTTATAGTATGACACAAACAGATCTCAGGGAAGCAGTGTGGCTCAGTGGAAAGGGCATGATCTTGGGAGTCAGAGGTCATGGGTTCTAATCCCAGCTCTGCCACTTGTCTGCTGTGTGACCTTGGGCAAGTCACTTAACTGCTCTGAGCCTCAGTTACCTCATCTGTAAAATGGGGATTAAGACTGTCGTGGGACAACCTGATCACCTTGTATCCCCCCAGCACTCAGAACAGTGCTTCACACATAATAAGCGCTTAACAAATGCCATCACTATTTTATTATTTTATTAAAAAGTGGGCCATCTCCAAAACTAAGATTGTGATTCAAAGGAGAGATTGATCGGTAAAGGATTTATATCAGTTTGCTCACTGCATTATTTAAGAGCTCCTTCTTCCTATTTAAATTATTGTGTGTCTGCATCCCACATTAGATTTGTAAGGACTCTTGGGGCAGGGCTCATGTTTTCTATCACTGTTGTACTCTCCCAAACTCTACAATCATCTCAACAGAGCTGGGAGGGACACGTGAGGAGAATGAATGACAGCAGGAGACCCAAACAACTGTTCTCTGGAAAGCTGAAACTAGGACACCAGAAGAAAACAGGACAGAGGGAATATTTTAAGGACAAAGCCTGAGACAGTGCAGCATCCCAGCAGAAAAGTGGGTATTAAGAATAATAATAATAATAATAATAATAAGGACACGGTGAAACATAGCCTGAGACAGTGCAGCATCCCAGCAGAAAAGTGGGTATTAATAATAATAATAATAGCATTTATTAAGTGCTTACTATGTGCAAAGCACTGCTTTAAGCACTGGGGAGGTTACAAGGTGATCAGGTGGTCCCACGGGGGGCTCACAGTCTTAATCCCCATTTTACAGATGAGGTAACTGAGGCGCAGATAAGTTAAGTGACTTGCCCAAAATCACACAGCTGACAAGTGGGGGAGCTGGGATTTGAACCCATGACCTCTGACTCCAAAGCCCGGGCTTCTTCCACTGAGCCACGCTGAAGAGAGACCAGCATGCTGTCCAGAAAGAAGTGAATCTTTCGCAAAGGCTTGGTAAGAAAGAAGAGACAAGGAGGCAAAAGTGAAAACAGCACCGGGCACTGAAAGCATCAAACAGGACAACATAATGGTCTCTTTTTGTGCACAGAGGGGGCCAGACTGTAGGGTGAATTTCACCATAAGTGGAATCTTCTTTGAATGCAAAGGACACCTACAAAGAATACAGTGCTCGGCACACAATAGACACTCAGAAATCCATTGTTGGATCCAAGGAGTACACTCAGGTCTGAGATCATGAGGGTTTTCACTATGTGTTCTCGTGAGTACACTTCTAGGGATTTGGGGAAAGTTCTTCCAACAGCGTGAGCTTGCCTGGACTTGGTGTGTCGCATTATTGAAGAAACTGCTCACGTGCCTGCAGGCGGTGTGGAACACCAAGTACAGCCAATTTGAGTTTTCCATAGGGTGGATTTTGCAAGTTCCAGGAGAACTTAATATGCCTTGGGAATTTCACCACCCACTCGGCAGTTTCGTACCTGAATAGAAGGCAGCACTAAATGCATAGATGCACATGCCCCAGCATCCCATGGTGACGCCAGCATTGTAATTTTGATATTCTTCAGAATTGTGGGGAGCTTTAGGATTCCCCTGGAATACCACCTCTCCCATGAAGTCTGTGTAGAAGAGTAGCACGCCTTCAAATGAGAGCCACCCTAAAAAGAGAAATCACAGGATCAGCAGCAATCTCAAATCAACAGTCGATTACTGCTTAAAATAAAATAGAAACTTTGAAAATGCAAGGTAACCTAAAATTGGCCATAGTGTTGATCAGACAGTTCCTGGTTCAGAGTTCAGTGCTTTGGCTTCAGTCATATGTATTGAACATTTACTGCACGCAGATCACTGTGCTAAACATTGAGTGAGTACACTATAACAGAGTTGGCGGACATGTTCACAGCCAACAATGAGCTCACAGTGTAGAGGGGGAGACAGCTATTAAAATAAATAAATAAATTATGGATATGTACACAAGTGCTTGTGGTTTATGACAGATGCTTATGGTGGTCACTCAGGAGCAGGGGAAAGAGGAACCCAGGAAATAGACTCCTAAGTGCTCCTCGCTGAGAGAAGTTCAGTTGAGCAGCCATTAATGGTATTAATTCATTTAATTAATTAAATTTATCTATGTTGCTGCCAACCTCTCACCCACAACCTGACCCTGGTCTGGAATGCCCTCCCTCCTCATTTCAGACTGGTAAGTGCTCTCTCCCACTTCAATGCCTTATTGAAGGCACATCTCCCCCAAGAAGTCTTCCCTGACTAAACCCTCTCCTCTTCTCCCACACCCTTCTGAGTTGCCCTGAATTGCTCCCTTCATTCATCCTCCCTCCCAGCTCAACAGCACATGTGTGTATATATCTGCAATTTATATTTTTATTTACATTAATGTCTTTCTCCCCCTCTAGACTGTGAGGTCGTTATGGGCAGGGAATGTGTCTGTTGTTGCACGGACTCTTCCAAGCTCTTAATACAGTGTACAGTGCTTTGCACACAGTAAGCCCTCTAAATTGTAAACCCATTGTGGGCAGGGATTGTCTCTATTGCTGTATTGTACTTTCCATGCACTTAGTAAAGTGCTCTGCACACAGTAAGTGCTCAATAAATACGACTGAGTAATAATAATAATTATGATATTCGTTAAGCACTTACTATGTGCCAAGCACTGTTGTAAGCACTGGGGTAGATACAAGGTAATCAGGTTGTCCCACGTGGGGCTCACAGTCTTAATCCCCATTTTACAGATGAGGTAACTGAGGCACAGAGAAGTTAAGTGACTTGCCCAAGGTCACACAACAGACAAGTGACAGAGCCAGGATTAGAACCCACGTCCTTTGGCTCCCAAGCCCATGCTCTTTCCACTAAGCCACACTGCTTCCCTAAGTAAGCTCTCAATAAATACGATTGACTGAATGAATAATAGTAATAATAATTATTATTATGGTATTTCTTAAGCACTTACTATGCACCAAACACTGTTCTAAGTGCTGGGGTAGATACAGGGTAATCGGGTTGTCCCACGTGGAGCTCACATTTTTAATCCTCATTTTACAGATGAGGTGACTGAGGCACAGAGAAGTTAAGTGAATTGCCCAAAGTCACACAGCTGACAGTTGGCAGAGCTGGGATTAGAACCCACATCCTCTGACTCCCAAGCCTTTGCTCTTTCCAATAAGCCATTCTTGGCCATTTTAGGAGAGAAGTCTGAACCACGATCCTTGGAGGGCGGGATGCAGGAAAGGCTCAGAACAGTGACCCTGTAAGGACACAGGGCATAAGGAGGGAATACAGGCATGATAATGATATTTGGGTTAAGTGTTTGTTAGGCATATTAAGCATTGGGCCTCACATGGGGTTCATAGTCTAAGTAAGAGGGAGAATAGGCATTTAATCCCCATTTTATGGATGCCCTTTCCTCTCCATCCAAACCGCTACCCTGTTCGTTCAAGCTCTCATCCTATCCCATCTGGACTACTGCATCAGCCTTCTCTCTGATCTCCCATCCTCGTGTCTCTCCCCACTTCAATCCATACTTCACGCCGCTGCCCAGATTGTCTTTGTCCAGAAATGCTCTGGGCATGTTACTCCCCTCCTCAAATATCTCCAGTGGCTACCAATCAATCTGCGCATCAGGCAGAAACTCCTCATCCTCAGCTTCAAGGCTGTCCATCACCTCGCCCCCTCCTACCTCACCTCCCTTCTCTCCTTCCTCCTTCCCCAGCCCAGCCCGCACCCTCCGCTCCTCTGCCGCTAATCTCCTCACCGTGCCTCGTTCTCGCCTGTCCTGCCATCGACCCCCAGCCCACGTCCTCCCCCGGGCCTGGAATGCCCTCCCTCTGCCCATCCGCCAAGCTAGCTCTCTTCCTCCCTTCAAGGCCCTACTGAGAGCTCATCACCTCCAGGAGGCCTTCCCAGACTGAGCCCCTTCCTTCCTCTCTCCCTTGTCCCCCTCTTCATCCCCCCGTCTTACCTCCTTCCCTTCCCCACAGCACCTGTATATATGTATATACGTTTGTACATATTTATTACTCTTTATTTATTTATTTTACTTGTACCTATCTATTCTATTTATTTTATTTTGTTAGTATGTTTGGTTTTGTTCTCTGTCTCCCCCTTCTAGACTGTGAGCCCACTGTTGGGTAGGGACTGTCTCTATATGTTGCCAGCTTGTACTTCCCAAGCAGTACAGTGCTCTGCACACAGTAAGTGCTCAATAAATATGATTGATTGATGGATTGATTGATTGATTGAGGAAATTTGAGGCACAGAGAAGTTAAGTGACATTCCCGAGGTCAAGTCTGGGCAAGGTCAAGTGGAGTCTGAGCAGCAGACTGAGGTCCTCTGACTCCCGGGCCTGTGCTTTTCCCACTAAGCCCTGCTGCTTCATGTAATCTCAGAGCATTAGAATACCCAGAACTTTTCATGGTCCAGAGGTTAGGACTCAGCAGGAGAGAGGCTCTTGCCTCTGAGGGAATGAAATGGCACAGAATGGTTCTGGCACCGGAAGGTCTCAGAGTTCAGAGAGGATGAGAGACTGGAACCTATGATGCCCAGAGAGAAGAAGGGAGAAGTTTAGGAGAAGGTGAGGACCAGGATGCCTGGAGGAAAGTAGTCCTGGGTAGGAAAGTATTAGATCTAGGGAAAAAAAGTTTGATTAAAAGTTATTGAAATATCTGATCTTGTTGTCTGCCTGTGGGTCTCTTGTCTGGGGAAGAAGCTCTAGTTGCTGGGGAGGTGACTAGACCCAGGAAGTTGCAGGATGGAGATGGGGAGGGAGCCCTTTCTCTGCTGGCTTTCTGTAGCCAGCCCCAGGATGGCTGTGGTAGACTGGTCCTCAAATGATCCCTTGCCTTCAGGGAGACGCCTAAGCTTGAGGCAGAAGGCGATGGCAGCAATAGGGGTGCAGGGATTTGGGGCTTTTTCGGCAGGAATTCCCAGCCTAGCCTTTCCTGGGAAGGAAGAACTAGGAAGCTTTAGGTCTCAGTGGGGGCAAACAGGAGTCCTGGCCCTCCTAAAGTGACTATGGAAGTTACTTTGGCCAGGATTTAGGTCTAAGAACCCCCAGAAACCACACAAAGAAACATTCCCCTTACAAAAGCAAGGAATCTTTTTACCCCCCACTCAGAAGTTGTATAGGAGACACAAAATCTCACATAAGTAGCATGTCCATGGAAAAGCAATGTCACCAAGTGGATAGAGAATGGGCTTGGGAGTCAGAGGACCTGGGATCTAATCCCAGCTCTGCCACATGTCTGTTGTATGCCCTTGGGCAGGTCACTGAATTTCTCTGTTCCACAGTTACCTCATCTATAAAATGGGGATTAAGACTCTGAGCCCCATGTGGGACATGGTCTGTGTCCAACCCAATTAATTTGTATCTAGTTCCGTGTCTGGCACATAAAAAACACTAAATAAATACCATTAAAAATGTTTAGACTCTTTGTAATAACATTTGTTAATGTTGTCAATTTTCATACTTACCCAGTTTTTTTTCCAAGAGGACAAGATCACTTCCCTCACAGTATCCAATCCAATTATCCTTCAGTGTCTGGCCTAGTGCTTGGCACTTAGTAAGAACTTACTCAAAACCCTAATTATTATTGTTATTATTTCTATGATGATGTGGCTGTGTTTGTGCTCACCCAAGAAGTGATTGATGCAGAGATTACGCAGTGCCTTGGGCATGTTACAGATGGTTGTACAGAGACGCTTCATGGAAAGGGGCTGCTCAGAAACCTCTCCTGACCCATTCAGTTCACTCTCATATTTCACGCCATTCAGCAAAATGTTAGCAACCTGTTGAGTAAATCATAAAACACATAGAAATTAAGACAAATGTTTCCAAATTACTTCTATCACCCTAAAACCTATTGGAAAAGTAAATCAGGAGCGCAACAATAAGAGAATCTATTAAACACAGTTTGGGGGCTCAGTTGTCTGAGAAGTGGTGTGACAGCGGGTAGAGCACAGGCCTAGGAGTAAGAAGGATCTGGGTTCTAATCCTGGCTCCATCACATGTCTGCTGCATGGCCTTGGGCAAGTTGTTTCACTTCTCTGGACCTATTACCTCATATGGAAAAATGGAGATTAAGACTGTGAGCCCTATGTGGGACAGGGACTGTGTCCAACCCAGGACCATCTCTATATGTTGCCGACTTGTACTTCCCAAGCACTTAGTACAGTGCTCTGCACACAGTGAGCGCTCAATAAATACAAAATTGAATGAATTACCTTGTATCTACACCCAGTGCTTAGTACAGTGCTTGGCACATAGTAAGCACTTAACAAAGGCCACAATTATTGTTATTATTATTATTATCTCATGTCAACCAATGAATGGGGATGACACTTAATTCCATTGCCTTTGAATGAAGGACATGGGAGGTTGGAAGGTAATCTCAGGTCGATCCCTCGTCAATTAATGAACAGACTCCTTGTTTCCTCTTCCCCAGCAGGGTCAGCTGCACAGAGTACATGAGGTAAAAAACAACCACTTCAGAGCCCGGTGTGAGATAATAATAATAATGATGGCATTTGTTAAGCGCTTACTATGTGCAAAGCACTGTTCTAAGTGCTGGAGAAGCTACAAGGTGATCAGGTTGTCCCACAGGGGGCTCACAGTCAATCCCCATTTTACAGATGAGGTAACTGAGGCACAGAGAAGTGAAGTGACTTGCCCAAAGTCACACAGCTGGCAATTGGCAGAGCCGGGATTTGAACTCTTGACCACTGACTCCAAAGCCCGTACTCTTTCCACTGAGCCACGCTGCTTCTCCAGATGGGGCAGCAATGGTGGCACCAGGGGAGTGGCAGAGGGTGGACAGTGCTGGGCATGGCCTGAGTTAGAAGAATACCGCTGTGTTACTAGGAACCTGGGAGGGGCCGGTGAAGCAGGGGGTGGGTCAGGGAATCCCCCCCCAAGAATAATAATAATAATAACAATAATAATTAAGTTCAGGGGATCATTCATTCATTCAATCGTATTTATTGAGCACTTACTGTGTGCACAGTACTATACTAAGTGCTTGGGAAAATACGATACAGTGATAAAGAGAGAAAATCCCTGCCCACAGCGAGCTCACAGTCTGGGGTGTTGGGGCCAGGGTGGCAAAGACAGACATCAATACAAGTAAACAGACATCAATATAAATCAATGAAATTACAGTTCTATACCTAAGTGCTGTAGGGTTGGAGAGGTGGGGAAGAGCAAAGCGTGTGAGTCAGTGATGTGGAACAGAGTGGGATATGAGGAAAAGTGGGGGTTAGTCTGGGAAGGCCTCTTGGAGGAGATGTGCCATCAGTAAGGCTTTGAAGAGGGGGAGAGTAATTGTCTCCTGACAACTGCCTGGGTTAAGGCGGCTTCCACATAATGTCATGCTGAATGCTTTTAGGCATTTGTTTCTTGCTGTGGGTGGAGTAAGAGCTAAAACCCGCTCTATTAATAATAATAGCATTTATTAAGCACTTACTATGTGCCAAGCATTGTTCTAAGTGCTGGGGAGATTACAAGGTGATCAGGTTGTCCCATGGGGGTGCTCACAGTCTTCAGCCCCATTTTACAGATGAGGGAACTGAGGCCCAGAGAAGTTAAGTGACTTGCCCAAAGTCACACAGCTGACAATTGGCGGAGCCGGGATTTGAACCCATGACCTCTGACTCCACAGCCTGTGCTCTTTCCACTAAGCCACGCTGCTTCTCTAACACACACCCCCACCTGCTCCCCACAACCCGCCCACCCCTAAGTGAAATGGAGTCATTTCATTGTTTCTTTCATCCAGGATCTTCCCATTAAGGCAAAGTCAAATAGGGAAAAACCTTTGACTAACTTCACCTAAGTGAGAGCTACTTGGTAGCAACCAAGTCAGTGCCCTCTACCCCTACAACCAATGACCCGATACTCCTAGGAACTCCCAGTTGTGAAACCAGTTAAGTGAAAGTTGGATTTTTTTTTTTCCTGGGATTTGAAAACAATATTTTGGCACCAAACACCCCTGTCCCAAAGGGGCTTGGTTTGCTTAATGCTAGGTTTCAATTCACAGTGACTCGGCGGAAATGAGTGTTTTGGTTTGTTGGACATTCCAAACGTCTGAGAGATACTGGGCGAGAACTAATTATTTTTAACAGTAAATGTTTCAAGAATAAAGGAATTTGCCTGCTATGACTCAACTACAGACTTGTAGTGCTGTCAGTCTCTACTCTGTATTAATCCTCCTAGACTTCTCAGCTGCCTTTGACACTGCAGACCACCTTTCTCCTTATAATTTTATCCAACCTTGGCTTCACAGACACTATCCTCTCTTGGTTCTCCTCCTATCTCTCTGACTGCTGCTTCTCAGTCTCTTTTGCTGGCTCCTCCTCTGACAGTGGGGGTCTCCCAAGGCTCAATTCTAGGTTCCCTTCTATTCTCCACTCCCTTAAAGAACTCATTCACTCCCATGGCTTCAACTACCATTTCATTCATGCATTCATTCAATCGTATTTATTGAGTGCATACTGTGTGCAGAGCACTGTATTAAGTGCTTTGGAAGTACAAGTTGGCAACATATAGAGATGGTCCCTACCCAGGAACAGGCTCACAGTCTAGAAGGGGGAGACAGACAACAAAACAAAACATGTATACAGGTGTCAAAATCATCAGAACAAATAGAATTATAGCTATATGCACATCATTAACAAAATAAATAGAACAGTAAATATGTACAAGTAAAATAGAGTAATAAATCTGTACAAATACATACAAGTGCTGTGGGGAGAGGAAGGAGGTAGGGTGGGGGGGATGGGGAGGAGGAGAGGAAAAAGGGGGCTCAGTCTGGGAAGGCCTCCTGGAGGAGGTGAGCTCTCAGTAGGGCTTTGAAGGGAGGAAGAGAGCTAGCTTGGCGGATGTGCAGAGGGAGGGCATTCCAGGCCAGGGGAAGGACGTGGGCTGGATGTTGACGGCGGGACAGGCGAGAATGAGGCCCAGTGAGAAGGTTAGCAGCAGAGGAGCGGAGGGTGTGGGCTGGGCTGTAGAAGGAGAGAAGGGAGGTGAGGTAGGAGGGGGCAAGGTGATGGAGAGTCTTGAAGCCCAGAGTGAGGAGTTTATGCAGATGATTCCAAAACCTACATCTTCAACCCTGATCTCTCTCCTCTGAAGTCTCACATTTCCTCCTGCCTTCAGAACATCTCTACCTGACTTCCCAACACTGACTTTCCCACCATCCTTCCTGTCTCACACGTCCATAACGTTGGCATTATCCTCAACTCCTCTCTCTCATTCAACCCAGATATTCAATCCATTACTAAATCCTGTCAGTCCCACCTTCACAACATTGCTAAAATCCACCCTTTTCTCTCCATCCCCAAACCGCTACCATGTTCATACAATCACTCACCCTATCCCACCTGGATTACTGCATCAGCTTCCTTGCTGACCTCCCAGACTCCTGTCTCTCCCCACCCACTCCAGTCCGTACTACACTCTGTTGCCCGGATCATTTAAAAAAAAAATAAACGTTCAGGACATATTTCCTTCCCCACTCCTCAAAAAACTCCAGTCATTGCCCACCCACCTCAATAACAAACAAAAACTCCTCACCTTTGGCTTCAAAGCACTCCTAACTCACCTTGCTACTCTCCTACTACAGTCTAGCCTGCACACTTCACTCCTCTAATGCTAACCTTTTCACTGTGCCTGGATCTCATCTATCTTGACTCCAATCCCTAGCCTACATCCTGCCTCTGGCCTGGAACACCATCCCTGCTCAAATCTGATTGACAACTACTCTCCCCTGCTTCAAAGCCTTATTGAAGAAGCAGCTTGGCTCAGTGGAAAGAGCCTGGGCTTTGGAGTCAGAGGTCATGGGTTCAAATCCCAGCTCTGCCAATTGTCAGCTGTGTGACTTTGGGCAAGTCACTTAACTACTCTGTGCCTCAGTTACCTCATCTGTAAAATGGGGATTAAGACTGTGAGCCCCCCATGGGACAACCTGATCACCTTGTAACCTCCCTGGCACTTAGAATAGTGCTTTGCATATAGTAAGTGCTTAATAAATGCCATTATTATTATTATTATTATCTCCAAGAGGTCTTCCCTGACTGAACCCCTGCTTTCCTTGCTCCCTTTGTACTTCCCCCCACCCTAGCCTCACAGCATCTATGTCCATATATATAATTTATTTATTTATCTTAATGTCTTTCTCCCCCCACCCCACCCCCCCAGATTGCAAGCTCGTTGTGGGCAGGGAATATGTCTGTTTACTGTGGCATTGTACTCTCCCAAGCACTTTGTACAGTGCTCTTCACATAGCAAGTAATAAATACGACTGAATGTCCCACTGGCACCTCAAACTTATGTCCAAAACTGAACTCCTTATTTTCCCACCCAAACCCTGCCCTCTCCCTATCTTTCCCATCACTGTGGATAAAGCCATGATACTCCTTATCTCACAGACCCATAACCTTGGCATTGTCCTTATGAAAGCACAATGGTCAGGGGCTTGCATTTGCCTGCCCACCCCACCACTCTCTGAGATCTTCCATTCTAGCTTTTTCAACTCTAGAACTGCTTGATTACCACATAATAAGGAACCAAGTACTGCTGAACATTGCCACTCAAGGCAAACTATCACAAATGTTCTTCCCTTTGTTTCCAGAGCCTGAATTATCAAGGATATTAGCATATCAACTCAATACAGGATGAAGCTGTGTTTTCCTTAGCAAGTCAGACTCCTGGCCTTGCTTATCAGCTGTATTTGATCACCTGGAGAACAAACCAGGCCCTGGGATTGGGTGGGAAATAGTCCAGGAGGAATTCCTGGGTTTCCGGTCTTCCTGTATTATGCTCTTCTAATCAGTGTGGTTACTGTACCAACTGTATATAAAGAAACTCTGCACTGCTTGAAGTTGATCTGGCCTTGACTAGCAGAGGAAATTCTGCCCTTAAACCACCACTCCCGACTAGTGCTAGAAGAGGTGCTAGTAGTAATAAACTTGTCTCTGACATACCCTTTTTTGAACACAACGAAGTCCGTGAATTTTTTCTTTCACATCCTTAACTCGTCTCTCATTCCACCCACTCTCATTCCACCCACGAGTTCAATCTGCCACCAAATCCTGTTGGTTCTATTTTCACAACATTGCTAAAATCTGTCCTTTCCTCTCCATCCAAACTGCTACCACTCTGATCCAAGCACATATTCATTCATTCATTCATTCAATCGTATTTATTGAGCACTTACTGTATGCAGAGCACTGTTCTAAGCGCTTGGGAAGCACAAGTTGGCAACATATAGAGATGGTCCCTACCCAACAATGGGCTGACATATCCTATTCCGCCTTGACTACTGCTTCTGCCTCCTCACTGACCTCCCTGCCTCCTATCTCTTCCCACTCTAATCTGTACCTCACTCGGCTGTCTGGATCATTTTTCTAGAAAAAAAATTCAGTCCATGTCATTTCACTCCTCAAGAACCTCCAATGGTTCCCCTTCCACTCCGCATCAAACAGAAACTCCTTACTATTGGCTTTAAAGAAATCAACTCTCTCCGCCTACTTCACCTCACTAATTTCCTACTACAATCCAGCCCACACACTTTACTCCTCTATCACCAACTTACTCACTGTGCCCCAATCTTGTGTGTTTCACCACCAGCCCCTTTCCCATGCCCTCCTCCTGGCCTGGAACTCCCTTCCTCTCCATATATGCCAGACCACCACTCTTCCTACCCTCAAGTTATTGTTACGGTCACCTCTCCTCCAAGAGGGCTTCTCCGATTAAGCTTTTTTTCCTTCCACTCACTCTCCTTTCTGTGTCATCTATGCACTAGGATCTGTGATTTTTGGGCATTTAATTTTTACCCCACCCTGAATCCCATGGCATTTACATACATGTCTTTTCAAATACCACAATTTTTAAAATTATTATTGTGGCCACTAAGAAGCTTGGTGTAGCCTGCAGGCCAGTTAGTTACAGTAAGAAAGCAGAAGGAAGACCATTCAGACACCCATTCAGCACCTCTACTAGTTCGGATCCTGGCTCCAGCTTGTACCCCTGTTCCTCAGGTTTCCTGGTTCGAAGGCTTTGGGGGTCACCCTTCAGGCAGCTTTCTATTCACCCCAACAATTCCTGCCCACTACGCTCCACATCAGCAACAGCAGCCCCTCCAGTCGGGAGCACAGCAGGCCTGCTCAGGGTAGCTGAAGAGGGGGCATTCTCTGACTGTCTCCTATTGTGCTGCTGCTACTGCTATCATTGCTGCCTGAGGACAAATCATCCGAGTGAGAGTATTGTGTGTGTATTTTGGTGTGTGTCTCTGTCTCTTCATCTCTGTGCCTGCTGTTGTTTCTTTGGCCCTATCTCTGTAGCTCCAGTTTCCCTGCCTTGCATTTCCCTCTGTTTTTCTTCCTCTGTCTCTCAGTCCCAGTCTCTGTCCATCTGTCTTCCTACATCTTTCCTATTTTTGTCTACCTCTTGGTGCCTGAAGTTTTTTTTTTAAAGGTGTTTGTTAAGCACTTACTATGTGCCAGGCACAGTATGAAGCTTTGGGGTAGATACAAGCTAATAAGGTTGGACACAGTCCATGTCCCACATAGGGCTCACTGACTTAATCCCCATTTTTCAGATGAGGTAACTGAGGCACAGATAAGTTAAATGACTCACCCAAGGTCATATAGGAGACAAGTGGCAGAGTGGAGATTAGAACCCAGGTCCTTCTGGCTCCCAGGCCCGTGCTCTATCCACTAGACCACATTGCTTCTTCTGGGTTTCTCTTGTCTGTTTCTCTCAGTCAATTTATTGCAAGATTATTGTGTACAGAGGACTGCGCTAAGCACTTGAGAGAGTACAATAGAGGTGGTAGATATGAACCCTGCCCACAAGGAGCTCTCCTCAGTCAATCAGTGATATTTAGTGAGCACCCACTGATTTCAGAGCATTAAACTAAGAACTTGGGAGAGTAACCCAGAACACAAGAGCTTATAGTCAGTCACTGTGCCTCACACGTCTGTCTCATTCAATCAGTAGCTGCTCTCGTTCTCTGGCTCTTTAATTCTGACTATGTCTCTGTTGATGATGATGATGATGGTATTTGTTTCATCTGTTGCTGCCTTTTACCTGTCTTCACCCTGTCTAGTCTTGGTCCACTGGCCCCAGCTGCAGGTAAGCCTCACCTACTAACTCTATATCTGTAAAAAATTAGAGGTCAAGAAATTAGGAGTCAAATATCAGGGTCAAGAAGAGAAATCTGTGTGGAAGCAGTCCACTAGGTAAAAGGTTTTGGTAGGAGTTGGAAACAAGCAGAATTGGGCAAGAGCCCTCAATGAATGGAACGGTTAAATTGAGTGTAGAGAAGGTGCTATCATTTATCAGATAACCCATGTGGATTTCTAAACTTCTATTTGTGTGCCCCTATAATTAATTTTATGCATTTTTTAATTCCCCAAGTCCTCCCAACAGTCTTTTCCATTGAACCTGAAGGATTTCAATGCACCAGTTATCTGGTGCATAGAGAGGCAGTGTGGCTCAGTGGAAAGAGCACGGGCTTTGGAATCAGAGGTCATGGGTTTGAATCCCAGCTCTGCCAATTGTCCGCTGTGTGACTTTGGGCAAGTCACTTAACTTCTCTGTGCCTCAGTTCCCTCATTTGTAAAATGGGGATTTAGACTGTGAGCCCCCTGTGGGACAACCTGATCACCTTGTAACCTCCCCAGTGCTTAGAACAGTCCTTTGCAGATAGTAAGCACTTAATAAATGCCATCATTATTATTATTATTATCTGCAGGTCATTCAACACTCTCTGCCAAAATGATCTCAACATCCTCCATCATGACCAGATGGGGCAGGGGTGGTTTTTTCCAGTTCACGACTGAGGAAATCACTTTTCTGCATCTCAGCCATACCCGTTTGAGGCCACCCAGCCATTCAGCAGTGAGGTTGAAATTGGAATTCAGGGATCTTGCTCCAGGGAAATCAGTGGGCTTGTCATGAAGCCAGACTGCAGCCTAAAGCCAAATGAATCAGCCTTCCAGGTGGCCTTTGGCTTTCCCAGGTGAGATCACTTCTCTCCTACCCCGAAGATGAGCCGAAGGCATTACTCTGGAGGACCCAGTGGGCTGATGGTGTTGTCAGATAGACACAGTCTTCTCTCAGAAATCTCCCTCTGATCCTGCCTATGAAGGTATGTGAGGTTCAGAAGCCATTAAAGAGTTTCTATGTTTTCCAGATTGTGAGCTGCTTGTGAGCAGGGATCGCATCTACTAACTCTGTGGTATTGTACTTTTCCAAGAGCTTATACCAAGTGCTCTGCCCACAATAAGCTCCCCCAAAATACAACTGATTGATTAATTGATTGATTCAAAAATACTTCTTCACTGAGCCACACAGAAATAAATGAAATGTGCCAAGCATTTCCATTCAGGTTTTCTGATGTGGCATTTCATTTTCCGACATTTTTTCCAGCAGTCAATCAATATATGCCATTTACTGAATGCTTACTATTTGCAGAGTACTGTACTAAACACATGGGAGGGTTCAATACAACAGAATTAGTGGACACACTCACGAATTTGGGATTTTTTATTCTGTCAGCACTCATACTTCTAGGCAAAGTTGTGTACAACAGTATTCACTAGCCATAAGGTTGTTTTTTATGCTCATTGAGATCTTCTGCTTAAATATTACTCTGTAGCGTTACCCAATAGACACTGTTCTAGCTAAATTGAATTTGTGATTACATGATGTAAATAATGACAGTAACTACTGCCTAAAAAATGCCTCCAGATCATAGACAGTCCCAAGGTGTAGTGGCCAGAGCATGGGAGTGAGAGTCAGGTGACTTAAATTATAGTGCCAGCTCAGCTATTGGTCCACTGTATGTCTTTGGGCAAGTTACTTAACCTCTCTGTGCCTCCATCTGAACACTGGGAATGATAATACCTGCCTCTCCCTACCTCCAAGGATTGCTGTGAGGATGAAATGAGATCACCAACGTGAAAGTACTTTAGAACAACAGAAGTGTTCTCCAAACACAAGAGATGATTATTTTTACCTGCTGACTGAAGGTCACATTCCTCCTCCTGCTACTTTCTGGACAGCTTCCTGAGATGGCATCCGGAATGGCTAAAGTCTGAGGCCTCTTCAGAATCCCAGCTGACCGAGGTTTTGATGCATCCAGAGACCCCGCTCTTAACATCTCTCCATCTGGGCCAGGAGTCAGAGAAACGTCCCCTCTCTCCAGAAAGCTGTTGTCTTGCCCGTAAAAGCCATCGGGAGCCCTGGGAAAGCTGACGCTGATGGCCTGTCTTGGGAAGCTGGCTGCAATCGCCAAGTAGTTGTCATGACCTCCGGTGAAGCAGTCGATGAGCACGCTGTCAATATTTGAGGTTCCGAATGAGGATGCAAACTCATTAATCCCTGTCAAAGAGTTGTCCCGACTGATGAGACTGCCATATTTTGGCGTTAAAGGGCTGAGGGGGGAAATAGGGCTGGTAAAACTCGTGTATAAATGCGTGGCACTCTGAGAGCTGAGGTTTTCATCTGTGCCTTCCTCAAACAAAACAGGGGGAGAAGGTGGAAGAGGAAGGCTTGGACTCTTCATCACTGTTTTCTTCTTGTCAAATACCTGCAGGGGCTTCTCAGGAATGCTAATCAGAGTCAATACGGTCATGACACTCAGAGTAATTGAGGTGAAGACATAGATGACGCGCAGCTGTCCGCCCACGGCTCTTCCAAAACTGGTTTGATCCCAGTTTATTCCTCCAATGACATAACCAAAACCACCTCCAAGACCTAGTGAGAGAAACAGAGTTTTACTTTTCCTTCCAGAGGCACGGCAGTTCAGTTATGAAGACTGCTCTCCCAGCGATCCTTCTTTAAATAGAATCGCATCTGGAGCAACACAAAAATAACTACCTAAATTCACCCAAAAGCCACAACTTCTAAGCTCCCTTGTCTGGGTCATGTGTACATAAATAAGGCCAGAATGGGGACCTCAGGGAGGGGTGTCCCACTCCGGGAAGGTTCACCATCTTGGATCACCTTCCAGGGACACAGTCCACTGGGACTTTCTCTTCCAGACTCTTCTTTGGCATGCTCTCCTGACTTACCAATCAATCAATCATTTGTATTTATTGAGCACTTGCTGTGTGTACAGCACAGTACTAAGCACTTGGGAGAGTACAATATAACAATGTAATAGGCACATTCCCTGCCCACAACAAGTTTGCAATCTTGAGGACTTCCCGGCTTGCCCTCAATAAACTTCAAGGTGACTTTAACGGACAGATAGCTAAACACTTGAAGGAAATTAAGTACCCGCTAAGAGTGCATGGATGTTGAGTCCCCTGTCTTGATCCATTGGGCTGCACACATCCATCATGTAGGCGTGACTGGGATTGTCTGCTGAGTCGGCACTGAAGTCCATCAGGACCACCCCACACACGGTGAGAATGATCCCCCATTTATGATTAGTCACAGTGTCAGCCAGTGCTATTCCAATGTCCCTGCCATTCAGTAAAAGTGAAAGCCCCAGCAACGCACCTAGCAACAAGAAGGAAATATCAGTCAGCCGGGGAAAGTATAATTTATTCATTTTCAGCCCATGCACCCACCCCATCTCTCCCCCAAAGTCTTCCCTCTCTTAATCTCTAACCCAGGGGATCATGGGGGTCGTAAGTCAAATTCTCTGCTCTGCATACTTGAGAATCAATCAATGATATTTATTACTTACTGTTTACAATTGCTTATTGCTTACAATAGCTTACTGCGTGCAGAGCACTGTACTAAGCATTTGGGAGACTCCAATACAACAGAATTAGTAGACTCAATCCCTTCCCTGATAACGAGCAATTCGTGGTGAGATTCACCAGCTTCTTCCTCTTAGTATCTGGGTTTCCATACCAACCGATAATTAACCCCATGCTTGAAGGCATCACTGTAGGTGAAGTAGGTGTCTAAGATAGGTCGCCTACGCAACACTGAGAAAGGTAAATTACGTCTTTTAGTAGGGCATATCAGATTTCTGTGGATATCTATGAGGAAGATGTAGATGTCAATAATAATAATAACGGCATGTATTAAGCACTTACTATGTGCAAAGCACTGTTCTAAGTGCTGGGGAGGTTACAAGGTGATCAGGTTGTCCCATGGGGGGCTCACAGTCTTAATCCCCATTTTACAGATGAGGTAACTGAGGCAAAGAGAAGTTAAATGATTTGCTCAAAGTCACAAAGCTGACAATTGGCAGAGCTGGGATTTGAACCCATGATCCCTGACTCCAAAGCTCTTGCTCTTTTCACTGAGCCACGCTGCTTCCCACCCCAAAACTGGAAAAAAAGGCTACTCTTGCCCTCTCTGAAAACTGAGGTGCTTTTTTTCAAATGTCAAAAACCACAAACCTATTGCCAGGACAAAAATAAAAGGTCTTCGCCTTCCAAATCTTGAGGTGCATCGATCACTCCAAGCCCCTAGAAAAGGCTGCAGAAGAAATCCTGAAACAAAAGTTCATCAATAATTGGCACTTCCATTTTATCTCATGTTAAGGAGATACCACAAGCCTGCTTTTACCGCTTCTTCTTAGTCTGAAATCACTCCCCAATCAAACCCAGTGTGTGGTGGGAGAAAGTGCATATCTGAGGATCTAGGGAAAGATGTATTTCAATATACAAACTTGGAATTTTATAGAATTCCCTCTCTTGGTTCTAACTGAAGAGTCCACAGCCATATTGACCCTTTCAGGATTTACAAAATTCTGAGCACTGTCCTATCCCAAGGCACCCTCAGCTTTATTGATCAGTTTTATTGATTAGGGAAACAACCTGGCCTAGTGGAAAGAGCATGGGCCTGAGGGTCATAGGAACTAGATTCTCATCCCTGCTTTGCCACTTGCCTACTGTGTCACTCTGGGCAAGTCACTTGACTTTTCTGTGCCTCAGTTTCCTCATCCATCAAATGGGGATTCAATGCCTGTTCTTCATCCTTAAACTGTGAGCCCCATGTGGGTCCTGATTCTCTTGCATCTACTCCAGTGTTTAGTACAGTGCTTGGCACACAATAAGTACTTAACAAATAACACAATTATTGAATACTACGGTTAATAAATAATAAAAATGAAAATAATGATGATATTTGTTAAGAACTTACAATGTGCCATGCACTGTTATAGGCACTAGGCTAGACAAGCTAATCCGTTTAGACACAGTCCCTGTCCTGCGTGGGGCTCACAATCTAAATCTCCATTTTACAGATGAGGTAATTGAGGCACAGAGAAGTGAAGTGTCTTGCTCAAGGTCACCCAGCAGTCAAGTGGTGGAGCTGGGTGATGCCCAGGTCCATGCTCTATCCAAGGTTCCCAAGGGGAGTTTGAAACTCTAGTCAGAAAAAAAGCAGCATCTTTATAAGGCTTGAAAACTTGAGGCCATAAACTAATTGCTTTCCTAAGAATGTTTGGAACTGAATTACTTAACCATATGTAGGGTATTGCCACATTAACATGAACTTCAGCTTGTTACTATTAAAATCTCCTGTTCTTTTTTTCCTCCATATCCACTGCAGGGATGGGCACAGATCGCAGCTTGCACAAGGCATAATCTTAATTAGAGATAATGAAATCACCGTACCCTGCCCCATAAGAATGATAGAATGATCAATTTCTCCAATTTATCTCTACATACATAGGAGGAAAAGTGATTATCTCGTTTCCTAAAAGCCCTGTAGTCAGGAGGCGCCATAAAGGCAGCCATTGAAATACTAACCACAGAGACAGTCTTTACAGAGAAAGGACCACAACACCCATCCAAAGACTGGTGTGAAGGACCACTGCTTCCCCGGCCACTCCCATTGGCTGGGTTCAAATCCCGGCATAAATCCTCTAAGAGCCAAGATAAGGATTCTAATAATAATAATTGTGGTATTTGTTAAGCGCTCACTATGTGCCAGGCACTGTACTAAGAACTGGGGTAGATACAAGGTAATTGGTTTGGACACAGTCCCTGTCCCACATAGGGCTCATAGTCTTACTCTCCATTAGACAGATGAGGTAACTGAGGCACAGAGAAGTTACGTGACATGCCCAAGGTCAAACAGCAAACAAGTGGCAGAGTTGGGATTAGAACCCAGGTACTCCTGACTCCGTACTCTACCCTGTACTCTATCCCCTAGGCTATGTTGTGTGTCAGTGGCCCAGGGTAGAGCAGAGCAGCAGTTACAGAGGTAGATATATCAGCCCAAAGCTCAGTAACAGGAAAAACTATGGACCAGCATTTTCTTGTTTCTGTGCTGCTGACTGGCTGAGTTTCCTGACTGGCTCCTACAGGATCCATAACAGAATATGAGCCTTGTCTGTTGCTGTTGTTGTGTTTGCCTGTACGTATGTGTGTGTGTGTGTTTGTGTGAGAGAGAGAGAGAGAGAGAGAGGGAGAGAGGAAGAGGCTATGGAAGAGACAGTATGGGGGAGCCAGAAAGAGGCAAGAGAGAGAAGGGGAATAAGGGAAAAGAAAGACAATCCAGAGGAAGGATAAGTACTTCTGCTAATATACAGAAGAAGAAGAGGGAGGAGCAGTGTGGCCTAGCGGAAAGAGCACAGGCCTGGAAATCAGAAGACCTGTGTTCTAATTCCAGCTCTGCCACTTGCCTACTGTGAGACCTTGGGCAAGTCACTTAACTTCTCTGTGTCTCAGTTTCCTCACGTGTAAAATGGGGATTAAATAGTTTTTCACCCTCCTTCTTAGACTGAGAGCCCCATGAGGGACAGGCACTGTGTCTGTCCTGATTAACTTTTATCTATCCGAGTGCTTAGAATGGTGACTGACACATTGCTTAACAAATGCGATAATAATAATAATGATGATGATGGTAATAATAATAATGATGAGGGCTACCTAGAATTGGGCTGATGAACCACACCATGCTGTACAGCTCATCAGGCAGCCCCATCTGGAGCAGAACTGGTGTCACGTAGGCCGTCTCCATGGCATAACTGAATTCGATCCCAAAGAGAATGCACCCGTTAAACAGCAACTCTCGGAGTGATCTCTGAGGGTGCAGGCCCCCAAAGCCAATCAGTTCGACGGGACATGGAGTGTTCGGGGGTGGCGGTGGGGACGGACGGATGTGTTTCCTCCTTTTTGGGTGCCTTTTGAAGTTGTTGGCCCGGTGGCTGATGTGGCGAGTGACCGATCCAGAATAGCCGGAGACCTGGGATCTCCAGAATTCCTGAGACGCCAAGCTGGGGAAAAGGGGCTCAGTGGGAGGGGTCGCCATGGCCGCCGTGGAAGGGATCATCCTAAAAGGAGAGATTTTAGTGGCCGTTCCTGGAAGGAAGAAAGTCCTGGTCAGGGTGTGATGGTACAAACTGTCACCTCACCCAACAAATTGTCACCTCTATTTCTAACAATCAATCAATCATATGTATTGAGCACTTACTATGTGCAGAGCACTATATTAAACACTTGGGAGAGTACAGTACAACAAATTAGCCGACACTTTTTTTTAATGGTATATGTTACGTGCTTACTATGTGTCAGGCACTGTGCTCAGCAAGGGGGTAGATATAAGATAATTAGTTCGGACACAGTCTCCGTCCCACATAGGGCTCACGGTCTTAATCTCCATTTTACAGATGAGGTAACTGAGGCCCAGAGAAGTGAAGTGACTTACCCAAGGTCACTCAGTAGACATGTGGCAGAACTGGGATTAGAACCCAGGCCCTTCTGACTCCCAGGACCATGCTCTAGCCATGTTCCCTGCCCAAAATGAGCTTACAGTCTAGAGGGGAGACAGACATGAATATCAATCAATTAATAATATTTATTGAATACTTACTGGGTGCAGAACTCTGTTCTAAGCCCTTGGAAGAGTACAGAACATCAGAGTTATTTGACCCCAAAGCCCCACCCATCTCCATCTACCCAATGAGGATTCTCTGTCCTTTCCATGGATCTTTTCTCTCCTCACTAGATTCAGATAAAAAATCCAGAAGTGCAATGGCAACACTCCATTGTTTGGGGTGGTGAGCATTTTTCCTCCACTCTGCTCCTCCACCTCCTCTTAATCAATGCTATTCATGATGTCAAAAGAAAACTTTCCAAGGCTGATTCCAGACTTAGCCCATGAGAAACAGCATGGCCTAATGGAAAGAACACGGGCCTTGGGAGTGAGAGGATCTAGACTGTAAACCCATCTCTGCCATGTGTCTGCTATGTGGCCTTTGGCAAGTCACTTAACTTCTCTGTGCCATGGTTATCTCACCTGTAAAATGGGGATTAAGACTGTGAGTCCCATGAAGGACACGGATTGTAACCAACCTGATTATCTTGTACTTACCCCAGAGCTTAGTACAGTACCTGGCATATTCATTCATTCATTCAATCATATTTATTGAGCACTTACTGTGTGCAGATCACTGTACTAAGCGCTTGGGAAGTACAAGTCGGCAACATATAGAGACGGTCCCTACCCAACAACAGGCTCACAGTCTGCTCCGGACGCATATAGTAAGGGTTTAACAAACACCATTAAAAAAAATAATGATCCAGCCTGAACATCTCAAAGGGATCAAAAGGGATTCAGGGACAAAGGGTAAAAGCAGCCAGAATAATTTTCGGTCAGGGAAGGTGGTTCCTGAAGTGACCTTGCATAGAAGACTCACAGGGAGACAGCATAGCTTTGTGGTAAGTTCAGAGGAGTGGGTGTCAGAAGACCTAGTTTCTATTCTTGGCTCTGCCACTTGCTTGCTGTGTGGTCTTGGTCAAGTCACTTAATCATTCTGGGCCTCAGTTTCCTCATCTGTAAAATGAGGTTAAAATACCTATTTTCCTTCCTTCTGTGAGCTCCTTGTTGGCCAAGGAATTGGGTCCGATCTGATTATCTTGAATTTACCCTAACTTTAGTATAGGGGTTGGCACAGAGTAAGCACTTAATGATAAATAAGATCATAAAAAGGAGGTTACTTATCCAGACTATTTTGGAGGCCAACCCAGACGAAGATTGGCTTTAGGGCTTTAACACAATTTGGAGGTTCTATTTGTCCTGTCTCAGAAATTCTGTAATAAGCTCCACTAGGCAGCAGTGCTCCCAGGATGTCTAAGAGGTTGGAGAGGAAATTGCACCTACCTGGGATGAACACAGCTCCAGACCATTCAAAGATCTGCACTGTGTAGCTCTTCTGTAGTCACATTAAAAGCTTTTTAGTATCCGAGTAGCTGGAAGTCAGATCCGCTCCATGATGGGCAATGAATTATTAGGGTGCTAAACAATTTGGGGGAATATGAAAGTAAGCAAGCAAATGAGTTTCAACTGAAACCAGGAGGATTGGCATGAAGGGAGTCACTAAACGTAATGAACAATATTACTGGGCATGGTATCCAACATAGTAAGCCAATATCCAACCAAATATCCAGTGGTATCCAACACCAAGATTCTGCCTTTCACAATGGTACCAAAAGATGGCTGGAGGAACTGGGATTCCTTGACATCCAGGCTCATGGAAGATTGTCCCTTTAACATCTCCCAATTTTTCCGTGATAATCTAATAGGGACCCTGCTGGTCTCAAGGCATCTAATTTCTTCTTGAATATATTTTCCTTTCTGCCTGCACAACTTCCTGTAGTTACAGGCTGAGAAGCATTGTGGTCTAGAGGGAAGAGCAAGGAGCCAAGATTCTAAACTCACCTCTGTCCCTTGCCTGCTGTGTGATTTTGGACAAATCACTCAACTTCTCTGTGCCTCGATTTTCTCATATGTTAAATGGAGACTAAATAGCTGTTTTCCTTCTTTTACACTGTGAGCCCAACCTGATTTTTCTGTACCTACCCCTGTGCTTAGTACAGTGCTTGGCACATAGTAAGGGCTTGACAAATACCACAATTATTATTATGTTTTACATGTTTACCATCTTGTGTGATGGTACTTTGTGTTTGTCCTGAACCTATCTCTTTATAATTTGAACCCTCCATTTTGCACCTATCTCGAACCTACCATCTTCAAGCTTAAGGGGTGGCTCTAGTACTGGTGTTGTAGGATTTGGTGAACAATTCCACATACACCCTTCACCCTATTTTGTAGACCTGGTGGTTGTTTTTGATCCTTTATGAATTTGTAGACCAAGTTACAATTATATGCTCTCTTATTTGCATCAGAGGACGAAGCTAGAAATGAACAAACTTTCTGCATTGCATTCAGTGTGTAATGCAAAGTGACAAATAGCATGGCCTGGTGGAAAAATATGGGCCTGGGAGTCAGCAAGACCTGGGTTCTAATCCTGGCTCTGCCATTGTCTGCTGTGTGACACTGGGCAAGTCACTTAAATCCTTTGTGTTTCACTTACCTCATCTGTAAAATGGAGACTGACTGAGCCCCCTTGTGCAACAGGGACTGAGTCCAACCTGATTAACTTGTATCTACCCCCACACTTAGTACAGTGTCTGGTACATAGGAAGTACTTAATAAATGCCACTTAAGAAAAAAAAAGGTATATCATCAGTGAAGGGACAATGAAATTAAATGAGTGTTGCTCTGAGCCTATACTCTGAGAAAAAAATCTCACCAAGAGTGGGAAAGGACAGTCAGCTTCAGTCTGCCTGTCTTTGATAAGATCTGGACAGCCTGACTTCCAAAATAGTCTCCTTTGGGATTTCATCTTCAGAAACCCAGAGAGCAACACTTCGTAGATCCAATACCCTAGCTGCCCCGGGGAAACTCCACAATGATATTTCATGTAATGCCCAGGTTCACTGATACAAAGGAGATTTGAGGGGAGACAGAAAGTCTGAGAAGTCTCTGAAATCTACTAGTTTGGGTGAGTTACTTATTAAGAGAATTTCACACCAGTACAATAGAAAAAGGGGAAGGGAGGAGATAGGTTACCTACTAAAATCACAAGGTAAGCTAATCCATGTAAATATAACAGAGAAATGAAAGGGTTTGTTTGTCTTGGGTTTAACCAACTACTCATTCAGGGATAATTCATAGGAAGAGGGTGGGAAGCTGCTTAATAATCATAATGATGGCATTTATTAAGCGCTTACTATGTGCAAAGCACTGTTCTAAGTGCTGGGGAGGTTACAAGGTGATCAGATTGTCCCACGGGGGGGGGGCTCACAGTTTTCATCCCCATTTTACAAATGAGGGAACTAACGCCCAGAGAAGTCAAGTGACTTGCCCAAAGTCACACAGCTGACAATTGGCAGAGCTGGGATTTGAACCCATGACCTCTGACTCCAAAGCCTGGGCTCTATCCACTGAGCCATGCTGCTTCTCTGGGAAATAATTTAACTGAAAGCCTGTATCCCCTTTTGGCATTAAGCAAGGTGGACTAATTATTCATCTGTTGAATCCCACCTAAATAGTTAGGACAACCAATCACCTGAGGTCTTGGGAAAAGAATTTTTTTTTAATGAAATGAGAGCATAAAAGGAAAGACCAGAAAGATGAAGTCTTTGGGTAGTAAGAAACTGGTTGCAGAATATCTTCAAGATGCAGAGTATGTGGGTTGGCCAAGGTCACCAGAGGAGCCTAATGGTTCTGTACTGATTTTGGTTTTTCCCCATTTTATATACTTAGGAGTCTTTCCCCTTTTATATTCTTTACTATCTTAGCAGTTTCTCAAGAGGTCTCCTGCCCTCTCTCAAAATCCAACCCCTCCATCCCACCCCCTCCACCTGCAGATCCAACCCCATCCCTTTGCATCTTACCAAAACACTTGCCCCCTCCCTTCTTCCTTCCTCCTCCCGACTACCATCTTCAACTGTTCTCTCTCCAATTGCTTCTTCCCCACTGCATTCAAACACACTAATGTTTCCCCATCTTAAAAAAATATCCCTTAACCACATGGCTCCCTCCAGTTATTGCCCCATCTCACTCTTAGCATTCCTCTCCATACTCCTTGAGTGAATTGTCTACACCCGCTGTCTCAAGTTCCTCTCCTCCAGTGCTCTCCTTGATCTCCTCCAATCTGGCGTCCATCCCCTTCACTCTGCAGAAACCATCCTTTCAAAGGTCACAAATAATAGCCTTCTTGCCAAATTCAAAGGACTCCATCCTAACCCTCCTCAAACTCTCAGCTTCCTTTGACACCTCAGACCATCCCCTTCTCCTGGAAACATTATACAAAATTGGTTTCACTGCCACTGTCCTCTCCTAGTTCTCTTATCTCTCTGGCCACTCATTCTCAGGCTCTTTCGTGGACTCCTCCTCTGCTCCCCCTACTCTAATGGTGGGTGTCCTTCAGGGTTCACTTCTGGGTCCCCTTCTATTCTCCATCCACATCCACTGCCTTGGAGAACTCTTTCATTCATTCATTCAATCGTATTTATTGAGCGCTTACTGTGTGCAGAGCACTGTACTAAGCACTTGGGAAGTACAAGTTGGCAACATATAGAGACAGTCCCTACTCAACAACGGGCTCACAGTCTAGAAGGGGGAGGCAGACAACAAAACAAAACATGTAGACAGGTGTCAAAATCGTCAGAACAAATAGAATTAAAGCTATATGCACATCATTAACAAAATAAATAGAACAGTAAATATGTACAAGTAAAATAAATAGAATGATAAATCTGTACAAATATACACAAGTGCAGTGGGGAGTGGAAGGAGGTAGGGTGGGGTAGATGGGGAGGAGGAGAGGAAAAAGGGGGCTCAGTCTGGGAATGCATTTGCTCACATGGTTTCAACTACCATCTCTATGTGGATGATTCCCAAATCTACAGCTCCAACTTTGATCTCGCTCCCTCTCTGCAGTCTTGCATTTCCTCCTGCCTTCAAGACATCTGTACTTGTATGTCCTGCTTTCAGCTCAGATTTAACATTTCTAAAACAGAACTCTTTATCTTCCCAACCAAACCCTGTCTTCCTCCTGACTTTCCCATCAATGTAGACAGCTCCACCATCCTTTCTGTCTCACAAGCCAGTAACCTTGGCATTATCCTTAACTCCTCTTTTTTTCAATCCACATATTCAATCTATCACTAAATCCTGTCACTTCAAACTTCATAATATCACTAAAATCCACCCTTACCTGTTCTGCTTCTCCTTTAGACTGTGAGCCCCATGCATGTCAGTCTCATATCTGATTGTATCCTATCTACTCCAATGCTTTAGTACAGGACATAGTAAGTGCTTAAAAATACCACAGTTTTTATTGGAGGGGAGTAAAGCTGGACTTGCACTCCAGAGGGACCACAGTACTGCGGAGGGAGAATGAGAGTGACAGCTTCAGCTTCAGCCCTGCGGATTATGGGAAGTCTGCACACTCTCGACCCACTTGCCCATTGTGGGTCATCTGTAAACCAGAGATTCATCCATTCATTCAATCAATCACATTTATTGAGCACTTACTGTATGCAGAGCACTGTTCTCCCTCCAGTGAGACTGTGACCTCAGTGCTTAGTACAGTGCTTGACACATAATAGGTGCTCAACAAATACCACAATTTTTATTACACAATGGTGTATTACACCATCCAAAATTGGCCTGCCCCCAGCAATTCATCATGGCTTAGGGGATATAGCACAGTCATGAGTTCTAATCCTTGCCCCACTGCATGTCTGCTGTGTGACCTTGGGCAAGTCACTTCACTTCTCTGGGCCTCATAAGCTGGGGTAGAAACAAGATAATCAAGTCAAACACTGTTCCTATCCCACATGGGGCTGACAGTCTAGATAAATAAGGAGAACAGGCATTTAATCCCCATATTACAGAAGAAAAAACTGAGACACAGAAAAGTTAAGTTACTTGACCAAGGTTGACCAGCAGGCAAGTGGCAGAACTGGGACTAGAATCCAGGTCCTCTGATTTACAGGCTTGTGTTGTTTCCACTACGTAACACTTTTAATATATCTTTAAGAGAGAAAAAACAAGTTTTTAATAGTTGAATTCATAGCTGCACCAAAAGAATGCTGATTTTTTTGGGTCACTGTGCAATTTTACAAGTGAAGTAGAAATTAAACTTATGGGAAATTTTATTTTACATGGACTTAGACTTTTTCAAACTCTCAGTCACAAGGCTATTTAATCATTCTACATTATTCAACATATATCCCAGGGATCCAAAAAGGTTAGGTATCTTCTTTACTTTCAAAATTTTAAGAAAGTTTTAAGATAGGAAATCTCTCAAGATTCATGAGGGCAGGTTCAAAAACCCTAAAATTCTTGTCACGAGTGCCTAGATTTTTGTTAGTGTGTTAGGAAATTGGTTCTTCTATAAGTGGATCCATTCAGTTTAGAAATACACTTTATAAAGTCTTCTTACTATATGAAAAGTTTGTAAATCACGATTTTATCAGAAGAATTTACCTCGAATAGCATTTATTTCAGATGGCACATCTCAATTTTTTTCTGGTATTTGTTAAGTGCTTACTATGTGTCAAACACTGTTCTAAGCACTGGGGTAGATATACGTCAATTAGGTTGGACACTGTCCCTGTCCCATATGGGCTCACAGTTTAAGTTGGAGGGAGAATGGGAAAACTAAGTGGCTTGCCCAAGGTCACACAGCAAGGAATTTGGCAGAGCCGGGATTAGAACCCAGGTCCTCTGACTCCCGGGCCCATGCTCTTTCCATTAGGCCATACTGCTTCTCCACCGGCCCAGTTCCAAACTACGGGGGTCCTGACGTTCTTCATTAATTTTGGAGCAGGAGATTGACTTGAAGTCCTACACAGCATAATGTGATGATGCCCCAGGGAAACAGCATGGCTTAGTGGATAGCACACGGCTCCAACATGTGTCTGCTGTGTAACCTTGGGCAAGTCACTTAACTTCTCTGGGCCTCAGTTACCTCATCTGTAAAATGAGGATTTATAGCGTGAGCCCCACGTGGGACAGAGACTCCAATGGAAACTGAAAGAGCAGCCAGCTCAAAGCTGTGCAGGTGACACTGGGGGCGTATCTGCAGTCCTCATTGTTTTCAACCCAATTTGCTTGAATCTACCCCAGTGCTTAGTACAGTGCCTGGCACATAGCAAGCACTTAAAAAAACCCATAATCATTATTATTGCTATTATTATATTGCGGAGGTAAATCCGAGTTTGGCCAATCCTGGATCATAGAGAAGCAGCGTGGCTTAGTGGCAAGAGCCTGGGCTTGGGTGTCAGAGGTCTTGGGTTCTAATACTGGCTCTGCCACTTGTCAGCTGTGTGACTTTGGGCAAGTCACTTAACTTCTCTGTGCCTCAGTTTCCTCATCTGTAAAATGGAGATTGAGACTGTGAGCCCCACGTGGTACAACCCGATAACTTTGTAACTATCCCAGCGCTTAGAACAGTGATCGGCACATAGTAAGCGCTCAACAAATACCAACGTTATGATTATTATTGCTATTATTATATTGCAGAGGTAAGTCCGAGTTTGGCCAATCCTGGAGCATTACTTTGCAGGGACCCCTGACCCCACCTCTTGTTCCATTCGTTCATTCAATTGTATTTATTGAGCACTTACTATGTGCAAAGCTCTGTGTTCTAAGGCTGTTGTGTTCCCTTCCCAGGTTCATGTGGGTTCTAGTGCTTGGGCAGGGAACTTAGCAGCAGGAACTTCAGCTGAGGGAGTCTTGGAACATAAAATTTTAAAGATTTTAAGGACTTTAAAAAATTTTTAGAGAGTCTGGTTTCATATTTATACATCCATGGAAGCAGCATGGCCTAGCGGAAAGAGCATGGGCCTGGGAGTAAGAAGGTTTGGGTTTTATTCTTGGCTCTGCCCCTTACCTGCTGTGTGACCTTGAGTAAGTCACTTAACTTCTCTAGGCCTCAGTTTCCTCATCTGTAAAATGGGGATTAAATCCTCCTCCCTCCCACTTAGACAGCAATCCCTGTGTGGGACAGGGACTGTGTACTACCTCATTATCTTATATCTACCCCAGCATTTAGTAATAGTAATAATAATTGCGGTAGTTGTTAAGTGCTTACTATGTGCCAGGCACTGTACTAAGTGCTGGGGTGAGTACAAGCAAATTGTGTTGGACACAGTCCTTGTCCCACGTGGGGCTCACAGTCTCAATCCTCATTTTACATATAGGGTAACTGAGTCAGGGAGAAGTGAAGTGCCTTGCCCAAGGTCACACAGTAGACAAGTGATGGAGCTGGGATTAGAACCCATGACTTTCTGACTCCCAGATTGGTGTTCTATCCACTCTGCCATGACAGTGATTGGCACATAGTAAGTGCTTATTAATAAATACCATAGTTATTATTATTATTGGTATTATTATTACAGGATACGGGACAGGCTACCTGCAAGCTTTAAGACTGGCCATCCTATTCTGAACCAAAATAATTTTAGGGTTTCTATTACTCTACCTCTCACTCTATTCAAGCCCCTGCAAGCATCCCTTTTATTCTTTTTTCCACTGCATGGAATAATCCTTCTTTTTCCACCTTCCCAAATCATAAATTAATTTTTATGAAAAGTCTTTTGCTAAGTTCCTAAGGACATCTAGGTTGGATTTCACAGGGCCTACAGGTTAGTGCTCTGCTAAATTGTAAGTGGTTTCTTCCTCAGAATTTCATCATCCTCCCTGTCTGGACTTTGAACTGCTCCTGTCATCCCTTAGGCAAGAAATGGATCCAGCCATTCTGTTCAACACTGAATATCCTACTTCCTTCCAATAAACAAAAGTAATACTAAAAATGATACAGCTTTGCAAAAAACACCTCAAGGAACTGCCCAACTGTGGATCATTTCCTACATTCTCATTTAGTAGCAGCTTATAACTGTTTTAAAAAGATATACCACTCCCTAGTACTTGAAAATATTCAACACTCTGGCTGCTTCACCCTAATTTCGTAGAAATTATCCGGGATGTATCTTAAGCGGTTTCGGCATTCGACGGAAACTGAAAGAACAGCCAGCTCAAACCTGTGCAGGTGACACTGGGGGTGTACCTGCAGTCCTCATAAACCCAATGCATATCACCGTGGCTGACACTCGGGATTTTCTCTCCTCCCTGTACCATTCAAGCTGCCTGCTATTTTCAGGAAAATCCCGGTACAACACAATCAGTCATCTAGCTATTTCCACTTTTTCCCTTCTCTTTCCGATTTAGCAGTAGCTTTCTGATAATGAAGGACCATTTTGGAGATTTGTCCATCGATATTTTAATAGATTAGAGATCCACAAAGAACAAAGATCTTGGGTCCAAATCTCACGATTTGCAGACTTAACTGCTTCTGGGCCTGATACAGCAGGATTTTTGCTCGGTAATCTGGGAAGCTTTGTGAATGGATGCAGTATGAAATGGTGGTACCTGTAATTAGAGATCATCCCTTCTCAAAGGCTGGTCTACTGACTGAATCATCCGAAGCGGTAGTTCCTAGGCCTGTGATTCTGCTGCTGCTGCTGCTCCTGCTTCCCTCCTTCCTACCCAAGGAGCCTGCGTTCCGTTCCGTCTGGGGAGGTGGTGATGACATCACTCGTGCAGTCCTGCCACCTCCCAACCCACTGAAGTCTCTGCAGAAGCATCAGCGATTCTCGGCTCTGCTATTGTTCCTTAAAGCGGCAACTGCAGAGTGGCTGGTATTATCTGGGAGACTGACAGGATGACTCCATCTCCCCCTCACCTGCATCAGGATCCTGGTCATTGTGGGCTCTGTTTCAGTGATTGATTTTCACCAATGAGCCGAGCCCTTAGGGACCATCTATCTCTCTGTTCATCAAGGCCACAGGACATAAATAGCTAAGGATGAGTCTGTGGTTTGCCGCTTTCCTTGGGCTAAGCGCCTCCCCCAACGTAGGTGAATAACCATATTACTCTCATTTTATAGTTACCACAGAGGATGAACCTACAATGCTTTTTAATGGTAATTCTTAAGTGCTTACTATGTACCAGGCACTACACTAAGCCCTAGGGTAGATACATGTTAATCAGGTCAGACACAGTCCGTTTCCCACATGGGGCTCACAGTCTTAATCCCCATTTGACAGATGAGGTAACTGAGGCACAGAGAAGTCAACTGACTTGTCCAAGGTCGCACAGCAGACAGACAAGTGATGGAAGCAGGATTAGAACACAGGTCCTTCTGACTCCACGAACCCTGATATTATCCACTAGGCCAAGATGTGGGTTTTTTTAATGGTATTTGTTAAGTGCTTACTATGGACCAGTCACTGTTCTAAGTGCGTAAGTATGAACAGAGTCCATGTCCCACATTGGGCTCACAGTCCTAATCCCCATTTTACAAATGAGGAAACTAGGGCACAGAGAAGTTAAATGACTTGCCCAGGGTCACATAGCAGACAAGAAGCAGAGCTGGGATTAGAACCCATGTCTTTCTGACTCCCAAATCCATGCTCTATCAATAGGACCACACTGCTTCTACCAGGGCTGGAATATTTCTAATAAAAGCCTCTTGTCCTGAGGGTCTTTACTGCTTGTGTTGAAGGCTGAAGCTTGTGACAATCTCAGATTTTCTGGGGGGCACATATTATTGGCCCCACTTGAGAAGGGGAGCTGAAGATGCGTTAAAAAAAGGGAAAAACATTTTCTTATAGCAAATGGTAACTGTATGGAATTTGTTTCTTCAGAAGGATGTGGCAATAAATGTATCAATGGATTCAAGAAAGGTTAGGACAAATTCATTATTACTATTGAATTAAGTGCTTACTATATAGCAAGAACCTTTCTAATCCTTAGGGAGGCTATGATATAATCAGACCCCACATTGGGTTTGCCATCTAATCAATCAATTAGTGGTATTTATTGAGTGCTTACTGAGCACTGTACTGAGCACTTGGGAGAGTACAATACAACAGAGTTGGTAGACATTTTCCCTGCCCACAATGAGCTTACAGTCTAGAGGGAGGTAGAAGTGGCAGTAAATGTTCAATAAATGCCATTGATTGATTGATTGATCGATTCTCCATATTTTATAGGCGAGGAAAATACAGAGACAGAAAGTCTAAGCGACTTGTCCATGGTCACAAAGCAGGCCAAGACAAGATTGGTCAATATATCAGTCCCTGGTACTTACTGAGTGTTTACTGTATACAGAGCATTGTACTGAACACTTAAGAACTTTTGTCACTCCCAGGACTATTCTCCATGGACAGAAAGCCCACACTGAGTAATTAAAGGAAAATTTAAAGAGATAGAGAGGGGTTAAATGAATTAATGGATGATTAATGGATGGGTTATAGAGAGGAGCTACGGATGAGGAAGTATACTGAGGACGTCCAAGCATGGTGTGTTGCTTCACTGAGAGGCAGAACATTTTACCAGGTGGGGGGCTACAGACCATAATTACCAGAGCGCATTGTGAATAAACAAGTGTTTTACTTCCCATGAATTCTCTGAAGCATTAATACTTCACTTATGCTTATACTTTGTCATGCTACTTCATGGGAGCAGTGTGATCTAGTGGAAAGACAGTCTGAACTTAGACTGTTAGACATATGTTGCCAACTTGTACTTCCCAAGTGCTTAGTACAGTGCTCTGCACACAGTAAGCGCTCAATAAATATGATTGAATGAATGAATGAATGAAAGAGTATGGGCCTGGGAATCAGAGAACCCGGGTTCTAGTCCCAGCTCTGCACTTCTCTGCTGTGTGACCTTGGGCAAGTCACTTGGCTTTTCTGTGCCTCAGTTTCCTCATCTGTAAAGTGGGGATTCAATCCCTATTCTCCCTCCTACTTATATTGTGAGCCCCACTTGAGACAGGAACTATGTCCTACATGATTCCTAGTGCTTAGAACAGTGTTTGACACATAGTACATGCTTAACAAATACCACAGTTATTGTAATTCAGTGTTCAGCACTCAGTAGGCATTCACTTCATTCATTCAATCATATTTATTGAGAGCTTACTGTGCGCAAAGCACTGTACTATGCACTTTGGAGAGTACAACATAGATGCTATGAACTGATTGGAGGAAAAAGCAAAATTTTTGCCATGGTTCATCCACTGTCTCTTTTTCTCCCCATTGTTCAGGCCCTAGAGGACCTAGGCTAGGGAAGCAGCATGGCCTAGAGGAAAGAGCCTGGGCCTAATAGCCAGAGGTTCTAATCCCAGTTCTGTCACTTGGCTGCTGTGTGACCTTGGGTATGTCACTTAACTCCTCTGTGCCTCAATTCCCTCATCTGCAAAATGGAGATTCAATGTCTGTTCTCTTTCGAATTTAGACTGTGAGCCTTATGTGGGGCCTGATTGTCTTGTATCTATCCCAGTGCTTATTACAGTGCCTGGCGTATAGTAGGCACTCAACTAATACCACAATTCTTATTACTGTTTAACACGTTCATTTGTGTTCTGACTTGGCCAGGTGAGAAAAATGCTCTTGGAAGAGTACAGTATAACAGAGCTGGTAGACACATTCCATGTTCACGGGGAGTTCATAGTCTAGAGGGGAGACAGAAGCTCCTTCTGTAGACCAAAAACTCCTTGTGGGCAGGGAGCGTGACTATCAACTCTACTATAGTGTACATTCCCAAGAGCTTAATATAGTGCTCTGCGCACAATAAACACTCAATACATACCATTTATTGACTGACTGAATGGCTAGAAAAGGAGTCCCTAAAAATTGCTTGCCTTATCCAAAACAGATTTCACAGAAGGACATGACTGGTGAACCTTAACGGGGTAATACACAATCTTATCAAGGACAAAGAAAGTAATGATTGTATAATGGAATGTCAGGATACTCTGTAATGGTGAGAACGGCATCTGCACCAGCCAGATACAGCATCGCAACACTGAGTACAACCAGCCTTCCAGATGAATGACAGTCCATAGAAACAGGTGCTGGGTATTTTTCTGGTGAAGTTATTTCATCCTTCCTCTGGCCTGGAACTCCCTCCCTCCTCATATCTGAAAGAGGATCATTCTTCCCACTTTTAAAGCCTTATTAAAATCACATCTCCTCCAAGAGGCCTTCTCCCAACAAGTCCTACTTTTCCCTACTCTTTCTCCCTTCTTTCACCCTTGCACTTAGATTTGTACCCTTTAAGCACTTAATAATAATAATAATGATGGCATTTATTGTTTACTATGTGCAAAGCACTGTTCTAAGCGCTGGGGAGGTTACAAAGTGATCAGGTTGTCCTACAGGGGGCTCATAGTCTTAATCCCCATTTTACAGATGAGGGAACTGAGGCCCAGAGAAGTTAAGTGACTTGCCCAAAGTCACACAGCTGACAATTGGAGGAGTTGGGATTTGAACCCATGACCTCTGACTCCAAAGTCTGTGCTCTTTCCACTGAGCAATGCTGCTTCTCTATAATGTTGGTATTTGTTTAGTGCTTACTATGTGCCAAGCACTGTTCTAAGTGTTGGGGGGGGGGGATACAAGGTAATCAAGGTTGTCCCATGTGGGGCTCATAGTCTTAATCCCCATTCTACAGATGAGGGAACTGAGGCCCAGAGAAGTTAAGTGACTTGCCCAAAGTCACACAGCTGACAAGTAGAACCCATGACCTCCGACTCCCAAGCCCGGACTCTTGCCAGTGAGCCACGCTGCTTCTCTCTATATTCACCTCAGCCTCAGCCCCATGGCACCTACGTACATAGCTATAATTTATTTTAATGTCTGCCTCCCCCTCTAGACTCTAAGCTCCTTTTGGAAGGGAATGTATCTCTCAACTCTGTTGTAATGATAATAATAAATAATTATAAAAAGGCATTTGTTAAATGCTTATTATGTGCCAAGCACTGTACTAAACACTGGGGTAGATAAAAGATCACCAAGTCCCACATGGGGCTTACTGTCTGATTAGGGAACAGGTATTGATTTCCCATTGTGCAGATGAGGGAACTGAGGCACAGAGAAGTTAAGTGATTTGCCCAAGGTCACTCAGCAGGTAAGTGACAGAGCTAGAATTAGACCCAGGTCCTCTGATACCCAAGTCTTGGCTCTTTTTTTAAAAAATGGCATTTGTTAAACGCTTACTATGTGCCAAGCACTGTTCTAAGCGTTGGGGTAGATACAAAGTTATCAAGTTGTCCCACTTGGGACTCACAGTCTTAATCCCCATTTTACAAATAAGGTAACAGGCCCAGAGAAGTTAAGTGACTTGCCTAAAATCACACAGCTGATAAGTGGCAGAGCCGGGATTAGAACCCACGACCTCTGACTCCCAAGCCCTGGCTCTTTCCACTAAGCCACGCTGCTTCTCCTGTTGTTCTCTCCCAAGCACTTAGTATAGTGCTCTGCTCACAGTAAGCACTCAATCAGTGCCATTGATTGATTGATTGATCGATTATGAACAAAAGCTTGCAGGCCTGGGCTTGTAATCACTTGTCTCAAGCCATCCAAATCTCTCAGAGACACTAATAAGCATCTAATTACCCTTGCCTACCTCTAAAATAGAAGCACTATACCACATTAATCAGTGTATATGTCCTCATAGTAATAGGCACCAATGAGGAGGAAGAAAAATGATCTTAAGAAGCCTTCCCAGATTACTTAATAGCAGTCCAGGTGCTTCAGACACCCATCCTTAGCACTTAAGCATTTTATTCCATGCTCAGCACTTATGACTACATATATATACATATATATATATATATATATATATTTATTCAGCAGTTTCATCTTGATACATTTTATTGCTTCTGCCTTCTTCCTCCTGCTTTCATTATTTATAAATAATTTTTGTCTGTCTCTCCATTATACTGTAAGCTCTCAGAGGGCAGGAAACATGGGACTTAAAAGGACCTGGGTTCTAATGCCGGCTCTGCCACTCGTCTGTTCTGTGATTTTGGGCAAGTCACTTAACTTCTCTGTGTTTCAGTTACATCATCTGTAAAATGGGGATTAAGACTATGAACTTTATTTCATTCATTCATTCAATCATATTTATTGAGCACTTACTGTGTGCAGAGCACTGTACTAAGCACTTGGGTTATTTGGGCCCGGGACTGTGTCCAACCTGATTAACTTGTATCTACCTCTGCACTTTGTACAGTGCCTGGCACTTAGTCCGGTTCCCTGCCTCCATGTTGAAAAAAAATCACAGAGCTGTAAATTCAGAATTCTAGATATCAAAATAATTATTTTGGGAGAGATTACTTTAGTTTTTCCAAAGAACAGATTTTGTCTTTTGTATATTTTATACCAGAAAACATTTAAAGCCACTAACCTGATCTGTATTTCCCAAGAATGCCTGGGACTTGTCCTCCAAGAAAGAGGAGACTATAACCGAGGCGGCTTCATTTAAATTTATCAGACTTGTTTTGATGGTTCCTAGGATTTCGGCCAGATTGTTTAGCTGTTATTTCTCAGTTGCTCACAAGGTGGCACAATCGTAGCACATATAGATTCATTTGCTGTAAACCAATTTTACCAATCAGAGTAATAATAATAATAATATTTGGTATTTGTTAAGCGCTAACTATGTGCCAAGCACTGTTCTAAGCACTGGGGGGATACAAGGTAATCAAGGTTGTCCCACGTGGGGCTCACAGTCTTAATCCCCATTTTACTTATGAGGGAACTGAAGCACAGAGAAGTGAAGTGACTTCCCTAAAGTCACACAGCTGACAAGTGGCAGAGCCGGGATTAGAACCCATGACTTCTGATTTCCAAGCCCGTGCTCTTTCCACTGGGCCATGCTGATTCTTGAAAGGGTAGCTTTGACAGGGTGAGGTGGAGGTTTCAGGCAGATCCAATCAATCAGTCAGTCAGTCAATCAATAGCATTTACTGAGCTCTTACTGAGTGAAGAACACTGTAGTAAGTGCTTGGAAGAGTACAATATAATAATAGAACAGACATACTCTTACCCTCAACAAGCTTACAGTCTAATCAATGGTACTTATTAAGCAAGTTACTCTGTGTGGAGCGTTTGGAAGAGAGTTGATAGACATGCCCCTTGTCCACCAGGAATACTACTACTACAACTACTACTACTACTACTACTAATAATGGTATTTGTTAGGTGCTTACTATGTGCAAAGCACTGTTCTAAGCGCTGGGGAGGTTACAAGGTGATCAGGTTGTCCCACGGGGGGCTCACAGTTTTAATCCCCATTTTACAGATGAGGTAACTAAGGCCCAGAGAAGTTAAGTGACTTGCCCAAAGTCACACAGCTGACAGTTGGCAGAGCTGGGATTTGAACCCATGACCTCTGACTCCAAAGCCCGTGCTCTTTCCACTGAGCCACGAGGAATGTGTAAGCAGAAGCTCGAGGGGGACATCTTTGTTCTGAACATTGGCCTAATGGGCTTCTTCTGTTCCTCTTCCCCACAGCAATTAAACACATACCCATAATTTAATTTATTTAGTTATATTCATGTCTGCCTCCCCCTCTAGACTGCAAGCTCAGTGAAAGCAGGGAATGTTTCTACCACCTCTGCTATTTTGTACTCTCCCAAGCTCTTAGAACAGTATTCTGCATACAGTAAGCACTCCATAAATATGGTTGATTGATTGGAAATACCAGGACTAGATTATGACACAGCCCTCAAATCTAGGAAGAAGGAAAGAAGAAAGATTTTAGATAGGGCCCCCCTGATGACCCTCTCAGATACAGAGAACTGAGATGCACAAAGTGCAGCATGCCTTACACTGAGCTGTTAGCTAATTGTGATGGTCATCACACCTTCACTCTGTGCTAAACATTGTGGCAAGCATTGTGCCAAGTGCTGGGGTGGATAAAAAATAATCATATCGGACACTGTACCTGTCCCACATGAGCCTCCCAAACTCAGAGGGAACTAGAGCAGGTATTTTGTTACTTTTTTACAGACAAGGAATGGAAGTACAGGGAGGTTAAATGATTTATCTTGGGGCTAGAACTCTGCTCCTCTGACACCCAGTCCCAAGATCTCAACTCTACTGAGCTTAGTAGAGGTTTAACCGTGAGGTTGGATGAGCAACATTAAAAGATCCTTGGGGTCTTTACAGGCTGCTAGAGGCAATAAATTAATCCATCCATCGATCAGTCATATTTATTCAGTGCTTACTGTGTACAAAGTACTTTACTAAGCACTTGGGAGAATATAGTATAACAGGGTTGGCAGGCATATTCCCTGCCCACAATGAGTTTGCAGTCCAGAGGGGGAAAGAGACATTAATATAAATAAATAAATTATGGCTATGTACATAAGTGCTGTAGGCTGAGGGAGGGGAGAAGAAAGGGTGCAAATCCAAGTTCAGGGGTGACATAGAAGCAAGTGGGAGAAAAGGAAATGAGGACTTAGTTGGGGAAGACCTCTTGAAGGAGATGTGATTTTTATAAGGCCTTGAAAGTAGGAAGAATGATGGTCTGTCAGATATGAAGGGGGAGGGCATTCCGGTCCAGAAGCAGGATGTGGGCAAGGGGTCGGCAGTGAGATAGATGAGATGGAGTGACAGTAAGTAGATTGGCGTTAGAGGAGAGAAGTGTGCGGGCTGGGTCATAGTGGCAAATAGGAGAGGTAAAATAGAAGAGGGCAAAGTGATTGAGTACTTTAAAGCCAACAGTAAGTTGGTGTGCAGGTAAATTAGTATTTATTAAACACCTATTATGGCAAAGGCTCTGACTTCAGTGTTCGGGAGAGTAAAATTAAATTAATAGACATGATCCATACCCTCAGAAGCTTACAATCTAATGTTTGTACAGAATCCATTGATCAGCAGTATTAATTTAGAGTCTTCTGAGTGCTAAGCAATGTACTAAGCACTGGGATGAGCCCAAAAGAACTAAGACATAGTTCCCTGCCCACAGGGAATTTACAGTATAATGGGAGACACAAGCAGACAAAATTTAATTACAAATGGTGGGAGCTAAAGAGGGAACAGTGATAGGAAGTAACATACACAACTGAATGTACAAATGAATATACAAATATGTATATAGGTTCTGAAGAGCTGTGATGAGCCTGAAAAATTAATGAAATGTGCCAATGAAATATCTGCCACAAAAATACAAATTGTCAATTCTATGGTGATTCCAGTGACAATGTATGGATCTGAAAGCTGGATAGTGAAAAAATAGGATAGAAAGAGCATCAGTTCTTTTGAAATGTAGTGTTGAAGAAGGCTTTTGCAAATACCATGGACCACCTGAAAAACAAACAAATGGGTTTTGGAGCAAATTAAGCCAAGGTGGTCTTTGGAAGGCCAAATGACTTAGATTAGTATATTTTGGACACATCATCAGGAGGACTAATTCTCTGGAGAAGACACCAACGTTAGGAAAAGTCCACAGAAAACGTGGAAAAGGCAGACCAGCAGCTAGATTGATAGAAACCATAATAATGATAATGGAAGAACCATTAGCAAGGTTCTTGATTATGGCAGAAGATAGGACATTCTGGAGAAAATATATCCATAGAGTTACTATGAATCAGAAACCTCAACGGTATTTGAAAATAATAATAATAGGTGCTGTGGTTCAGAAAAATCACTAAGGGTAGCTGTTGGGTTGATGCAACCAGGGCTTTGTCAATTAATTGTGAGAGTCTTCCTGAAGGAGGTGAGTTTTTAGAAAGGTTTTGAAGATGGGGGAGCTAAAGTCTTTCTGGAATTAGGGATCAAGGAGTTCTAGGTCAGGGTAGCAGTGTGAAAGAGAAGTTGAAGGCAGGAGAGTGGTTTTTTTTGTTAGTTGTATTTGTTAAGCACTTACTATGTCCCAGGCAGTGCTGAACGTGAGTGAGGAGTTGAGGGAGAGCCCAAATGTATGTACCAAGCATAGGAGTATGTACAAGCTAATCAGGTTGGACATAGTCCCTGTCCCACATGGGGCTCACAGTCTTAATCCCCATTTTTACAGATAAGGTAATTGAGGCATAGAGAACTGAATTGACTTGCCCAAGGTCATGCAGCAGACAAGTGGAGGAGCCGGAATTAGAAGCCAGGTCCTTCTGACTCCCAGGACTATGGTTTACCCACTAGGCCATGTTGCTTCCCATGGAGATGTCATGGAGGTAAGGGGAAATGTAGGATTGTAGAAGTGAGAGATCGACTAGAAAAGTAGATTTGAGAGTCAAAAGAGGTAAATTCGGGAGTCAGAAGCAGTGGAAGCTTCACTATTCAAGATTCCCAGTGCAAGTGCATTCCAAGGAGTGAAGTTGGCACTTGGAAGTCTCTATCCCTCCTACAAAATTGAGGTGGCAAAATGACAGCCAGTCTACCCTTAGCCCCTACCCCACATCTTTCTTTGGAACATAATTTCTGGCCTTGTGTTCAATCCTTTATTCACTTCTACCATGTTGGATGGGGAGATTCAGATAACCATAGCAATTTCTACCTTTTCTATCAACAGGGATTCTTTGTTTTTTCCTCGAACACTTGCAGGTTATGGCCGAGTGCTGAAAATATAACTTTCCTATTGGTGCCCTTTGCCCTGAATATCCCTTGGGCCATTTGTACTTCAATATGCAATCCTCCTTCTGGCTTTCCTTAAATATCCATCAGAAGCTTCTCCTGGTGTTTATAAAGCAGCCAGTCTGTTTAATTGAAGGTATTGACAGGCAGACAGCCAGGTAGGTAATGCTGGTTCTTTCAGTTTCCAGTTCCTTCAGTTTAAGAGTCACAGAGAGTGAATGAAAGTCAGTACCAGGCTCTGTACCTAGCAAAAAATTGTATGGCAAGGAAATCCCTTTCCCGGGTGAGGAAGGGGAGAAGGATCAGAATCTATGAATGCCTGACTTCAGGCTAAGGGCCTGAATTTCTCTGAGATCAGGGAACTCGAGAGCAAGAAGAGAAGTAGAAGGGGGTTAATCAATGAGTACAAATTGTATTCAGCATTGGGAGAGTTACAATAGAAGTAAGAGATGCTGTCTCAGATCAATCAATCAAAAGTATTTACTGAGTGCTTACTGTGTGCAGAGTACTGTACTAAATGCTTGGGAGAATAGGATATAGCAGAGTCGGTAAAAACCTTCCCTGTCCACGACAAGCTTACAGTCTAGATTAGTCCCCTCTTAACTTTCTATTCCTTTCTTCCATTTTTGTCTCCTCTTTTCTCTTTCTTTTTTACGGTATTTTTTAAGCTCTTACTCTATGCCAGGCACTGTATTAAGCACGGGGGTTGGTACAGGCTAATCAGGTTGGATGCAGTTCATGTCTCACATGGGTTGCACAATCTTATTCCCTATTTTACAAATGAGGTACGTGAGGAACAGAGAAATTAAGTGACTTTCCCAAAGTCACACAGCAGACAAGTGGCAGAACCAGGTTGAGAACCTAGGTCCTTATGACTTACCAGGACTGTACTCTTTCCATTAGGCCACACTGCTTCTTCTGCTCCCCTTACTGCTAGACTTAATTTCTTACATACTAGCCCTTCCCCTATTTGAGGGTTGTAAAAATTAGGCAAAACTGGGGCATTAGGTGAGTAAATAGAAAATGCTTCTTATAAATCTAATGCAAGACCAGTTGGCTACTGGAATAGAGATTTCCATGGGAAGTTTAGAGTTATTAAACCATTGTTTTAGCCGCTCTCTTCACTCCATCACTGTCTTACATACTGAGGCTTCAAATGATGGTCTTCTTGCATCTTGGTACACTCCATGAAGTAAGCCTGGGCCAAGGTCTTTCAAGGATTTCCCACCCCCTGAAACAACTGTCCTTTACCATACATGTACCTACCATTTTCTGGTTTGGGTCTTTCTAATTGTGGGGAAGACAACTGTGCATTTTTTGTTTTTTGGTAAGCTTTATTTTGTTTTTTTTTTTTTGCCTCTTGTTTTGTCATGAGAGAAGAAAAGACCCCCAGCTTGACCCTTATTTAGTCAGGCTATCAAACTCCAGTTCCACTCTCCCTCTAGACTGTAAGCTTGTTGTGGGTATGGAATGTGTCTGTTATATTGTACTCTCCCAAGCACTTAGTAGTGTTCTGCACACAGTAAGCACTCAGTAAATATTGACTGACTGACTGAGCAGTTTTTTAGCCACCCAGGGCCTAACCTTTGCCCTCCCCCATTTTGCTCATCTCTCACTCTGTTCTATGTTGCCCTGACTTGCTCCCTTTGCTCTTCCCCTGTCCCAGCCCCACACCACTTATGTACATATCTGTAATTTTATTTATCCCTTGGCTCTTCCCTGTTCCTGCCCCAAAGCACTTATGTACATATTTGTGATTTTATCTACTTGTATTGATGTCTGTCTCCCCAGCTCTAGACTGTGAGCTGGTTGCGGGCAGGAAACGTTCCCAAGCGCTTAGTACAGTGGTGTACACACAGTAAGCACTCAATAAATACAATTGAAAGAATGAATGAATGATTTCCCTCCATGCTCCAGTGCCGTAGAGCATTTTTAAATCAGTCTCAGTTGATGTGAATTTTAAAGTTGCTTACAGCCCCCACCGTTGAGGCCCAAGAGTATCTTTACCGGGGCTTTTCAAAACCACAAGAGCCCTCCTGACTGCTTCTGCTACTAGCAATCATGGGGGTCTTCCCCGCAGCCGTTTAAATTTACGAGAGCCCTCTTGACCACCGCTGCTACTAGCAATCATGGGGGACTTCCCCTCAGGCATTTAAGACCACGAGAGCCTCCTGAACACTGCCACTGCTAGCAATCACAGGGGTCTTCCTTGCAGCCGTTTAAAACTACGAGAGCCCTCCTGACCGCAGCCACTACTAGCACCATGGGGTTCTTCTCCACAGTTGTTTAATGCTGTGAGAGCCTCAGAGCTGCTGCTAAGAGCTGTAGGACCCCTGCCCACTGAAGCAGCGGTGAGCACAGTTTTCCCCAACCCCATGTCAGGTACTTACCGCATCCCCTCTTGCCATGAAGCAGCATGGCAAGAGAGAAGCAGCATGGCATAGTAAATAGAGCATGGGCCTAGGATTCAGAAGGTTATGGGTTCTAATGTGAGCTCCACCATTTGTCTGCTGTGTGACCTTGGGTAAGTCACTTCACTTCTCTGAGCCTCATTTACCTCGTCTGTGAAATGGGGATTGAGACTATGAGCCCCACATGGGACAGGGACTGTGTCCAGCTGGATTTGTTTGCATCCATCCCACTGCTTAATAGAGTGCCTGGCACACAGTAAGCCCTTAACAAATTGATGCCTGTCTACTTTTTTGTTTTGTTGTCTGTCTTCCCCTTCTAGACTGTGAGCCCATTGTTGGGTAGGGATTGTCTCTGTTGCTGAATTGCACTTTCCAAGCACTTAGTACAGTGCTCTGAACTCAGTAAGTGCTCAATAATTGTGATTGAATGAATGAACAAATTGAATTATTATTATTATGAATGTGACCTGCCCAGTTTGGCCCTCTGGTCCTCCTTTTAGGCCCAGCCTCGGCAATGGATACTAGGGCTAACTGAGACAGGATGGGATCAATGGATTTTGCTGCAGGAGTTTCCACCCTTCCTCTCCCCTCTCCCTTCTCCTTTGTGGCTGGGGCTGGGAGATGGGGGAAGGGCCGAATGATGGAGATCACCAATGATAAATCAATCATATTTATTGAGCATTAACTGTGTGCAGAGCACTGTACTAAGTGCTTGGGAGAGTAGAGAAGTAGCATGGCGTAGTGGATAGAGCACAGTCCCGGGAGTCAAAAGGTCATGGGTTCTAATCCTGGTTCTGCCACTTGTCTGCTCTGTGGCCATGAGCAAGTCACTTAACTTCTCTGGGCCTCAGTTACCTCATCTGAAAGATGGGGATCGAGACTGTGAGCCCCATGTGGGACCGGAACTGTATCCAACCTGATTTGCTTTTATCTGCCCCAGCACTTAGTACAGTGTATTTACTATGTGCTTAACAAAAACCATAATTATTATTATTATTATTTCACCACAACAATACAACAGACACATTTTCTGCCCACAGTGAGTTTACAGTCTAGAGGGGGAGACAGACATTAAGATAAATAAGTAAATTGTGGGTTTGTATAGGTAGGTACATAAGAACTGGGTGGGGATGGTAAATAAAGGGAGCGAGTCAGGGCGATGCAGAAGGGAGTGGGAAAAGAGGAAAGGAGGGCTTAATCAGGGAAGGCCTCTTGGAGGAGATGTGTCTTCAATAAGGCTTTGAAGGTGGGGAGACTCATTCTCTGCAAATATGAAAAGGGAAGGATTCTAGGCCAGAGGCAGGATGTGGGAAGTCGGCAGCGACACAGATGAGATCGAGGTAAAGTCAGTAGGTTGGCATTAGAGGAGCAAAGTGTGTGGGCTGGGTTGAAGAAGGAATGTGGTGAGGTAGGAGGGGCCAGAAACAGATGTTGATATGAACAACATGAGGAGCAGTATGGCTTAGTGGAAAGAACATGTTCCTGGGACTCAGAGGAACTGGATTCTAATCCTGCTTCTGCCACGTGTCTGCTGTGTGACCCTGGGCAAGTCATTTAACTTCTTTGCGCCCTAGTTTCCTCAAACATAAAATGGTGAATAAATTATATTCCCAACTACTCAGACTGTTAGCCCCATGTGGGACTGGGACTGTGTCCAAGCTGAATAACTTGTATCTACCCCAGTACTTCGAACAGTGCAAGACACATAGTAAGTGCTTAACAAATATAGTAAAACTGATTTTCAAAAATGAATAAACTCCTGGAGCATGGGGCAGGGAACGTGACTACCATCTCTGTTATATTTTCTTCTCCTAAACTCTTAGTCTGGTGCTCTGCACAGAGTGAGTGCTCAATAAATGCAATTGATTGATTGATTGATTGGGGGGTGGATAGACAGTGGAGGAGAAAACCTAGTTTGGGGCACAGTGGGACAGGGAAGGATTTTAAGGTTGGGGCCTGAGCAACACATGTGGACTGGTTCTGGAATGGAACTTAACACATGTAACATGTTAACACCCCATGTTACAGCTGTTTACAACAAAACCACATTTTCAAGGAACATATTAGTCTGTAAGCTCTAGACTTTTAGCTCACTGTGGGTAGGGAATGTGTCTGTTTATTGTTATACTGTACTTTCCCAAGAACTTAGTAAAGTGCACTGCACACAGCAAACACTCGATAAATACTGAATGACTGAATGAATGAATATTACAACTGTATTATATGATATATTTGCATGTAAGTGTTAAGGATGGGTGTTGGATACTACAAGGATGTTAATGAATTAAGAATTAATTATTGATGAATTACTTATATTACTATGTTAACTCTTCTAAACTGTAAGCTGTTTTTGGGCAGGGAACATGTTCTGTTGCCCTCTCCCAAGTGATAAGTACAGTGCTCTGTACACAGTAAATGCTCAATAAATACCACTGATTGATTGATTGACAAGGGTGTTGTTAATCAGGGAAGGCTTTTTGGAGGAAGCATGGGATTTTAGGTAGGGGGTGGGGGCTTTGGAGTTTGGGAGAGCTCTTGACTAGCTGATTTGTTGGGGCACAGGTAGATTAAGGCCTGTTCTGAGTAGTAAGAAGCTGGTGTCTAACAATCATTGCTTCAGTGTTTGTGTTCTTATCTGCAAGAAGAAACCCACATTGATGCATCTGTCCTTTTACCTTACTTGGCGGATCATCCTCGAGCATTACTGATAATAATTTTCCTGTGGTCATTTGTGCTTTCAGCTTCACCTAGTCAAGTAGGTGACAAAACCATAAGAATGGTTTCACTTTTAATAATGTAGCCCTCTTTTACCGATTTCTTCTGGGATCGGAAAGCTGCATTTGCACAGTGAAGATGTTTAATTTCATTTTCAGTGTCGTCACTCTGAAAGAGATGACATCCTATTCATCCTATCCCGTGGATTACGGCATCAGCCTCCTCTCTGATCTCCCATCCTCCTGTCTCTCCCCACTTCAGTCTATACTTCACGCTGCTGCCCAGATCATCTTTGTGCAGAAACGCTCTGAGCATTGTACTCCCCTCCTCAAAAATCTCCAGTGGCTACCAGTCAACCTACGCATCAGGCAAAAATTTCTCACTCTTGGCTTCAAGGCTCTCCATCACCTCGCCTCCTCATTCATTCATTCATTCATTCAATTGTATTTATTGAGTGCTTACTGTGTGCAGAGCACTGTACTAAGCGCTTGGGAAGTACAAGTTGGCAACATATAGAGACAGTCCCTACCCAACAGTGGGCTCACAGTCTAGAAGGGGGAGACAGAGAACAAAACAAAACATATTAACAAAATAAAATAAATAGAATAAATATGTACAAATAAAATAGAGTAATAAATACATACAAACATATATACATATATACAGGTGCTGTGGGGAGGGGAAGGAGGTAAGGAGGGAGGGATGGAGGGGGGAGGAGGGGGAGAGGAAGGAGGGGGCTCAGTCTGGGAAGGCTTCCTGGAGGAGGTGAGCTCTCAGTAGGGCCTTGAAGGGAGGAAGAGAGCTAGCTTGGTGGATGTGCGGAGGGAGGGCATTCCAGGCCAGGGGGATGACGTGGGCCGGGGGTCGACGGAGGGACAGGCGAGAACGAGGCACAGTGAGGAGATTAGCGGCAGAGGAGCGGAGGGTGCAGGCTGGGCTGTAGAAGGAGGGAAGGGAGGTGAGGTAGGAGGGGGTGAGGTAATGGAGAGCCTTGAAGCTGAGGGTGAGGAGAATACCCACCTCACCTCCCTCCCTTCCCTCACCTCCCTTCTTTCCTTCTACAGCCCAGCCTGCACCCTCCACTCCTCTGCTGCTAACCTCCTCACTGGGCCTCGTTCTCACCTGTCTCGCCGTCGACCCCCGGCCCACGTCCTCCCCCTGGCCTGGAATGCCCTCCCTTCGCACATCCGCCAAGCTAGCTCTCTTCCTCCCTTCAAAGCCCTAGTGAGAGCACACCTCCAACAGGAGGCCTTCCCAGACTGAGCCCACTCCTTCCTCTCCCCCTCCTCATTCCCCCCGCCCTACCTCCTTCCCCTCCCCACAGCCCCTGTATATGTGTTTGTAAAGATAATAAATGCTATCATTATTATTTATTACTCTATTTTACTTGTACATAGTTACTATTCTATTTATTTTATTTTGTTAATATGTTTTGTTTTGTTGTCTGTCTCCCCCTTCTAGACTGTGAGCCCATTGTTGGGTAGGGACCGTCTCTATGTGTTTCCAACTTGCACTTCCCAAGCACTTAGTACAGTGCTCTGCACACAGTAAGCGCTCAATAAATACAATTGAATGAATGAATGAATGAATGAAAGAGATGGCTTCCTGAAGGCAGAAAATATTCCTCCTTCTCCAGCAACTTATTATAAATTTAAATCACCAAGAATGGAGCATGCTCACTGGTGTTTTAAAAGGATACCTTAGTCTTTAGTTTGATGAGACAATTCCACTTGTGTCTTTACCTCAGGAAACATAACAATGTTTGTGGAGATCTGCTTCTGAGTGACCACACCGTCCCGGACTAGCAGTGTGCTGAAGTGGTTACTGAAGTGGCTACTGAGATGGCTACCCTGGCAACTGGCTGGTGTTCCCAGGTATTACAAGCTCAGCTTCAGACCTCACACTTTGCTCCTCTAAGGCTAACCTGTTTATTGTACTTCCATCTCGACTATCTCACCACCAACCTGTTGCCAACAACCTGCTTCTGGCCTGGAACACCTTCCCACCTCATATCTGACAGGCAATTACTCTCCCCAGCTTCAAAACCTTACTGAAAGCACATCTCCTCCAAGAAGCCTTCCCTGACTAAGCCCTCCTTTCCTCTTCTCCCACTCCCTTCTGCATCACCCTGACTTACTCCCTTTATTCTTCCTCCCTCCCAGCCCCACAGCACCTACCATGTGCAAAACACTGTTCTAAGCGCTGGGAAGATTACAAGGTGATCAACTTTGGGAGAAGACCCAAAGTTGGCGGGTTGCTGGGGGATGAAGAGGAACCGCGCCAATGATCGACGAGTTACCGTAAGTCACTCGGGTTCCCGTAAGCCATCGATTTCCAAACGTAAGAATTTTAACTTTATAAGGCATTCCAGTAGCCACCCTCCAGGTTTTTTAGGCCCTGGAGAGCACACCGGTTGTGGTTGGGAATCGTTTTCTCCCAGGATCTGAATCTCAGATCAAAGAGGTAAAGGATTGCTTTCTCTAACAGACCATGGGATCTCAGCTGGTATTTATACCTTCCTCTGAGATAGAAATAAGGAAATCAGTTTGTGAAAGACCATGGGTTCTCTCGAGGCATCCCTGACCTGGGGATGCCCTTTCTCCCCCCTCCGCCCCCCCATCCCCACAGCACCTGTATATATGTTTGTACTTATTTATTACTCTATTTATTTATTTTATTTGTACATATTTATTCTATTTATTTTATTTTGTTAATATGCTTTGTTTTGTTCTCTGTCTACCCCTTCTAGACTGTGAGCCCAATGTTGGGTAGGGACCGTCTCTATATGTTGCCAGCTTGGACTTCCCAAGCGCTTAGTACAGTGCTCTGCACACAGTAAGCACTCAATAAGTACGATTGAATGAATGAATGAATGAAATCATTTCGTAACAGACCATGGGTTCTCAGCTGGTATTTATACCTTCCTCTGAGACAGAAATAAGGAAATCAGTTTGTGAAAGACCATGGATTCTCTCGAGGTGTCCCTGACCTGGGGATGCCCTTTCTACCCGCTCCGCCCCCAACTTCTAGACTGTGAGCCCACTGTTGGGTAGGGACCGTCTCTATGTGTTGCAAACTTGTACTTCCCAAGCGCTTAGTACAGTGCTCTACACACAGTAAGCACTCAATAAATACGATTGAATGAATGAATATCTTTAACATTTATTTATATTCATGTCTCTCTCCCGCTCCAGACTGTAAACTCATTGTGGGCAGTGAATGTATCTGTTATAGTGTACTCTCTCAAGCATTTAGTACAGTGCTCTGCACACAGTAAGCACTCGGTGAATAAGATTGACTTTGGCTCCATGCAGTAGTCATCATGGTGGCAAATGGGCACTCTGGCATGTACTTTGCTATGTGCTGTACTGCCTACTCACTCCTGGCACCTCCTACCCCATCTGGCACACAACTGGCAAGGACAAGAGAGTGAAAATGGCACTGCCTCAACTGCTAGCATTATTCTCAACAGGAGTTTGGTCCCAAAGTCTTTGGGGCTACACTGAGACTGCCCTGCCATTCTCAAGGAGAAGCTGGGCTACCATCCAACCCCATCTGCTCCCTCGCCAGTGTATTCCTGGTGCCTGGAAGGTCTGAGAATCCCAGAGAGTGATATCACTGACCCCCTGGCCAAGCTGGAATATAACAAAGCTGATCCAGCCCAGGATAACATTGGACTGATGGGAAGCCTGGGACTGTTGGACTTTGGCCTGCCACAACCAACCAATCAATCAATCAATAAATGGTATTTATTGAGCATTTATTGATGATGATGATGATGGTATTTGTTAAGTGCTTACTGTATGCCAGGCACTGTATTAAGTGCTGGAGTAGATACAAGTGTATCAGGTGCAAGGTAATTTGGTTGGACACAGTCCCTGTCCCACATGGATTCACAGTCTTAATCCCCATTTTACAGATGAGGTAACTGAGGCTCAGAGAAGTAAAGCAACTCGCCTAAGGTCACACAGCAGACAAGTAAGCAGCATGGCTCAGTGGAAAGAGCATGGGCTCTGGAGTCAGTGGTCATGGGTTCAAATCCCGGCTCTACCAACTGTCAACTGTGTGACTTTGGGCAAGTCACTTAACTTCTCTGGACCTCAGTTACCTCATCTGTAAGATGGGGATTAAAACTGTGAGTCCCCCATGGGACAACCTGATCACCTTGTAACCTCCCCAGTGCTTAGAATAGTGCTTTTCACATAGTAAGTGTTTAACAAATACCATCATTATTATTATTAAGTAGTACATCCAGGGTTAGAACCCAGATCCTTCTGATTCCCAGGCCCATGCTCTATCCACTAGGTCATGCTGCTTCTCTGTCATATGTACATAAGTGCTTCAGGCAGGGGATGGTGTAAATATCCAGTGCTTAAGGGGTACAGATCCAAGTAGATAGGTGAGGTAGGAGGGAGGGTAAATAAGGGAAATGAGTTGCGTGGGCTAGGTGTTTGGGGAGTCAGTGATTCATTTCATAAATTCTACTTCCTATCAGGCCCGATGAGAAGACTGAAAATGGCTCCCAATCTGTCACTTACTTCAGTTCTTAATTTATATTGTTGTTGTTGCTCTCTCATATTATTTCAAAGTTTCCTTGTCTGTCCATCACATTCCTTCTCCACTTTCTCCCTTTATTTTCATATTGTGAGCCCCGTGAGGGCCAAGGATCAGGTCTAATTTTCCCCCATTATTTTCTTTCCTAGTGTTTAGGACAGTGCTCTGCATTCAGTAAGTGCTCAATAAATACTACCGAATAAATAAATGATGGGGCACTCCATCATCCATGTTAAATAACGGTGGCAAATTTCAGAGGGCATTTGAAATTTCACAAGGCATGGGAAAGTGCTAGGGTCAGGTTCTGGAATTTCCTTTCCTACCTGAAAACAAAAGGAAAGCTTTAATAATAATAATTATAGAAGCAGTGGCCTAGTGGAAGAAGCACAGGCTTTGTAGTCAGAGGACCTGGGTTCTAATCCGAACTACACCACTTGTCTGCTGTGTGACCTTGGGCAAATCACTTAACTTCTCTGTGCCTCAGTTACCTCATCTGTAAAATGGGGATTAAGACTATAAATCCCATATGGGACATGGACTGTGTCCAATCTGTTTGGCTTGTGTCTACCCCAGTGCTTATTAAAGTGCCTGTCTCATATTAGGCACTTAAGAAAGACCATTAAAAAAAATAGTGGTATTTGTTGAGGACTTTACTCTGTGCCAAACACTGTACTAAGTATTGGGGTAGATACAAGATAATCAGACTGGACAAAATCCATTTCCCATAAGAAGCAGCGTGGCTCAGTGGAAAGAGCACTGGCTTTGGAGTCAGAGGTCAAGGGTCCAAATCCCAGCTCCGCCAGTTGTCAGCTGTGTGACTTTGGGCAAGTCACTTAACTTCTCTGTGCCTCAGTTACCTCATCTGTAAAATGGGGATGAAGACTGTGAGCACCCCCATGGGACAACCTGATCTCCTTGTAACCTCCCCAGTGCTTAGAACAGTGTTTTGCACATAGTAAGCACTTAATAAATGCTATTATTATTATTATTATTATTATTATTATTATATGGGACATACAGTCTAAGGCCTTCTGGCTTGTCTGCTGCCCCCTTTAAATAATAAGCTCCTTTAGCACAGAAAGTGCATGTGTTGCTAACATTATACTCTCCTAAAAATTTAGTTCAGTACTTTGCCATCATTGATTGATGGATTGATTGAAAATCATGGTTCAGATTAAATTTGATCATGAAGTGCTGGCTTTGCATTTAAGAGGCTTAAGGTCACAAAGCAAGCAGTTGGCAGAGCAATTGGTGGAGCCAGAATTAGAACCCAGGTCCTCTGACTCCCAGGACTGTGCTCTTTCCTCTAGGTCACATTGCTTTTCTGTTCCACCATCATACCCCAACTCACCTCTTCATTCCTTTCAAGGAAATTTTGCTGTGCCTTGTTCTCACCTCTACCATCCCTGATCCTTTCCCACATCCTTCCTCCTGCCTGGATTCCTTCCCTCCTCAAATCAAAGAGAAGTAGCATTGCCTATTGGACAGAGCATGGGCCTGGCAGTCAGAGGACCTGGATTCTAATTCTGACTCCGCCACTTGTGTGCTCTGTGACCTTGGGCATGTTATATCACTTCTCTGTGTCTCAGTGACCTCATCTATAAAATGGGGATTGAGACTGTGATCCCCATGTGGGACATGGACTTCATCAAATCTGTTTATCTTATATCTACTCCAGCTCTTAGTACAGTACCTGGCACAATAGTAAGCACTTAACAAATAAGTTTAAAACAAAATCTGCCAGACCACTGCTTTCTCCAGCATGGCCCAGTGGCAAGAGCTTGGGCTTGGGAGTCAGACGACCTGGGTCCTAATCCCGGCTCCACCACTTTGTCTGCTGTGTGAGTTTGGGTAAGTCATTTCACTTCTCTGTGCCTCATTTACCTCATCTTTAAAATGTGGATTAAGACTGTGAGCCTCACGTAGGACAACCTGACTACCTTGTATCCACCCCAGTGCTTAGAAGAGTGCTTGGAACATAGTAAGCACTAAACAAATACCATAATAATAATTATTATTATGTTTAAAACAGAAAAAATGAATAATAATCAATTCCTCTCTCAAGTAAATGAGAAATTTGTCCTGGATTTCTATAAGCTGTCTCTGCTGGTGGAACAGGAGCTTGAGGGTGGGGAGGGGAGGGGGTTTTCTGGCAGGGTTTAGGAGAGAACAACTGAATGGTTTTTGTGTGAGTGACCCTCATTGGTAAGATTTAGGACATTACATTAGGACATCTTTTATTTTCAACAATAGCTATAATTATCCATTCAGTGCATCTACTGTGAAAGTGTTATCCTATCTCACGGATGGACCCCTCTGTTTGGCTGGTGAACAAAGATGGTGGGAATTCACATGGTTCCTGACATCTCATTTTGGCCAATAATACCATTTCAGATTCCTTTTTTGAATTTAAGGGAAGCGTTAACTACAAATCTTTTTTACTTCCCCAGAACAAATCATCGTATATAACAAATGGAACTAAGATGTTAGGTGCTTTGTTCTCAAATTAGACTTATCAGAACCATAAAGGGTGGGTTTGGGTGACATGGCTATCTCACCCAATCTCCAGTTTTCCCTCCCACTATGATATCCTGTACTTTTGGTATTGATTAAACCGCTTTGTTTGGCACTCCTATGAAACCGCCTTCTCCAATGTATTCACTGCCTTCCTCATTTACAATTTCACTTAGGACCCAGCAATTCAGCTCCCAGCAGACAGACACCTCATTATTTACCAAACTTGAACTGGGACTATTTTTCTGTTTCTTGGAAACTTCTCTCAAGGGCTCCATAATCCTTTCTCTGATGAAAACAGTTGCTCCTGTTGAGCGAAATTCCGCTTATGGCACTGACACAGACTGTGTTGTTCTCTCACTTGAAGAGATTTTTTTTTTTACTCCATTTAACATGTTTTTCAGCCAAGCTCAATGGACCAGAGATGCCTATTCAGAAGCCACCTGGTCAGCAGCAGTTGATTCTTTCATACAAAATTAGATTCTTTACTTGAAGGCTTAAATATTGGAACCTACCAAACTCAGTAAACTTAAAAGACTTGCATCAGAGCCAGCTATAGGATACTAAGGAATCACTCAAAGACCAAGAGCTCATGACGCAAGTCAGCGGTGGCTACAGCCATTGTAAGTTGAACAAAGACAGTCCAAATGGCCTCATGCAGTTGCCTGCAAAGAGGCAGTCTATGAGGAGTTCATAGAAGGATTTGCTTGTTACCTTTCAGACAGAGAGAAAGTCAAGGGCCAGCTAAGGATGGCATTAAAGGCTGGAAATACTTCAGTCAATCCCATTCAGCATTTTGAGGTAGAATTCGATTTTGCAGTCAATTCTACAATGACATGGGGTTACGTTCTAGACGAACCCCTTACTAAAAAAAAACGAGTGCCGTACTATGCAAGCCTTGACCAGTGCTGCTTATATGCACGCACTCAGTCTATCAGTAGTATTCATTAAGTACTTACTGTGTGCAGAGCACTGGAAGTATTTGGAAGGGTACAATAAAGTTGGTAGACACAGTTCCTCCCACAAGAAGGTTATAATCTAATCTAATAATAATTATGGTATTTGTTAAGTGCTTACTATGTGCCAGGCACTGTACTAAGTGCTAGTGGGGGAGAAAATCATTAAAATAAATTTCAGATAGGGAAGGTGGCAGGATGTAAGGCTATGTAATTAAATGTTGTCGACTTTAGAAAGGGGTGATTATCATGTGCTCACACAGATCCAAGTGTGTAGGCGGTGCAGAAGGGAGAGTGAGGAGAGGAAATGAGGTCTTGGTCGGTGAAGGCCTCTGAGAGGAGATGTGATCTTAGGAGGGCTTTGAAAGTGGGTAAGTGATGGTCTGTCAGATACAAAGGGGCAGGGAATTACAGGCCAGGGGAAAAGGGGCTGGCAGTGAGATGGATGAGATCTAGGCACTATGAGTCAGTTGATGCTAGAGGAGTGAAGTATGTGTGTTGTGTTGTAGTGGGAGATTAGGGAGGTGAGGTAGAAGGGGTAGAGCTGATTGAGTGCCTTAGAACCTATAATAAGAAATTTCTGTTTAATGTGAAGGTGGATGAACAACCACAATGCTTGACACATAGTAAGCACTTGAATGCCATCATCATTTTCATCATCACTGGAGGCTCTTGAGGAGAGGGGAGATGTGGACTGAGTATTTTTTTTTTTTTTAGAAAAATGATTCAGTCAGCAGAGCGAAGAGGCTTCCTACACTAAGCTACATTCTAACCAGAAAGATAAATGGTATTGGAATAAAGTTTTTCTAATTCCCCAAAGACATTCTACTGGAATTGCATAGTGAAAATATGCACTTTGGCAAAACTGGCTGACTATTTTATTATAGTGTTTTCTGACATTTGTTTGTGACAATCTTAGCGAAAGGTACAAGGGTATTGAGTTTCGTGGGGTCCTTGGTCCTGATCTAAGAAAGTGAGGAGGGGAGAGGCATACACAGTAGAAAATAAATTAAGGGAAACTTCAGTTTAAAAACCCTACAAAAGCAATAGCAATGAGAAATCCATCAGTACAATATGAGATGAGAAGATGTTTCTCGGAATCCTCAACACTACGGTCAAGATTGCCCTGTATCAAAATCGTCACAACCATTGCTATGCTCTATCAGTTATCTTTCCAATATTCTAATAGTTATTTAAATTTTCTAGCAGTTATTGTTATAATATTCTAGATTATTCCAATTTTATAATAGTTATAGTTCCAATATTCTAATAGTTATCATTCCAATGTTGTAACTGTCATTGGTTTGAAACTTTCTTTCATGAATGCCTTAACCTTCTCAAGTCCTCTCATTTCCCTTTCTCTAATTAACCCACCCCTAGTCCTCTCATCCAGCACCCCCCTACTCCCAACCCCTTCCCAAACACCAGCCCTCCTCAGTTCACTTCCTTCCAACACTTTCCTACCCCTCCCAATGTCCACTACCCCAGCACCTCCCTCAAAGTCTCAGCCAAGTATGGCCCACAGAACCTAGCTCCATCATGGGTAAGTTTCCCTTGACTTATTCCTGACCTAGTTACTGCTCTTCCTTGCCACCCCTGAAATCTGCCTCTCCCCAGATTCCATCACATTTAATTTATTCAATCATATTTATTGAGCACATACTGTGTGCAGAGCACTGTACTAAGCACTTGGGAGAGTACAGTATAACAATAAACAGACACATTCCGTGCCCAAAATGAGCTTACAGTTTAAAGGACACTGCCTCCGCTGCCACTCTCTTCAGAGGAGTCAGTCAATCACATTTATTAAGCGCTTACTGTGTGCAGAGCACTGTACTAAGCACTTGAAGCAGCATGGTTTAGTGGATAGAGCACAGACCTGGCTTATATTCCAGGTTCCACCACATGTCTGCTGTGGGCAAGTCACTTAACTTCTCTGGGCTTCAGTTACCTCATCTGTAAAATGGGGATTGAGAGTGTGAGCCCCATGTAGAACAGGGGCTGTGTCCAACCAGATTAAGTTGTATCTACCTTAGTACTTTGAACAGTACTTGGCACATAGTAAGAACTTAACAAGTACCATAATTATTTTTATTACTGGGGGAATACACCATAACAATAAACAGATACATTCCCTGCCCCCAACGAGCCTACAGTCTAGGCCTCGAGAAGCAGGGTGGCTCAGTGGAAAGAGCACGGGCTTGGGAGTCAGAGGTCACGGGTTCTAATCCTGACTCTACCACGTGTCAGCTGTGTGACTTTGGGCAAGTCGTTTCACTTCTCTGTGTCTGTTACCTCATCTGTAAAATGGAGATTAAGACTCTGAGCCCCATGTGGGAAAACTGATTACCTTGCATCCCCCCAGTGCTTAGAACAGTGCTTGGCATATAGTAAGTGCTTAAAAAATACCATCATTATTATTACAGTCTAGTGTCTTCATCATCTTCCACTCCTCAAGACTCAAAAACAAAGGGGGAGGAGTCTGCATCCTTCTAGCTCCCCAGTCCTTCCCTCTTCCCATACCCTCTTCAACTCTCCCATATTTCCCAAAGGTAGTTCAAGAGTAGAACACCAATCTCCTCTCAAAATCTACCCCGTCACCTGCACCTCCAGCCCCAACTTTTCCTATCTAATCAAAACATTTGTTCCCTCACTTCTTCCCTCACTGAACACCATTTTAAACCCTTCAGTTTCCACTGACTCCTTCCCCGCTGTTTTCAAACAGGCTCACATATACCCTATCCTAAGAAAAAAAACTTCCTTGACTCCACAGCTCTCTCCAGGTTTCACCCCATCTCCCTCCTACTATTCTTCTTGTGAGGTGTCTACCTACACCCACTGTCTACACTTCCTCTCCTCCAGTTCTCTCCTTGACCCTCTCCAATCTGGCTTCCGCCCCCTTCATTCCAAGGAAATTGTTCTCTCTAAGGTCACCTTCTTCTTGCCAACCCCGACAGCCTTGACTACATATGAATCCTCCTAAACCTCTCAGCTGCCTTTGATATTATGGATCGTCCCTTTCTACAGGAAACATTAGCTTGGCTTCACTGGCACTGTAGTCTCCTGGTTCTCCTCCTGTCTTTCTGATCACTCTTTTTCAGCCTTTTTTTGCGGGCTCCTCCTCTGCCTCCCACTTCTAACTGTGGGAATCCCTCGAGGCTCAGTTCTGGGTCCCTTTCTATTCTCCATCCTCATTCATTCCCTTGGAGAGCTCATTCACTTTTGTGGCTTCAGCTATCATCTCTAGGCTGATGATTTCCAACTCTACCTCTCCAGCCCTGATCTTTCTCCTTCTCTGCAGTCTTGCATTTCTTCCAGACTTTTGTTCAGGTCTATCTGGATATCCTACTGACATGTCAAATTTAATATGTCCAAAACAAAACTCTTCATCTTCCCACCCAAACCCTGTCCTTCTCCATCTTTCCCATCACCATAGACAACAGCACTATCCTCCCTGGTTTATGTGCTCGTAACCTTGGCATTATCCTCAACCTATCTTTCTCATTCAATCCACATATTCAAATCCTGTCAGCTCTACCTTCACATCACTAAACTCCATTCTTTCCTTTCCATCCAAAGTGCTACTGTGCTTATCCATGCACTTATATCCCACCATGACTACTGCATCAGCTTCCTCACTGACTTCTCTCTCTCCTGTCCATACTTGACTCTGCTGCCTGGATCATTCTTCTAAAAAAATTCAGTCCATTCCTCAAGAAACCCCAGAGGTTGACCGTTCACCTTGCATTAAAAGGAAACTCCTTAGCATCGGCTTTAAAGCACTCTATCAGCTCTCCCCTTCCTACCTTACCTCACTGATTTTCTACTACAACCCAGCCTGCAGTCTTCGCTCCTATAATACTAACTTACTCACTGTACCTTGATTTTATGTATCTTTCTGCTGACTCTTTGAGCAAGCCAGTCCTTTGGCCTGGAACTCCCAACCTCTCCTTATAAGAATAATAATGATATTAAGCACTTTCTCTGTGCCAGGCACTGTTGTAAGAGCTGGGGTAGATACAAGACAGTTAGATTAGACACAGTCTCTGTCCCACTTAGGACTTACCATTTTAATCCCCATTTTACAGTTAGGGGAACTGAAACCCAGAGAAGTGAAAGCCTTGCCCAAGGTCACACCGCAAAGTGGCAGAGCCAGGATTAGAACTCATGACCTCCTGACTCCCAGGCCCAAGCTCTATCCACTACGCCATGCTGCTTCTCATATCTGACAGGCTACCACTTTCCCCACCTTCAAAGCCTTATTAAGATCATTTTTTCTCCAAGAGGTCTTCTCTGATTGAGCCACTTTTCCTCCACTTCTTTCTGTGTCACCTATGCACGTTCATTCCACCCTCAATCCCACAGCACATTTGTACATATCCCTAATTTACTGTCTTGACTGTCTTCCCCTCTAGATGAAAAGTTCTTTTTGGGCAGGGGACATGACTACCACCTTAGAGAAGTAGCATGGTTTAGTGGAAAGAGACAGGCTTGGAAGTCAGAGGTCTTGGGTTCTAATCCCGGTTCCGCCACTTGTCAGCTCTGTGACTTTGGGCAAGTCACTTAACTTCTCTGTGTCTGTTATCTGTAAAATGGGGATTAAGATGGGAGCCCCATGTGGAACAACCTGATTACTTTGTATCTACCCCAGCACTTAGAACAGTGCTTGGCACATAGTTAGTGTTTAACAAATACCATCATTATTGTTACCAGCTCTATTATGTTGTACTCTCCTAAGTGCTTAGTACAGTGCTCTGCATACAGTAAAATACTTTAAACTCAAATGTGCAGCATATCCTTTATGGAATAAGATATGGTTACGTGTGTTCTAAGAAGCTGAAGATGCCAGTTACGTGTTCTGGAAGATTCAATAGGTAATTTTTGCCAGTGGGCCAGTGGGCCACTGGGCCCCAGACTTGAGGAGCAGCATGGCCTAGTGGATGGAGCCTGGGTCTGGGATTCAGAAGGATCTTGGTTCTAATCCCAGTTTCCAACATTTGTCAGCTGGGTGACCTTGGACAAGTTACTTAACTTCTCTGCAGTTTATCTCATCTGTAAAATGGGAATTAAGACTATGAGCCCCATGTGGGACATAGACTGTGTCCAACTTTATATCTACCCCAGCTCTTAGCACAGTTCCTGAAACATAGTAACCACTTAACAAATACAATTTTAAAAAAGACATAGTTGCAGAAAATAACTACAACATACCCTCATTGAACCTGCATCAGTCCAGGATGGATGATCTGGTCACTTTAACATGGCTCAGTGGAAAGAGCATGGGCTTGGGAGTCAGAGGTCATGGGTTCTAATCTCGCTTCTCCACTTGTGATCTGTGTGACCTTGGGCAAGTCACTTAACTTCTCTGGGCCTCAGTTCCCTCATCTGTAAAATGGGGATAAAGACTGTGAGCACCAAGTGGGACAACCTGATTCCCTTGTATCTACCCCAGCGCTTAGAACAGTGCTCAGTACATAGTAAGCACTTAACAAATGCCATTATTATTATTATTATTGTTATTATTCTGCAACTGCTTAAGGAGTAGTTTCACACATACCAACATCAGAGCAAAGGTCTCCCAAGGAAAAGTATTCCCACATATTTCCAACTAAAGGGAAGGGATTAGTATTGTTGACGTCATCAGAAGAGGTTTCCTGTGAGAAGGTATTCCTGGAGGAATTTCTTTTGATAAAAGTTTACCACATGTTGCCCACAGACTATCAGCAAAAGGAAGGAGGAACTTGGTCATTGTGCAGGACTCTTTGATGGACTAGGAACTAAGAGGAAAAGTCTGGGGAACATTTGGCCTTTTCGTTTTTATTTTATTTTGTGGTATTTGTTAAGCACTTACAATGTGCCAGGCACTGTACTAAGCACTGGGGCAGATACAAGCTAATCAGATTGGACACAGTCTATGTCCCACTTGGGGCTCACAGTCTTAATCCCCATTTTATAGATGAGGTAAGTGAAACACAGAGAAGTTAAGTGACTTGCTCAAGGTCACACAGCAGACGAGTGATAGAGCCTTTTCTTTGGCTATAGAAGGCACAGGTCTTTGCTGCAAAACTGCCTGTCTACCAGATTATGCTGGAACATTGCACCGTAGCTTGGATAAACAGTGGACCTCTTTAATGAAGAGGATCTGTAGAAAGCTTTGCTCCTGCTGTGTGGTTCATTTGGTAATGGTAACCTAACGGGACAGTCCTGGTACCCCAGGGGGTCAGTGGTAACAATAGTAAACCTCCAACTCCATTTCAGCCAGGAGGGAATGCCCTCCAAAGTTCAGATAAATTTACTGAAGTATTTTTGGAATTAAGGTATCCAGAAATATGAGACCTTCGATTCAGCAGCAAGAAACCTAGAGAAACAGTATAACCAGGTGGAAAGAGCACAGGGCTGGGATTCAAATGATCTGTGTTCTAATCCCTGCTTCACCAATTGCTTTCTGTGTGACCTTGGACAAGTTACTTAACTTTCCTGTACCTCAGTTTCCTTAACTGTAAAATGGGATTCAATACCTGTTTTCCCTTTTAATTTAGACTGTGAGCCCTACGCAGGGCAGGGACTGTGTCCAACCTGATTAATTATATCTACCCCAGCATTTAGAATAGTGCTCTAGATTGCAAACTCATTGAGGGCAGGGAATGTGTGTTCTGTTATGCTGTTTCCTCCCAAATGCTTAAAACAGTGCTCTGCACATGTGTCAAAATATGATTGATTGATTGGCACATCTTGTCTTGTCTAATGCTGTCAAATAGTCTCCAACCAATAGCGACTTCATGGACACATCTCTCCCAGAATGTCCCACTCTCCATCTGCAATCATTCTAGCAGTGTATCCATAGAGTTTTCTTGGTGAAAATATGGACATGCTTACTGCTGCCTTCTTCCATGCAGTAAACTTGAGTCCCCGCCCTCGGTTCTCTCCTGTGCCACTGCTGTCCAGCACAGGTGAGTTTTAATTTGTAGCCGATGGCCTTCCACTCACCAGCCACTGCCCAAGATGGGAATGGAATGGACAGGCCTCTGCTTGACTCTCCCTCCCATATCTGAGACTGGTAGATACTGGAAACTCTCCAGGTGCAATCCTGGGAGGGGTGATTGACGCTTAGTAAGTGCTTAATAAATACCATAAAATACCTAAGCAGAACCAAACTTTACCTTTCTGGTGGGAGGTGGTGTTTAATGCTGAAAGTCACCCCGGTCTTGTTTTTGTTTATATGTTAATCTTCTAATAGGGCTGTGACTATTTAGTCAATCAATCAATCAATCAATGGTATTTATTGAGTGCTTACTGTGTGCAGAGCACTGTACTAGTGGTTGGGAGAGTACGTTATAACAGAGTTTGTGGAAAAGTTTCCTGTCTGCATTGAGTTTACAGTCTGGTTTAGAGTGAATTTATTGCCTGAGGTTGCCATATGGAGATGCACTGGCTTTGAAGAGGTTCTGGGGCTCTAATTGCCCACACCTCTCTGAATACTGATTTTTACCTTTCATTCTGTTTTCCTCTTGCTCTCTCTTATCTTTATTACTACTGCTTAGTACAATTCTCTACAAAGGAAAGTGTTTAATGAATACTATTGATCAATCAGTCAATCAATTTGAGTGCTTACTGTATGTACTGTACTGTGTGCACTGTGCACTGTACTAAGCACTGGGGAGAGTACACTACCACAGAGTTAGTAGACATGTTCCCTGCCCACAGTAAGCTTACAGTTTAGAAGAGGAGGCTATATTACTACTAACCAAAGTATTTTGATATGTGCCCTAACACTTATAAAAACCTTTAATGATAGTAATGATAATTGTTAAGCACTTACTGTGTACCGAGCACTGTATTAAACGCTAGGGTAGATTTAAGATAATCAGGTTAGACACTGTCCCTGTCCCACGTGGGGTTAACAAGTGGAGAAGGAAGCTGGTATCTTGGAGTTTCCTCATCCTGGAAAGATGAAATGATTTTAGGCTCCTCTATCCCCTTTACTATCTAATCCTTTACTATCTAATTTCAACTAATCAATGGCATTTATTGAGTGCTTAGTCTGTGCAGAGCACTGTACTAAGCTCTTGGGAGAGTACAACGTTAAAAAGGTGGTCTTCTCCAGGTTTCTTCCTGCCTACCAAGAGCCTACAGACTAGAGTGGGGAGACAGATGTTAATATAAATAAATAAATTTTGGTTATGCACATAAGTGCTGTGGGGCTGAGGGAGGGGTAGATAAAGAGTGTCCAGCCAAGTGAAAGGGTGAGGCAGAAGGGAGTGGGAGAAGAGGAAATGAGGGCTTAGTAGGGTAAGGCCTCTTGGAGGAGATGTGCTTTTAATAAGGCTTTGAAGGTGCAAAGAGTGACCCTCTGTCAGATATGAAGAGGGAGGGCATTCCAGGCCAGAGGCAGGATGTAGCTGAGAGGTTGGCATTGGAGGAGCGAGGTCTATGGTGACTGAATACTTTAAAGTCCATGTTATTTGACCTAGGGCTAGTCACTTTCCTTCTCCGGTCCACAGTTTCTCCATCTGTAAGACGAGAATCCTCATATTTAGAAACTGAGCCCCTGTGGGACAGGGACTGTGTCCAACCTGATTACCTTGCATCTACCCCAGACCTTAGTACACTGTTGGATTAGGTGCTTAATGAATACACAATTATTATTATTATTATTATTATTATTATTATTATTATTATTATTATTATTATTATCTATTTGCTTCTCCTCAACTCCCACTCCCTTCTGCATCACCCTGACTTGCTCCCTTTGCTCTTCCCCGCTCCCAGTCCCAAAACACTTATGTATTTATCTGTCATTTTATTTATCCTTTTACTCTTCCCCAGTCCCATCCCCAAAGCACTTATGCACATATCTGTGATTTTATTTATTTGTATTGATGTCTGTCTCCCCAACTCTAGACTGTGAGATCATTGTGGGCAGGAAATGTCACTGTTTATTGTTGTATTATATTTTCCCAAGTGCTTAGTACAGTGCTCTGTGCACTGTAAGTGCTCAATAAATACAATTGAATGAATGAATGAATTTGCTTCTGCAATTTGAGGACTACACCAGGGGACCCTGTCCCAAGAGATGGGGATATGTTTGCAAATTGGCAATGAAGAAGTCACTTAAAAAGTTATTGAAAAGGTGAGAGTGGTTTACGGGGAAGAAGGAAAAGATGAGAAGCCATAGCAGTTTAGGTAAGTGTGAGACGGCTCATAAAAGTGTCCATAGCTGATGGATTCCTTGATAATAATAATGGCATTTATTAAGCGCTTACTATGTGCACTGTTCTAAGTGCCAGGAGGGTTACAAGGTGATCAGGTTGTCCCTCGTGGGGCTCACAGTCTTAATCCCCATTTTACAGATGAGGGAACTGAGGCACAGAGAAGTTAAGTGATGTGCCCAAAGTCACACAGCTGACAATAGGCATAGCTGGGATTTGAACCCATGACTTTTAGACTGTGAGCCCACTGTTGGGTAGGGACTGTCTCTATGTGTTGCCAATTTATACTTCCCAAGCACTTAGTACAGTGCTCTGCACATAGTAAGTGCTCAATAAATACGATTGATTGATTGATTGATTGACTTGTGACTCCAAAGCCCAGGCTCTTTCCACAGAGCCACGCTGCTTCTCTGTTTAGCTTATCTTCTGCAAGACCTGCCCATTTACATTTTAGGGAGTATTTGCCATTTGAATACCCATTCTGCCTCAACCCAAACCAACCTAGTTAAGTGGAATGAGGGTGGGTCCAAAGGGCAGCAGAGCTAGAGAAGGACGGAGAGAATGGAGAAAAGATAAAGGAGAGAAGGGGAGAAAGAAAAAAGGAAAGAAGGGCAAAAGGAGTGGGGGAGATAAAGAAAGGAAAAAGAAGAGGGAGAGAAGGGGATAGGGAGAGAGAGGGAGTTAGGGAGAGAGGTCATGCCACCCATCAGTTACTTTGACACTCATATGTGTATCTGTTTATTTGCTGGTTATTTATTGAAGTGTCGGTATCATTTGCCAGCTGCTTGCAGGGATAGTCCAGGACAGTCAGGCCAGGTCAGAACTGTTTCTGCTCTGCTCTCCTACAGTGCTGTCAGGGCATAGGCAGGTTGCTTCCACTTGCTCACCTTGGTTATCTGACCAGCACTCAACCAACCTTCCCTAGCTGGAACCATTCCTGATGGCTTCTTGGTCTGCTTCAGTTTTACTAACCAGTCCACAAAAATCCTAACCAGTGCTCCCGGGTAGGAACTAGGTAAATAATGATGATGAGGCTAATTATGGGATTAGTTAAGTGCTTACTGTGTGCCAAGCACTGTACTAAGGCATGGGGTAGAGTCAAGATAATCAGGTCCCACATGGGGCTCACAGCCTAAGAGGAAGAGTAGGTATTGAATCCCCATTTTACAAAAAAAGTAACTGAAGCATAGATAGGTGAAGTGACTTGCCCTACATCACACAGCAGACAAGTGGTGGAGGTGGGATTAGAACCCAGGTCCTCTGACTCCCAGGCCCATGCTCTTTCCACTAGGCATTACTGCTTCTCACTAACCCATGACTTGATAGGTTTGGAACAAAGAGAGGTGCAAGAAGCTTTGTGGATTCAGCAGCTGGCTGGGGAAAAAAGCCAATTATATACCTAGTTACCAATCATTTAATTTATCAATCAAGGGTCTTTACTGAGAGCTTACTGTGTGCAGAGCATTGTACTACAAACTTGGGAGAGTACAATGCAACAAAATTGGTACACATAACCCCTGCCCACAAGGAATTTACAGTCCACGGAGGGAAACAGACATTTTTCTTAGTGAATTTGATGTTTGCTGCACCTGAGACTTTTCTCTTTTGCCTCTTTGTCTCTCTTCCCATACAAAACTTTTGAAAAATCTAGTCAGCATAGGGAAACGGAAGAGACTTCTCTCCTTTTTGTCACCCTTTTAAACTTTTTCTACCTACTTTCCTTTAGCCCCAGTTCTTACTCCATTACAAGCTCCCAGTGACACCATTCAGGTTGAAGGTGCTGAAGTACAGGTTCAGCTACCGCGGAGACATGGAATTTTCCAGTACAGCACTGTCACGTAACAGGGGATGTGCCAGAAACCTCCAGGAAATGGCCAATAATAAATGATGATCCAGATAATGATTATGGTACTCTTTAAGTGCTTAATATGTGTCAAGAACTGTTTTAAGTGCTGGGGTAGATACCATTAATCAGGTCAGACACAGTTCCTGTCCCACATAGGGCTCACAGTCTAAGTAAGAGGGAGAACAGGCACTGAATCCCCATTTTACAGATGAGGCAACTAAGACACTGAGAAATGAAGTAAGTTGGCCAAGTTCACCCAGCAGGGAAATGGTAGAGCTGGGATAAGAACCCAGGTCCCCTGACTCTCAGGCCCATACTCGAGCCACTAGGCCATGCTCCCTTTCATAATAATAATAATAATAATAATAATAATAATAATAATAAATAGTAGTAGTAATTCATCTCTTTCAGGAGGTCTACCCTGATTTTTCCTCATATTGTAGCCTCACAATTGTTACTTCAGCTTGGCCTAGTGGCTAGAGCATGGGTCAGGGGGTCAGAAGGTCTAATCCTGTTCTATTCTAAACCATTTCTAATCCTGGTTCCCCCACTTGTCTGCTGTGTGAGCTTGGGCAAGTCACTTCACTTCTCTGTGCCTCAGTGACCTCATCTGTCAAATGGGATTGAGACTGGGAGCCCCACGTGGGACAGGACTGTATCCAACCCTATTTGCTGCATTCATCCCAGTGCTTAGGACAGTGCCAGGCATTCATTCATTCAATTGTATTTATTGAGCGCTTACTGTGAGCGCTCACTGTACTAAGCACTTGGAAAGTACAATTCGGCATGTATTTTATGGAGTAGTCTAGTGTTTCCCTCGTGCTTAGTACAGGGCACTGTCCACAGTAGGCATTCAGTAAATACTATTGATTGATTAACAGACCAAAATTATTTACAAAGCGTGGAAGCATGAGGAAGGATAAGGTTATAACACAATATATAATAATGTATATCAAGATGAAATAGCTGAATAAATATTGAAATTACAGACCTATAATATAAATTTCAATTTATATATATTTGAATGGGGCCCATCAGGGATATTTCAGGTGGAAGAATGGAATTGTATAATTTAAAACTGTCTCATTTAAAGTAGGACATATTGTCACATTTACCTGATATTCTGCCTGGTTTCTAATTCCTGGATTCTAATCCCTACTCCACCTGCTGTGTGACCTTGGACAAGTCACTTCTCTGTGCATCAGATATCTCATTTGTAAAATGGTGTTTGAGCCCATCCTGATTTTGTCGTATCTACCCCAGTGCTTAGTACAGTGTCTGGCATATAGTAGGTGCTTAACAAATGCCACATTAAAAGAATGTTCAACCTATACCCAGGAGCTAGAACATCTTGAGATTCCCCAAACTACTTAGGTTATAGATCTTTTCCCTCGTCTTCACTGTAATTTTCCCTTTAAATAACAGTACACGGATGACAGCAGTGCAACATTCATTTCAGGGGTTAAAGATCATTTTCTATGCACTTCACCAACACTTAAGTTGCAGTCCTGATTCCTGCCTTTTGTCTGGCCATTTGATTTGGTAAATGGTAAATATTTTATTGCCGCTGTCCGTGACCTCACCGAGCCATGAGCCATAGCAACTCTTGCTTGCAGGAATGGAAACAAAAGTATAATTGTCAGCAAATGAACAGGAAACACAGTAAACTTAACAACTTAGAGAAAAGTTACTGTCCCCTTCTCATTTCCAGGCTCCATCCAAGGTTAGACAAAGTGCCAAGTGTGTGAGGTAGTGCATTCACATAGATTTTGAAAAGTAAACCTTTCATTATTTTACCACATAATAAGAACTCATTCCTTATTTTAGGGTTGAGATACGACTCACTGAAGTTTTTCACAGCAAAGTCCAAGCGGAGCTTGACATCTTGTCCTGTCTTTCCTAAATCACTTTAACACTGACCAGTACCCTCGGCAGAACAAACTCTCCCACGGCCTCATCACCATTCCAGATCGAGGAGAGTCACCAGAGGGAAGATAAAGAGGGATAATTCTCTCAAACCTTAGTCATGGTCCCTGACAATCCGGAACTGGGCTATCATGCTGATTCAGAGGAACGGAAATCCATTCCACTATCTTTGATGTACTGTGATCATCAGATGGACAATGATCAGCCTTTGAAAAAGAGATCTTACATTTGGTTATAGATTCTGCTCAAAATAATAATGACTATACTGAATAATGAAAAATAGAAGAAAAGCAAAAAGGATAAATGAGTCATACTGACATATTTAATTTTTTTATTATGTCGGAGTAGCCTCTAGCTTGGCTAAATGATTCATTCCATTTGGCCTTTAGGCTAGGATTTTCTTAATTAACCACAATCCTCAAGACTCTGCACAAAAATCCCAATTGAAACCCACACCCTCGGGAGTTATGCAAATTCCAAGAGGAAGAAGGAAAGATTTTTGGTATTCACAATATCTGACTCATTCCCACTATAAGGAAGGTAGACAAACATTTCCTGGCTACTCAGGGCTGTGCTGACTGGAACTGCCCTATCTCAACTCAGGGGAGGGACCAAAGCCCAAGGAAAGTATTCCACATTTTTCTAAGTACAGAATATAGAATAGGTTACACTGGTGGTTTTCAGAGAAAACTGTACAGAGGCTGCAGAACAACCAAATGCCAAGTGAATTCTTAATTTCTTTCACAGGCTCCTTCTCTGCCTCCCACTCCCTAACTGTGGGTGTCCCTCAAGGCTCAGTTCTGGGTCCCCTTCTATTCTCCATCCACACCCACTCCCTTGGGGAACTCATTCGCTTCCCTGGCTTCAACTACCATCTCTATGTGGATGATTCCCAAATATACATCTCCAGCCCTGATCTCTCTCCCTTTCTGCAGACTCACATCTCCTCCTGCCTTCAGAACATCTCTACTTGGGTGTCCTGCCATCAGTGTCCCCTCAAATTTAACATGTCCAAAACAGAACTCCTTATCTCTCCATCCAAACCCTGTCTGCCCCCTGACTTATCCATCACAGTAGACAGCACAACCATCCTTCCAGTTCCACAATCCCAGAAGCTTGGCATTATCCTTGACTCCTCTCTCTCATTCAATCTATCACATATTCACATATATCACATATATCACATATTCAATCTATCAATAAATCCTGTCAATTCAACCCCCACAATGTCACTAAAATCTGTCCTTTCCTTTCCATCCAAACTGCTACCACATTAATCCAGGCATTTATCCTATTCCACCTTGATTAACATATCAGCCTCCTTACTGACCTCCCTGTCTCCTGTCTCTCCCACAGTCCACAGTTCACTCTGCTGCCCAGATCATTCTTCTACAAAGTCAGTCCAATTTTCGCCACCCCTCAAAAACCTCCAGTGGTTGCCCATCCACCTCCACATCAAACAGAAACTCTTTACCATTGGCTTTAAAGCAGTCAGTCACCTTGTTCTCTCTTACCACATCTTGTTATCACCTACTACAACCCTGCCCTCACACTTCACTGCTCTAATGATGACCTTCTCAAGGTACCTCGATCTTGCCTATCCCACCGCCGACCTCTTACCCACATCCTGCCTCTGTCCTGCTACACCCTCCCTCTTTATATTCAACAGGCAATTAATCTCCCTCCCTTCAAAGCCTAATTGAAGATGCATTTCCTCCAAGAGGCCTTCCCTGACTAAGCCCTCTTTTCCTTTTCTTCCACTCCCTTATGATGCATTTGATTTGCACCCTCGTCCCAGCCCCAATTTATTTAATTTAGATTAATGTCTATCTCCCCTTCGACTGTAAGCTCACTGTGGGCAGGGAATGTGTCTGTTTTATTGTTATACTGTACTCTCCCAAGCACTTAATACAGTGCTCTGCTCACAGTCAGTGCTCAATATATATGATTGATTGATTGATTGGGGCAGAGGCACGCCCCACAGAATTCAGTGTGGAGGAAAAGAGAATGACTTTGCCCCTACAAATTTTGAGGATTGGGTCTTAACCTCATTTTGATTTCCATCGAAACCTGAGTGATGTGAAGTGGGAACAAAAAGCCAAGAGTGGCTAAAAAGGACTTAAAAAGACTCCCAAACTAGATATTTCTGGTTTCACTTGGCAACTCCCAACATTTTTTTTCTCAGAGCTGCCCACTTCTGTATCAATCAATCAGGGGTATTAATTGGGTGGTTACTGTGGGCAGGGTGCTTTGCTAAGCACTTATCACTTCTGCTTGGAATGAAGGGTTGAAGCTTCTTCTTCCAGGTCAGAGAACCCTGGAATCAATCGTATTTATTGATCAATCAATCAATCGTATTTATTGAGCGCTTACTATGTGCAGAGCACTGTACTAAGCGCTTAGTACAGCGCTTGGAACTAGGAGGATAAGTCAAATGGGCAAGCTCAGCTTTGCCAGGGACAAGTTGCATCTTCTGTTGTCTAGCCTGATCTCCTCCTCTCCTTTTTCCACTCAGCTTCTGAGGTTACCACCACTATTTTTGCTGCTTTCCTTCACCAGCGGTCTCATGTAACACTGGAGTGAACCAAATTCTTCATTTTGGTCTAGTATGGTTGGGAAGCAGCCTGGCCAAGTGGATAGAACACGGGCCTGAGAGTCAGACAGACCTAGGTGGCAATCCTGGCTCTGCCACTTGTTTGCTGTGTGATCTTGGGCAAGTCATTTCACTTCTCTGTTCATCAGTTACCTCACCTGCAAAGTGGGGATTAATATTGTAAGCCACACGTGGGACACAGACCGTCTCCAACCTGATTAGCTTATATCTACCCCACTGTCTACTACAGTGCCTGACACAGAGTAAGTGCTTAACAAGTACCATAAAAATGATAATAATAATAATAATTTAAAATTTGGATTTTTTTAAAGCCACTGGCTAAACAGAACTGGTAGCACCAGAGGCAAGATGGAGGCAGCAGTAAGGAGTAACTGAGAGCTAGCAAGGGCTGGCTTCAGATATTTGGTCATTTTGATGTAGGGAAAAATTTGTCACTTCCTTCTGTTCCATATGACATCATTATATTATGCTAGAGGTGGCCATGAAGAGTAAGATAGTAATGCCTTGTGGAAATCTGCCCAAGTCTATCTAAATCTCCTCAAAATCTCTGACCTCCTGCTCCCCATATCTCTTGCCCCTAATGACCTGGCCATGTACTCGATATATTTGATAAATAAAATTGAAACCATTAGGCGTGATCTTCCTAAAATCAAACCTGCTCCTCTCCACTCACTCCCTCCTCCTGCCCCTTCTTCAACTCTCCCATTTTTCCCAGCTGTAGCTCAAGAGTGGATTTCGCACTTCCTCTCATTCTACCCCCTTCACCTGTGCCTCCAACCCCATTCCTTCCCTGCTTCCCTCCCTGGCCGCCATCTTAAACGATCCACTTTCCAATGGCTTCTTCCCCACTGCTTTCAAACAATGCCCATGTATCTCCAATCCTAAAAAACAACAAAAAAACCCAACTCCCTTGATCCCATGGCTCCCTTCAGTTATTGCCCCACAACCCTTGACCTGAAACTTCCTCCTTCTTTATATAAAATAGACCAACAATCACTCTTCCCAACTTCAAAGCCTCATATCTCTTCCAAGAGCCCTTCCCAGATATAAGCCTTCATTTCCCCCCTTTTTAAAATGGCATTTATTAAGCACTTACTATGGGTAAAGCACTGTTCTAAGTGCTGGGAAAGTTGCAAGGTGATCAGGTTGTCCCACGGGGGGCTCAAAGTCTTAATCCCCATTTTACAGATGAGGTAACTGAGGCCCAGAGAAGTTAAGTGACTTGCCCAAAGTCACACAGCTGACAATTGGTGGAGCCAGGGCTTGAACCCATTACCTCTGACTCCAAAGCCCATGCTCTTTCCACTGAGCTACACTGCTTCTCATTCCTTATTCCTTTCCCTTCTGGATTACTTTTGTACTTGGATCTGTACCCTTTAAATACTTGCTATTCACCCTATCCTCTGCACTTATACGCAAATGTCAGAACTTATTTTAGTATCTATCTTCTCCTCAAGATGGTAAACTCCTAGTGGGCAGAGAAAGTGTTTCTATCAACTCTGTTGAATTCTCCTAAGCACTTAGTATAGTGCTCTGAACACACTAAGCACTACTGATTGATTGATTATGCTTTTATATGAAATGTGACTGCTTTGTCAGTTGTCTTGTTACCATGAAGAAACTGAGGCACAAAGAAGTAAAGTGACTTGCTCTTTACTTCTTCTCTCTCACTGTACTCCAGCAGGTCTCTCCACCTCCACCACTTTCCCAAGCACCTAGTACAGTGCTCTGCACCCATTAAGCACTTATTAAATACACCAGATTTATTAATTGCTCCCACTGGACAGCAGCTTTAAAAAATAATTGAGGAGTTCTAAAACATTCAGCAGAAAGCTGGAGAAAATTGAAGATGGGGTGGGTGGAGGAAGGATATGTGTTAGAGTATTCATCTCCTCATGGGTAGGTAACGTGTCCACCAATTCTGTTATATTGTACTCTCCCAAGCACTTAGTACAGTGCTCTTCACACAGTAAGCACTCAATAAATATGAAAGATTGTTCATTCAGGGTTTTTTTCCCCAGCTACCTCTACATGCCCCTCCTCCCTAATGTACATTCCCTGTGAGACACCCCCTTCTGCCCTTCCCCCCAAACACCCCCACACAATTTCTATGATTATGGACCTTCCCAACCCTTCCCAGAGCCCTGACTCAAAAAAAAGGGTGAATATGTGAATTTTCCCTAAAGGGCATTGAAGGTGCTGAATGAAGGGAAGGAGGACAGGGTGTTAACTGTGAACCTGGAGAAGAAGTTTCGGGAGCTGTGTGGAGGGGTTTGGACAGCTGTGCTGTGGTGAGGTCAGGCTTGGCATTCCACCCCACCACAAGCACACATTCACAGGGACAGGTTTCTCAGCAACCCAGGAGTTCTCAACCAGTCAATAAACACTAAAAATAATGTCCAAAAACTTTATGGATAGAATTTCTTAATATGCATTTTCCAAGTTCTCCAAACCTAAATTTACAGAAATTGTCAGAGAAAAAGCATCAATACTATCATAAATAGAATAATCCAATAAAAACAACAGATATGTGGGGGCTAACTTCTTCTCTCTTGCCTCCCCAAATCTTTCCTTTCCACATTTGATTTCCTTAAACAGAAGAAGTCTCTTCCACCTCCTCCATTGCTGGCTCTGGAGCTAGACATTTCATGGATGCCGAGGTACTCAACATTGTTGCTTCTGGATGGTGAACTCTTTCGAAATCCAGCTACAGAGCCAATGAAGAATGATCAATCAATCAGTTGTATTTCTTGAGCACTCACTGTGTGCACAGCACTGTACTAAACTCTTGGGAGAATATAATGTAACAATACAAAAGAGCTGGTAGACACATTCCCTCCCCACAGTGAACTTACAGTACTACTTCTCCAGCAGAGAAGCAGAGTGGCTAAGTGGAAAGAGCAAAGGCTTAGGAATCAGAGGTCATGGGTTTTAATCTCCACTCCACTACTTGTCAACTGTGTGACTTTGGGAAAGTCACTTAACTTCTCTGTGCCTTAGTTACTTCATCTGTAAAATGGGGATTAAGACTATGAGCCCCACATGGGACAACCTGATTACCTTGTATCTACACAGAGCTTAGAACAATGCGTGGCACATAGTAAACACTTAACAAATACCATTATTATTATTAAGTTCTAGGACTTTCTTAGTGGATGACCAGACCTCATGATTTCTTGATACTGTGAGCTTCAAAAAGCTCCTCATGCCAACTCATTGTGGGCAGGGAACATGCCTGCTAATTCTGTTGTATTGTACTCTCCCAAATGCTTAGTATAGTGCTCTGCATATAGTAAGCCACTCAGTAAATATGATTGACTTATTGATTAAATGCATTATCGGTAGCTAAAGAGTTCGATGTTTATGCCCCCAAGCATTGCATAAAAGCATTATTTTAATGCTTTGCAATATTGCAATATTCACTAATAATAATTATTATTATAATGGTACTTATTAAGCACTTACTATGTGCCAGACACTGTTCTAATTGCTGGGATAGTTTCTAGCTAATCAGGTTAACACAGTTGCTGTCTCACATGGGGCTCTCAGTCTTCATTCCCATTTTACAGATGAGGTAATTAAGGTAAAGAGAAGTCAAGTGACATGCCCAAAGTCACACAACAGACAAGTGGTGGAGCCGGGATCTCCTTCTAACTCCCAGTCCCGTGCTCTATCACTACACCACACTGCAACTCATTCTATTTTGAAAAATAGTTCCAGATTTCAATTTTCAATAGAGGTGCTCTGCTCCCCTCCAAGAACATCTTCAGGTGGCACAGAAGGCAAATCTAGGAGTGTCCTCAACCTCAACCAATCTGCTGCCCTTTGGTGAAATACTTCTCATACTCCCCTTGCCTGGATGTTCCTGACCTTTCTGGCAGTGCTGGAAGATTTATCCTCACACTCAGCTTTGAGGATGAGCCAGGAGAAAGCTGCCAATGCCCCTCATTCAAAGTCAACCATAGCTGTCTGTGGGTCCCAGCTCTCCGTCACCGGTATCTTTAAAAAAAGTAGTGTGACCTAGTGGAAAAAGCACAATCCTGGGAGTCAGAGGATCTGGGTTCTAATCCTGGCTCTGCCTCTTATCTGCTGTGTGCCCTTGAGCAAGTCATTTAACTTCTTTGTGCCTCATAATTGTTTACTATGTGCCAGGCACTGTATTAAGTGCTGAGGTAGATATAAGATAATCAGGTTGGACACAGTCCCTGTCCTAGGTGGAGCTCACAGTCCTAATCCCCATTTTACAGATGAGGTAAAAGTGAAGTGACTTGTCCAAGGTCACACAGCAGATAAGACAAGTGGCAGAGCTGGAATTAGAACCCAGGTCCTTCTGAATCCCAGGCCTGAGCTCTATTCACTAAGACATGCTGCTCCTCAAATGGGGATTAAGGTTGTGAGCCTTATGTAGGACATGGACTGTGTCCAACTCAACTATCTACACCAGTATCTAGTACAATGCCTAGTATAGTTCCCTGCATGAGGTAAGCTCTCAACAAATATGATTGATTGATTGATCTTATAGGGAAAGTGGGTAAGAGAGAGCCCCATGCATCACTTATTACCTCTGGACAGTCTGAGTCAAGGACTTCAGAGATGGCAGCACATTTATTAAAAATAATAATAATAATAATACTTAAGTGCTTACAGTGAGCCAAGTTCTAAGTGCTTGGGATAGATATGAAGTCTTTCAGGTTGGACACCGTCCCTGTTCAACATGGGGCTCACACTCTTAATCCACATTTTATAGATGAGGTAGCTGAGGCCATAATGTATTTTAATGTCTATTTCCCCCTCTAGACTGCAAGCTCCTTTTAGATGTGGAACAAGTGTACCACCTCTGTTATAGTGTAGTTTCCCAAGTGCTTTGTATAGTGCTCTGCAATTATGATCAATTAATTAGTGAGAGAAAAGCAAGGCGCAAGTCACTCCTTTGTGCCTCAGTTTTCTCATGACAATAAGACAATTGACAAAGCAATCAGTGAGTTTCATATAACGTCACAGTCATTTTAACTACTCTGTTATTTTGTAGAATGTCTGGAGGGATGCTTTGCTAAAGCATTAAAGTCACATTTATTCTAGACATTTTTTTCCTCCCATTTTATCACAATATAGGAACAACTCTGTAGGAGACATAGTGAGATCAGGTATGATGAGTGGATGGTCAGAATAATGCACAGATCTGAAAAAAGTACACAACTTTAATTCATACCCAATAAATGTGATGTTATAATTTGTAGTCATTCTCTTCAGCTCCTGGGTCAGTACTCAGCAAAAACTGATGTTTGACTCATGCTTCCAAGAGATATGAAAGGAACAGTCAAAAGGTCAGTGGCTGTCTACTAATTAGTTCTTAAATATTTGAATCAATCAATCCATCAATGGTATTTATTGAGTGCTCACTATGTGCAGAGTACTGTACTGAATCCTTGGGAGAGTATAAGATAACAGAATTAGTGCACACATTCCCTGCCCCAATGAGTTTACAGTCTAGAGGAAAATGGGAGAGAGGCATACTTGTAATTTCTCTTCCTTGCCCATGCTTCCTTCCTCCACTCACTACACCTTCAATTCACCACCAAGGCTGCCTCCATCCTCTCTGGGTCCCTTCCTCCAAAGCTGACCCCTCCAGTGCCAGGAGAGAGAGACAGGTTAGAGGGAATAATAATAATAATGATAGTACTTGTTAAGTGCTTATTATGTGCCAAGCAAGTTAAGTAAAGCAGGTTGGACACAGTCCCTGTCCCACATGGGGTGCACACTCTTAATTCCCATTTTACAGATGAGGTAATGGAGGTCCAAAGAAGTGAAGTCACTTGCCCAGCGTCACATAGCAGACACGTGGCAGAGCCGACATTAGAACCCAGGTCCTTCTGACTCCAAGGCCTGTGCTCTATACACTAAGCCACTTTGCTTCTCTATATGAATACATGAACATCAGATGCAGACTTTACATATTCTGGGGTTTCGAGCCTTTTGTAGGCCTAGTAATGACATTTCAATCCCCCCAACCCCCAAAAGACAATGTATTTGGAGGTGCCTGAGTGTACATGAGGAAGAATCTGAGAGGATGAGGAATTACAGCAACAGCCAGCCAGAAGGAATCCTCCGTTGTCACCTGGACAAAGGAGCATGCAGCAGAAACATAGCTAACTTGGAGCAGGTGTTACTCACTCAACTGCAGACAAGACTGTGCTGTCATCAGAAATCTGTAGTCACAGAGGTGAGGAAATGAAAAATACACAAAGCACATTTTAAGACAATAGGGCTTCAGAAAGGCACACAAAAGGGGCTTTTCATTTCATTACCTTTCTGCCAGAAGATTCCCAGAGGCAACAGATACATATTATGATGCAATTTTTCAGACTCTAAACTACTCCATTAACGTAATAAGACTTGGTGCATGACTTCTGGTAAATAATTTGGGTGAAGTCTTCCTTATGTGGTTCCCTTTTGCTTTTTTTCTCTCCTTTGTTTCTTTCTTCGGTCAGACTAATGGCACAGACCAACAGACCAAGGAAGACATTCCAATGGGATTTCTATTGACTCTAATACTAAACTTGATTATTGCAAGTGTTGGAAAATAATTTAGACCTTAAATCTCCCCATTCCTTGGTCTTTGTGAATAATTTTTGCAGTGCTGCAGTGAATTAAATAATAATAATAATAATAATGGCATTTATTAAGCACTTACTATGTGCAAAGCACTGTTCTAAGTGCGGGGAGGTTACAAGGAGATCAGGTTGTCCTATGGGGGGCTCACAGTCTTAATCCCCATTTTACAGATGAGGTAACTGAGGCACAGAGAAGTTAAGTGACTTGCCCAAAGTCACACAGCTGACAATTAGCAGAGCTAGGATTTGAACCCATGATCCCCTGACTCCAAAGCCTATGCTCTTTCCACTGAGCCATGCTGCTTCTCTAATGACTGGTAGACCTATAATAATAAAATTGTAGCATTTTTTAAGCACTTACTATGTGCCGGGCACTGTACTAAGCGCTGGAGCAGATACAAACAACTAGGGTTGGAAACATTCCCTGTACTGCATAGGACTCACAGTCTGAATCCCCATTTTACAGGTGAGGGAACTGAGGCACAGAGAAGCAAAGTGACTTGCCACAGCAGACAAGTGGCAGAGCCGGGATTAGAACCCATGACCATCTGACTCCTAGGCCTGTGCTCTATCCATTACACTATGCTACAGATTATGCAGCCACTATTGACTGGAATTCAGCATCCGATAACCTCTTCCCCAATCAGAAAATATAGCCTGCAGTCAATTTATAGACTGTGAGCCCACTGTTGGGTAGGGACTGTCTCTATATGTTGCCAACTTGTACTTCCCAAGTGCTTAGTACAGTGCTCTGCACACAGTAAGCACTCAATAAATACAACTGAATGAATGAATGAATGTGGTCTGTTTACCAGAAAAAAGGGAAGAAGCCCAGATTGGAGTGAGGGAGCGTGTTGTTATGACAATTCTTCTAAGACACTCTTCACCTCTCCATATTACTCCAGGGACAGGGGTACCTTTTAGTGTCTTAAATGGGTGTAAAAGGCTTCCCATTCTGGCTCATTAAGAAGGCTGAGCCTGGGTGCAAAGACAGTCAGGAATTCTCCAGATATGCCTAGAATAAACTCTCTCTATGAGATAGACAAAGAGATCCTCTACTTCCTCCACATTTATAGGCTATTTTCATTTGAAGATGAGGCTATCTTCATTTGAAGATGATGATGATGATGATGGTATTTGTTAAGTGCTTACTATGTGCCAAGCACTGTTCTAAGTGCCGGGGTAAATACACGGTAATCAGATTGTCCCACTTGGGTCTCACAGCATTAATCTCCATTTTATAGATGAGCTAAAAGGCACAGAGAAGTTAAGTGGCTGGCCAAGGTCACACAGCAGACAAGTGACAAAACTGGGATTAGAACCCATGTCCTCTGACTCCCAAGCCTGTACTCTTTCCATTAAGCCATGCTGCTTCATTTCCTTTCAACTCCCTGGTTGAAGCTGGTCAAGTTAGCTGGCCATTTCCTTGTGGGAGGAAGCTAGTAAAGGATTCATAGTTACTTTGAATAAAAGTTTCATCTAATTAATCAATCAAACAGTAGTATTTATTAAGTGATTACTGTGTTCAGGGCACTGTACTAATCTCTTGGGAGAGTACAGTACAATAGAGAGGGCACCAGAGGGGGAGAAAGTCCCTAAAATAAATGACAGCTAGGGGAAATAGTCCCCTGTCAGGGTCACACTTGGAGAGTTTCCAGTACTCTACCAGTCTCGGCTATCATCATCATCATCATCAATCGTATTTATTGAGCGCTTACTGTGTGTAGAGCACTGTACTAAGCGCTTGGGAAGTACAAGTTGGCAACATATAGAGACAGTCCCTACCCAGCAGTGGGCTCACAGTCTAAAAGGGGGAGACAGAGAACAAAACCAAACATACTAACAAAATAAAATAAATAGAATAGATATGTACAAGTAAAATAAATAACTAAATAAATAGAGTAATAAATATGTACAAACATATATACATATATACAGGTGCTGTGGGGAAGGGAAGGAGGTAAGATGGGGGGATGAAGAGGGGGACGAGGGGGAGAGGAAGGAAGGGGCTCAGTCTGGGAAGGCCTTCTGGAATAATGATGGCATTTATTAAGCACTTACTATGTGCAAAGCACTGTTCTAAGTGCTGGGGAGGTTACAAGGTGATTAGGGTGTCCCACAGGGGGATCATAGTCTTAATCCCCACTTTACAGATGAGGTAACTGAGGCACAAAGAAGCTAAGTGATTTGCCCAAAGTCATACAGCAGACAATTGGCAGAGAGGGATTTGAACCCATGACCTCTGACTCCAAAGCCCGTGCTCTTTCCACTGAGCCATGCTGCTTCTCTGGGCTGTGGGAGGGAGAGTCAACCGGAGGCAGTCCTAATCCATTCCTAGCTTGGGCAGTGGCTAGCATATGGAAGGCAATCTGTTACAAGTGAAAACTCACCTGTTCTGGGCAACAGTGGCATTGGAGAGAGTCGAGAGTGGAGACTCAAGTTTACTGCTTAGAAGAAGGCAGTGGCAAATCATTTCCTTATTTTTACCAAGAAAACTCTATGGATACACTACCAGAATGATTGCAGGTGGAGGTGGGATGTTCTGGGAGAGATGTGTCCATGGAGTCGCTATGGGTCAGAGACAACTTGACAGCATAAGAAAAGATAAGGGAAAATAGTGGAGTATGGAGATATGGGCATAAGTGCTGAAATACTGGGGAGAATATTAAAGTAGTAGAGTTCCCTCAGGTCAAAGATGATGCTGCCAACAGGGAGATCGCTTCTGTGAGTTCGATTGTTTTTGAGAGTTGATCTCTTGCAGGTTCCACACTATGTCCAGAAAAAATATAGTGAGTTATTTTTGGCCATCTTCCTTCAGGTGAGCATAACTCGAACCTCAGAGGTTAAGAGGGGAAAGCTATGTCCTACCCTTGCCCCCTTGCAGGATATGCGCTTGAATTATTTTTGCAGCATAGGTGAAGATTTGCACTGAGCCGTTTCACACTTGTCTCCCTGTATCAGTGGCATGAATGACCAAATGGCTGGTAGTAAGAATGGTAATTTAGTTAACCCAGGGCACTTGGAGATCAGTAATATAATAATAATAATAGTACTTGTTAAGTGCTTACTATGTGCCAAACACTGTTCTAATTGTTGGGGTAGATACAAGTTAATCAGGATGGACACAGTCCCTATCCTGCATAGGGCTCTTTACACTCTTAGTCCTCATTTTACAGATGAGGGAAATGAGGCCCAGAGAAGTTAAGTGACTTGTCAAGGTCACACAGCAGACATATGGCATAGAAAGTATTAGAACCTAGGTCCTTCTGACTCACAGGCTCATGTTCTATCCAACTATGCCACGCTATTTCTCAGCATCAGAACAACTATGCCACGCTATTTCTCAGCATCAGAAACCTAACCATTTCTAATCGTAAAACTCTCTCCAGATGACTCTAGGTTAATATTAAATCACCTGAGACTACAGACCATATCCTCCTTATTCAGTTTTTCTGCACCAAATTAACTAGACAAGTTAATTATTGTTCAACTACTAACATTTTTTAAAAAGGAACACAAAAGCTCTTTGTTAGACTATGCTACTGACTGAGATTTTTTGTTCAGAAAAAACCCCCCATAATCTCAGGTTGACCAAAAGGGTAGGTGTCAGATTAATTACAAATTTTAGAATTTATGGAAGACTTCTAGGCCTCCCATTCCCTCCTATCAATCAATCAATCAATCAACCAATGGTATTTATTGACCACCGACTATGTACAAAGCACTGTACCAAGAGTTTGTGTGGCTTAGTGGAAAGAGCACGGGCTTGGGAGTCAGAGGTCATGTGTTCTAATCCTGTCTCCACCACTTGTCAGCTGTGTGACTTTGGACAAGTTGCTTCACTTTTCTGTGCCTCAGTTACCTCATCTGTAAAATGGGGATTATGACTGTGAACCCCACATGGGACAACCTAATTATCTTGTATCAACCTAAGCACTTAGAACAGTGCTTGACACATAGTAAGTGTTTAACAAATACCATTATTATTACTATTATTATTGTTATTACAACACAACAGAGTTGGTAGACACATTCCTTGCCCACCAGGAGATTACAGAGTAGAGGGGGAGATAGACTTTAAAATGAATTTTGGATATGTACCTAAGTGCTGTGGGGCTGAGAGTGGGGTGAATATCAAATAACAATAGCAATAATGATGGTATTGAAGTGCTTACTATGTGCCAAGCACTGTTCTAAGCACTGAGGTAGATACAAGGTAATCAGGTTGTTCCACGTGGGGCTCACAGTCTGTATCCTCATTTTACAGATAAGGTAACTGAGGTGCAGAGAAGTTAAGTGACTTGCCCAAAGTCACAAAGCTGATAAATGGCAGAGCTGAGATTAGAACCACATGTCCTCTGACTCCCAAATGCTTAAAGGGTACAAATCTAAGTGCATAGGTGATGATGACGGCAGAAGGAGGTGGGATATGAGGGCTTAGTCAGGGAAGCCCTCCTGGAGGAGATATGATTTTGAAAAGACTTTGAAGGTGGAGAGAGTGATGGTCTATCAATCAATCAATCAATCAATCGTATTTATTGAGCACTTACTATGTGCAGAGCACTGTACTAAGCGCTTGGGAAGTACAAATTGGCAACACATAGAGACAGTCCCTACCCAACAGTGGGCTCACAGTCTAAAAGGGGGAGACAGAGAACAGAACCAAACATACCAACAAAATAAAATAAATAGGATAGAAATGTACAAGCAAAATAAATAAATAAATAAATAAACAGAGTAATAAATATGTACAACCATATATACATATATACAGGTGCTGTGGGGAAGGGAAGGAGGTAAGAAGGGGGGATGGAGAGGGGGACGAGGGGGAGAGGAGGGAAGGGGCTCAGTCTGGGAAGGCCTCCTGGAGGAGGTGAGCTCTCAGCAGGGCCTTGAAGGGAGGAAGAGAGCTAGCTTGGCGGATGGGCAGAGGGAGGGCATTCCAGGCCCGGGGGATGACGTGGGCCGGGGGTCGATGGCGGGACAGGCGAGAACGAGGTACAGTGAGGAGATTAGCGGTGGAGGAGCGGAGGGTGCGGGCTGGGCAGTAGAAGGAGAGAAGGGAGGTGAGGTAGGAGGGGGCGAGGTGATGGAGAGCCTTGAAGCCCAGGGTGAGGAGTTTCTGCCTGATGCGCAGATTGATTGGTAGCCACTGGAGATTTTTGAGGAGGGGAGTAATATGTCCAGAGCGTTTCTGGACAAAGATAATCCGGGCAGCAGCATGAAGTATGGATTGAAGTGGAGAGAGACACGAGGATGGGAGATCAGAGAGAAGGCTGGTGCAGTAGTCCAGACGGGATAGGATGAGAGCTTGAATGAGCAGGGTAGCGGTTTGGATGGAGAGGAAAGGGCGGATCTTGGCAATGTATAGTATATGAAGGAGGATAGACTATGAGCCCAATGTGAGACCTGATTATTTTATATCTACCCCAGGGCTTCGAACAATCCTTGGCAAAAAGTGCTCAAATACCACCCAGGAAGCACTCAATAAATACCATTGATTGACTGATTGAGGGGGAGGAGCAGTGACTCAGTCAGGAACAAGTCAAGATTGAAGAGAAGTTTTCCCATGATGGAGTGAGGGTTCCATAGGCCACACTTGGCTACGGCAGTGGGGCAGGGGTTGAGTGGCGTAATGGTGCAGTGGGTAGGGAGGGGTTGGATGGGATTGGAAGCAGGTGGGGGATGAGGGGCTGCTCTGGGAAATGAGGGGCAGATGGGGAAGGCAGGCCGAGGAGGGGAAGAGGGAAGGGAAAGGCAGGAGGAGTGAGGAGAGTTTGGAGAGGGGATGAGGGTGGGTGCTAAGAAAGAAGGACAGGAATGGGGTGGGGGAGGAGAAAATACGCAAAATTTTATTCATATTAATGTCTGTCTCCCCCTCTAGATTGTAAGATCGTTGTGAGCAGGGATTGTGTCTGCTAATTCCTTTATATTACACTTTCACGAGCACTTAGTACAGTGTCTTGCACATACTAGGTGCTCACTAAGTACAATTGATTGATTGATTGATTGGAGGAGGGAGGGGACTACCAGATAGAAGGGGAGGGGTTGGATGGAGGAGAAAAACGGGGTTGAGCTGAATGGATGGGGATTAAAGGGACATGGAGAGGTCAGAGAAGTTTAAGGGTTATAGAAGAAGCAGTCAGTAGCAATAGCCTCTCCCCACTTCAGTCTATACGTCACTCTGCTGCCTGGATCATCTTTGTGCAGAAACGCCCTGGGCATGTTACTCCCTTCCTCAAAAATCTCCAGTGGTTGCCTGTCAACCAACGCAACAAGCAAAAACTCCTCACTCTTGGCTTCAAGGTTCTCCGTCACCTCACCCCCTTCTACCTCACCTCCCTTCTCTCTTTCTACAGCCCAGCCCACACCCTCTGCTCCTCTGCTGCTAACCTCCTTACTGTACCTCGTTTTCACCTGTCCCACCATCGACCCCTGGCCCACGTCCTCCCCCTGGCCTGGAATACCCCCCCTCCACACATCCACCAAGCTAGCTCTCTTCCTCCCTTCAAAGCCCTACTAAGAACTCACCTCCTCTAAGAGGCCTTCCCAGACTGACCCCCCTTTTTCCTCTCTTCCTCCCCACCCCCCGCCCCACCTCCTTCCCCTCTCCACAGCACCTGTATATATGTTTGTACAGATTTATTACTCTATTTATTTTACTTGTACATATTTACTATTCTATTTATTTTATTAATGATGTGTATGTAGCTATAATTCTATTTATTCTGATGGTATTGACACCTGTCTACTTGTTTTGTTTTGTTGTTTGTCTCCCCCTTCTAGACTGTGAGCCCGTTGTTGGGTAGGGACCGTCTCTATATGTTGCCAACTTGTACTTCCCAAGCGCTTAGTATAGTGTTCTGCACACAGTAAGCGCTCAATAAATACGATTGAATGAATGGTTCTGTTAATTAGCTGTTGAATTGACTGTTAGGTCCTTGGGTTCTCGAGAGTAAAGAGGTGAATGTTTAGGGGTGAACAGGAGGCTGGGTTGATGTGAAGGCAGGCAGCTGTTGCTACTTAAAAGGATGGGTTGTTGTCATCAGACAGCCACACCTGTTTGGTGTTCATCGTGTATTTAGGCCTGGTGGCAAGCAGAGTAGAATCAGTAAAAAGAAAGATGAAGGAAAACTTCTTGGCAGTTGCAATGCACGGTGAGTTCTTTTCTATTAATCAGTCAGTGGTATTTTTTGATGGTTTACTAAGTGGGAAATATTGTTGTAAGAGCTTGGAATAGTACAAGGGAAACAAGACAGGTGTTTTTGCCCCTTGTGGAGTATATAACCTAATAATAATGGTATTAAAGTCCTTTTGATTAGCCAAGCAGAGTCTTAACCTAAAGAGGGAGTTAGACAAGTGTGATTTGCAAATGGTGTGTGTGTAGAAAGATTATAAAAGAAAGTCGTTCAGGCATCTCAGTATGAAAATCAAAATGGGTCACAATATGTAAACAGCAATCCAAATAAATTCTGAAAATAGGAATAAAATTAAATATTGAAGGGCTAATGGCTGTTGGATGGCTATTTTTCATTGAAATGTTGAAAAGTTGTTTAAAGGGGTATCTACTTGTGAATCTAACACCTTAGGAGTAAAAGATTTGGTTTAGTGATTATTAAGTTCAAAGTATGCTCTTTTCCACCAGTAACATTTTCCTTCCAAAAGGAATTTAAAGGTGAGACGGCATTGTCAGGCAATAAACTTAGGCATTCAAAATCTCCCCTCCTACTCCCCACCTTATGTAATAGTAGTTATGGTAATAGCATTTATTCAGGATCCCCAGAAATACAAGATTTGTTCCCAACAGACCTGAGCTACCATGCATGACAATATAGCAATGCTTTCAAGTATGTTTTGTTGGCTTCATTCTGAGGAGGTGCTCTATCCTTAGACTGTTAGTAAGTACCTTCCCCTAGAAGTGATAGGGCCAGAGGCTGAGAGTTCTGGGCTTTGCTATGGACACCTAGGCATGATCATGATCTGTGTGCAGAGCACTGTACTAAGCGCTTGGGAAAGTACAGTCTAACAAATTTGATAGAAACATTCCTTGCCCACAAGGAGCTTATTGATGGGAGACTGTCAGAGAGGCTCTTTTTTTCCCCCTTTTCCCACTCCCTTCTGTCACCCTGATTTGCTCCTTTTATTCACCCCTCCCTCAGTCCCACAGAACTATGTACCTATCCATATTTTATTTATATTAATGTCTGTCTCCACCTCTAGATTGCGAGCTTCTTGTGGGCAGGGAATGTGTCAACCAACTCTCCCAAATGCTTAGTACACTGCTCAGCACACAGTAAGTGCTCAATAATTATGACCAATTCTGGGCCCTGGAGGATGTGTTGCTAGGGAGATTGCTGAGCCTGAGATATAGTGCATTTAGCTTAAACAATTGCACACAAATAGGAAATAATTGCTAAAATGGTTCACCTGTAATTATGCATCTCTTTTGCAAAATTACAGACCAGTCTTGCCAACAGTCACTTACCCAGAGTGAGTAATAATTTAAATGACAAGTATTAAATGATGTTGATTTCACTTTTTTACTAGGACACTTCCCAGAAAGAGGGCAAACTGGTCAGTTTTGAATTCACCAGTCAGGTTGGCATTTGGAATCCTTCTCATTGTTTCTGGATTACAGAATCTGCTTAGAAGAGAATATTTGTCTTGCCTATTAGGCTCCAAAAAATCTGAACATAGGAATATGTAGCATGTTGAGTAATGAAAGGAAATAAGTACTTCCAGAAAATCGAGACAATCAGAAATTAAAATAAAAAAAGTCAAAACAAGCATTAGTGTCAAGAGAGCTCATTCACCACATGCACACCCTTACAACTGAAGGTCACAAACTAGCAAAAGTTCAAAACCAAAGGTCTTTAAGTCCCCATGCACTTTCTCAGAGCTACAGCAATTTATCCTCCCTAAGGTGATGAAATGGGAGTCCTTGAGCCCAAGAGTTTCTTTTTTATTCTTCTAATTAGTTATTGGTTCCCTCTGACTGCCCCCCCCCCCCCACCCCACATTCCCCGCTGTTCCCAACTCTAACAAACAGGGAATGTACAGAACTTCGAAAGAGAGATTCCAACACACCATGGAGACATCATGCTATAAAAATGTCTTCTCTTATTTTCATGCTAAACAAATGTTATTGTTGCCAGGAAGTGGATCTCATGAAAAGAAGTGGAAGGGACCTGGGAGAGCTGCTGAGGCAGTCATTCTTTTCAAACTCACTTTCCAAGACTGTTAGGCTCATTAGCTAAAGTCAATGGAGGAAGACATTAGGACCTTCAACAGACTCATAAAATGTGAAATATTATTTACTCTTCTACGAGTGCAGAATGAATAAATCGCTCCTCTGTTCTCTTTTGCCAAAGGTTAGGACAGCATTCCTCCATATGAGGCTTTCTCCTGAAAGCTGTTACCCCCATTCTCTAATAGGAAAGAGAGACTAATGGCTTTGTCTCAGTCACCAAAGTTATACTTGGTTGCTCACACAGTTAAACTGTGTTTCTCGCCACCTTGGATTCATCTTACATCCAAAAAAGAATGAGTCTGTTTACTGTTACTCCCAAGAGCTTAGCACAGAGTGCTCAATAAATACAATTGAATGAATGAATGAACGAATGAAAAACAGATCCCAAGAACCTGACTTGTAGTGAAATTCTGTCTTCAAAGTCACCAGTTCATCTGCATAGGAGCTGATTGCTCTTGTACACTTCATTAGAACAGTATTTTCTTATTACTCAGTCAATTTATATTTGAGCACCTACTGTAATGGTGGTAATTGTTAATCAATCCATGGTATTTATTGATCACTTATTGTGAGCAGAGCCCATACTAAGTGCTTGGGAGAGTTCAACGGAGATGGTAGACATGTTCCCTGTCCACAAGCCAGTCTTTATTAACTGATTTATCATGTTTTTTGTTAAACACTATTTGTAAAGCACAAAGATTTTTTTCTACAATGTTGATTAATTATAATAATAATTATGGTATTTGTTAAGCACTTACCATGTGCCAAGCACATTATTTCTTTCAAAAGTTCTCATTGTACTAAGACTTAACTTTAAAATCTTTTGGAGAAAAGCCATGGTCTAAATATAAGTTAATGTCATTACTTCTCCCAAAACTGTTTTATTTTAGGTATTATTATTATAATCACCTTCGCTAAGTGCTAATGTGCCTTTCTCATGTATATATTCCCCTTTCTCTTCTCCAAATTATGAATTATTTCAGTGTCTGTCTCCCTGCTAGAATTTAAGTTCTTTGACGGCAGGGACTTCTTCTTGTACTCTTCCAAATGGTCAGTACTTTGTGCTTAGCACAGTTCTCTGAACACAGCACTATTCTAAGTGCTAGTATAGATACAATTTAACCCACATGGGGTTCACAATCTAAGTAAGAGGGAGACCAGACAGGAAACTGAAGTACAGAGTAGTTAAGTGACTTGCCCAAGCTCACACAGCAGGCTGGGATTAGAACCCAGGTCCTCTAACTGCCAGGCCGGTATTCTTAGGCCACCCTGCTCCTCAGTGGGTATCTAAATGGTTAATAGCTGAAACAGGAACTATTCTGGGCTTCACATCTCAAAAGTCACTCTCCTCTATTATCAGATGATCCTCCAACCCGTTTATAAAATAATAATCTATTCACATCTTCATCATTGAGAAAGACACATAGGGTGGTGATGGAGTGTTGAACTCCAGTTTTGAATAATCTGAAACAAACCAGGTAATTAAGAAGGACAGCATGACATTTAAATCTAGGTTCTGATCATTCCTGTCAGTAAACTACAGGTAGCTTATATAAATATTATCTTTGAAAATGGAAGACAATGTTGTCTGGGTAAAAGGTCAAGTCTACAGGCCAAGGTTAAAAAATTAGATGCTATCAATAACATGATTTACTGTTAAGATATCTTTCCAGATGAACTCTTTGGTTTATGTTTTTAAGGGTCAGGAGAGCTGTTAACCAGAGGATAGAGATGGCTCTCGTTGATTTTAACAAAGGGCTTCACCTAATCCTTCATTTTTATTGGACTCTCTGGGTGCCCTCTACGGGCCCTTTTCATATATGACATCATCTTCCGATGATGTTAACAACATCCTAGGTTATTCATTCAATCATATTTATTGAGCGCTTACTGTGCGCAGAGCACTGTAATAAGCACTTGGAAAGTACAGTTCAGTAACAGAGACAATCCCTACCCAACAACAGGCTCACAGTCTAGAAGAACAATGAAAAATTATGATACTTAAGTGCTTACTAGGTTGCCAAGTACTGTTCTAAACCCCGGGATAGATACAAGGTAATCAGTTTGTCCCATTAGAGCAGCAAATTTTGCGGGTGGAGTTGAAGTAGGAGAGTAGTGAGGTGAGGTAGGAGGGGGAAAAGTGATTGAGTGCTTTAAAGCTGGTGGTAAGAACCTCAGAGCTGCAGAGGGGACCTTGCTCCAATTCCCCCTCTTATACTCTACTTGAATCGAATAAGCTTATTGTGGGTAGGGAATGTGACTGTTATACTGTTCTCTACCAAGAATTTAGTACAGTGCTCTGCACACAGTAAGCGCTCAATAAATATAATTGATGTTGGTAAAGTTGGTATTCAAACATGTACTGTCCCTGATCCAAGTACAGAATCAAACCCCTGGCAAGAGTGCTTTACAAAAGCTAAAATCAGCAAATGGTCTGTTTCTTGCCCAGCCCACGGCCCACAATCCATCTTCTGTATACTCTTAAAGAGTTGGAAAAGAATTGGGCTAGGGCAGGGGGTCCATTTACAGCTGCCAAGGCTGGGGCACCATGGTGCTCTTGGGCATAATCAGTTGTCCTTCTGGGTTGGCATTACAACTTCAAATGGCCCAAGGAAGCCGCTGCACATACATGAATGTATCCTGCTAAAAGGGTCCCACTTCCCCAAATACGAGACTCAAAATTTTTTCAAGTAGGATAAGATGCTGGACCAGAGCAGAAAAATAACTCCAATAGGGATGGGTCAAAATTTTCAGGTCATGGTAGACTGAAGTGAGCAGCAGTGATGGACACCATGATTCAATTCACTCCACCCTAAGGAGCATTCTTTAGGCCAAATGAGGTGTCACAACAGGCGTATCACAATCAGCAGAGTTTCTGGGGACAAGTGTCTGCCATCCCACCATTATCCCTGGTCCACAGATTTCCTGAGCTCAAGGGCCTTGTCTTGGAATACTATTTTTAATGATATTTATTATGCACTTACTGTGTGCCAAGCACCATACTAAGTACTGGGGTAGATGCGAACAAATCAGGTTGGACACAGTCCACGCCCAACATGGGATTCACAGTCTCAAACCCCATTTTAGTGATGAGATAACTGAGGCACAGAGAAGTGAAGTGAATGATCCCAAGTCCCTTCCAACTTCCAGGTCCTGCTCTATCCGTTAGGCCATGTTGCTTCTCTAATGTTATTAATCTTGGCATCATTAATTTTCACTGTCCCTAGGTTTTAATAATAATAATAATGGGATTTATTAAGCACTTACTATGTGCAAAGTACCGTTCTAAGCGTTGGGGAGGTTACAAGGTGATCAGGTTGTCCCACGTGGGGCTCACAGTCTTCATCCCCATTTTCCAGATGAGGTAACTGAGGCACAGAGAACTGAAGTGACTTGCCCAAAGTCACACAGCTAATTGGCGGAGCCAGGATTTGAACCCATGACCTCTGACTCCAAAGCCTGTGCTCTTTCCACTGAGCCACGCTCCTTCTCCAAGTTTTATCCCTCTAACTGCCACTTCCGTACTTAGGTGTTTCCTGAACACTTGTGCTCACATAATCTCCCACAGCACTATGTACATATTTTACATACCAAATTACTTAAGTGGTAGCATGGCATAGTGGTTAGAGCACGGCCTGGGAGTCAGAAGGACATGGGTTATAATCCTGGCTCCGTCACTTGTCTTTTGTGTGACATTGGGCGAGTCACTTCACTTCTCTGTGCCTCAGTTACCACATCTGTAAAATGGGGACTGAGACCGTGAGCCCCAATTGGGCCAGGGACTGTGTCCAACCTGATTACCTTGAATCTACCCCAGTGCTTAGAACAGTGCTTGGCACATAGTAAGCGCTTAATAAATATTGTTGAGAAGCAGCATGACATAGTGGATAGAGCATGGGCATGGAAGTCAGAAGGTCATGGGTTCTAATACTGGCTCCACCATTTGTCTGCTGTGTGACCTTGGGCAAGTCATTTTACTTCTCTGTGCTTCAGTTACCTCATCTGTAAAATGGGGATCGAGACTGTGAGTCCCATGTTGGAGAGGGACTGTGCCCAACCCAATTTGCTTGTACCCAACCCAGTGCTTAGTACAGTGCCTGGCACATAGTAAGTGCTTAAAAAATACCACAATTATTATTATTATTATCCCCCCTTCTCTTTTTCTCTCCTCCTATCTGTAAATTATTTCAGTGTTTCCCTCCCTGAAAGAATTTCAGTTCTATGATGTCAAGGATTATACCTACTAATTGTTTTGTACTCTCCCAAGTGTTTATTATTTAGTGCTTAGTACAGTCCTCCAAACATAGTAGGTACTCACTAAATACTACTGATCAATTATTAAGCTCCAAGCAATGTGCTAAGCACTGGCGTAGATTCAAAGCTAACCACATTTGACACAGTCCCTGGTAGGGCGAGTAGGTAGGTTATCTCTTTTTCACCAGTGAGAAAACTGAGGCTCAGAAAGGTTAAGTGATTAGCCCAAGGTCACACAGCATGTTGGGACTAGAACTCAGGCTTTCTGACTACCTGACCAGTGAATGCTCTTTACTCTGTTCTCTCCCATGTGACTAATATAGTGTTCTGCTCACAGTAGGTATTCAATAAATACAATTGAATGGGTGAATTAAAAACATGAATGAATGCTATGAGCTCCTGTCTCTAAGGACCCCCAGCCACCTAGCAGACCAATTATAATTCTCCTGGTATATATGAGGCAGAGGTAGACACTTTATGTATAGTACGTATTCTTAAATCTTCAGAGGTGTCTCTGAGAGCTTTAGATTATCCACTTTCTCCTCCCAATATATGGGAAGGAATAGAGCTCAAGATGAGAAATCGTTAAAAATAAGCGAAAGGACCTGCTTAATGAGGCTCTTTGCAAAGATTTCCACTTGACCTAAGTACCCTGTGCTAGTTAATTAATGTTAAATAACATCAAATTAATGTTACTTATTTGCTACAATCAATCAGAAAACTTTTTTAGTGATTTGTCATACATGAACTTAGCAAGAATTTATTTTTCATGCCTATCCCCTGATTCCTTTGCTCATTTGAAAACCTGAAAGAAAGTACAGAGCATTTTTAATGCTGACCAAAAAAGGTAAAAATAATCAACTGGAAAATGGCAAACTTCTCTCATTATTAGCAACTGATCACCCAATTGCTGGCAGGTCACAGGATCTATCTCCTTTCCCACTCCCCATTTTCCCTCTCTGTCCTACTGCCTATTCCTCCTCCTCCCAGTCCCATCCATTTCCCCCTCACCCACCCCCATCCTCTCTCTGCCTAGTTTTCCCACTCTCCTCCACTAGCCCAGTGTCTCCTGAAGTTGGGCAAGTCACTTAACTTCTCTGTGACTCAGTTACCTCATTTGTAAAATGGAGATTAAGACTATGAGCCCCACATGGGACAACCTGATTACCTACTCTAGAGCTTAGAACAGTGCTTGGCACATAGTAAGCGCTTAACAAATACCATTATTATTATTATCATTTATTATTGGAGATGGTTTTCCACTCCATAAACGAATGTCTAATCTTTCTAGCCACCACCTGGAAATCTCCACCCGGCCCCCGAAATCGGATCATGTGGGCCATGTGTGCAGAGGTTGTTTGTCTAAATGCCCTTGTGCTTTTATTTTCAGAAAAAAAAGAATGGGGCAGAACAGTCTGTCATATAAACATTCTGCCCAAAGTGTTGAGCAAGAGAAATTGAGGTAGGAAGGAGACAGTGGACTTCTGACCCCAGCTAACTGCCAGATAGTGTAAACAAACAGTGCACAATGAGTTCCTGTCCTTTCTGTGGTAAATATTTATCCCCTAAGCCTCATGCTTGGAATCACTAAACCATTTCATAGACAGAACATTGATCTTTGGACACAAAACAAGGCTAATTTTACAGGTGATGTAATTAATTTCTGGGGCTCCATGCTGCAAATGTGAACAAGGGAAATTGTTGTTTTTATGATGTCTTAGAAAGTGACTCAGCAGGCATGCAGTGTTATTTGTTAAGGGTCAGTATTTGAGATTTGGAACAATAACACTAGAATCATGTTCTAGTATAGAGTGTTACCAGTTTTCTTTTTCATCTTTTTTTTAAAAAATGGTATTTGTTAAGCACTTACTGTGTGCTAGGCACTGTACTAAAAGGTGGGGTAGATCCAAGCTAATCAGGTTGGATACAGTCTCAGAGTTTTAATCCCTATTTTACAGATGACGGAACTGAGGCACAGGGTAGTGAAGTGACTTGCCCAAGGTCACTCAGCAGACAAGGGGCAGATCTGAGATTAGAACCCAGGTCCTACTGACTCACAGGCCTATGCTGTAACTATTAGGCCACGCTGCTTCTCTTGCTGCTTCACTTACAGATAGAATGCATGGTTTTAGGGACAGTCTGGTTCTGGTATGGAACACTGCTAAAGGCAAACCTAATTCTCCTGGTGTGGGAGGAAGCTATGAGTTGGCAGAATGAGGTGACTTCACGGCTTCCCAAGAACCATAAAATAAGTTCTTCAAGTTTAGTCGTTCCGTTGGAAAAATGACCCCATCATTTCCCTTTTAAAGATTTTAAAAAGCTTGTGTTAAATTCCTGCATTGTGTGCAAGTTTCCACACTATATCTGTAGTTGTGCTTCTTACCCTGAGAAGACGTCACTGACAGTGACATTCACCTATGGGCGAATGAGTGGCTGAAAAGGCCATTGTGAAACCCAAAGTTCCAATTACAACATCAACATACAGACACTGTCCTTTGTCAGGATGGCATAATAATAATGACATTTCTTAAGCGCTTACTATATGCCAGGCACTGCACTGGGGTGGGTATAAGCAAATCGGTTTGGACATAGTCCCTGTTCCACTTGGGGCTCAAAGTCTCAATCCCCATTTTACCGATTAGGTAACTGAAGCCCAGGGAAGTGAAGTGACTTGCCCAAGGTCACACAGCAGACAAGTGGTAGAGCTGGAATTAGAACCCATGACCTTCTGATTTCCAGGCCTGTGCTCTATCCACTACGCCATGCTGCTTCAGTGTTTACGTTACACTGTGCCTGGTGCTGTTTTTGTTTTTTCCTTCTTGTCGTATATGACATGAGGGTTTTGTTCAAAAAGTTATCCTTTTTTAATTGTAGAGCACCATGACTAAGTGGTGAATGACTCCCCGATTAATAATAATAACAATAGTTGTGATATTTGATAAGCGCTTATTATGTGCCAGGCACTGCACTAAGTGCTGGGTTGGACACAAGCAAATCAGGTTGGACACTGTCCCTGTCCCATGTAGGGCTAACAGACTCAATCCCCATTTTACAGATGAGGTAAATGAGGCCTAGAGAAGTGAAGTGACTTGCCCATGGTCACACAGCGGACAAGTGGCAGAGTCGGGATCAGAACCCATGACCTTCTGACTCCCAGGCCCATATGCTCTATCCATTGTGCCATGCTTCACCTGGGGTGTAGCATTGTCTGAGGCTTTGTTTTACACAACATTTTGTATATCATGCTGCTGTTCATTCTCCTAGCAAATCCCATCCTATGCAGCTACGTTACAATGAGCATTTTTCAGCAGCACTGCCTAGTGGAAAGGGCCCGGGTCTGGGGATCAGAGGACCTGGGTTCTAATCCCCAGACTGAGCCCCTTCTTTCCTCCCCCAACTCCCCATCCCCTCCACCCTACCTCCATCCACTCCCCACAGCACCTGTATATATGTTTGTATAGATATATTACTCTATTTTACTTGTACATATTTACTATTCTATTTATTTTGTTAATGATGTGCATCTAGCTTTACTTCTATTTATTCTGATGACTTGACACCTGTCCACATGTTTTGTTGTCTGTCTCCCCCTTCTAGACTGTGGGCCCGTTGTTGGGTAGGGACCGTCTCTATATGTTGTCAACTTGTACTTCCCAAGTGCTTAGTACAGTGATCTGCACACAGTAAGCGCTCAATAAATATGATTGAATAAATGAGTAATCCCAGATCTTCTACTTGTCTGCTGTGTGAACTTGGTCAAGTCACTTAACCTCTCTGGGCTTCAGTTACCTCACCTGTCAAATGGGGATTGTCTTTGAACCACATGTGGTTGAAGAAGCAGCATGGCTCAGTGGAAAGAGCATGGGCTTTGGAGTCAGAGGTCATGGGTTCAAATTCCTACTCCACCAATTGTCAGCTGTGTGACTTTGGGCAAGTCACTTCTCTGGGACTCAGTTACCTCATCTGGAAAATGGGGATTAAGACTGTGAGCCCCCGTGGGACAATCTGATCACCTTGTAACCTCCCCAGTGCTTAGAACAGTGCTTTGCACATAGTAAGCACTTAATAAATGCCATTATTATTATTATATGGGACATGGCCTGTGTCCAAACCGATTATCTTGTATCTACCACAGCACTTGGTACTGTGCCTGTCACAAAGTAACCACTTAACAAATGCCATAAAAAATAATACAGTTAACTACGGTTAACAATTATTTTCCCAACTGGGCCAGACTAGGTAGATAAGCCATTTACTGAAATCCTTCTGAAGACTGAGTGCTTCATTTTTCTTTCACATCTGGTTTCTAAGGAAGTGGGTCAAAGGAGGCCAGAATGGAAAAACAAGCAGATATAGAGTCTTCTGACTTACCGCACAATTAATATTCTCATAAACACAAATGAGAATGGGTGGAAGCATGGCTTTTGAATGAGGACCAACTATTCTATTTTTACTAATTCGCTTGCATCTACCCCAGTGCCTAGAACAGTGTTTGACACATTGTATGTGTTTAACAAGTACCATAAAAAGAAGACTTTTAGATTCAATCAATTTTAGCCAATATAGACTATAAGCTCCTTGTGGACAGAGATTGAGTCTACCTACTCTATTGTATTTTACTTTCCCAAGCACTTAGTACCTTAAACACTCAATCAATACCATTGATTGATTATTAATATTCCTGATCCAGTCACTGCTCCTCGTCACCATCACTGAAACCTGGCTCACCCCAGGTGATACTGTCTTCCTAGTCAATCTCACTGGGGGGACCAGATTTTCTCGCACTCTCCCAGGTTTGCTGGAAAAGGGGAAGGAGCTGGACTGCTTCTTGCCCCACCATGCCACTTTCACACCATCTCAACCCCTCTATTCCTCTATCTTCCTTTGAAGCTCATGCCATTCATCTTTTAGATGAGCAGCACGGCATAGTGGATAGAGCATGGGCCTGGGAGTCCGAAGATCATGGGTTCTAATCCCAGCTCCACCACTTGTCTGCTGTGTGGCCTTGGGCAGGCCACTTCACTTCTCAGAACTTGTTACTTCATCTGTAAAATGGGGATGAAGAATATGAGCCCTGTGTGGGACAGGGACTGGGTCCAACTTGTTTATGTTGTATCTACCCCAACACTTAGTGCCTGGCACATAGTAAGCAATGCACAAATGCCATTATTATTGCTGTCCACTTCAACTACTTGTTGCTTTCATCTACTGCACACCAGGTCTTCTCACCTCCAATTTTCTGAACCATTTTGATGCTTTTCTCTTTCTTGTCTCCCCAATCTCTACCCTGATCCTTGGGGTTTGTTTTCACTAGCCACGTGAACATTCCTGATGACCTCTCAGGCACAAGCACCCTCTCACTTCTCAACTCTGACCATCTTCTTTTCCACCCCGCCTCACCCACCTGCCAACTTGGCCCCAACTTGGATCTCATCATCACTAGTGACAATTCAATTCCTAAGATCACCAACTACAAGAACCCACTCTCTGACACCACCTCCTTAGTTTGGCACACATCGCCTTCTCCCAAAACTTCCCTCTTCCTCCCATAGAGATCTCCAGCATCTTTGATCTCCTCCTAGGCCATTGTAACCCATTTGGACTCCCTTCCCAACTTTCCCTTCCTTGGTACACAAATCTGAACCCTCAATGCCATCCTCTGCCTCCTTTGATCTAGCACCAACAGCCTCCAGCCCTGAATCACCTCCACAATACACTTCCCCTGCTCACGTGCTCATGCCACAGTCCTGCTTGAGGAAATCCAACCTCATCCAAAGCAAATTCATCCTTGCCTTCTATAACTCTGCCTTCCCTATGATCAGTAACACTGCTTCTCCTCCTTAACTGTCTCCCATGTACACTGCCTAAACCAACTACTCCAGATTTTTAACAGCCTCCTTAAACCCCCAGTTCCCCACTTCCCTATCTCTTGCCCCTAAAGAACATGTCAACTATTTGACAAAATTGAAGCCATCAGATGTCTTTTCTCTTCTCCCACTCCCTTCTGCATCGCCCTGACTTGCTCCCTTTATTTACCTTCTCTCCCATCCCCGCAGCACATATATAGGTATCTGCGTATTTATATATATATTATCATCTGTCTCCCTCTCTTGACTGTGAGCTTGTTGTGATCAGGAAATACGTCTGTTATTGTATTGTTGTCTCCCAAGTGCTTAGTACAGTGTTTTGCACACAGTAAGTGCTCAATAAATACAATTGAATGAATGAATGAATAAACATGATAGCATGTTCGCTAACTCCAAAATAAATTCTCCTAGAAAAGAGAAAGATGACAGAGCACTCGAAAAGCTTTTCTCTCTTTCTCCATTGTGAGCAAATTCTGAAGCTATCAAAAAGTGAGCAGTAGCACATCTGGCATAGTGGATAGAGCATGGGCCGGGGAATCAGAGGTCATAATAGTAATAATAATAATGATGATGATGGTGATGGTATTAAAGTGCTTACTATGTGCTGAGCACTGTTCTAAGCACTGGGATAGATACGAGGTTATCAGGTTGTCCCACACAGGGCTCACAGTCTTAATCCCCATTTTACAGATGAGGTAACTGAGGCACAGAGAAGTAAAGTGACTTGCCCAAAGTCACACAGCTGACAAGTGGCTGAGTTGGGATTAGAACCCGTGACCTCTGACTGCCAAACCCTTGCTCTTTCCACTAAGCCATGCTGCCTGCTCCACCACTTTTCTGGTGTGTGACCTTGGGCAAGTCACTTCACTTCTCTGTGCTCAATTACCTCATCTGTAAAATGGGGATTGAGACTGTTAGCCCCATGTGGGACAGGGGCTGTGTCCAAACCAATTTACTTGTATTTGTCTCAGCACTTATTACAGTTCCTGGCACATAGTAAGTGATGAACAAATACCGCAAGTATAATTATTATTACCACTCTAGAATCCCAGCTGCTTGCATTAAGCAAGGACCTGCTATTCTCTAGCCTTGTTGCAAGCACATCTCTTCCAAGAGGCCTTCTCCCACTAAGCTCTCATTTCCTCTTCTCCCACTCCGTTCCATGTCACCCTTGCACTTGGATTTGCACGCTTTATTCACCCCTCTCTCAGTTGCACAGCACTTATATATGTATCCATAATTTATTTATTTATATTAATGTCTGTCTCCCCCTCCATACTGTAAGCTCTTTGTGGGCAGGGAAGCAGAGCTGTAATATTGTGCTCTCCCAAGTGCTTGGCACAGTGCACATGGTAAATAATAAAAAAATACGATCGATTGGTTCTCTCCCACAGGGCTAATTAGTTGGTTTGAAGGAGACATGCAGTGAGTGGCTATCGTACAGCAGCTGCAGGCTACAAGGGACCTGTGGCTCTGGAATGCTGGGTGCACTGGCCAAGGTGCTGAATGGGGATCCATAGATGCTCCCCAACAGGTTGGCTTCAATTCTGCGGGAGGGTTGATTTCCAGAATTACCAGAAATCCCCTAGTGGGTTCCGGGGATTGAGCTGAGGTGCACTGTTAAGGAATGGGCAGATGAGTCTAGGGACAACCTTGGCTGTTGAATTATTATAGTTCATATTCCCTTACCAAAATGTAGCAAGAAATACTTTATTTTAGTGGTTATGGCAATAGATGTTGCAAGTTGATTCCACAGAATAGTCATTAAAAAAACTGCTCAGAATTCTGAAAGGTAATCTTTTCATTACCCTTATCTGTGAGCCAAATAGAAGGGTAAAGTCTTTGAGGGCTGACCTTTTACTTCTTTTCTGCTTAGTACAGTGCTTTGCACACAGTAAGCACTCAATAAATACAATTGAATGAATGAGCTTCTGTACCAAATGCCTGGTACAGTGCTCTGTGCCCAGTGGACAACTCAATAAATAATGAAGATGTGTTTTCCTGCCATAAAATTGGGATAGGGTTATAATGACTTTTAGTCTTCAAGAGATCTATATGTCATTGATAAATTAACCCTAGTATATTTTTAAAATGGGAAACAACGCTGACAGAAATATTACTGGGTCCTGAATATATATGAAATATTTCGTATTTCTAGGGAGTACTGGGTAAACTAAAGAGAAGATATCTGCTCACCCCCATTCTTACATTTTTTATAATAAAGGGTGATGGTGAAAAACTTGTTTCCGTTAAGAGCAAAATGAAAGAAAACATATTAAGAGCTGTATAAGAAAGGAATTACTCTTTCCATAGAAAGAGTAATAACTGAAAGTTTCAAATTTTATATTTGAAATTATCTGAATCGTGTTTCTCAAATTAATGCATTCAGATTTTTGTTGATGGCTTTAAATTCCTTTTATCAGAACTTCCTATTATCAATACTAGAATATGGGTGACAGCTTACATCCCTCTTTGGAATTCCCAACATTATAGCTTTAAGACAAAACAAATCTACCTAACAATAGAGTACATTTGTAGCACTAACTGATATTGAAATAATTCCTTCAAAAAAGAGTGCATAAATTTGCATAGATAAAAAGGTGGTTGTAAGTGCAAAAGTAAGATGGTATTGGGAGGACATGATCTAGGGAGAGGAAAATTGATTGGACAATGCCTCTTGGAGGAGATGGGATTTAAAAAAGAGATTTGAGGATGGGGAGAGATGGGATCTGACAGATTTGAACTGGGAAGGAGTTCCAGGAAGGTAGAAGGAGGTGAGCAAGGGGTTGGAGGTGAGAGATTTAAGGACAAAGCACCATGAGAAGGTGAGGTTGGGAGACATCATATCAGTTTTGTGTTTGATTTTGATTCCTTATGAATTAATCATGTGCTACATTTTCATATTTAGGCAATGAAATGAAACCTTAAAAATGAGGGCTGGAAAATATTATTTCCAGTTAACTCTGCGTGACCTGATGTTTCTAAGAAACTCCAATTGAGTGGAAAATGACCAAGTGTGTACTGCACATTTTGCTCCTGAGTTGTTTCCCTCAAAAAAATAAAGACTATTATTATTAGTAGTAATAATAATAATAATTAGTAGTCACCTAATAAATGCTATTGCTATTATCATTACTACTTTGGTCTAGATATGTATTACCTGCCTATTCTTTTTATTCACCTATCCATTTTGGCAACCTGTTCTTCCTCCTATCTGTGAACTAATTTGGTGGTAGTCTCATCTGTTATACTGTAAGCTCCTTGAAAACAGATATATTCTACCTTTTACCTCTATTGTACTCTCCTGAGAGTTTATTTCAGTAATAATAATAATGATTATGGCATTTAAGTGCTTACTATGTGCCAAGCACTGTTCTCAGCGCTGGAAGTAGTGACTTCTATATTGGGTATAGTATGTATCCTGTTTGATGTCTGAAGAACCTGACTTCATTTCCACTTTTGCCTCCTTGTCTCTCAATCTGTACAAAGCTTATTCTCAAAAGAGATTAGTATTACTATCAAATACCATTGAGTTGTTTCCGATTCGTGTTGACTCTCAGGATATATTTTCTCCAGAACGTCCTATCTTCTGCCGTGATTTGTAACCTTGCTAATGGTTCTTCTGTTATCATTGCCTATAGTTTCTATCCATCTAGCTGCTGCTGCTCTGACTCTTCCACGTTTTCCCTAGACTTTTCCTAGCAATAGTGTCTTCTCCAGAGAATTAGTCCTCCTGACGATGTGTCCAAAATATACTAATCTAAGTTGAATCATTTGACCTTCCAAAGACCGCCTTGGCTTAATTTGCTCCTGAACCTATTTGTTCGTTCTTTGGACAGTTCATTGTATTTGTAAAAACCTTCTCCAACACAACACTTCAAAAGAGCTGATGCTCTTTCTGTGCTGTTTTTTCACTGTCTAGTTTTCAGATCAATACATTGTCACTGGAAACATCATAGAATTCACAATTTGTATTTGTGTGGCAATTATTAAATCAGCACATTTTATGATTTTTTTCCAAGCTCTTCATAGTGAATTTTCCTAACATTAATCTTCAACGTATTTCTTGGCTACTAGTTCCTTTATTATTGATTATCGATCCCAGCCGAGAAAAAATGTCAACTGTTTCAATTTTCTTTCCATCTGAATGTGTCCAAACTTTCGGTTGTAATGATGTTTGTTTTCTCGACATTCAAATGCAGGCACATCTTTTTGCTGTGCTCCTAACTTTTAATAATAAGCCCTTTAAATCTTCTTCACTTTCTGCTAATAGGGGAGTATCAAAAGAGATACTTCTTTTTATTTTCAATATGTCATGCTGGTCTATCCTTAGTAATTGTCTTCCAATTTTTAGCTGAAATGCAACATGGTCAAAGGCTTTGTTTCACCATGACATTAAGATGTTTCCACTGTCTGTCTTGCTTTCACTTTCCAAATTTGTTTGGTCATCCTATTGTCATTCATTCATCTCATGTGTCTCATGCAGCATAACTGTGTTGCATCAATGAATCAATAGTATTTAATGAGTACCTACTGTGTGCAGAACACTTTACTGAGGAGTTGGGAAAATATACGTTGCCAGCTTGTACTAAGCGCTTGGGAAGTACAGTGTTCTGCACACAGTAAGCGCTTAATAAATATGAATGAATGAATAGGATTGTTAGACAGGATCTCTGCCCTTGAAGTGTTTACAAACTACTGGGGGAGACAGATATTAAAATAAATTACAGGTAGGAGAAGCAGCAGAGTATAAGGAAATGCACGTGAGTTCTGTGAGGTTGGGGTGAGTATCAAAGTGCATTGGCGATGCAGAAAGGAGGGCAAATAGGATGAAGAACTGAGGGATTTAGTCAGGGAAGCCTTCTTAATGGAGATATGATCTTAGAAGGGCTTTGATGATGGAGATAGTGCTGCTCTGTTGGATATGAAGGAGAAGGGTGCTCCAGGCCAGAGTGAAGACGTGAGCCAGGAGTAAATGGCAAGAGAGGCAGTAAGTGCAGTGGTGTTAGAGAAAGAAAGCTGTAGTGGGAGAAGGATGAGGTTAGGAGGAAAGGAAGAGCTGATTGAATGCCTTAAAGTCAGTGGAAAGAGGTTTCTGCTCTCCCCCAGCTCAAAACCTTATTGAAGGCACATCTTCTCCAAGAAGCCTTCCCTGAGGAAGCCCTCCTCTCCTCTTCTCCCACTCCTTTCTGTGCCATTCTTACTTGCTCCTTCATTCATCCTCCCTCCCATCTCCACAGCATATATATATATATATATATATATATGAAATTTATTTATTTATCTATTTATATTAATGTCTGTGTCATTCCCCCCCCACCCCAGACTGTGATCTAATTGTGATCAGGAATGTATCTGTTGCTGTACTGTATTCTCCCTAGTGCTTAGTGCAGCGCTTTGCATATAATAAGCACTCAATAAATGCAAATGAATAAATGTGAAATTGGATGGCAAACTGTTGGTTTCTGAGGAGTGGGGAGACATGTGCAGAATGATTTAAAAAAAATAAAAATGACCCACATAGCAGGGGAGAGGACTGGAGGGGAAGAGTGGAGAGTCTAGAGGCAAGCAGTCAGCAAGGAGATGCAGTAGTTGAGGTGGGGTATGGCAAGGGTTTGGACTAGTGTGGTAACAGTTTGGATGGCGAGGAAGGATGTTAATGTTAACGATGTGCATATAGCTTTAATTATATTTGTTCGGATGACTTTGACACCTGTCTACATGTTTTGGTTTGTTGCCTGTCTCCCCCTTCTAGACTGTGAGCCTGTTGTTGGGTAGGGACCATCTCTATATGTTGCCAGCTTGTACTTCTCAAGTGCTTAGTACAGTGCTCCGCACACAGTAAGCGCTCAATAAATACAATTGAATGAATGAATGAGTGGATCCTAAATGTGTTGTGAAGGTTGAGGTGAGCATAACGGCAATGCTTGGAGCCTGACTTCGTTCCTTTGCATCACTGTTTGTTGTTGAGTTTGTTAAGCATGATCCACAAGCCATGGGACTTCCATGGAGTCAGATGTGGAGGCTGTGTGGGGTCATTCATTCATTCATTAAGTCATTCAATCGTATTGAGGACTTATTGTGTGCAGAGCACTGTACAAAGTGGTTGGGAAAATACTATACAGCAATAAAGAGAGACAATCGCTGCTCATAACGAGCTCACAGTCTAGAAGGGGGAAACAGACATCAATACAAGGAAACAGACCTCAGTATAAATAAATAAAATTACAGATATAATAAAATTACAGCTATGAATCCAGATATGGGTCCAGGTTTCACAGCCTTAGAGAAGGTTGGTGAGCAATGTAGCTCGGTCGCTTTTTAGTTTGGAATGGGGACTGATAGCATTTGTTACAGACTTGGTTTGACAGCCTCCCAGGGATGTGCTGGCCTTTTTGAGAAGCACTGTGTCCTAGAGGAAAAAGCACAGGCCTGGAAGTCAAAGGATCTGCATTCTAATCCTGGCTCTGCACTTATCTGCTGTTTGACTCTGGATAGGTCACTTCTTTGTGCCTCAGGAACCACATCTGTAAAATGGGGATTAAGACTGTGAGCCCTATGCAAGACAGGGACTGTGTCTAACCCAATTATCTTGCATCTACCCCAGCGCTTAGTACGGTGCCTGGCATATAGTAAGTGCTTAACACTTACCATTTAAAAAATATGTTGATTACTTTTTTGTCTATCATTGGGTCACCTGTCAATATCCTGCCTAAGTAACAGAACTCTGTAACTGCTTTTAGATCTGTGTTACTGAGATAAATTTTTGGTTGTGAGAATGGCTTTCATATAGCTCACTGTGGGCAAGGAATGTGTCTTCTAACTCTGTTGCATTGTACTCTCCCAAACATTTACTACAGTGCTCTGTGCATGGCAAGTGCTCAATAAATAGCATTGATGATGATAGCGTAGGCTAACCCATTACTTTGGTTTTCTCTAGATTCATCACTAATCTGAAATACCAGGCTGATTTGATAAAGTGGTTTATAGTCATTTGCATGATTTAGGCTGGTTGTCATCAGCACCCAGCAACTTCTGACTGCCTCTAGGACTGGTTGATGTTCAAAGTCTGCTGAATTGATGAATTTTCTAGAGGTTGTGAAACATAGTCTTCACACCTGCATCCAGGTCTTTTTGTTCCTTGCTCCCTCACTGGCAGATCCTTCTCTGACATCTTCTCCAACTCTTCCAGTGGCTCACCCTAAATGCTCACTCCCTAAATGCTCAATTCTCAGTTCTAGGTCACGTTTCTTCCCAATTTATGCTCCCTCCTGGGGAGAGCAATCAATCAATCAATTGTATTTCTTGAATTGACACAGGTATTGACACCTGTCTACTTGTTTTGTTGTCTGTTTCCCCCTTCTAGACTGTGAGACCATTGCTGGGTAGGGACCATCTCTATATGTTGCAGATTTGTACTTCCCAAGTGCTTAGTACAGTGCTCTGCACACAGTAAGTGCTCAATTAATACAAATGAATGAACGAATGCTATGTGCAGAGCACTGTAATAAACACTTGGGGTACAATACAACAGAGTTGGTAAACACTTTTCTTTCCCACAAGACACAGTCTGGAGGAGGTAATCTGCTCCCATGATTTTAACTCTTATTTCTGTGCAGGTGATTCACGGATCTATCTCTTTGGTCCTGACTTGTCTCCTCCTCTTAAATCCACTAGAGCATCTCAACATAGATGTTCTGTCAACACCATTGATTGATTCCAAGTGCTTAGTATAGCTCTCTGCACCTTGTAGGTGCTTAATAAATAACAATGATTGATTAACTACTCTTTCAACAAGCTATTTCAAATAAATTGATCAGTCATAAATTGATGGGAAGCAGTGTGGCTTAATGGATAAAACAAGGGCCTGGGAATCAGAAGGACCTGGGTTCTAATCCCAACTCTGCCACTTGTCTACTGTCCTCTGGGTGACCTAGGGTAAGCCACTTAACTTCTCTGTGCCTCAGTTCCCACAATAATTATGGATATGTGCATAATTGCTGGGCACTGATAGAGGGTGTGAGTAGAAGATGCAAATCCAAGTGCAAGGGTGAGGCAGAAGGGAATGGGAGAAGAGGAAACGAGGGCCTCTTCGGGGAAGGTCTCTTGGAGGAGACATGCCTTCAATAAGGCTTTGAAGATGGGAGGGTGATCATCGGTTGGGCATGAAGGACACCGTCTTGTCTTAAGCTGTTGAGTCATCTCCGACCCGTAGTAACGCCATGGACACATCTCTCCCAGAACGCCCCACCTCCATTTTGTTCTGGTAGTGGATCCATAGAGTTTTCTTGGTAAAAATACAGAAGTGGTTTACCATTACCTCGTTCCTCGCAGTCAACTTGTCTCCACCCTAGACTCTCTCCTATGCTGCTGCTGCCCAGCACGGGTGAGTTTTGACTTGTAGCAGATTGTCTTCTACTCTCTAGCCATTGCCCAAGCTAGGAATGGAATGGGTCTGCCTCTGCCTGACTCTCCCTCCCATAGTCAAGACTGGTAGAGTACTGGAAACTCTCCAGGTGTGACCCTGAGAAGGGATTACTACTGCTACTCTAGGTAAAATTATGTTGATAGTAAGAACTGTCAGGCCAGTGAAGACTGTACCTGGCCAAAGCATTTGAAAACAGATATTTTAAAAACAAGTTAGACTGTACCTGGGTTCAGGAGCCCTAGTAAATGAGCCAGGGGTGGAATGGGGCACTAGGGGAAGGAGCATGGCATAGTGGATTGAGCACGGGACTGGGAGTCAGAAGGTCATAGATTCTAATCCCAGCTCTGCCACTTGTCTGCTGTGTGGTCTTGGGTATGTCACTTCACTTCTCTGTGCCTCAGTTACCTCACCTGTAAAATAGAGATTGAGACAATAAGCCCCACGTGGGACAGGGACTATGTTCAACCCAATTTGTCACCAACACCTGGCCCACTTCTGCTTCTGGCCTGGATTGCCCTCCCTCCTGAAAACCAACTGACAATTACTCTCCCCATCTTCAAACCCTTATTAAGGGCATATCTCATCCGGAAGGCCTTCCCAGACTAGGCCACCCCTTCCCTCTTCTCCCACTCTCTTCTGCATTGCCCTGACTTGCTCCCTTTATTCTTACCCCCTTCCAGCCCCACAGCACTTACATGCATATCTGTTCCCCCCCAGCCCCCTTTTAGACTGTAAGCTCACTGTGGGCAGGGAATGTGTCTGTTCATTTTGGTACTGTACTTTCCTAAGTGCTTAGTACAGTGTTCTGCACACAGTAAACACTCAAACACATGATTGAATGAATGAATACTTGTAACCACCCCAGTGCTTAGTACAGTGCTTGGCTCATAAGTGCTTAACAAATACCACAATTATTAATTATTATTAAAAGTTCTGGTGGGTCTGTTCTGACTTGAATTCAATACTCTTTTCTGGCACCAAGATGGGCCACTTGGACTAGGGGTTCCATGACAGCACTGAGGCTGGGCTGCCCTCTAGATTGTTAGCTCCTTGTGGGCAGGGAATGAGTCTGTGTATTGTTGGATCGTTCTCTCCCAAGAGCTTAGTGCAGTGCTCTGCACACAGTAAGTTATCAATAAATACGATTGACTGAATGCCTGATTGCCTCTCACTGGCATGTAGACCAGGATATGGACTTGGCCCCAGTGCCATATGAACAGCAACTAGTTGGTTACAGTGGTGACCTGGAACTGAGCCTGAAAAGACCCAGACTTGGGAGTCAGAGCCCCTGGTCTCTAATCCCAGTTCTGCCCCTTGTGTGACCTTGGGCAGGTTACCTAACTTCTCTGTGCCTCAGTTTCCTCAACCATAAAATGGGGATTTAATACCTCCCTCCAACTTTAACTGAGAGCCCTGTGAGGGACCTGATTATCTTGTATCTTCCCTGATGCTTACTACAGTATTTGGCACATAGTAAATGCTTGGAGAAGCAGCATGGCTCATTGGAAAGAGCATGGATTTGGGAGTCAGAGGTCATAGGTTCTAATCCCAGCTCCACCACTTGTCTGCTGTGTGACTTTGGGCAAGTCACTTAACTTCTCTGAGCCTGTTACCTCAACTGTAAAATGGGGATTAAGACTGTGAGCCCCACGTGGGACAACCTGATCACTTTGTATTCCCCCCAGCGCTTAGAACAGTGCTTTGCACATAGTAAACACTTAACAAATGCCATTATTATTGTTATTATTATTATTATTATTAACATACCACAATTAATTATTGTTATTATTTTTATGCCTTGTGCCCCACCCGGGCAACATATTGAACATATTGGGACAGCCAGGTGATGGTAGCAGCAGCAATTCCTTTAAGGAGACTGGAAGCTTCTTGTGGGCAGGGGACATGTCTACTAACCCTGTGGAATTGTATTTGTAGGGAAGTGATTGTAACTATAGAGAAGCAGGGTGGCCTAGTTGAAAGAGCATGGTCCTGGGGGTCAGAGAACCGGGCCTCTAGTCCCGGTTCTGCCTCTTGTCTTCTGTGTGATCTTGGGCAAGGCACTTAACTTCTCTGTGTCTGTTACCTCATCGGTTAAATGGGGATAAGGCTGTGAGCCCCATGTGGGACATGGACTGTGTCCAACCTGATTATCTTGTATGTATCCTGGGGCTTAGTATAGTGTCTGGCACATAGTAAGTGCTTAACATACACCATAAAAACTCCAAAAAACAAAAAAAAACCCTTCCCCAAGCATTTTGTGCAGTGCTTTGCATACAGGAAGTGGTCAATAAATACCACTGATTGATATCTTGGCCCTAGCCCCTTTGTGACCGCAGGTACATCACTTAAGTTACCTGTGCTTCAGTTCCCTCATCTGCAAAATGGGGATTCAATACCTGTCCTTCTATTTACTTAGACTATGAGCCCCATGTGGAACCTGATTATCTTACATCTACCTCAGCATTTAGTATAGTGCTTGACACATACTAAATACTTAACAAATATCAAATTACTATTACTCCAGTATAATTGATTTTCACGTTCTCCCCAGAATAAATCAATGATATTTACTGAGCCCTTACTATGAAGTAACAAAGACTGGTACCATATTCTGTTGAAAAGGAACGCTTATGAAAAAGCAGAACAAAGGCTAAAGTTGGATAGATTAGAGAATCCCAAGAAATCATGAAAACGGGAGGACTGAAAGAAGGAAGGAAGGAATAAAGAGAGCTATAAAGAGAGACAAACAATGAATGAAAGAGAAAGAAAGAATGAATGAATGAAAGGAAGAAAGAAATTAAGAATCAATCAGTCCTATTTATTGAGTGCTTACTGTGTGCAGGGCACTGTAATAAGTGCATGGGGACAAGAACGTAACAACATAGACAAATTTCCTGTCCACGATGAGCTTACAGTCTAGACCAACTGCTAAAACGCTCATCTAAGCACTCATCATAGGCTTCACCTTCATTACTGCAGCAGCCTTCTAATGTTCTCCCAACACGACAACAGTTTGAAGACGCATTGGAATGCACAACCTGCAGTGATGATGATGATGGCATTTATTAAGCACTTACTGTGTCCAAAGCACTATTCTAAGTGCTGGGGAGGTTACCAGGTGATCGGGTTGTCCCATGGTGGGCTCACAGTCTTCATCCCCATTTTACAGATGAGGTAACTGAGGTCCAGAGAAGTGAAGTGACTTGCCCAAAGTTACACAGCTGACCATTGGCGGAGCCGGGCTTTGAACCCATGACCTCTGACTCCAAAGCCTGGGCTCTTTCTACTGAGCCACACTGCTTCTCAATGTTCCAGGTTGTTCCAGGCCTCAAGGCAATGCACATCTTGTCCCAGTCGACTTCATTACTGGCGGGAATCACATTCAGGTGACTCTTCCATAAGGTGCCTGATCAGGAGAGCTCATGTCTGGAAATACTGGGACAGTGTGAATTTAAGGGTCCCAGATCCACACGATAACACTCGTGTCATATGTTTACCATTTACTATCTATTCACCCTAGTGTCCTCTCCCATGCACTTGATCCTCTGCCTGACACATACTTGGTTCTAAGCTTCACCAGCGCAGCGACTACCTCTAGTTGACCCTCCAATGCACCTTGAACAGTGCCCATCTCAGACTAAGTGCTCCATAAATACAGTCCATTAACTACTATATCCCATGCTCAGCACCAATACAATCATTTTCCATGGAACTTCACTCTAAACGTCAGGGACTCGTCCTCGTAAATCTGGATTTCACACCTGAGATAGCAAGGAGAGAATGGGAGTTGGTGGTCCCGTTGTTGGCTAGGGACCATCTCTATATGTAGCCGATTTGTACTTCGCAAGAGCTTAGTACAGTCCTCTGCACATAGTAAGCGCTCAATAAATATGGCTGAATGAATGAATAAATGAATAGTCTGTGAATTCCAAGCATCCAAGCCAGCAAATCAAAAATGCAGACAGAAAGGACATGAGCCTGAACTCAGAGGACCTGGGTTCTAATTCCCCCTCCATTACATGTCGATTTTGTGTCATGTGACCATTTTGGTTTTCCGACATGTTGAGCAAATCGACAAGTCCATTTTGTGTTGGCTTTGGTAAAGGCGTTCCCCTTTGCTGTGTCCTGGCAACTCTTCTGTAAAATGGAATTAAGACATGAAATGTGTCCAATTTAATCAGTTTGTATCTACCACAGAGCTGAGTACAGTGTTTGGCCCATTGAAAACAGTAAACGGAAAACATACGCCATAGGAAAATAGGGGAATGCGGACTGCCATTTCCAGATAAGGGAAGCCAGCTGGAATGTCCACTGATCATGAAGTTCAGAGCCTCCCTAAATAGGAAAGACTATCTGCACCCAGAACTCTCTTCAAAGCTCTCTTCCTCTTCCAGACTGAGTCCCCCTTTTCCCTCCCCTCCTCCTTCTCGTCTCCCCATCACCCCTCTCCCACCTCGCTCCTACCCCCTTTCTCTCAATACAGCTCTTGTATATATTTCTACATATTTATGACTCCATTGTACTTGTACATGCTTACTATATTTATTTTATTAATGATGTGTATATAGCTATAATTCTATTTATTCTAAGGGTATTGAAGCCTGTCTCCATGTTTTGTTTTGATGTCTGTCTCCCCCTTCTAGATTATAAGCCCGTTGTTGGGTAGGGACTGTCTCTATAGTTTGCCTATTTGTACTTCCCAAGCGCTTAATACTGTGCTTTGCACACAGTAAGTGCTCAATAAATAGGACTGAATGAGCAGATCACTGTATTATTCATAATAATAATAATAATAATTATTATGATGGCATTTGTTAAGCGCTTACTATGTGCAAAGCACTGTTCTAAGCACTGGGGGGATACAAGATAACCAGGTTGTGCCATGTGGGGCTCACAGTCTTCATTCCCATTTGACAGATGAGGTAAATGAGGCACAGAGAAGTTGTGACTTGCCCAAGGTCACACATCAGACAATTGGCAGAGCTGGGATTGGAACCCACGACCTCTGACTCCCAAGCCCGGGCTTTTTCCACTGAGCCACACTGCTTCTCTGAATTTATTCTTTCTGAATGAATTCATTCATTCAGTCCTATTTATTGATTGCTTATTGTGTGCAGAGCTCTGTACAAAGTGCTTGGGAGAGTATAACACAACAATAAACAGACACATTCCCACCCACGATGAGTTTACAGTCTAGAGTGGCACAGAGACAGACACCAATAGAAATAAGTAAATTATAGGTAAGTACATAAGTGCTGTGGGGCTGGGAGAGGGAAGAACAAAGGGAGCAAGTCAGTGCGATGCAGAAGGGAATGGGAGAAGAGGAGAGGGGGGCTTAGTTGAGGAAGGCCTCTTGGAGGGGGTGTGACCTTAATAATGTTTTGAAGGTGGGAAGAGTGCTGATGTATTGAAAGATGGAAGGACTTTGAGGAGTGCAGAGACTTGTGTAGAAGGATACTTTAGGAAAATAATCTGGGCAGCAGGGTGAACTCCTCTCAGGGCTGCACTTGGAGAGTTTCCAGTACACTGTCAGTCTTGACTACCGGAGGGAGAGTCAAGCAGAGGTATATCCATTCCATTCTTAGCTTGGGGCAGTAGCTAGCTAGGGGAAGGCAATCTGCTACATGTCAAAACTCCCCTGTGCTGGTCAGCAGGGCATGGGAGAGAGTCGAAGGTGGAGACTCAAGATTACTGCATGGGAGGAGGCAATGGTAAACCACTTCCATACTTTTACTAAGAAAACTCTGTGGATACACTACCAGAATGATTGTAGATGGAGGTGGGGCATTCTGGAAGAGATGTGTCTATGGCGTTACTATGGGTCAGAGACAACTCGACAGCATAAAACAAGACAAGCAGAGTGAAAGGAGGACTGGAGAGGCTGGGGGCAGGGAGGCCCAACAGGAGGGTGATGCAGAAGTCACACTGGTTATGGCAAGTGCCTGGATTTGAAAGATGGTCATTTGGATGGAGAGGAAGAGGTGTGTTCTGGAAACATGGTGGAGGAAAAGCTGCAGGATTTAGTAACAGATTTAACATGGGAGTCGAGAGAAATGGTGGAGTCCAGGATAATCCTAAGGATGTGGGTTTCAGAGTTGAGAATGAATGAAAACATTCTCGACTGTGATTGCAAAGTTAGATTGGGGGAGAGATCAGTTTTATTGATATAATAATAACAGTTGTGATATTTGTTAAGCACTTACTATGTACCTGACACTGTATTAAGTACAGGGGTGGATACAAGGTAACTGGGTTGGACACAGTCCCTGTCCCATATAGGGCTAACAGTCTTAATCCCATTTTCCAGATAAGGCAACTGAGGCAGAGAGAATTTAAGTGACTTCCCCAAGGTCACACAGCAGACAAGCGTCAGAGCCAGGATTAGAACCCAGGTCCTTCTGACTCCCAAGCCCATGCTCTAACCACTAAGCCACGCTACTCCCCTCCATTCATTCATTCATTCAATCATATTTATTGAGCACTTACTGTGTGCAGAGCACTGTACTAAGTGCTTGATCTTGATGTGTTGGCAGGTCCTCCATATAGATATGTCCTAGAAGCAAGACGAAGCATGAGATTGTAGTAGAGGGTCCAAGGGGTTGGATTTGGACATCATGTTTCCAGAAACATCCATTAAATCATTTTTATTAAGTGCCTAATGCATGCAGAGCACTGTACTAGGTGCTTGAGAAAATACGGCACAACAATAAAGAGTGACAATCCCTGCCCACATGAGCTTTGGAAAATGGAGCCTTGAGGGACACCCACAATTATGTATTAAAAGATGAAGGATACGCCGATGGACGAGACTGAGAAGGAACAGCCAGAGAGGTAAGAAGAGAAATAGGAGAGTCTAGTTATTTCTTACTGACTCCCCGTTATCATGGTGCCTTACTAAAGCAGTTTAATTCTTATTTTGATATAGGAGGTAAAGTGAGTAGAGCACAATGTTGCAGGATGTACTGTCATAGGCTGTGGGATCTGTAATCCATCCACTCACACCACCCACAAACCCATTTTCTGGAAAAAGCAAAAGGAAACAAAAAGGGCATTATATTCTGTTCCTTCCTTTTAAACAAAACTCCAGGCTAATGAGATTTTACAGTTATACCACCAGCCTAAAGCTGAATGATTGATGACTGGAGGCAAATCTGTGTTGTTTCAGAATAAATGTAAAATAAATTCAGAAGACCATGATTCATGAGAGATAATATAACAGTCCGTCTGTTCTGTTCAAATATAAAGCTGGCCAGGATGTGTTTATTCAACAGCTGTTCTCTGCTTAGCCACTGAACAAAAGAGTGCAGAATGACGCATATAATAAATTACTTAGGGCCCTGAAAATGACCATTAAAGGGAGAAAAGTTTCACATTAGCTCAACACCACCATTTGAAACTTCTCACTAGATATTGTAGAACCAAACATGTAAGCACATCCCTCTCCAAATCCTCCCAGTGAAAATGAGAAGGCCAATAGAAAAGTTCTTTCATTTGCGAAGATAACCACTATAATCGCTCCCTTAATTCTCAGAATTTGGGGCTCCTAAAATATCAGGGTCTGCAATATACGGGGGAAGACTCCAACCAAGAATACTGCATGATTAAATGACCAAACAATCCATTAGACCCTTAGGCTAGAGTCTTTAATAATTATAGTATTTGTTAAGCACTTATTATGTGCCAGGCACTGTACTAAGCGCTGGGGTGGACACAAGCAAATCAGATAGGACACAGTCCCTGTCCCATGTAGGACTCACAGTCCCAATAGTTTCAAAGTCTCACAGTCTTTCTTAAGCTTTGTTAAATTTATTATATGGCTGATCCAGCCCGCCAGATCTAGCCAAGTAAAATAAAAAAGTGGGATGGACTTGGGCTAGCTGGTTGGCTCACAACTCCCCACTCCTATTTAGGGCTTCTGAAGGCTGGGACGTGGGAAAACTGCAGTCTGGTGCCCCTTTTGGAATTCCTGCATGTCCTGAAAATCCCTTAGACTATCTTGCATATACCTTCCCGGTCAGTCAATTGTATTTATTGAGTACTTACTGTATGGAGAGCACTGTACTAAGCGCTTGGGAGAATACAATACAAACAGTCACATTCCCTGCCCACAACAAGCTTAGTCTAGAGGCATATCCCTTAGACGTTCTGACATAATCAGGGACGACATGGCAAGCACAAACACTCTGTGTGTAAGTTCAATCAACCAATCAGTGGTATTTGTTGGGTGCTTACTAAGTACAGAACACTATATTAAGTGCTTGGGAGTGTACAGTACAACAGAGTTCGTAGACATGATCCCTGCTCTCAAGGAGCTTGAAGTCTATTGAGGGATACAGACATCAAAATAAATTACAGATATGGGAAGCTGTTAAGTGTAAGAATATGTGCATAAGTGTGGTGGGGGTGGGGTGATTAGAATAATAATAATTATGGTACTTGTTAAGTGCTTACTATGTGTGAAATTCTGTTCTAAGCGCTGGGGTAGATACAAGTTAATCAAGTTGGACACAGTCCCTGTCCCACATGGGCTCACACTCTTAGACCCCATTTTTTACAGATGTAGTAACTGAGGCCTGGAGACATTAAGTGACTTGACCAATGTCACCTAGCAGTCATGTGGCAGAGCAGAGATTGGAATCCAGGTCCTTCTGATTCCCAGGCCCATCCTCTAGCCACTAAGTCATGCTGCTTCTCCTGAAAGAGTTTAAGGACAACCCACAGACCCAAGTACATAGACCACACAGAAGGGAAGGCAAATAGAGCGGGGAAATAAGGGTTAGTCAGGGAAGGCCTGGGACTCAGAGGATTTGGGTTCTAAACCTGGCTTCACCACTTTCCTGCTGTGTGACTTTGGACAAGTCATTCAACTTCTATGGGCCTCAGGTTTCTCATCTGTAAAATTGGGATTCATTGCCTACACTTCCTCCCACTTAGACTGTGACCCAAGTGGGACAGGGACTGTGCCCAAGCTGGCTATCTTATATCTACCCAGCATTTATTATGGTGCTTGGCATAGTTAGTGCTTAAAAATGCCCAAATTATTATTATCATTATTATTATTACTACCAGGGACAGTAACAGCTCTACTAGCATTATTAGTTACAGTGCCAATGTCAACTGTTTCTTATCTACAAAAGAAATCACTTTGCCTGGCCATTCTATGTATCAGAACTTCAAGTTTCTCAGAAGGAAGGCTTTTTCACAAAAATGGAGATAGAGTTGTTTTTTAATGGTATTTGTTAAGCACTTACTATGTGCCAGGCACTGTACTAAGCACCGGGTTAGATACAAGCTACTGAGGTTGGACAGAGTCCATGTCCCACGTGGGGCTCACAGTCTTAATCCCTATTTTATAGATGATGTAACTGAGGCACAGAAAAGTTAAGTGACTCACCCAAGGTCACTCAGCAGACAAGTGGCAGAGCCGGGACTAGTACCCAGGTCCTTCAAATGCCCAGGTCCGTGCTCTATCGACTACACCATGAAGATAATGCTGTCAACTGGAAGACTGAATCCCAGAGCGTAATTGTCTGTGAGAGAGAATCGCTTGCAAATTTAACCACTTCGTAGTAGTAATGAAATTCAGGTAGCAACCAGTGAGTGCAAAACACTGTACAAAGAAGTTTGTCCATTCAAATACCCCTTTTCTAGTCTCTTGACATTCTCCTCAGTGGTTTAGAGGGAAAATGCTCAACCTATTCTTGTAGTAGTAGTACAAGAATATAAGAAGCAGCATGGCCTAGTGGATAGAGCATGGGGCTGGGAGTCAGAAGGACTTGAATTCTAAACCCGGCTCTGCCACCTGTCTGTCATGTGACCTCGGGCAAGTCAATTCACTTCTCTGTACCTCAGTTCCCTCATCTGTAAAATGGGAATTAATACTGTCAGCTCCACGTGGGACACGGACTGTGTCCAACTTAGTAGCTTGTATCTCCCCCAGAGCTTAATATAGTGCCTGGCCCATTGTAAGCACTTAAAAAATACCATAAAAAAAGAACACTACTAGTCCCCTCTAGCCTATAAGCTTGCTATGGACAGGGAATGTGTCTGCTTATTCTGTTGTACTCTAGTCTCTCAAGTGCCTAGAAGTAGTAATAATAATGATGGTATTTGTTAAGCACTTACTACTACTACTAATAATAATAATGATGGCATTTATTAAGCACTTACTATGTGCAAAGTACTATTCTAAGCACTGGGGAGGTTACAAGGTAATCAGGTTGTCCCACTCAGGGCTCACAGTCTTAATCCCCATTTTACAGATGACATAACTGAGGCACAGAGAAGTTAAGTGACTTGCCCAAAGTCACACAGCTGACAACTGGTGGAGCTGGGATTTGAACCCCTGACCTCTGGCTCCAAAGCCTGTGCCCTTTCCACTGAGCCACACTGCTTCTCCAAGCACTATATGCCAAGCACTGTTCTAAGAACTGGGGTAAATTCAAGATCATCAGGTTGTCCCACGTGGGGCTCACAGTCTTAATCTCCATTTTACAGATGAGGTAATTGAGGCACAGAGAAGTTAAGTGACTTGCCGAATGTGTCACAGCTGATAAGTGGCAAAGCGGGTATTAGAACCCAAGACCTCTGACTCTGAAGCCTGTACTTTTTCCACTAAGCCATGCTGCTTCTCTAGTACAGTGCTCTGCTATAGTAAGTGCTCAATAAAGAACATTGATTGATTGACTAGTGGTGATGGTTTGCATTGAGCTAGCTACACACCCTCTCACCTGGCCTCCTTGTGCCCCACGCTTGAATTTCATGACGGCATTGACAAGAACGGGAGCAGTCTATGGTCATGGTCCAAGATATCTCTGAAACTGCAACAGACACTTCTGTGCCTTCATGTTTCACCCGTCAATCAATTGTATTTATTGAGCGCTTACTGTGTGCAGAACACTGCACTAAGCACTCGAGAGAATACAGAAGCAGCAGTAGAGAAACAGCATGGTGTAGTGGATAGAGTATGGGCCTGGGAGTGATAAGGTCAATCAATCAATCAATCAATCGTATTTATTGAGCACTTACTGTGTGCAGAGCACTGTACTAAGCGCTTGGGAAGTACAAGTTGGCAACATATAGAGACAGTCCCTACCCAACAGTGGGCTCACAGTCTAAAAGGGGGAGACAGAGAACAAAACCAAACATACTAACAAAATAAAATAAATAGAATAGATATGTACAAGTAAAATAAATAGAGTAATAAATATGTACAAACATACATACATATATACAGGTGCTGTGGGGAAGGTCAGGGGTTCTAATCCCAGCTTCACCATTTATCTGCTGTGTGACCTAGGGTAAGTCACTTCACTTCTCTGGGCCTCAGTTACCTCTGTTGTAAAATGGGGATCAAGACTGTGAGCCCCAAGTGGGACAGGGACTGTGTCCAACATGATTTGCTTGGATCCAGCCCGGTGCTTAGTACAGTGCCTGGCACATAGTAACTGCTTAACAAATACTACAATTATTATAATTATTACAGTATAAAAGTATAAAAGATACATTCCTTGCCTACAAGCATGATGCTCAGTTTGGCTTAGTTGGCATGGCAGGAGCCTAGATACACCCAAATCCATACTCTCACAGCAATGGAGAAGCAATAGAAATAATAGTTTCCACTTGGCAGAATATATGGATTTTTATCCTCTCTGACTTGCCCCCCAAGCTATGTTAATTAGTAAAAGAATCCCTCTAAATAATAATAATAATGATAATAATAATGGCATTTATTAAGCACTTACTATGTGCAAAGCACTGTTCTAAGCGCTGGGGAGGTTACAAGGTGATCGGGTTGTCCCATGGGGGGCTCATAGTCTTAATCCCCATTTTACAGATGAGATAACTGAGGCCCAGAGAAGTTAAGTGACTTGCCCAAAGTTACACAGCTGACAATTGGCGGAGCCAGGATTTGAACCCATGACCTCTGACTCCAAAGCCCGTATTCTTTCCACTGAGCTATGCTGCTTCTCAAATTCTAGTCCCTTTGTAGAACCCCTTTGCCAATCACAGCCTCACTCCCACCCTGTTTTCCAAAGACGCCTTCATCCTAGGGATAAAATTATATAAACACAACTGGGGCGCCCTCAGTGCTTTGCCCCTTCCCTCAAGGAAACGGAGATTGAAGTCAAATTATTATTATTTTTTTTGCTTGCAAACAGGCTCCAGCATATCCCCCTTTTATCATCAGGCGGGATGTCTTCCCACAGCCCCACCCCTCTGAGCTTCAGCACAGTCAGGGACATTTCTGCGGGCCTTCCACTCAACTCCCCAAGTGTTCGCAAAAATTCGAGACGGGTTTTTTAAGGACAATAAAACAAGTCATTTACGCCATTCTCTGATGAAAAAGAACACCGCTGATCCCAGTTCCGCTATTGTTTAGACTATGGTTCGACTCAGGAAGTCTACACTTCAGGAACAGAGTTAAAATAAACACGGGTTTATAAATAAGCCCGCAAACTTCTCCAAGGCACAAGGCAGGCAAGAGGAAGCTGCAGCCGAACAAGTGCTCACTTGAAAAAATCTAAAAGCACAAAAATAAAATTGATAAGTGCTTGGCGAAGGCTGGGTCAGTGGAAAGGAATGGAAACTCGATCCGGGAGCCGTCTGTGCCAAGCAGTCCCTTCTGAATCCACTTCCTGTGGCTGGGAGTATATTTCCACTGATTCATGTTCTCTGGGCCCGGCTCCTACAGCATATCAGCCCAGAGGAGTTGCGGGGGTGGAAAGGCCCTAGTTAACACCCACAGGCCACTTCAGATTGCAGCCTGCTGCTGACTCAAACACTCCTGTATGTCATTGAACCTTAAAAGGGCAATAGCCTCACTCGGGAGAGCCAGGAAAGTGCTCTCTGCCATAAACTGTGGGGCTTGGTTTTGTTTACAGGAAAGTCAGAATCCCTCCTTTCCTCAGAAGGGCTTTTAAGGCACTCCTAAATTATAGGTCACAAGGGCTGACGTCTCAGGGTAGGCCCATTTCTATTCACTAGGTGAAATTGGGTCCATCCATCATGTGCAACTGTTGAGTTCTGGGCACACCGTATCGGAGGGGATTTAATACACAGGCCCAGACGAATTGTACCCCTCAAGAAGAAGGGTAAGCGTTTTGAAAATGCACTCCCAAGTCCCTTCCGTGGTCTGCTGTGCCACAATAGCCATTTCCTCAACTAACAATGGAGTCAATTCTGCATTCTGAATACGCACAGTCCTCCCATTCATTTCCCCACTGTTGAGTAAGGGCTGCCACACAAGGTCTTACGCCACAGGGCCCGGCTCCATGAGGGTACTGGGGACACTGACCCCCATGGGTTTTTGAGTTCAGCCCAGGTCTCTGATGAGGTCTAATAGTTTCCTGCTGGCATTGAAAAGACCCAAAATGGTGGCTTTTGGCCCTACTAGCTCTTTGAAGCCTATCTTCCCCCCAGAACTCATCCTCCCTAAAATCCCTGGCCCCCCGCCACAGCACTTATGTACAGATCTGTAATTTAATTATATTAATGCCTGTCTTCCCATCTACACTAAAAGTTTGTTCATCATCATCATCAATTGTATTTATTGAGCGCTTACTATGTGCAGAGCACTGTACTAAGCGCTTGGGAAGTACAAATTGGCAACATATAGAGACAGTCCCTACCCAACAGTGGGCTCACAGTCTAAAAGGGGGAGACAGAGAACAAAACCAAACATACTAACAAAATAAAATAAATAGAATAGCTATGCACAAGTAAAATAAATAAATAAATAGAGTAATAAATGTGTACAAACATATATACATATATGGGAGAATGTCTACCAACTCTGTACCTACCCCAGCACTTAGTACAGGGCTTGGCACCTAGCAAGTGCTTAGTAAATGCCACAATCAGAATCCTTCAAGGATTCACCGCAGTCCTGAGGCCCTAAATCCGTGGGCTGGGTTGGACCAGATTGGCCCATAGCTGAAACCTACCTAGGCCAGATTTGGATGCCCTTTTGTTTCCTTTAGAGCCAATCTATTCATGCCAAAAGAGTCACAGCACTGTTACCTGATTGTCTAATGCATGCACACTTGTGGAGCATTTTCAAGAATTCATTAAATAATGTATATTGTCCATAACATAAGTACTGAACAGCTCTAATTATTATCACTATTAATTGTTACTAACAATAATAATAGTAATAGACGTTCTTCATGAGCTACTGCTCAATGGAAAGAGCATGGGTTTGGGAGTCAGAGGTCATGGATTCTAATCCCAGCTCCACTACTTGTCAGCTGTGTGACTTTGGGCAAGTCACTTAACTTCTCTGTGTCTCAGTTCCCTCATCTGTAAAATGGGAATTAAGACTGTGAGCCCCACATGGGACAATCCTGTTTACCTTGCATCCCCCCAGTGCTTAGAACAGTGCTTGGCACATAGTAAGCGCTTAACAAATACCAACATTATGATTAATCAATCAATCAATCATATTGAGCGCTTACTGTGTGCAGAGCACTGTACTAAGTGCTTGGGAAGTACAAGTTGGCAACATATAGAGACAGTCCCTACCCAACAGTGGGCTCACAGTCTAAAAGGGGGAGACAGAGAACAAAACCAAACATACTAACAAAATAAAATAAATAGAATAGATATGTACATGTAAAATAAATAAATAAATAGAGTAATAAATATGTACAAACATATATACATATATACAGGTGCTGTGGGGAAGGGAAGGAGGTAAGATGAGGGGGATGGAGAAGGGGACGAGGGGGAGAGGAAGGAAGAGGCTCAGTCAGATTATCATTATTATTGCTGGGATTATTAGGAAAATCGCAATATATGTTTGGCAATCCTTCTTAGGAATGAAGCCTAGTTCAACCTCCAGTCAATCAATCTGTCTAGCAACAGTATTTATCGATCACTTGTTTTGTCCGGAACACTGAATTAAGTACTCGGGAGAGTACCACATACTTAATAGTCATGATCCCTGCCTTCAAGGAGCTTACAATCTAGCATAGGAAATGGACACTCAAATAAATTATAGATAGGAGGAGGTAATAGATAAAGATACCCTGCTTGGCACACAGTAAGTGCTTAACAAATACAATTATTATCTTTATCTTATAAAGATGAGTGCAAAGTGGGTGTCTGTGAGTAGTCAAGTACTTGATGTAGAAGTTCTGAAGTGGTCAGTAGGTGGATACAAGGTGGGGAGATGAGAAATGAACTCAGGAAGGCTGCTGGAAGAGAAATGATTTCAGAAGGCCATGGAAGGCCTTCTGTGGTCCAAATCAATCAGTGGTATTTTCACTGCACTAAGCATTTGGAAAAGTACAGTTCAACAGAGTTGGTAAACATGTTCTCTGCCCACAGCAAGCTTACAGTCTAGAGCTGGGAGAGAGATAATAAATACAAATAAAAAAATGTACAGGTATGTACATAAGTGCTGAGGATTGGGTGATTCATTTGATCATATTTATTGAGCTCTTACTGTGTGCAGAGCACTGTACTGAGTGCTTAATTACTACTAATTAATGATTGCCAAGAGTCCAAAGGGTACAGTTCCCCAAATGGGCCCAGGCAGAAGGGAGCGTATGAGCAGGAGGGAACTTGAGAGCAGAAGAGAGAACCTGAATAAGGGGTCACAAGACAGAGAGTTGAGACCAAGGTGCAGTGAGTAGGTTAGATTAAGAGAACTGAAGCAAGTGAGCTGTAGTGTAGTGGGAAAAGAGAGTATTAATTCAATCATTCATTCAATTATATTTATTGAGTGCTTACTGTCTGCAGAGCACTGTACTAAGTGCTTGGAAGAGTACAATACAACAATAAACAGCCACAATCCCTGCCCACAACGAGCTTACAGTCTAGAGTGGAGGGGAGACAGACATCAATAGAAATAAATAAATTACAGATATGAAGGTAAATTCTGTGAGGCTGGGATGGGGGAAGAACAAAAGGAGCAAGTCAGGGCAACGCAGAAGGGAGTGGGAGAAGAGGAAAGGGGGGCTTAATCAGGGAAGGCCTCTTGGAGGAGATGTGCCTACAATAAGGCTTTGAAGGAGGGGCAAATAATTGTCTGTCAGATTGGAGGAGGGAGGGCATTCCATGCCAGATGTGGGATATAGGCAAGGGGGGAGGAGTAGATAAGTAGGAGGAAGCGGATTGAAAGCTTTAAACCCATGCCTTAAAACCTGGTCACACTAAGACTGGAACTGTCTATTGCAGCATCGGAGCTTTAATTTGCCTGGGTTGGGCAAGGAAGAAGATAGATATGGGCTGGAGTGGGTTGAACGCCTGATTTTTTTGCCCATACAAAGCTCTTCTCTTTGTGTTTCAGCATATTCATCATCACTGATACCCTACTGTGGCAGAGAACTGTCCTGAGAGTTTGAAGAGTTTGCAATCAGAGAGAGAAAATACAAAATTTGATCCCAGCCCTCAGTGGTATTTATTGAGCACTTGCCATGTTCAGACCACTCTACTAAATGCTTGGGAGAGTCCAATAGAACAAAAGTCAGGATGCCACATCCTGGCAGAGGCAGTGCAGAGTTCTGACCTTGGGGAGAGGAAGTCAGGGAGCTCTTGAAGTCAAAAGTTCATCCTTTCCTTCCCTTCCAAGAGCATGAACGAACTCTTAGTCACATGTAGTCTAGGAGGAAAAACACGGGTCTGGGAGTTAGAGGATCTGTGTTCTAGTCCCAGCTCTGCTACTTGTCTGCTATGTGACCTTGGGCAAGCCACTTCACTTCTCTGTGTCTCAGTTACCTTATCTGTGAAATGAGAGTCGGATTGGGTCTAACCTGCTTATCTTACATCTACCTCACAGCTTAATACAGGGCCTGGCACATAGAAAGCACTTAACAAATATCATTTAAAAAGAAAATATCAGCACTATCAGTGGAAGTAAGAGTTAAGGGTCAGTCAGCCATGAGGTTGTCCCTGAAGCAGAGGGTGATGGACAACTTCCTAGGATGTTCAATAGTCATTCAGTCAGTTGTATTTATTGAGAGCTTACTTTGTGCAGAGCACTGTACTAAGTGCTTGGGAGAGTACAATCTAACAATAAACAGACTCACTCCATGCCCACAATGAGCTTACGGTCTAAAAGGGGAGACAGACATTAATACAAATGAATAAATTACAGATGTGGACATAAGTGCTGTGGGGCTGGGAGGGGATGAATAAAGGGACCAAGGGTGATGTGGAAGGGAGTGGGAGAAGAGGAAAAGAGAGATTAGTCAGGGAAGGCCTCTTAGAGGAGATGTGCTGAAGGTAAGGCTTTGAAGGAGCGGGGGCGGAGTCGTCATCTGTCAGATAGGAGGGAGGGCGTTCCAGGCCAGAGGCAGGTGGTGAGAGGTCAGAGGCGAGATAGATGAGATCAAGGTGCAGTGAGAAGGTTAGCATTAGAGGAGCTAAGTTTCCAACCTCAGAGTTATATTACCTAAAAGCATGTGGCTGTGGGCACCCATTTTTTTGTTTTTGTTTTAAGGAAGGCCAGAAGTGGACATCACCAGAATGTCACAATTAGAACTGCAAGTCTTTTGCCTATAAAATTAATTTCTAGGCATATATCTCAATTTCAAGAGGACTGGATTATTTTTCACCCACTCACAGAGATTTTTACAGAATATCTCCACTAGTCGTAAACTCACAGTATTAATTTTGTGTAGCTGGTTGACTCGATCTTGTTTAGCAGGTTCCAGGCATCTTTGAGTGCAGTCCCAGGGCACTTTTGATAAGTATGCTATTGTAACATAAAACAGGACCACAGAGGTGGAGTAAAAATATCCTTTCCCTTCCCAATGAGCCAGTTTGAGGAAAAACTCCCTGAGAGTCCCTTATTTTGCTCACTAACAAAGAAATGGGCACTGTATCTCACCCTCATTAACTGTGAACTACTTGACAGCAAGAACTATGTAAGTGTCTTACTATCTTTGAACTCTCCCATGCACTCCCAGTGCCTAGAACTCATTTGGTGCTCAGTAAATACCACGGATTAATCGTGGTATTTATTAAGTGCTTACTATGTGCCGAGAATTATAGTACGTGCTGGGGTAGATGCAACTTAATCAGGTTGGACACTGTCCCTTCTCACATGGGGCTTACAGCCTAGAGGAGAGGGAGAACAGGTATTGGATCCTCATTTTCCAGATGAGGAAACTGTGGCACCAAGAAATTAGGTAACTTGCCCAAGATCATATAGCAGGCAAGTGGCAGAGTCAGGATTAGAACCAAAGTCATCTAATTTCCAGGTTGTGCTCTTTCCATTAGGCCACCTGCTTCTGGATTGATTCTCTAATTTAAATACAATTCCTTTAATTAACGGAAGAAACTACAAAATGGTGCAATGAAGATGATAGCAATGGGACCAAAGGGTTTTAATATTATAGGTACTGTAAGGCATTTTGGATACAGACAATAAGCCTACCCTTTCCTCCCCAGCTGGAAAAACACTTCAAACCGTAAAAGGCATGATAAGATGCCAGGAGGGTACAAATCAATGTCAACAGTTTTGCACAATTTGCAATAAAAAGAAAAAGTCAACCAATCAATTGTATTTATTGAGCACTTACTGCATACAGAACACTCTTCTGGGCACTTGAGAAAGTATATGGGAAAGGAAAGAACTGCTATGGCTGCTATTCTGTTGGTGGCTCCATCCTCTGATTTTATGAAATGATCTGTTTTTAGAATACACCTTTTATCTGCTTTATGGAAAATGGAGTGATCTCCATCTAATGCCTTGAGGATGAAACAACAGATAGAGGAATGCCACAAAAATGGGGACACTTCTCTCAGAGTTTTAGAGTATTAGAGTTGTGGAGAATGTTGAATTGTGTAGTTACTTCTCATTTCCAAGTAATTTGGAGATGTTAGTAAGTGTTAGTTTATTTGGAGTTTGAGGAGAAAAATAGAGCAATTAATGATTTGCTGGGCAAGCAGACTCTACTAGAGACTGGAGGAATGTCATTCTGCTTTGTTACTGGTTGGCACAGCTGAATACTATATAGCAGCATGGCCTAGTGGAAAAAGCCCAGAATTGGGAGTCAGAGAGTCAGGGAGTCTAATAATAACAATGGCATTTGTTAAGTGCTTACTATGTGTGAAGCACTGTTCTAAGCACTGGGGTGGATACAACCTGGTCACCCTGTAACCTTCCCAGTGCTTAGAACAGTGCTTTGCACATAGTAAGCATTTAATAAATGCCATCATTATTATTAATATTATTATACAAGGTGATCAGGTTGTTCCACGTGGGGCTCACAGTCTTAATCCCCACTTTACAGATGAGGTAACTGAGGCACAGAGAAGTTAAGTGACTTGCCCAAAGTCACACAGCTGACAAGTGGCAGAGCTGGGATTAGAACCCAGAACCTCCCAAGCCCAGGCTCTTTCCACTGAGCCACGCTGCTTCTCTCCTAGCTCTGTCATTTGTCTGCTGTGTGATCTTGGGTAAATCACTTAATTTCTCTGTCTCAATTTCCTCAACTGTAAAATGGGGATTCAACACCAGTTCTCTCTCCTTCTTAGACTGTGAGCTCCTCGTGGGACAGGGACTGTGTCCGACCTGATTAATTGGTATCTGTCCCAGCACTTAGAACTGTGCTTGACACCTAGTAAAATAATAATCATCATCATAATAATTGTGGCATTTGTTAAGCACTTACTATGTGCCAGGTACTGTACTAAGTGCTGGGGTGGACACAGGCAAATCGAGTTGGACAAAGGCCCTGCCCCGCATTAGACTCGCAGTCTTAATAGATAAATCATTTGCCATTCCCTCTGGCTTGTCTTGGAATGGATTAGCAACTCTTGGGAATTGGGATGTCAGTCAACAACAGGTTGGGTGCCCGAAGAGGACAGTGTATGCCTCAGGCTTATGTGCTATAAAGCAAACTATGTCTCCGATATAATCTCATCATTCTGTAGGACTAAAGGATGGCTATATAACTTACATAACAAATCCCACTTCCTGCCCCCACCCCTCCGGAAAGAAAACAACAGTGGTTCCAGACCCAAATGTGACCCCTTCTTCCTTTTGAGCAGTAGAAACCATGTCTTAGAACAATAGAAGGGGCAGGGCCTCAAAATCCACTTCTACTTTCCTTTCCTAAGGCACATCAGATTCGAGAAAGTTTGTTCAGTCCTGTTGCAGCCTGTGATGCAACATGATTAGAAAGGAAGTGGAGAGTTGACTTACTACTACAGCGAAGGAATGTCATGTCTCTGAAGTGTTCTTCGTCTTCCTAGAAATATATGATGGACAAGGAGTAGGAGTGACTCAGTGGCTTCTGTGTTCCTCTGGGAACATGCAGTACTTTCTAGAATTAGCTACTGCTACAACCAAGCAGTGCAGCCTGAATGGAATCGTGAATGGCCTCTAGCTTTCCCACGTGTTGTTAATGGCCTTCATTATCCTGAGAATTCTATAGTATTAGACTCTCCCAAGTGCTTAGGCCAGTAAGTAATTGATGAAGAGTGCAAGCTACTTCAGCAGCCAGTTATTTCCTCTCTATCCAAGTACATTCCCATATCAATCAGATAATAATAATGATATTTGTAAAGTGCTTGCTATGTGCCAGTCACTGTACTAAGCGCTGGGGTAGAAACAAGCAAATCAGATTGGACACAGTCCCTGTCCCACGTGGGGCTCACAGTCTCAATCTCCATTTTACAGATGAGGTAACTGATCCCCTATCAATCACTGGCATTTATCAAGCACTTACTGTGTGCTGCAAAGCTCTGTGCCAAGCATTGGGAGAGTACAATACTACAGAGTTGGTAGACACATTCCCTACCCACAAGAAGTTTCAGTCCCAGTGGAAACAGATCACCAAGCCAGACTTATGATGCCAGCATTCTTCCTCAGGGACTCTCTCGACAGCTCTTCAACCCCTCAATTGAAATGGCTATATTTGAGGATTTGGAACTCAAATTCTTTTTAGGTCCCAGTTAAGAAGGAAAATGTTAGAATCAGTTATAAAAAATCAAAAGCATAGAAACTGTCAATTTTCATCTTTATGCTTGTTATAATTTTGCACAATTTAAGGAGCCACTACTGCTGTACTTTCCCAAGCGCTTAGTTCAGTGCTTAGCACTCAGTAGATGCTCAGTAAATACCATTGCTTTATTGATTGATTCTCTAGTATGAATAATAATAATAATGATAATAGTGGTATATATCAAGCACTTACTCTATGTGCCAGGCACTGTACTAAGTGCTGAGGTGGCTACAAGGTAATCAGGTTGGACACAGTCTCAATCCCCATTTTACAGATGAGGTAACTGAGGCCCAGAGTAGTGAAGTGACTTGCTCAAGGTCACACAGCAGACAAGTGGAAGAGCCAGGACTAGAACCCATGCCCGTACTCTATCCACCACACCATGCTGCTTCTCAATTCATTTCCTTTCATACAGTGGACGATGTGCCTTCAATAAGACTTTGAATAAGGCTTCGGGCAGAGTAATTGTCTGTCAAATGTGAAGAGGGAGGGGATTTCAAGCCAGAGGCAGGATGGGGGCAAGAGGTCGTCTGTGAAATAGACAATTCATTCATTCATTCAATCGTATTTATTGAATGCTTACTGTGTGCAGAGCACTGTACTAAGTGCTTGGGAAGTACAAGTCGGCAACATTTAGAGACGGTCCCTACCCAACAACAGGCTTACAGTCTAGAAGAGGGAGACAGACAACAAAATCAAACAAGTAGGCAGGTGTCAATACCATCAGAATAAATAGAATTATAGCTATACACATACCATTAATAAAATAGAGTAATAAATATGTACAAATATAAACAAGTGCTTTGGGGAGAGGAAGGGGGTAGGGCAGAGAGAGGGAGGGGAGGGGGAGGAGGAGGAGGGGAAAAAGGGGACTCGGTCTGGGAAGGTCTCCTGGAGGAGGTGACCTCTCAGTAGGGCTTTAAAGGGAGGAAGAGAGCTAGTTTGGCGGATGTGTGGAGGGAGGGCATTCCAGGCCAGAGGTAGGAGATGGGTCAGGGGTCGACGGTGGGACAGGTGAGAACGAGGCACAGTGAAGAGGTTAGGGGCAGAGGAGCTGAGTGTGTGGGCTGGGCTGTAGAAGGAGAGAAGGGAGTGAAGTAAGAGGGGGCAAGGTGATGAAGAGCTTTGAAGCCCAGAGTGAGGAGTTTATTGCTTGATTCGAAGGTTGGTAGGCAACCACTGGAGATTTTTGAAGAGGGGAGTGACATGCCCAGAGCGCTTCTACAGAAAGACAATCCGGGCAGCGGAGTGAAGTATAGACTGAAATGGGGAGAGACAGGAGGTTGGGAGATCAGAAAGGAGGCTGATGCAGTAATCCAGTCAGGATAGAATATGAGATTGAGCCAGAAAGGTAGTGGTTTGGATGGAAAGGAAAGGGCAGATCTTGGCGATGTTGTGGAGGTGAAACCGGAAGGTTTTGGTAACAGATTGGATGTGTGGGGTGAATGAGAGAGTAGAGTCAAGGATAATAATAATAATGATGATGGCATTTATTAAGCACTTACTATGTGCAAAGCACTGTTCTAAGCACTGGAGAGGTTACAAGGTGATCAAGTTGTCCCACGGGGGGATCCCAATCTTAATCCCCATTTTACAGATGAGGAAACTGAGGCCCAGAGAAGTTAAGTGACTTGCCCAAAGTCACACAGCTGACAATTGGCAGAGCCAGGATTTGAACCCATGACCTCTGACTCCAAAGCCCAGGCTCTTTCCACTGAGCCACGCTGTGGGCTTGTGAAATGGGAAGAATGGTAGTGTCGTCTACAGTGATGGGAAAGTCAGGGAGAGGACAGGGTTTGGGAGGGAAGATAAGGAGCTCAGTCTTGGACATGTTGAGTTTAAATGGTGGGCAAACATCCAGATGGAGATGTCCTGAAGGCAGAAGGAGATACGAGCCTGGAGGGAGGGAGAGAGAACAGGGGTGGAGATGTAGATTTGGGTGTCATCCACATAGAGATGATAGTTGAAGTTGTGGGAGCGAATGAATTCACCAAGGGAGTGAGTATAGATGGAGAACAGAAGGGGACCAAGAACTGACCCTTGAGGAACCCCTACAGTAAGAGGATGGGAGGGGGAGGAGGGGCTCCCGAGAAGGAGACTGAGAATGAACAGCCAGAAAGATAAGAGGAGAACCAGGAGACGATGGAGTCTGTGAAGCCAAGGTTGGATAGCATGTTGAAGAGAAGGTCCACAGTGTCGAAGGCAGCTGAGAGGTGCCTTCTCCTAGACTGTGAGCCCACTGTTGGGTACGGACCGTCTCTACATGTTGCCAACTTGTACTTCCTGAGCGCTTAGTACAGTGCTCTGCACACAGTAAGTGCTCAATAAATACAATTGAATGAATGAGAGGTCGAGGAGGATTAGGATAGAGTAGGAGCCATTGGATTTGGTACAAGACAAGATCAAAGTACAGTGAGAAGGTTGGCAATAGAGGGGCTAAGTATATGGGGTGGTTTGAAGTAGGAGAGTAGTTAGGTGAGGTAGGAGGGGCAAGGTGATGGAGTGCTTTAAAGCCAATGGTAAGTAGTTTCTGTTTGAGGTGGAGGTGGCTGGGCAGCTATTGGATATTCTTGAGGAGTGGGGAAACAGGGCCTAAATGTTTTTGTAGAAAAATGATCCCGGCAGAAGAGTGAAGTATGGACTGGAGTGGGGAGAGACAGGAGGTAGGGAGTAAGCAAGGAAGCTGATTCAGTAATTAATTAATTAATTAATTAATTCATTCAATCCTATTTATTGAGTGCTTACTGCTTGTAGAACACTGTACTAAGCACTTGAGGGATTACAATATAACAATAAACAGGCACATTCCCTGGCCACAATGTGCTTACCGTCTAGTAATCAAGATAGGATGAGTGGATTAATGTGGAAGGGGTTTGGGTGGAGAGGAAAGGGTGGATTTTGGCAATGTTGCGAAGGTGGAATGACAGGATTTAGTGATGGACTGAATATGTGGGTTGAATGAGAGAGAGGAGTCAAGGATAACACCAAGGTCATAGGCTTATGAGACAGGAAGGATAGTGGTGCCATTTGCAGTGATGGGAAAGTCAGGGGAAGGAAAGGATTTAGGTGGGAAGCTGAGTTCTGTTTTAGACTTGTTAAGTTTGTGGGTATGGCAGGACATCCAAACAGAGATGTCTTGAAGGCAGGAGGAAATGCGAGACTGCAGTGAGGGAGAGAAATCAGGGCCGGAGATGTAGATTTGGGTATCACCTGCATAGAGGTGATAGTTGAAGCCATGGAAGCGAATGAGTTCTTCAAGGGAATGGGTATAGATGGACAATAAAAGGGGATTGAGAACTGAACCCTGAGGGTCACCCACAGTTAGGGGGTGGGAGGCAGAGAAGGAGTCCAAGGAAGGAACTGAGAAAGAGTGGCTAGAGAAATAGGAGGAGAACCAGGAGAGAACAGTGAAGCCAAGGTTGTGTAATGTTTCCAGGAAAAGGGTATAGTTGCCAGTGTCAAAGGCAGCTGATGTGTCTAGGATTATTAGGATGGAGTAGAGACAAGGTTGGGTAATATTTCCAGGAAAAGGGGATAGTCGACAGTGTCAAAGGCAGCTGATGTGTCTAGGATTATTAGGATGGAGTAGAGACAAGGTTGGGTAATGTTTCCAGGAAAAGGGGATAGTCGACAGTGTCAAAGGCAGCTGATGTGTCTAGGATTATTAGGATGGAGTAGAGATCCTTGGATTTGGCAAGATGGAGATCATTGGTTCAGTAACTGCCTGTTTTATCTTCCCCAGATTCCTCAAAATAATTGCGGTATTTAGTAAGCACTTACTCTGTGCCAAGCACTGTACTAAGCACTGGGATAGATACAAATCAGGTCAGACACAGTCTCTGTCCTACAAGCAGCTCACAATCTAAGTATGATGGAGAACAGGAATTGAATCCCCATTTTGCAGGTGAAGAAACTGAGGCCCGGAGAAGTTGTGACTTGCCCAAAGTCACACAGAAGGCAAGTGGAAGAACTGAGATTAGAACCCAGGCCTAAGCCCATGCTCATTTCACTAGTTCATGGTCCTCACTTCATGAATTGCTCCCTGTTTAAGGAGGAATACTTTCACCTTCTCCAATTATATATAGATTCTATAATTTCACATATACTTGTGTGTGAGTGAGAGAGCATTGTGGTTCACACATATATAACTTACTCCAAAGCCCAAATAAAAGCCCAGCAATCCTCAATTCAAAGAAAACTGATGGGTAGCTAACACTTTCTAACATTTCACTGACACTGAAAACAGGTTGAGAAAAGACATCAACAAAGACAAGAAACCCCAAACCGGTTTTTGATGAGAAACCAGAAAGCAAAGGAAGCAAGCAGCAAAAAAGGTCTCCAATCCTCAGTCTGGCATTTACTTAAGCTTTATCTTTGCCTCATGGCTTTCAATGTTATTGTTTGTGGGGCTGAAAGTAACAATATCTTTAAGGATAAGTCTACCCCAGATTCATTACTTTCCTCATTATTGCAAGAAAGAAAACAACTCAGTGTGAACACATAGATCAGTCACCCAAGGACATGAAGTATTTACCCCTAGACTGATGCTGCAAGGATATATTTGTTCTGGCGGTGTTCTCCTATGATTTCATGGCAGTAAGAGAACACCAGCCTTTCGTTGTCAGACACTTTCACTGCCTCCTCTACAGCGTTCAAATGCTTACCTTATGAAACCTGAAATAAAGCAGAGGGGCTCAGATTCGAAGTCACAGTCACAACACATAAAATAATATTTGTAGCCTAGCTTTCAACCACATCAAGATGGAAGTTTAGAATTCTCTATCAATTAATTGTATGTATTGAGCGTTTGCTCTGTGCAGAGCACTGACTGTATTAAGCATTTGGGAGAATACTATATAACAGAGTTGGTAGACATGTTCCCTCCTCCAAATGAGCTGACAGTTTAGAGGTGGAGAGAGACATTAATATAAATAATTACAGATATGTAAATAAATTCTGAAGAGCGGAGGGAGTAGTCGATAAAGGGTGTGAATACAAGTGCAAGGGGTAACCCGGAAGGGAGTGGGAGAAAGCTCCTGTCTCTTTTTTACTGGATTCCCACAGGAAAGTATGCCAACGTTCAAGGAGAAAACAGCTCCAGGAAAGCAAATTTTTCAGCACTGCTTCTAAGAAAAAGTCTTCCAGAAACCCCAAATCTTGAGGTTTGGGTGTGTGTTAAAGAGCCCTAAATGGGATCTTCATTTCTCAAGGGTGTTAACAAAACTCACATTTCTGTTTATGTGGTTGCGACGCCCTAAATGGCCACATGGAGTCACAATTTCCCAAAGATTGGCTCCTTTGAAATATGTTTATGTGGCAGAAAAAAACTGCCAAATTGATAGTTGTTTTCAGTCAATCGAACTTATTGAGCGCTTACTGTGTGCATAGCATTGTACTAAGCGCTTGGGAGAGTATAATACAACAGAATTAGCAGACGCGTTCCTTACCCATAAGGGGAGGAGCCTAGTTTTGATGGGGTAAATTCTATTGAAAGTCAGTCAATGATGAACACAGCACCCTGGTGGAAATCAGTAAAAAAAGGGCTGAGAAATGTATCCTCCACTTTACCATTGGGAGGGACAATGCTGGGAGTTGAAGGACACCCCCCTCCCCTCCCAAAAGCCCCGAGCTCTGGATCAATCAGTGTATTTACTGAGTGCTTACTGTGTGCAGATCACTGTACTATAGAAAAGAACTGTTGGATACCGTCCCTACCTCAAGGAGCCTATGATCTAGTAGGGGAGATAGACATTAAAACAAATTACAGATAGGGAAAGGGCAGAGTATAAGTCTATATACACAGGTGCTGTGGGGCTAAGGGTGGGGTGAATTTAAAAATGCTTAGGGGATACGGACCCAAGTACATAGTGAAGCAGAAAGACGGGAGATTAAGGTGGGAAGGTGAAAGATTAGTCAGGGGAAGGCTTCTTGGAGTTGACATGATTTTATAAAGGCTTGGAAGATAGGGAGAGTGTGAAGGAGAGAGATGGGGTGAAAACTGGAGGGTGCAGTTGGGATAGACTTTTTTAGGAAAGTGACGTGTTTGAAAACAGTGGCGAAGGAGTCGGAGCTGTTGAAGATGGAGATTTGGGGGAGAGAGAAGGGAGCTTTTATTTCTTATTTCTACTCCTCCTCCTCCTTTCCTATCCCCCTCCCATTTTCATGTCGTTTTGTCTTTATGTTTTCAATCTTTCTTCATGTGCCCATCACCAACCTCCCTGCCCCCACTGCCGGATTGTGAACCCTGAAGGTCAAGGGCCAGTTCTTATTTTTCCTTTACTGTACTTTTCCCCAGTGCTTAGTAAAGTGCCTTACACACTCTAGGTGCTCAATAAATACCATTAGATGAATTTAATGAATGACAGAGGAGATAAAAGGATATATTTTTTCTGATCAATTTTCTTTCTTTTCTGGCTGTTTTGTTTTTGGGGTTTTTTGTTTTTTGTTTTTACTAGAGGAAGGGATGGGATTAGACTGACTGAAAAATTTAACAAGAATTCCCCAGTGTGAAGGTTTGTGTTGGAAGTAGGACAAAATTTGAGCCTGGAGTAGGGGGGAAGTTGAGGAGTGAAAGGTCTTCTACTTTGGGCTGCCACTTGATCGATGCTCCTTTCAGCCTCCCAAACTTCTAGGAAGCCAAGGGTTCCATTTCCTGACCCATTTCTCCCTTAGTTAGGATGTGACCCACATCAGCCCAGAAGAGTATCAGCTCACCACAATGGCCCAGGGATCCTGGTGGGCCAATGTGGCCCTGGTATCCCATCAGACTAGTGTGGCCCTGGTATCCCGATGAGCTAGGATGGCCCTAATATCCTGGTGGGCCAGTGTGGCCCTGGGAAAGGATGGAGAAAATGGAGTTTTGTCTAGAAGCAGTGTGGTTTAGTGGATAGAATACAGACTTGGGAGTCAGAAGGTCATGGGTTCTAATTCTGGCTCTGCCACATGCCTGCTCCATGACCTTGGGCAAATCACTTCACTTCTCTGGGCCTCAGTTTCCTCATCGGCAAAATGGGGATTAAGAGTGTGAGAGTGTGAGCCCTATGTGGGAGAGGGATTGTACCCAACCTGACTACCTTGTATCCACTCCAGTGCTTAGAACAGTGCTTGGCACATATAAAGTGCTTAACATAGTAAGTGTTTTGTTGTCCATCTCCTTCTAGACTGTGAGCCCGTTGTTGGGCAGGGATTGTCTCTATCCAGGGATTGTCTCTATCTGTTGCCAAACTTTGCTTTCCAAGCATTTAGTACAGTCCTTTGCACGCAGCAAGTGCTCAAAAATATGAATGAATTGAACGAATGAATGAACAAGTACCATAATAATAATAATTAGAACAGTTCTTGGGCATCTCTCTGGTAATAATAATAATGGTGGCATTTGTTAAGCACTTACTATGTGCCAAGCACTGTTCTAAGCACTGGGGTAGAAATAAGGTAATCAGGGTGTCCCACATGGGGCTCACAGTCTTCATCCCCATTTTACAGTTGAGGGAACTGAAGCCCAGAGAAGTTAAGTGACTTGCCCAAAGTCACACAGCTGACAAGTGGTGGAGCTGGGATTAGAACCCACGACCTCTGACTCCCAAATCCGGGCTCTTGCCACTAAACCACGCTGCTTCTCAGGTGGTTTGCTAATGTTAATGGGGAGTGGGAAAGGGGTTACCCTTCACTTTAATTCCAATCAAAATAGTGAATTGGATAAGCGAAGTCCCCTACAAAATGTTTTTTTTTTTTAATGTATTAGTCTTGGGGAAGCAGCGTGGTTTAGTGGAAAGAGCATGGGCTTGGGACTCAGAGGTCGTGGGTTCTAATCCTGGCTCCGCCACTTATCATCTGTGTGACTTTGGGCAAGTCACTTAACTTCTCTGTGCCTCAGTAACCTCAATTATAATGTGGGGATTGACTATGAGCCCCATGTGGGAAAACCCAATTACCTTGTATCCCCCCTAGAGCTTAGAACAGTGCTTAGCATATACTAAGAGCTTAACAAATACCATCTTTATTATCATTATTATTATTTAATATAAAGCTTTGGAGCCCCAAAATGGGGCTCCAAAAGGGTTGATTTTGTTTTCACTCCCTGGTCAAAGGTTGGTTCTGTAGATTTGTCCTATGATTTGAGTATATCACTGTGAGGACAGAGCATGGGACTGGGAATCAGGAAATGCTCTCCAAATCTTCAGTGGCTGCATGTCAATCTACACATCAAGCAAAAACTCCTCACTCTCGACTTCAAGGCTGTCCATCACCTCACCCCCTCCTACCTCACCTCCCTTCTCTCCTTCTACAGCCCAGCCTGCACCCTCTGCTTCTCTGCCGCTAACCTCCTCACTGTACCTCGTTCTCGCCTGTCATGTCATCGACCCCTGGCCCACGTCCTCCCCCTGGCCTGGAATGCCCTCTCTCCACACATCTGCCAAGCTAGCCCTCTTCCTCCCTTCAAAGCCCTACTGAGAGCTCACCTCCTCCAAGAGGCCTTCCCAGACTGAGCCCCCTTTTTTCCTCTCCTCCTCCCCACCCCCTGCCCTACCTCCTTCCCCTCCCCACAGCGCCTGTATATATGTTTGTACAGATTTATTACTCTATTTATTTTACATGTACATATTTACTATTCTATGTATTTTGTTAGTGATGTGCATTTAGCTTTAATCCTATTTGTTCTGACGACCTGACACCTGTCCACATGTTTTGTTTTGTTGTCTGTCTCCCCCTTCTAGACTGTGAGCCCATTGTTAGGTAGGGACCGTCTCTATATGTTGCCAACTTGTACTTCCCAAGTGCTTAGTACAGTGCTTTGCACACAGTAAGTGCTCAATAAATATGATATGAATGAATGAATGCTGATCCAAGTTTGTACCTGGGCCTGTGTGACCTACTGTGTGTCTCTTAACCTCTATAGGCTTCAGTTTCTTACTCTGTAAAATGGGGATTAAATGCCTATTATCTTTCCTCCTTAGACAGTGAGCACCATATGGGACAGGGATAGTGTCCAATCTGCTGATTTGATATCTGCCCTGTGCTTTGCACTTAGTAAGGAATTGAATATAATAATAATCATGATTATTTATTATTACTGGCACAAAATGATGAGGGCACAGTGTTGTTTGCTACTGTTGCTATTTCAGAGATAGCTTGCTCTGGGACCACAGATTGCACTTTTTCTCCCAAAAAATATTTGTACAACATGACGCAAGCCCTCTGAAAGACAGCTGAAGGGTCAAGTTAATGGGACTTTCCAAAAACAATATCAACTCCAATTTCTCTGAAATACAACCCAGATTCGAAGGAATGATAAAATTGCTTCAAAAACATTATAAATCAGCTTTAAATGTCTAAAGCATGAGGGCCCTAAATGTAGTCCAGAGAGCTATGGGGACCTTGTCCAATTCCCTCACCACCAGAACTATGGGCTACCATAGTCCCTGAAGCCTTTGGAACACACCCTCCCCCTATTATCACCCTGGGAACATACATCACAACTTGAAAACACTGGAAAATTGCTTTCCCTGAAGACCCAAGACTTCACCACGTCCTTCCCCAGCCTACCCTCCATTCTCTGCATCCCAGGTTCTCTCTTTCACTGCCATTCCAAATAATAGGAGCTCCATCGGGGAACTCCCAGTCAAGCCACCATTCCCATTCTCCCCACTCCAGGTACCCAGACTACAACCCCATTGTAATAATAATAATGATGGTATTTGTTAAGCGCTTATTATGTGCCAGGCACTGTTCTAAGCGCTGGGGTAGATACAAAGCAATCAGGTTGTCCCATGTGGGGCTCACAGCCTTAATCCCCATTTTCCAGATAAGGTAACTGAGGCCCAGAGAATCAATCAATCGTATTTATTGAGCGCTTACTGTGTGCAGAGCACTGTACTAAGCGCTTGAGAAGTGAAGTGACTTTCCCAAAGTCACATAGCTGATAAGTAGTGGAACCGGAGTTAGAACCCACGACCTCTGACTCCCCACAAGCTCGTGCTCTTTCCACTAAGCCACTCCACTTCTCTTTCTGTAGGACCACCATGCCACTACTGGCAAATTTCCCTTTGTCTTTGACCTCTTCATGACTCCTCCCCTTCACCATCATTGAGACAATGACTCTCCCCCACTTCAAAGTCTTATTGAAGACACATCTCCTCCAAGCCTTCCTTTTCTCATGTCCCACTCCTTTCTGCATCGCTCTGACTTGCTCTCTTCATTCATTCCCCCCTCTCAGCTCCAAATCACTTATGTATATATCACGTGACTCAGTGGAAAGAGCACAGGCTTGGGAGTCAGAGGTCATGGGTTCTAATACCGGTTCAGCCACTTGTCACCTGTGTGACTTTGGGCAAGTCACTTCACTTCTCTGGGCCTCAGTTACCTCAACTGTAAAATGGAGATTAAGACTGTGAGCCCCACATGGGACAACCTGATCACCTTGTATCCCCCAGAGCTTGGAACAGTGCTTCGCACATAGTAAGTGCTTAACAAATGCCATTATAATTATTATTTATATTAATGTCTGTCTCCCCCTCTAGATTGTAAGCTCACTGCGGGCAAGGACTGTGTCTATTTGTTGTTGCATTGTACTCTTCCAAGCACTTGGTACAGTGCTCTGCACACAATAAGCATTCAATGAATTCGACTGACTGACTGACCTGGCCTGATGGAAGTGTTACTTGCTGTTCACTCCGAAGGTGATTTTCTCCCACTCCCCCATTTTAGAGGGAAAGGTGGGGGGTTGGCCAAGTCCTCCCCCTGCATTACTGCATTCACACCATCAAACCTCCTCCCCACTTCATTTTCTCTGAGCCACGAGAAGCAGCATGGCTCAGTGGAAAGAGCACGGACTTTGGAGTCAGAGGTCATGGGTTCAAATCCCGGCTCCACCACTTGTCAGCTGTGTGACTTTGGGCAAGTCACTTAACTTCTCTGTGCCTCAGTTACCTCATCTGCAAAATGGGGATTAAGACTATGAGCCCCCTGTGGGACAACCTGATCACCTTGTAACCTCCCCAGTGTTTAGAACAGTGCTTTGCACATAGTAAGCACTTAATAAATGCCATTATTATTATTATTATTATTATTATTATTATTTCTTATCTTTTGGAGCCCAAATCATCTGCCTCTTCCACCCACAACAAGTTGTGGTAATCATCTAGAGCTCCTGCCCCCACCCCCGTCCCTACCTCCACTTTTCTGTGGGGCTCCAATGTCTCTCTCTCCTTTCTGTTCTACTCCTCTCCTACATTGCTCCTCAGGGATTTCAAAATTCACCTAGATATTCCTAATGACCCCCCGGCCCCCAGCTGCCTACTTCTTCTCTGGTCTCAATTCACCCACCTCCCCCACTTTTCAATTTGATCTTCTCAATCAATCATTCAATCAGTGGTGTTTACTGAGCGCCTACTATGCAGAGCAATCAATCGATCAATCAATCATGTTCATTGAGTGATTACCATGTGCAGAGGACTGTAATAATAATGATGGTATTTGTTAAGCGCTTACTATGTGCCAAGCACTGTTCTACACACTGGGGTAGATACAAGGTTATCCAGTTGTCCCACGTGGGGCTCACAGCCTTAATCCCTATTTTACAGTCAAGGTAACTGAGGCCCAGAGAAGTGAAGTGACTTACCCAAACTCACACAGGGGACAAGTGGCGGAGCCAGGATTAGAACCCAGGACCTTCTGACTCCCAGCCCGGGCTCTTCCATTAAGCCACGCTGTTTCTCTATACATACACGCACCCACACATATACATACACACACATACCTGCATATGTACGCACATATATGCATGCATACATACACATGTACACACATATATGTATGCATACACATTTATTCATTCAGTAGCATTTATTGAGGCTTACTGCATGCAGATCACTCTACTAAGCACTTGGGTGAGTTCAATACAACAATAAACAGACATATTCCCTGCCCACAACGAACTTACAGTCTAGAGTGGGGGAGATAGGCATCAATTTAAAAAAATGAATTACAGATATGTTCATCAGTGCTGTGGGGCTGGGTGTGGGGAAGAACAGAAGGAATAAGTCAGGGTGCTGCAGAAGGGAGTGGGAGAAGAAAGGTGAGGGCTTACATACATATGTACACTCACGCGCGTGCACACACACATATATAGTGAAAAGCTTTGGAAATAGTACCAGAGTCAAAGAGGAAGAGAAAACTAAAGATAATTCAGAAAGGAACAAAATTGTTTAATATTCATTCATTCATTCATTCAATCTTATTTATTGAGCACTTACTGTGTGCAGAGCACTGTACTAAGCACTTGGGAAGTACAAGTCGACAACATATAGAGACAGTCCCTACCCAAAAACAGGCTCACAGTCTAGAAGGGGGAGACAGACAACAAAACAAAACATGTAGACAGGTGTCAAAATCGTCAGAACCAATAGCATTAAAGCTATATGCACATCATTAACAAAATAAATAGAATAGTAATGTACAAGCAAAATAAATAGAGTAATAAATCTGTATAAGTATATATACAGGTGCTGTGGGGAGGGGAAGGAGGTAGGGCAGGGGGAAGGAGGAGAGGAAAAAGGGGGCTCAGTCTGGGAAGGCCTCCTGGAGGAGGTGAGGCAAATAGGCAAAGCAATAGACAGAGTCAATCAATAGTATGAACTGAACACCTATATGTGCAGGGAACTCTACTAATTGCTTGAGAGAGTTCAAAGGAGGTAGAAGATATGATCCCTGTTCTCAAGGAGCTTACAATCAAATGAGGGAGACAGACGAACAAACTGTAACTCCAGGACTTTTTTTTTAAAGGATTTGGATATGTTTTTTAAAAATATTATCAACCCATCAGCCACCTCTAGAACTTACATATTTATTTATACTCCTCCTCAGCACCTGCAAATAAAATGTAATATCAATTGTTCAGTCAATTATTTATTCTGATTATCCCATTTTTAAATATTTCTTTGTCATCTTATGTCATTGGAGCATAAACTCCTTTTAAGCAGGGAGGCCTCCCAGAAGGAGTACAGGCCTGGGAGTCAGAGGACCGAGGTTCTGATCCTAGCTCCACTGCTTGTTTGCTGTGTGACCTTGGACAAGTCATTTAACTTCTCTGTACCTCAGTTTCCTCACCTGTAAAATGGAAATTTAATACCTGTTCTCCCTCCTATTTGAACTGAGAGCCCCATGTGGGACAGGGGACTGTGATTCCGACCTGATTAACTTGTATCTATCCCATTGCTCAGTACATAGTACAGAGAAGCAGCGTGGCTCAGTGGGAAAGAGCACGGGCTTTAGAGTCAGAGGTCATGGGTTCAAATCCCGACTCTGCCAGTTAGCTGTGTGACTTTGGGCAAGTCACTTAACTTCTCTGGGCCTCAGTTACCTCATCTGTAAAATGGGGATGAAGACTGTGAGCCCCCCCCCCCGTGGGACAACCCGATCATCTTGTAACCTCTCCAGTGCTTAGAACAGTGCTTTGCACATAGTAAGTACTTAATAAATGCCATTATTATCATTATCATTATATTTAGCACTTGGAAAAGTACGATGTAATAATCGGTAGACATAATCTCTGCCTACAAAGAGCTTGCAATGGACCTCCTGATTTTACCACTTTTAACCTCACTATTTCTGAAATCCTGTTCTCCTACCACAGTCACCTAACCTGCCTTCTCACCCACATAACCCCTACCTGCAAAACTGCTCTGTGCCTGCCCAGAGACCTCTGATCTTTGGACCCCCACCTCCCCTTATCTCAGACCATCATGCCCCACATGAACTCACTTACTTCATGATGCAACAACTCCATGCCCTCAACATCACCCTCTCTTCCAAACTCAACTCCTTTATCCTCCAGCCCTCTGTCGACTGTGCACCCCAACTTTGTACTAGAGAAGTGGCTTGGCCTAGAGGAAAGAGCATAAACCTGGGAGTCAGAGGATGTAAATTATAATCCTGATTCTGCCACTTTCCTGCTGTGTGATCTTGGGCAAGTCACTTAGCTTGTCTGTACCTCAGGTTCCTCATCAATAAAATGGAGACTCAGCATCTATTTTCCTTCCTACTTAGACTGTGAGCCCCATGTGTGATGGGGACTGTGTCCATCCCAATTACTTTCTATCTACCTGAGTGCCGATTACTGCATCAGCCCCCTTGCTGTCCTCCCTGCCTCCTGTCTCTCCCCATTCCAGTCCATACTTCACTCTGCTGCCTGGATCATTTTCCTACAAAAATGTTCAGGCCATGTTTTCTCACTCCTCAAGAACCTCCAGTGGTTGCTCATTCACCTCCATATCAGACCGAAACTCCTTACAATAGGCTTTAAAGCACTCAATTGCCTTGCCCACTCCTACCTCACCTTGCTACTCTCCTACTACAACCCAGCCCACATACTTCGCTGCTCTAATGCCAACCTGTTCACTGTACCTCGATCTCGTCTAGCTTGCTGCCGACCTCTCGCCCACATTCTGCCTCTGATCTGGAAAGCCCTCCCTCTTCATAGCTAACAGACAGCTACTCTCCCCCTCTTCAAAGTCTTACTGAAGGCACATCTCCTCCAAGAGACCTTCCCTGCATAAGCCCTCTTTTCCCCTTCTCCCACTACCTTCTGCACCACCTTGACTTGCTCTCTTTATTCAACCCCCAAGACCCACTGCACTTACATATTACATATACACATTACATTACATATTACTTAAAATTACATACCTGTAATTTTATTTATATTAATGTCTGTCTCCCCCTCCAGACTATAAGCTCACTGTGGGTAGAGAATGTGCCTTATATTATTGTATTATACTTTCCCCAGTGCTTAGTACAGTGCTCTGCACACAGTAAATGCTCAATAAATGACTGACTGCTTAGTACAGCGCTTAACACAAAACAAGTGGTTAACCAGTACTATTATTATTATTGCTTTTATGCTTCCTCCACTACTGGGTGTGGAACACGTTTGGTGGAAATCCAAGGACTCATTCCTCTCTGCATTCCTCCTGACCATCGGCTTCAAGGCACTAAATCAACACTCTCCCTCCTACTTATGTATTCCCTTCTCCAATTATGCCTCAGTTATCACTCTTTGTGCCTCTCAAGCTAAGCTATTTATTGGCCTCAGCCTGCTTTCTTCCACTTCCAATCCCTTGCTTATACTCTCCCTCCTGCCTAGAATTCTCTCCCTCTTCACACCTATCAGACTGCAGCTCTCCCCATCTTTAAAACCCTTTTGAAATCAGGCCTTCTGCAGGAATCCTTTTCAATTAGTTTCTCTTTTCCCCAGGTTATACCCCCGCTGGCATCTCAGCACTTCTGCCTCAACTGTGAACTTGTGGACACATAGCTAAATACAAGTAGCACTTCTGTATATACCAACTTATCTTTCATTCATTCATTCATTCATTCAATCATCTTAGTGAGCACTTACTATGTGCAAAACACTCTACTGTGCACTTGAGAGTGTACGATATGACATCAGACACCTTCCCTGCTCACTAGGAGCTCACGGTCTCTAGACTGTAAGTTCCTTCTCTAGAATGCAAGCTTCTTGTGGGCAGGAAACGTGTCTACCAACTGTTATATTGTACTGTCTTAAGTGACTAATACAGTGCTCTGCCCACAATAAGTGCTCAATAAGTGATTGATCAGTTGATTGATTACGCACTCCATTACTTAAACACTCACTCACCTACATATCCACTTTTTCTCCTTCCTCCTGTCTATATAAAATAATAGTGATGGCATTTGTTCAGTGCTTACTATTTGCCAGTGCTGGGGTGGATACAAGCAAACTGAATTGGACACAGTCCCTGTCCCATGGGGGGGCTCAATCTCAGTCCCCATTTTACAGCTGAGGTAACTGAGGCCCAGTGAAGTGAATTGCCCAAAGTCACACAGCAGACAAGTGGCAGAGCTGGGATTAGAACCTATGAGTTTATTGTCCACTCCTCCACTAGATTTAATGTTCTTTAAGGAGAGTAATCATATCTTTTAACTCTGCTGTATTCTCCCAAGTGCTCAGAAACAGTGTTTTATGCATAAAACATACACTTGATGTTATCGATCGATTGTTTAGAACAAGAGCTAAGTCATTTAGTAGTGTTTCTGTGAAGGACCAATTACCCACATTAAAAATGCTATTATTTCATTTTGATTGGAAAAATGGAACGGCTCTCTAACTTTAACTTTATATTGTTGTTTTTTTTATTATTTCTGACAGTTGAGAAGCACCTATAGTGTACCAAGCACTGGGGTACAATATCCAGAAATTGATTGAGACATGGTTCCTGACTCACAAGAGACTCAAAATTAAAAAAAGTGGCATGGGGGGAGGGTGGACACACTAGAAAAGAAATAGACAGGGAAATAACACTACAGCAACCGCAGGAAACCCTGAGGTCCCTCACTGCTGGAAGAGGACAGTCATGACTCCTCATGGCGCCGGGCAGGGCTATTCTTGGTTTTTACAGTCACAAACGTCCCAGTGTTCTCACAGTTGGGAAAGGATGCCTCTGCCTGCCCCACCCCTGCAGAGAAAGGCAGGATGGAAAGGCATTTCTTTGCTCTCGAACACTGCCCTAATGGCTGGAAGCTGGGCATGACAGGGCTGCAGGCAGGTTTTGTCTATAGTTTCTGAGGCAGAGATCTCATTCAAATGTATTTATTGAGCACTAACTGTGTACAAATCACTGTATTAAGTGCTTGGGAGAGTATGATACAACAACAAACTCATTCCCTGCCTACGACAAGCTCACAGTCTAGAGAGGGAGATAGACAATAATATAAATAAATTAGCTTTATATTAATATATACATACATTAATATATGTATGTTGGGATGGGAGGGAGGATGAATGAAAGGAGCAAGTCAGGGTAATGCAGAAGGGAGTGGGAGAAGAGGAGAGGAGGTCTTAATCAGGAAGGCTTCTCGGAGGAGAAGTGCCTTCAATTAGTCTCTGAAGTGGGGGAGAGCAATGGCATATGTGAAAGGAGAGAGGATTTTAGGGAAAGAAATATATCCATCTAAAGCCCCCAAAGTCAGCGTACACCCCTCAGAATTAAATCAAATTGTCTGCTCCTTTTAGTCTGTAACTGTTCACTTGAATCAATTAATGAATGGTACTTAATGAGCACCTACTGTGTGCACAGCTCTGAACTAAGTGCTTGGGAGAGTATAATACAACAGAGTTGGCAGACAGTCCCTGCTCACAGTGAGCTTATAGTCTAGAGGGGGAGGCAGACATTTATATAAATAAATGATTTATAGCAATTAATTTAAAGATATGAGCATAAGTTCTGTGGAGTTGTGGTACACAATAGTGTATGTTTTCTAATGCCTTATGATTCAGGAAAGGAAGGCAGTATGGGGTAGTGGAAGAGCTGCAGCTCTGGAATTGGAAGTCCCGGGTTCTAATCCCAGCCTTGCCTCCTGTCTGTGTGACCCTGGGCAAGTCATTTAATCTCCCCATGCCTCAGTTTCCCCATCTGTAAAACGGGGACAATAATATCTAATCCCTGTCTCGCAGGGTTGTTGTGGGGAACAAATTAAAATAACTAACAAAAGGAGCTTTGGCAATAAAAGGACAGAATAGAAATTCAACTGAGAAGCAGTGCGGCCTAGTGCATAGAGCATCCGGGGAGTCAGAAGGACAAAGGTCCTAATCCCAGCCCCTTCCAGGTGTCTGCTGTGTGATCTTGGGCAAGTCACTTAACTTCTCTGTACCTCAGTTACTTCATCTGTAAAATGGGGATTAATAATGTTGGTATTTGTTAAGCGCTTTCTATGTGCCAATACCGTTCTAAGCACTGGAGTAGATACAAGGTAATCAGGTTGTCCCACGTGGGGCTCAAAGTCTTAATCCTCATTTTACAGATGAGGTAACTGAGGTACAGAGAAGTTAAATGACTTGCCCAAAGTCACACAGCTGATAAGTGGCAGGCCAGGATTAGAACCACGACCTCTGACTCCCAAGCCTGTGCTCTTTCCACTGAGCCATGCTGCGTCTCTAAGCAGACTAAGACTGTGAGCTCCATGTGGGACTGGAACAGTTTCTAACTTGATTATCTTGTATCTACCTCAGAGCTTAATTCAGTGTCTAGCTCATAGTAAATGCTTAAAAAATCCCATTTTTTTAAAAAAAGGAGAGCATAACTCAAACTCTAAAGGTTAAGGAAGGAAACGTGTGTTGTATCACCTTCAGGAAAAGACCTTGAATTGCTTTTTCCAACCTCTCTCTTGGTTCTCCAGGGCCTAAAGGCATGCATTGTGAGACAGCTGGTAGAGAGAACTGTTCAATCGAGGGTCACAGAATAGAAAACCTAGGCTACCTCCACAACAGCAGACACCACTATGTCCTCATCCATTTCATATGTCTTCTTTGAGCCTGCTATTAGAATGGCATGGTAAGAGTCAAGTGAGTTTTTGCTGCTAACCTCTTGCCCATGTCCTCCCTCTAGCCTAGAACTTTCTCCCCTTCTAAATACGTCTGAGATTCAGAAACCAAATTGAAGTCAAATCCCATTAAATGACTGACTTGAAATGATCCTTTGTGCCCCCCGAATTTTCTGAAAATATCTGGAATGTTTTCTTCCTGAGATTTAGAATTTCCTAAATTCAATATCAACTTTACCAATGATTTTCTTTCACAACTTCCAAGTGGTGGTGGTGGTGGTGGTGGTCCTTAGGGGTAATTAGCCATACAGGCAGTGCTCCCAGGGCAGGGTTGGGCATGCCCCCAAATTTGTTCCAGTAAATCCCGGTGTGAATGCTCAAGAGAGAGTGGGAAGTTTGGGGATCAGGGATGTATTTGAGGTGTGGAAGCTTCTCCTCTTGGAGAGTAGCTTGGCCTACTGGAAAGAGCACAGGGCTAGGATTCAGAGGACCCAGATTCTAATCCCGGCCGTGCCATGTCCCTGCTTTGTGACCTTGGGCAGGTCACTTAATGTCTCTGGTCCTCAGTTCTCTCATCTGCAAAATGGGAATTCAATGCCTTTTCTCTCTCCTACTTGGACTGTGAGCCTTTTGTGAGACATGTATATCTGGCCTACTGCTTAGTAAAGCGCTTGGTACATATTAAGTCCTTAACAAATACCACAATTATTACTGTAGACTGTCGGTGCACAGAACCAGATTTGGTCCCCATTGATTTTCCTGGGACTCTAATAGGTCAGTCTGGTCTTGCTCTCAACCTGGGCAGATGGGAGGGGCAACATGTTTTCTTCTTCTCTCTCTTATGGTATTTGTTAACCACTTACTATGTGCCAACCACTGTACTAAGTGTTGGGGTAGATACAAGCTAATCAGGTTGGACACAGTCCCTGTCCCACATGGGCTCACAATTTAACCTCCATTTCACAAATGAGGTAAGAGAGGCACAGGGAAGTGAAGTGACTTGCCCAAGAATACACAGAAGATAAATTGCAGAGCTGGGATTAGAATCCAAGTCCTTTTGACTCCCAAGCCTGTGCTGTATCTGCTAGGTCACATTGCTTCTCTGTTTTGCCAAATAATAGCCTTGCATCTCTCTGCTATCACATTGGCATGTTCAGTTGAGACGCCTTGGAGCCAGTGGGAGGTGGGAGTCAGAGTGGATCAAAATGGTGGCTTTACCACGATATCCAGGATCACCCAGGTGGGGAAGCAGCGTGGCTCAGTGGAAAGAGCACAGGCTTTGGAGTCAGAGGTCAGGGGTTCAAATCCCGGCTCCACCAATTGTCAGCTGTGTGACTTTGGGCAAGTCACTTCACTTCTCTGGGCCTCAGTTACCTCATCTGTAAAATGGGGATGAAGACTGTGAGCCCCTTGTGGAACGATCACCTTGTAACCTCCCCTGTGCTTATATAGTACTTTGAACATAGTAAGCGCTTAATAAATGTCATTATTATTATTATTATTATTATTTTTACCAAAGCCCTCCAATAGAGGACCAGGCCTCAACGTGGCCCCATTCTCCAGGTCCATTGTCTTATGCCGTCAGGTTGTCATTGATCCATAGCGACACTATGGACACATCTCTCCCAGAACGCCCCACCTCCACATGCAATTGTTCTGATAGCGGATTCATAGAGTTTTCTTGGTCAAAATACGGAAGTGGTTTACCATTGCCTCCTTCTGCAGAGCAAGCTTGAGTCTTCACCCTTGATTTTCTCCCTCGCTGCTTCTGCCAAGCACAGGTGAGCTTTGACTTGTAGCAGATTGCCTTCCACTTGCTAGTCACTGCCCAAGCTAGGAATGGAAATGCCTCTGTCTGACTCTCCCTCCTGTAGTCGAGACTGATAGAGTACTCGGAACTCTCCAGGTGTGATCCTGAGTAGGGGTCCAGGTCCATAGGTCTGACTAAATCCCAGCTTTCAGGATGGCAAGGATGATAAGACACATTTTATGTGCAGTCCTTTCATCAGGAAGTCCAATGCCAGCCCCAAAGGAGTCTTTGCTGGATTACCCAGTACACATCCCCATAACCTGTTTGTTTTGGCTAGAACTAGTCCAAAAAAGAGAAGATGTAACAGCCATGGGCCTAAAGCTCTGTTGAGGTTGAGGAGACATTAAATGTTGCCAAAGAGAGCACCCAGCCAAAGATCAAAAAACTGCCTGATTTTGGCTTTGAAAGGAATTCTATGCTATAAATAGGAAGACAAAGATCTATTTATAAAACACTGGGGAGGACTGAAGTCATGTCATGTCTGCATTGCCGCAGCTACAAGGAAATATTGAAGGAATCAGGTGTTACAAGGTGCACAATAGGAAAGAATTGCTTTCTATATGGATTTCATCACCACAGTGACTCCCTGAGCTATTCAACTTCATTGGAAGCAGGAGCATTCCACCTGGACCCTTTGCTTAATCAGCCCAGCTTTTCAAAACTCTCATATTTTAGCCCTCTGGGACAAAAGAAACAGAAAGGCTCTGAGGAAAGGTGTTTATCCATCAATTAGTGGTATTTATTGAGCACTTTCTATGCCCAAAGCAGTGTACTAAGCACTTGGGAGAGTACCATACAACAGAATTAACATGGGAATTAGCTTGACATAGTGGATAGAGCACAGGCCTAGGAGCCAGAAGGTCATAATAATAATAATAATGATGGTATTTGTTAAGAGCTTACTATCTGCAAAGCACTGTTCTACGCACTGGGGAGGTTACAAGGTGATCAGGCTGTCCCACAGGGGGCTCACAGTTTTAATCCCCATCTTACAGATGAGGGAACTGAGGCCCAGAGAAGTGAAGTGACTTGCCCAAAGTCACACAGCTGACAGTTGGCAAAGCTGGGATTTGAACCCATGACCTCTGACTCCAAAACCCGTGCTGTTTCCACTGAGCCATGCTGCTTCTCATGGGTTCTAATCCTGGCTCTTCCATTTGTCTGTTGTGTGACCTTGGGCAAGTCACTTGAATTCTCTGTGCCTCAGTTACCTCATCTATAAAATGGGGATTGAGACTGTGAGTTCCATGTGGGACAGGGACTGCGTCCAAACTTATTTGCTTGTATCTGCACCAGTGCTTAGTACAGTGCTTGGCAAATAGTAAGTGCATAACAAATACCATCATTACTAAATTGCAGGCACTCCCCCTGCCCATAATGAGCTAGAGTAAGTGAGACTATATTAAGAATGTTGGGAATAAGAAGGTAAGAAACAGGAAAAGTAGATGAATTATGATTTTAAGTAAGATAGTATGCCCTGAAATGCTTTTTTTTTAAAAATGGTATGTGTTAAGTGCTTATTATGTGTCAAGCACTGTACTCAGCTCTGGGGTAGATACAAGGTAATCAGGTTGGACACAGATTCCAGTGCACCATCCACTAGGCCGTGCTGCTTACCTGAATAGAGCATTGAAATAAATGGAATATATTCAATTGAATTCAACTGAATATGTATCTGTAAGTGCTAGAGATGCCTGGGAGTAGTGCCAAAATAGCGACTGTGTTTTCCCCCGTCAGGCTGCAGTCCAGCTCTGATACCTGACAAGGGCCCATCTTTGCTTCCAGTCCAGCTGGGCAGGTTAGCAGGTGTCCCAGTGGGTCAGGTGGACACATGGCCCATTAGTACTGGCCCAGAAATAGGTGCTAAGAGCAGCACATGATATAAAGCATTCATTTATTTATTTATATTAATGTTGGTCTTCCTCTCCCACACCTGACCCTGTAGACTACAAGCTCACTTTGGGCAGGGAATCTCCTTGTTTATTGTTATATTATACTCTCCCAAGTGCTTAGTACAGTGCTCTGCACACATTAAGCTTTCAATAAATAAGACTGACTGATTGGCTGACCACTGGCTCCTGTCCCTGAACATGCTTCCTGCTTAGCCCCAATCATTTTCCCTGTCTGTCCCCCTCACCACATGTTCATTCATTTAATCGTGCTTATTGAGCACTTATTATGTGCCAAATACTTTACTAAGGGCTTGGGAGAGTACAGTATAACAATCCCTAACCCCTTACAACTGTCTGGTTTATTTTCCTTTATCTCCCCTCCCCACATGCCTCCTTGGGAGCCCTGTCCCTCCCTCATGCTCAAAATTAAAAGTTGGCACCTTCAGTCTCCACTATTTCTTCCTCTATGCTCCATTTCCCAATTCCTCCCATTATTGCCTTTGCTGGGCTTTTTTTGGTTCTGAGCTCTAATACTCAATAAACATTTTCAAAACATTCTTATGAATTATGCAATTTGAGCAATTTGATGCCATCTCTTCCTCCCATTAAGTGGCTCTATCAGTTTAATAGACCAGCACATACAATGTTTCAACAATTATATCTGAATTTTACATGGATGTTTCAGTATATTTTGGACGTTTCTTAGATCTCTATTTGTATAATTCACTTCAAAACTGGCTATTGGACAAAGACACCTATAAAGAAAGACGACATCTTCTTGGCTTTTGAGTTGATCATATGATGCAATCTCAATAATAATAATAATAATAATAATAATGGTATTTGTTATGTGCTTATTATGTGCCAAGCACTGTTCAAAGTCCTGGTATCAATCAGTGGTATTTATTGAACACCTAGTGAGGCACTGTAATTATTATTACAGTGAGGCACCTAGGCACTGTAATTATTATAATTATGGTATTAGTTAAGCGCTTACTATGTGCCAGGCATTGTACTAAGCACTGGGGTGGGTACAAGCACTTTGGGTTTGATACAATCCCTTTCCCACGTGGGGCTCACAGTCTCAATCCCCATTGTACAGATGATGTAGGTGAGGCCCAGAAAAATGAAGTGACTTGTCCAAGGTCACACAGTAGATAAATGGCAGAAGCAGGATTAGAACCCGTGACCTTCTGACTCCCAGGCATGTGCTCTATCCACTACACCATGCTGCTTCACTGTACTTAGGGCTTGGGAGTTTACCGCAAAGGAAAGATACAGTCCCTGTCTACAGGTATCTTACAGTTTAGTGTGGGAAACAGACTATTTGTAAATACTGGGAGCAAGAGAAGGAATAAGAATAGAGCAGGAAGTAGTGAAAATATATCATGGTGAAATAGCTAAAGAAATAATAGATGGTACAATATAAAGAACAATTTAAATGAATTGTGTAATGGGGCAGTGATAGAAAGCTGAAATACAACCTCTAATTTTGTATACAACTTATAAATAATTTTGTAAATAGAAAATTACTCATAGCCTTGAGTTCACAAAAAATTACAGCCAGATTGCATGCATTAAATGTGTTAAATGATTACAGTTTATGGATCTGGTTATCATGTGGCATTCTTCTTCCCCACCCAGACTTTGCCACCTTATAACTGAAGGGATTTTTAACTCAGTATTTTGCAGATCAGCCTACTAATGGCACAAGGTCTAAATGGGATGGTGAAAGTGATAGCTTCAAACCCAGCCAGACCTCCTCTAATGGGAGGGTTTGGTCTTTGCAGAACCCCATGGTAAGGAAAACCTATGCTGTAGTAATCACCCGTTCCGGCCCTGCCAACACGAGCACAAGCAATTTCTTCCAATAACATAGCACACCAAACCCAAAAAGGCTGGTAATGTCGGAAGAACTTTCCCTAATTTCCTAAAAGGACTCTAGCCAAAATGCAGAGGGAAAACACGCTCTGAGGCTGAAATGAGTCTATTGAGGGCGGTTGGAGACCTAAGCTTTCCATCTCGCTTGCCCCCCGCCCCGGGCCTCACTGCACTTCCTCACCGGAACCAGGTCCCTTTTGGGGTATTTCCTCTTCCTTGTTTGCTCTCTTCTCTCATATCACTCCAGCTAAGTCTTCTCTAGAAAAATCTTGTCTTATGCCGTCGAGTCGTTTCTGACCCAAAGCAACACCACGGACACATCTGTCCCAGAACGCTCCGCTCTCCATCTGCAATCGTTCTGGTAGCGTTTCCATAGAGTTTTCTTGGTAAAAATACGGAAATGGTTTACCTTTGTCACCTTCTGCCCAGAAAACTCGAGTCTCCACCCTCGAATCTCTCCCACGCTGCTGCTGCCCAGCATGAGTGAGCCCACTTCTAGACTGTGAGCCCACTGTTGGATAGGGACCATCTCTATATGTTGCCAACTTGTACTTCCCAAGTGCTTAGTACAGTGCTCTGCACACAGTAAGCGCTCAATAAATACGATTGAATGAATGATTGAGCTTTGACTTGTAGCAGATTGCTTTCCAATAGCTAGCCACTGCCCAAGCTAGGAATGGAATGGATAGGCCTCTGCTTGACTCTCCCTCCCATAGCCAAGACTAGTAGAGTACTTACTGGAAACTCTCCAGGTGCAACCCTGAAAGGGGCTAGAAAAATCTAATCAGGGTTTATTCTGAATACTCCTGAATCCAGCTCACTGTTCACTTCTGTGGATTTACATCTTCCTGTCTTTCGTATTTACAGTATGACCACCTCGAGGCTGAGATTGGGTTTTATACATCTGAATAATTTCTAAGTACCTTGTAGAATGCTTTGCACTCAGTAGATAGAGAAGCAGCGTGGCTTAGTGGAAAGAGCTCAGGCTTGGGAGTCAGATGCCGTGGGTTCTAATCCCGGCTCTGCCACTTGTCAGCTGTGTGACTTTGGGCAAGTCACTTCACTTCTCTGGGTCTGTTACCTCATCTGTAAAATGGGGATGAAGCCTGTGAGCCCTATGTCGGACACCTTGATTACTTTGTATCTACCCCAGTGCTTAGAACAGTGCTTTGCACACAGTAAGTACTTAACAATGTGACTATTATTATTATTATTATTAATAATAATAAGTGCTGTTGATTCTGATACTACTGTCGTAATTGCCACATTTTCAACATATCCCTGCCAACTAAAGACAAATAATTCCTAGAACTTAGCCTACCAATGGCCAATGCTGGCAGAGAAACAAGGATGTTTCAATGGGGCAGAGTGCAGTCCAAACTATAATCATGGCAATTAAAATAATACTTTATTTTATAGTAAAGGAAATCAATATGTGACAAAAGAAAAAGGCCAAAATATGGAAGAAGGGATATTTCACTAGCAAAGAGATTAACAATCGGGAAGGCAGTTTAGAAAAATCTAAATTTTATTTCATTTTCAAATATTCCTAAATATAGGTAAATTTACAGTACATTCTTTTGACCGTCACTGAACCTAAGTATTTCTTGAGTCAGTCCTCAGTTGCCTACGAACAACGAAAATTCATAAAATCAGGAAATGATTAATTTGTCGTTATATGTCATAATTTTTCATAAGGAAACTAGCTGAGATCCACACACTCCCTTTCAAATAACTACTCCGTTTGATATTTCATCATCCTAGATCTAGAAAGGTAACAACAGTGAATGACATAATGCCAAAGAAATGCCAGAGGAAGCTTTTGCAAGAAGCTGCACCAAACATGGGCAAAAAGCCTGGGCCAACTTAGCTTAGGCAAATATTCAGATATCTGTCGTCAGTTTAAATCTGATCAGTAGGGCCGGTTTGTAAACAGGGTACATGGACTTTATGTTGCGAAACTTTTAAGCGTTGCAGTCTCCTGTTTGCACAAAATGTTAGCGGGGGAGAACTTGACAGTAGAAAGGATGCAGATTCATTTACCTCTAGCCACGACTGACTTTGAAATGTCACCTCTTAGAGATGGCCTTCAGGTCGATGACACTGCCAAAGGTGAGTCTAAATCCACAACTTGAGGGTCTTTAATAAAGAATCTCTTACACTCTTGAACAATCTGCCCATGAAAAAACATTAATGCCCTTTTTCTGGTCCCCTGCTACCTTGTTGTCACTTAAGGCAATCTATTATTACACATATCACCTTACTAGAATATAAGCTAGATTCCAGCTTAAACCTAATCAATCAATCATATTTATTTAGTGCTTACTTTGTGCAGGGTGCTGTACTAAGCATTAGGAGAGTAATAATAATAATTATGGTATTTGTTAAGCGCTTACTATGTGCCAAACACTGTTCTAAGCACTGGGGTAGATACAAGGTAATAAGGGTGTCCCACAGGGGGATCACAGTCTTAACCCCCATTTTACAGATGAGGTAACTGAGGTGCAGAGAAATTAAGTGGCTTGCCCAAAGTCACACAGCAGGCAGCTGGCAGAGGCAGAATTAGAACCCACATCCTCTGACTCCCCAGCCTGTGTTCTTTCCACTAAGCCATGCTGCTTCTCTGAGAGTACACTACCACAGTTGATAGACACATTCCCTACCCACGAGAAGCTTAGAATTCCTTGTCTCCTGTTTTCATTGACCATGGAGAGCAGCTGGCTGACCAATTCTGACTCTACATTACCAAAAGACTTGAAAACAATTAAATTATCCTTGTGCTTCTTTTCTTCCTGGTAATTCTTTCATCTTTCTCCTAATTCTTATTTGCCAAAGATCCATCATCCTTAAATTGTGAAGCCCTAAACTGTTCAATATTTTAGAAATATCCTCATCATTTCAGGATCCAGTAGGAAGGTTGTAAATTCTTTGAAGACAAAAATCACATCTCCTAATTCTACTGAACACTCCCAAATGCTTTGGACAGAGGTCTGCATGCAGAAGATGCTCGATAATACTACTGATTGATTGTTTTTAGTTACCTTGCACTTCTAATAAGCCTGTTTAAACATCCCTACATCAGAAACACATCCTTAACAAAATTACTTCTCTGCCGACTCATGAATCCCTGTCTCTTTTCCACAATAGTCACGCCGTGGCCCATCTTTCTTCGGGTTTGCATCCTCTTAAAGTTTTCAGAGGTTATAAACATCAGTTCAGATTAAGAAAACCTTACTTAGCTACCCACCCACTTTAGCCCTCTCCTACCCTGGGCCTGGCAGGAGGATAAGAAGGTTGAGAAGTGGAGGAACATAGAGAGTGGGAATGGGCCAGTGAAGGCTCTGGTGTGGAAGATGTAATTGTCATGAGGGCCAAAGGAGGTGAGAAGGTAGTAGTAACAGTCATAGCATTTATTAAGCACTTTCTGTATGCAGGGCACTTTATGAAGCACTGGGAAAGAGTAAGATAAGAAATAGACACGGACCCTGTCCCCTTGAGGGTCTGGTGATCTATGAGCTATCTTCCCCATTACTCCTAAATTTGAATGGTTTCATTCATTTCCTAATTTCTCTCCCCAGTAGATAACAAAGCATCCTGCCTATGACCTTGTGATTCAAATGAGCAGAATATGGCTTGGTCACTTGCTCGTTTACAATTTACATTTTGCATTTTAGCCCTAGACACCAAGCTACTCACCTGGTCTCCCTTTCCATGGGGTCGCTTTACTCAGCTTGTAAGAAAATAAAATTCTTTAGCATTTTGCTACCAACTTAAAAATTGCACATACATTATTAGTCAACCAAATAATAATAATCATAATGTTGGTATTTGTTAAGCCCTTCCTATGTGCCAAGCACTCGTCTAATGCTGGGGTACATACAAGGTAATTAGGTTGTCCCATATGGGGCTCACAATCTTAATCCCCATTTTACAGGTTACGTAACTGAGGCAGGCACAGAGAAGTTAAGTGACTTACCCAAAGTCACACAGCTGACAAGTGGCAGAGCTGGGATTCGAACCCACGACCCCTAACTAACTCCCAAGCCTGTGCTCTTTCCACTGAGCAGTGCTAGAATCCTAGAGAGGAGAATAGGTTTGATTATAGTTACCTCTAGTATTTATGTTCCTTCTTTTAAACTTCCCCATTGCTTGTCTATGCATGTTTATTTGATTGACCATTCATTTATCCTGGTTCCACTGCTGAAAATAGTTTTATGTCTGTCTTCGCCCATTAGAGGGCAAACACCTTGTGCTGGGAATGTGTCTTGAGCATTGTACTTTCCCAAGGGCTTAGTTCAGTGCATTGCAAAGGGGAGCACAATAAATACCATTACTACCAGGAAAGGAAATACTCTCTATCCTCAGGCCCTGAGCGCCTTCACAGGAACATTGCACCCAAGGGTTAACTCATCAGTAGCAGATGGAGAATAGGGGAAAAGCAGAATTGTGCACTAGCTCCTATATCTTTTTTATGGTATTTGTAAAGCACCTACTATGTGCCAAGCAATCTACTAAGCACTACGAAAGATACAAGATAATCAGGTACCATCTGGGGCTCATAATCTAAGAAGAAGGAAGAATGGGAATGACTGTGACTGTGAGCCTGTTGTTGGGTAGGGACCGTCTCTATAGGTTGCCGACTTGTACTTCCCAAGCACTTAGTACAGTGCTCTGCACACAGTAAGTGCTCAATAAATAAGATTGAATTAATTAATTAATTAATTGAAGGCAGAAAGAACCACAGGTCATCCCTCCCTAAGTTAGCTTCACCTTTGAAGAATATAAATGCTGGAACAAATCAGAATCTTATGCCAGTATCTCCCTTAGAAAGAGGGCCTACCTATTTTTTTGTTTTGTTTTTAAATGGCATTTGTTAAGCACTTACTATGTGTCAGCCACTGTACTAAGCATTGCAATATATACAAATGAATCATGCCCCACATGGGGCTCACAGTCTTGCTGGGTGGCCTTGGGCAAGTCACTTCACTTCTCTGTGCCTCATTTACCTCATCTGCAAAATGGGGATTAAGAGTGCGAGGCCATGTGGGACAGTGACTGTGTCCAACTTGATTAACTTGTACCTATCCCAGGGCTTAGAACAATGCTTAAGTGAACGTTTAACAAGAAACATAATAATAATAATAGTAATTATTATTATTATTAATCCCCATTTTACAGATGAGGTAACTGAGGAACAGAGAAGTTAAGTGACTTGCCCAAGGTTCATTCATTCAATCGTATTTATTGACTGCTTACTATGTGCACAGCACTGTACTGAGCACTTGAAGGTTACCCAGCAGACAAGTGGTGGAGTCAGAATTAGAACCCAGGTCCTTCTGATTTCCAGGCCCATACTCTATTCACTAGGCCATGCTTGTCATTACAGAATGGAAGCTGAAAATTCCTTTTCTTTAAATGATGGACAGAGTGAAAAGAAACAAAGAGATTGGGATACTTGAAAGTCATATATCACATGAAATGGTTTATTTTCACTTCCCTCCTGCCCATCAAGCTGCATCCTGATAGATTGAAGAAAATAGCCTTTCAGCCCTCAAAAGACAAATTTCAGGCTTGAATCATTTTCACAGAATAATATTTAAAAATATATTTCCTACTCAATGCTAGACCGAGGAACAAATTATTTTGACTCGGATCTTTACCTAAGAGCTAAATTACAGCAGCGATTCCCTAACCAGGATAAGAAGCAGCGTGGCCTAGTGGAGAGAGCATGGGCCTGAGAGTCAGAAGGACCTGGGTTCTAATTTCAGCTCTGCCACTTTTTTGCTGTGCAACTTTGGGAAAGTCGCTTCACTTCTCTGTGCCACATTTACTTCATCTGCAAAATAATAATGATGGCATTTGTTAAGCGCTTACAATGTGCAAAGCACTGTTCTAAGCGCTGGAGAGGATACGAGGTGATCAGGTTGTCCCATGTGGGGCTCACAGACTTCATCCCCATTTTACAGATGAGGGAACTGAGGCACAGAGAAGTGAAGTGACTTGCCCAAAGTCACACAGCTGACAGTTGGCGGAGTCGGGATTTGAACCCATGACCTCTGACTCTCAATCCCATGCTCGTTCCGTTGAGCCACACTGCTTCTCTAAAAGTGACAGCTGGGACATTTTCTAACTAAAAACACACGCCACCTTCGAGCTGGAATTGAACCAGCAACCTAAGGATCCCTCCAGTGGGGTAGCCACACTACAGTCCGCCGCTCTACCAGCTGAGCTATCGAAATGGGGATTAAGACTGTGAGACCCATGTGGGGCATGGACTGTGCCCAACTTGATTAGCTTTTATCTACCCCAGCGCTTAGTATATTGCCTGGCACATACTAAGTGTTGAACGAATACCATAAAAAAGTACAAACTCCTAATTGTGATCTTTAAATTGTTCTACTCTATTCATATCTTGTTGCACAATTGTCCACACCCTGTACCCCAGGTGGCTTTTAGAACCTTTTTTGTCGCCTTAAAACTCTTGAGATTCAGAAGACAATTATATAATTTGCTGCCTGATTTAGCTGGTCTAAAGGAAAAAAAATGTTTCAGGAAGTTCTATTATTTCAAAGATAATGCCAGAGTACAGCCTAACATTAAAACTGGAATTCAACGGGCTAGTGAAATAAAGCAATTTCCTCCTTTTTAAATGTTCTGTGTGGGCCAGAAAGTCACAAATCTTGTTTCCATGGAGGTGAGTCACTAACCAGTAACTTTCTATGAGAAACAAAAGTGATTCATATTAAGTAATAATATTTCCATTTCCGAGGTCCAAGAGCTACAAGTGATGCCTTAAATTATGTGGACAGAGGTCCTTCCGTGACACTTCCTTATTTTTTTCTTTTATCTTTTTGAGAAGTTTCCTGAGAAACGTTCTGGGGTTGCAGAAGATTGGGAGCTCTGTCCAGACTGAAAGCTCATTGTAGGTGGGGATCGTTTCCACCAACTCTGTTGCACTGTACTCTCCCAAGTGATTAGGACAGTGCTCTGTGCATGGTAAGTGCTCAATAAGTGCCCCTGATGATGATGCACAAAAGTCCCAGGGCCTAGTGATAGAGAAGAAGCTGACACCATTGGGTCCCCAGCAGGGTAAGAGGAAGGTCGAAAGTGAAAGGGGTGTTGGGCTCTTTCCCCATACCCAACTAAGATTTCTTATTAGTGATATTTTTAATAATAAGGATAATGATGGTATTTATTAAGTGCTTACTATGTGCCAAGCACTGTTCTAAGCTTGCTTACTGTGTGCCAGGCACCATATTAAGTGCTGGAGTGGATTCAGGCTAATCATTTTGGACACAGTCCCCGGTGGGGCTCACAGTCTCAATCCCCATTTTGCAGATGAGGTAATTGAGGCTCAGAGAAGTTAAGTGACTTGCCCCAAAGCTATATCATACATAAGTGGAAGAGCTGGGATTACAACCCAGGTCCTTCTGACTCCAAAGCCCGTGCTCTATCCACTAGTCCACACTGCCTCTCCTCGTTTTTCATTTTAGGATTTGGCTCTAGCTTTAACCATTAACACCATGTTCCTAAGACATTATGAGATGTGCTTAATGAGTTATTTGCTTCAGAAAGAATGGAAAGAGCATGGGCCTGCGAGTCAGAGGACATGGGTTCTATTCCTGGCTCCACCACTTGTCTGCTGTGTGATCTTGGGTAAGCCACTCAACTTCTCTGAGCTTCAGTTACCTCATCAGTAAAATAGGGATTAAGACTGTGAGCCCCACATGGGACAACCTGATTACCTTGTATCTACCCCAGCATTTAGAACAGTGCTTGGCACATAGTAAGCACTTAACAAATACCATAATTATTATTATTATTTCTCTGAGTAGCTTCATCATATCCTTACCAGTTATGGAATTAAATAGTCTCCTGCATAATATTTACCCTTCTAGACTGTGAGCCCGTTGTTGAGTAGGGACCATCTCTATATGTTGCCAACTTGTACTTCCCAAGAGCTTAGTACAGTGCTCTGCACACAGTAAGTGCTCAATAAATATGATTGAATGAATGAAGGAATGAATATTTCTCAGTAATATTGGTACTACTATCTTCCACCACCATCTTCCTCATCCCTCAAACCAGTAACCTTAGCATTATCTTTGCACCTCCCTCTCTTTCAACTCCCCTATTCGGTCTGTCAACATATTCTGTCAACCCTACCTACGCTGCATCTACAAGATCAGATCCTTCTGCTCCATCCAAAAGACCATCGCCTATATACTTGTCATATGCCAGTTTGAATACTGCACCCCCTCCTCACTGAACTCCCTGCCTCTTTCCCAGTCATATTTCATTCTGCCGCCCAGAGCAATCTTCTAAAATGCTCCTCTGTTCCTGTCTACCCCCTCCTCAAAACCCTCTAGTAGTCACCTATTCCTCTCCAATTGAAGCAGCAACTCCTGACCTTTTAAGGTACTCAGTCAGCTCTCTCCCTCATATTTATCCACTCTCATTTCCCACTACACCTGCTCAAGTAGCGTGGCATAGGGAATAGACCATGGGCCCGGGAGTCAGAAGGTCATGGGTTCTAATTCTGGCTCTGCCACTTGTCTGCTGTGTGAACTTGGGTGAGTCACTTTACTTCTGTGGGCTTCAGTTTCTTCTTCTGTAAAATGAGGATTGAGGCTGTGAGCCCCACATGAACCAGGGACTGTGTCTGACCTGATTTGCTTGTATCCATACCAGCATTTAATACAGTGCCTGGCACATAGTAAGCACTTAACAAATACCATAAAGATTACTATTATTATTATCTTAAATATTTCATTCCTCTCAAGTTATCTGTGCCCCACTCTGCCTCATTTTTGTCTCTCTCACTGCCGACCTCTTGATCATGCTGACCCCTTGAATGAAACTCCCTGCCCCTTACATCTAATAGACAACTGCTCTCCCCATCTACAAAGCCCTTCTGAAATCATGTCTCATCCAGGATGCCTTCCCTGACTAATTTCTAATCTCCCCACCATAGAATCCCTCTAACACCACTTGAACACTTCTGCGTCTCCTAAACGCTTACTTATACCACTTTAAAAGCCTTTCTGTCTATTTCTTCCTCCTATCTATAATTTATTTTAACAACTCTCTCCTCCATTAGATCATGAGCTCCTTGAGAGCTGGAATCATGCACTCCCAAACTTCTTAAACTTGTACTTCCCAGCACTTGGAAATAATAATAATAATAATAATAATAATAATAATAATAATAATAGCATTTATTAAGCGCTTACTATGTGCAAAGCACTGTTCTAAGCACTGGGGAGGTTACAAGTTTGTCCCATGGGGGCTCTGCACACAGTAAGCGCTCAATAAATATGATTGAATGAATGAATGAATGCATACTGATTCTACTGTACTCTCTGTGGTATTTGTTAAGTGCTTACTATGTGCCAAACACTGTATTAAACCTTATGCTTACTACAGTGCTGTGCACAAAGGTGTTCAGTCATGCCATTGAATAGTTGATAGAAATGGTATTTATTGTGTACCTACAAACTGCAATGCACTATTCCAAACTTTTGGGAAAATGCACTAGAAGGCCAAGAAACATTCCCTATCCTCAAAGAACTTTAATTCTAATAGGGAAGACAATCTCTAGAGATTTTGAAATTGGGGAATATGAATCACACGTGCATTCTCAGTCAGTCAATCATATTTATTGAGCTCTTACTCTGTGCAGAGCAGCGTACTAAGTGCTTGGGAGAGTACAATACAACAATAAATATGCACATTCTTGGTCTACTATATGCTTGCAGCCTAGAGAGGAAAGATATTAATATAAATTAATAAATTATAGATATGTACATAAGTCCTGTGGGGCTGGAGCAGGGGATAAATAAAGGGAGAGAGTCAGGGAGACATAAAAGGGAGTGAGAGAAAGGAAAGGAGGGCTTAGAGAAGGCCTCCAAGATCTGTAGGACAATCACCATTCATTCTCTCATCCCTACACTCTTTCTCAGCTGCTAAGAATTCTCCCGGTTCTTGACCTGGGCAATCATTCACCTGTACACAGTATTTGGAGGCAAATTATCTGTAGTACTTCCAAATTTAAATCACTTTGGGGAGCTGAAATCTGCATTAATAAGAACAGAGCCCACTGAAGTGAATTTGAATCCAATTTGCTACTATGCTTTGCTTAGTTCTGCAGATGTGCTTCAAGTGACAAAAAAAGGCAAAAAAAGTATGCTATATACCATCATAATTTTCATTTCAAGAAGTAAGATGGGTCCAAAAGTCAACATCAAAGATTTCCCAAGATTTCCACTCATCATTCTGAGATAGTAATGACAACATGAGGATGAAAACAACTCATCAACCTAATTCTCAGATTTAAAACTTGACCAAATGGGATGACATCTAAACAGCTGGTGCGTAATAGTGTCTAAAGACTGTTTTTCCTTTCTAATGCACAAGCTGGGACCTGATGACATTACTTTTAATCTGGGTCTTAAATTTATTTTCCATGCTTTTTTTTCTTGAGGCTATATGTATATGATTAAAGCAGGATGGAATGGAGTAGTACACAACGTAAACAACTGTCTCAAGCCCCAATCTCAAAGGGATGGCAGCACAGTACAGTGTGGGGAGGTGATGGTTACGAATTTAGAAGTGCTCAGCCTAAGTCAGAAGTAGGATCTGAGTTAAGAGGATCCTAGGAGGGGAATATAATGCACAGTCAGGGGTCTCCTTGGAGAAAGCAGATGGCCAAAAGTCTGAAACCTGCCTTGGATAAAAAAAAAAAGACCAGTTGGGTACATAAACCTTTGAAGACACAATCCAGGGAGTGGTGTTGTGTTACCCTAGAACTGTGTTTTCTTTCTAGATTGACTGATACGCTTGTCCCATCCCTACTAATTGTTGCAAAACTGAAGGTGCATGAGGTTGTGTGGTTTTGCTGCAGTCCTCCCAGGAGAAATGTACCTCTGACTCAAAAGAAAATAGGGTTGCGTTGGAACTTGTGTGGTGGGAGAGGCTTGTGGTGCCCTAGAGAAGCTAGAATGTAGGCTCTATGTCTAGCATTCCACATGATCCTTGCCTCGATCTCACCTGGGCTACCAAACCTAGCTTCACTCAAACTCTATATTCCAAATAAAAAAAAAACAAAATGCCATACGACATGATTAATTTAGTTCCCCCATAACATTCCCAACTTTGTGCCAGAAGAGAATGGTGTTGTTTGAACACATATGAGTTGTCACACTTCAATGATCAACGGATGTGTGCAGCTTTCCCGTATGGAAAAGGAGCTATATTTTTGCAAATGAGAGGTATTTTGAACAAAATAAACCTTTGACCTCTCATTTTTTTTTTTTTGATTGGCTTGCCTTTGTCACTAACCATGGAGAGTGCCATGAAATGCAGCCTTGCATTTTGTTAATGATACACCATATGTTTGTTCCTACTGTGTAATCACATGATCTTTGCTCTGCAGAACATCCTGTCTCACTGGCCTAAACCAGTTTGTAGGTGAAATGTTCTGGACTACAGCCAGAGATTTTTTTTTTCTTCAACCTTACATAGTTTAGAAATTGGTCTTCAGTCCTAAACTGGTTGGTAGAGTTTTTATTAACTGTTTATTATGCTTCATTCTTACCTCTGTCTTTATTGCAGTAATATTTCAGCTTGGCCATTCTGAATGGGGCTAGCACTAACAAAGTCCAGTAATGCACTAGCAATCCCCACTTTAAAAAGCTTTCTTATACTCCCACCTCCTACATGAAGCCTTCCCTGATTAATCTACAACACTCCAGTCACATTAACCCAAAACTCACCCTTAGGGCTTATAGGGTTTATTTAAACTCAGTCAAATAAAAATAAATTATAAATAATAATAAAACAGGGACCTCACATGTGAGTAGTAGTATTTGAAAAATATTGTACCATACTAGATGGTGAGTCCCATGTGAGACCTGATTATCTTATAGCTATCCTAGCATTTAGTACAGTGCTTGGTAAACAGAAAGTGCTTAACAAATGTCACAATTATTATACTTCCCCTCTCCCTTGGGCTTTGGCACTGGGAGAAGGAAAGGGAGAAATGGAGTTGGCCACAGATTATTCCATTTATCATTATCTGGATGTGCTTCCAACAACAACAACAGAAACCAGTTGGGAATGTCTCCTAGAGTAAAACAGAATTACAGGAATTGGAAGGCTCAAGTTATAATTTTGAACCTTCCAAAGACATACTAATGGCTCTAGACAGGTAACTTCCCATCTCTATGCCTTGTGTTGCTAACCCACAAAATTCAAGAAGATAAGGTGTCAGGAAAATGAGAAGACAAACAAAGACTCCATGAAGGATTTTGAGCTTCTTAGAAAAAATGCATAATGAAAAATTCACGGGGACCTTATTAATAAACCCAGGAATTTTGAGACCCAAGATGCAGACAGGTCTGCCATAGGTCATTTCAGGCCACTGCACTTGGATCTGTGACCTTTAGGCATTTGATATTCACTCCCTTCTCCCCCATATCACAGCACTTATGTACTTATTGCTAAATTAGATATTTTAAATTATTTATATTCATTTCTGACCTCCTTCTAGACTGTCAGCTCATTCCGGGCAGGAAATGGGTCTGCTATTTCTGTTTTACTGTTTTACTGTACTCTCCCAAGCACCTAAGCTCTGCATAGCAGTCGGTAAATACCACTGATGTTGAAGAAGGTGTTAATGGCGAATTTGTTCATTTTTGTGGTATGGGACAAAACACAAACTGCTATAATCTGAATTCTAAAGTAACAGTAAAGGTTTTTATCAAGTGCCTATTTATTGAGAGTGCTCTCCTGAGTATACAGATGCTGTACTAGACACTTGGAAGAAGAATTCAGCAGAAGGAAAAAATATGTTCCTTGACTACAAGGAATGTATGATGCTGCTGAGAGATTTTATTAAACAAGATGGCACATCCACAGTCTTCAAAAAGTCCTCAATTAGCCAACTGGTCTCCACTTTGTATAGTCTTGGGCAGTTGAAACCTCATAGAAACTTGCATATTTAAGTTTTGTGTTGTTTGTTTCTTTTAACCTTAGATGATGGATCATTTTTGGTGGAGAACATGGCCCATTTTCAGCTGCTGTTGATTCACATTTTGCACTTGGGAAATACTTTCCAAATCAATGACCCAGAACCTCTCTTATCAACTTTTGATAGTAGCTCGCAGCCTATAAAACTCTGCTCACACCCTCCCAGGCAGAGAAAACACCTGCACCTGCTATTCTTGGCCCTTCTGGATAGGGTTTAGTCACCTCATTTCTAAAGCGTGGCTATTGTTCTGACTCCTCCACCTCACAGAAGAAAGCAACACAACTTGAGGTGATGGACAACAGGTAGAGTGCCTCTGCTGGGACATGTGTTTTTCTGATTCCATCTATTAGCACCAGCAAGGGAAAACAGCTACGATGGTTTTCCTTGACAAGCAATGAGTCACTAAGCTCATGAGTACTTTCTTGAAATCTACTCAACACCTTAGTCCTAACATGATTTCAGTAAATTCATTCGCATTAGTAGTAAAATAGCTTATACTCTTTCTCCTAATTAATGAGATTAATACCCATTATGGAAAACAATTACATTCAACCTGCAGCAAGGAGGGCAAACTACAGCAATTATCAAACTACGGCTGAAATTTCCCAATCATCTTCCCAGATTATCAGACTTGACTGTAAAGAATGTAAAACACTTTGCACCTATAAATACGATGTGTAGGCAACAGCTCTAGGTGGGCAAAAGAAAATGTCTCCTCATTGGATGCAGAAAGTTGCGTATCTTGATTTGTCCTAGAAGGGAGTGAAAATACAGCTACTTTAGAAATGGTTTTACTTGAGGAAAAAACCAGAGAGGCAGTGTGGAAAGGACATTTATCTTTATCCATTTCAGCAGCAGCTTTCACTAGGAGAAGTAGCATGGCATAGTGGATAGAGCACAGGTTGGGAGTCAGACAATCATGGATTCTAATCCTGACTCCACCATTTGTCTGCTGTGTGACTTTGGGCAAGTCACTTCACTTCTCTGGGCCTCAGTTACCTCATCTGTAAAATGAGGATTAAGACTGTGGGCCCCACATGGGACAGGGACTGTGTCCAACTCGATTTGCTTGTATCTACCCCAGAGTTTAGTACAGTGCCTGGTGCACCGTTTGTGTTTAACAAATGCCATCATTTTTATTATTATTATAATTAGGATATTCCAAGTGGATACATCAAGGTAAAGGAGATAGTTCGGAAGGATGTGAAGAAAATTGTTTACATGGATATACAGTACAGGTGTGCATTTGGCTAAACTACATTTGATTGGATTTCAAGCAGCCCTAGATGCCCACATCTGATCAGTCAGTTAATCGTATTTATTGAGAGCTTACTGTGTACACGGCACTGTACTAAGCACTAGGGAAAGTACAATATAACAGACATATTCCCTGCCCACAATGAGCTTATAGTCATACTCCACCCAGTCAAAGGGGTTGATCTGTAGCCCACTTGTGAGCCATGTCCTCTGATTATTCCCTGCAGACAGAACGTGATTGATTGGAAGATCTGCCAACCTTATGACATAGTGAAATCATAGTGGGACACAGAGACTGAGAGAAAAAGAGGGGATATTTCTGAAAAATCAAAAATAGTATCCTTCCCTGTTGTTATTCCCGTTGTCCAACCACACTCATCTCCACCCAGTTGGGTGCGGAGGAGAGAAGACAGGCAGAGGAGGGCTTCAGGGCAGTCATGTAACTGCTGCTGCCACCCTGGCGGGGTTTGGGGGGTTTTGTGATGCTGCCACCGGCCAACCCTCCCAAGGAAAGGGGGAGATTGAGGAGAATTCAAGGGGTGTCATGCCAATATCCCTGCTGCTGCCACCACTCCAGGGAACAGAGAGGAAGTGGAGGGGGGCTGCAGTTTGTGGGGAGGGGAGGTTGTGCCAATAGACAGGGATAGAGAGGCTGCTGTAGGAGGAGTAGAAGCTGGGCATCCAGAATGTCCCAATTCCCTAGTCCTTGGCTCTGCCCCCTTGTTTATAGTTCAGTGACTAATGTAGCTTAAACCACCTAGACAATGGATGAGAAAGATACTGTGGTAGTTTGCCCACGTGATTTGGAAGCCTTCACCAAATAAGAGGGTCGTAGTTCATAATGACAGTAACCCTTCAGGGAAATGTATAGATAGCTCTTAGGCAATTTGGAAACTAATATGTTATTGCTAACTTTAGAATGGTCTTTTACTGAATTTTTTTTTGGTAGGGAGGGGGCAAGAAGTATTTATTGGGTCTTAGTACAGCTCACAGTCTAGAAGATTCAGTATCACAGGACTGAATCACTGCAAGGATCATTGGGAGGAAATTAAAGGACCTCATACTGTGAGGGGAGGAAACCATCTAGAGCAGTTCTCTTTGAAGCAGCATGGCGTAATGGATAGAGCATGGACTTGGGAGTAAGAAGGTCACGAGTTCTAATCCCAGCTCTGCTACCTGTCTGCTGTACGACCTTGGGCAAGTCACTTCACTTCTCTGGGTCTCAGTGTACCTCATCTGTAAAATGGAGATTGAGACTGTGAGTTCCTCGTGGGACAGGGACTGTGTCTAACCTGATTTGCTTGTACCCTCCAAAGTGCATAGTTCAGTGCCTAGCACACGGTAAGCGCTTAACAAATACCATAATTAGAATTATTATTTCATACTTCCCAATATATTCTTTTCTTTTATCCTTTATTATGTCATTATAGGGACTGCTTCCAGTTATTAACTCAATTTTGCTCTGGTTCTCATTCTTGTAAATAGTTTGTCTGTCTGTCTTGCCCCTTAGGTTATATGCAATGATCACTGAGTTTGTTTTTCTCCCCTTTCGCTTTCAGAAACACACTCCAGAAGTGGGCTTTTTTCTAGTGAAGACTTTAAAACAGCATTTGCTCAAATCTGGATAAAACAATATACTGTCCAAACCTTTCAGAGCTTGTCTATCTCCACTTCTATTGTTGTTTATTAAGCTGAACACTGGCCTGATTTTCCATAAAGGAATTCTGGAGAATTTGTAGGTTGATGATAGCAATTAGCAGTCAATTAATCAATCAGTAGATGGTATTTATTGAGCTCTCAATCAAAGATATTTATTAAGAGGCTCCTAAGTGCCAAAAATTCCACTGGGTGCTTGGGAGAGTACTACAGAAGCAGAGTGGCTCAGTGGAAAGAGCCCGGGCTTTGGAGTCAGAGGTCATGGGCTCAAATCCCGGCTCCGCCACTTGTCAGCTGGGTGACTTTGGGCAAGTCACTTCACTTCTCTGGGCCTCAGTTCCCTCATCTGTAAAATGGGGGTGAAGACTGTGAGCCCCCCATGGGAAAACCTGATCACTTTGTAACCTCCCCAGTGCTTAGAACAGTGCTTTGCACATAGTAAGCACTTAATAAATGCCATCATTATTATTACAGACAGAAAGCACTTGTTCTCTGCCTTCAAGAAGCTTACAGTCATTCAATTCCTTGTTAATGATGGCTAATATTTGCTTTTAACCACTTGTAAATGGTGGTGAGCCAGCTCATTTGTTTATATCTCTCTTAGGCTAGCCAGGCTGTGGTAAAAGCAAGTAGCATTATAGTCAAACCCAGAGAGAGGACTGTGACACTCAAACATCCATATACGTATAACATCTCTTTATTAGGTTGACTTCTATATTTTTAGAAGCTTTTTTCTTCTTCATTACAGTTTTAGGGAATAATCCTTGCCATCTGTGATCATATTGTTCAAAGTCATCGTCATCAATACCAGGGGTGGTATGGCTTCGTGAAAGAGGTTGGGAGCAGGAATCAGGCAATCCTGTTTTTAATCTTGGTTCTGCCACTTACCTCCTGTGTGATCTTAGACAAATTACTTAACCTCTCAGGGCTGCAGTTTCCTCATCTGTAAAATAGGATAAAATAGATAGTGCAACACATATAGTACAGAGCCAGTGTCCGTTCTGATAACTTTGTATCTGCCCAGCGTTTAACCCATAGCAAGCACTTAGTAAATGCTTGCTAACAATAATATTACTAATGTCATAATATGACTTATGACAGCATTTATTATTCATTTGTTCAGTCCTATTTATTCAGTGCTTAAGTGTGTGCTAAACACTATACTAAACGCTTGAGAGAGCACAATATAACAGGAAACAGACATATTCCTGGCCCACAAAGAGCTTACTTTGTATATAACCAAAGTGAAAGGCATTGTCCTGCCCTCAGTGGGTGAGACAATTGGACACAAATCACAGAATGCATTAGGTAAAACTTTAAAATCAGAGATACAAGTGATGAAAACACAAATAAGCAATTAGGTAAATAAAAGATAATCAGACCTGTCATATATGCTAACATGGCTGATAGAGTGTTATTATCAGGAAGGTGAGGGAATAGTCAAGAATATCTCTTGGGAGAGGTGGCTTTTTAGGAGAACTCTGAAGAGGGAGAGGAATGTAGTTCAGTAGTTTCAAGAGGAAAACGAATTCCAGGCCGGGGGAAATGCATGAGCAATGGATCAGAGATAGGAGAGTTGTGTGGAAGATATATTTAGGAGGTTAGCTTGGGCAGAGCAATGAGTATAAGCTGGGAGTTAGTTGGGAGAAGGGAAAAGGTAGGTAAAAGGGAATTCTATATGCATCTTCCCATTATCTTCCTCTTAACCACAAATGATTTTGTCTTTTTCTCCCCTATTAGATTTTAAATTTCTGGAGGGTAAGGATTATGTTTTCTTACCTTATTTGTACTCTGCCAAGTGCTTAGTACTGCGCTTTGTAAGCCCTCAACAGGTGACATTGATCAGTTGAATGACTGATTGAGGGAGTCTGCTAACTGAAAACCCAAGAGGGTGTTTTTAATGCTATTTATTAAGTGCATGGTGTAATTGATAGAGCGCCGGCCTGGGAGTCAGCAGGTCATGAGTTCTATTCCCGCCCGGCTCTGCCACTTGTCTGCTGTGTGGCCTTGGGCAAATCACTTCACTTCTCTGTGCCTCAGTTCCCTCATCTGTAAAATGAGGATTAAGGCTGTGAGCTCTATGCGGGACAGGGACTGCGTCCAACCCAATTTGCGTGTATCCACCCCAGTGTATAGTACAGTTCCTGGCACAGAGTAAGCACTTAACAAATACCATAATTATTATTTAGTGCTTACTATTCACCATTTAGATTTTATGTTTATAGAAGAAGAAATGGGTAGTGCCGATGGAGGTTTCTGAAGAGAGGAGTGATGTGTTCCAAATAATGTTTTAAGAAGATAATCCATGCTGCAAACTGTATGAAGAATAAACTGAAATGGGAGAGACTTGGAAATACACTAACAAGTCTGTTACTATCATGCTGTAGGAGATGATAAGAATCTGAGACAGGAGTGTAATGGGTGAAACAGAGGATTTGGTGACAAACTGAATGTGGGCAGCAAATGACGAAGAGAAGTCAAAGATGGCACTAAAACTGCAACAGACACAGACCCTGTCTCTCAAGCGGCTCACAATCTATGAACATAGGTGTGTTGGGGATGGGGAATTGGAAATTGACACATTGGCAGCAACTGAAACAGTGACAAGGACAAATATGTAAGATACATACAAAAAAAGTCAGTAGGGATTTTTCCCTTGTACTTAGACTGTGAGCCCTCTGGGACAGGATGCTGTCCAACCTGATTGCCTTGCATCTACCCCAGTGCTTAGTAAAGTGCTCTGCACATAGTAAGCATTTAATAAATATAATTATTGTTACTAATATTATTATTGTGCTGAGGTTAAAGGAGGAGAATTTCTCTTAGGAAAGTACTGTTTCAGGGTATAAAAGGCTGAGCAGGCTTCTCGGAGGAGAAAGTGGTTAACACTGCCACATCCACTAGGCAGTAGGTGGCCTTCAGGTATCTTGGTGAGCACAGATTCAGTAGAGTGAAGCAGGTAAAATTCAGATTGCTGGAGGCATAAGAGTGGAAAGGGAAGCAGCAAGTATGTAAGGAGTCTATGAATGGTTCTGTAGGTAAGTGCCAAGGATGGCTGCATATACAGCGGTACTGAGAAGCAGCATGGCCTAGAGGCTAGAGCAAGAATCTGGGAGTCAGAAGAGACCTGGGTTCTAATCCCGGCTCTGCCACTTGTCTGCTTTGTAACCTTGGGCCAGTCACTTAAATTCTCTGGGCCTCAGTTCCCTCATCTGTAAAATGGGATTAAAAGTGTGAGCCCTACTTGGGACATGGACTGTGTCCAGCCCGATTATCTTGTATCTACCCCAGCACTTAGAACAATGCCTGGGGCATAGTAAGTGCTTAATAAATACCATAAAAAATAATGAGGGTCGCTCTAAGACGAAATCTTGAGTAGTAGTATTTCACTGGGGCAGGCTTCCTGGAGGAGGTGGGGATTTCAGGAAGACTCTGGAAGAAGAGAGAGTTGTGGTCTTGTGGACATGACGGGGAGAGAATTGCCAGCAGGGGGAAAGACTTGAGAGGGGGATCAGAGATTCGTTGGGGAGAGTGGTGTGAGCAGAAAGGTGAGGATGGGACAACACAGCATTTGGAGAGATTTAATTCACTAAAACTGCCACAAGCCAAGGGAAGGAGAAACAGAGGAGGAAAACTGACAACACAGTGGGATGAGAAGAGTGTATAAGGAGGTGATTTAAAATTAATTGAATGCTTATTGTATGCACTACTTGATGGATGTGGCCAATTCTAGTTCCTTTTTTACAGACTGGCTGTGTGATTTTACTGGTGGTTGGCAACCCACTCCCTTCTGCGTTGCCCTGACTTGCTCCCTTTGCTCTTCCCCACTCCCAGCCCCAAAGCACTTATGTACATATCTGTCATTTTATTTATTTGTATTGACTGTGGGCTCATTGTGGGCAGGGAATGTCACTGCTTATTGTTGTATTGTACTTTCCCAAGCACTTAGTACAGTGCTTTGCACAGAGTAAGTGCTCAATAAATACATTTGAATGAATGAATGAATGAACCCTGTGGAAGGGGTGGGGTGTGTGTGTGTGTGTGTGTGTGTCAGAAAAAGAGAGAGAGAGAGAGAAAGAAGAAGGAGAGAGAAAATGAAAGAGAGAAGCCATCTTGAGACAGAAAGACAGGGGAAGGAATATAATCAGGAGGGAGGTCTCAGTGATGGTGAGGAGGAGAGGGAGGGAGTAAGTAATCAATCAATCACATTTATTGAGCACTCACTGTGTGCAGAGCACTGTACTAAGTGCTTGGGAAGTACAAGTTGGCAACATATAGAGACAGTCCCTACCCAACAGTGGGCTCACAGTCTAGAAGGGGGAGACAGAGAACAAAACCAAACATATTAACAAAATAAAATAAATACAACAGATAAGTAATTAGTCCAGGGTGATGTCTCAGTAATGGAGAGGAGAAGTGGGAGGGAGTAAATAATCAGGAATTAGTCCAGGGTGATGCCTCAGTGATGGAGAGGAGAATTGGGAGGGACTAAGCGCTTAGTACAGTGCTCTGCACACAGTAAGCGCTCAATAAATACGATTGATTGATTGATTAAGTAATCAGGAATTAGTCCAGGGCCGTGGGGGTTTTACGGGCCCATGAAAACAGCGTTGGTGGTAGTGTGGGAGAGCAGTGAGCAGAGAGCAGGGACATGGGGAGAAGAGGGTAAGGAAAGGAGCAGTGAGTTTGATCAGCCACCAGGTGGCACAAACTGTAGGCCCACGTGGTAAGGGATCATCATCATCATCATCAATCGTATTTATTGAGCGCTTACTATGTGCAGAGCACTGTACTAAGCGCTTGGGAAGTACAAATTGGCAACATATGGAGACAGTCCCTACCCAACAGTGGGCTCACAGTCTAAAAGGGGGAGACAGAGAACAAAACCAAACATACTAACAAAATAAAATAAATAGAATAGATATGTACAAATAAAATAAATAAATAAATAGAGTAAAAAATATGTACAAACATATATACAGGTGCCGTGGGGAAGGGAAGGAGGTAAGATGTGGGGGATGGAGAGGGGGACGAGGGGGAGAGGAAGGAAGGGGCTCAGTCTGGGAAGGCCTCCTGGAGGAGGTGAGCTCTCAGCAGGGCCTTGGAGGGAGGAAGAGAGCTAGCTTGGCGGATGGGCAGAGGGAGGGCATTCCAGGCCCGGGGGATGACGTGGGCCGGGGGTCGATGGCGGGACAGGCGAGAGCGAGGTACGGTGAGGAGATCAGCGGTGGAGGAGCGGAGGGTGCGGATCAGTTTCTCCAGGGTTTGGGAAGATGACTGGGGTTTGGACAGAACAGCCAGATTGTCTTCTCTAAGAAGTAGGCTACGTTCCTAAGGCAGTCAGAGGAGAAGGGGAATCTAAAGAAGGGACAAGCAGGCCCACGGACAAAGAGGAACACTGAAGTAAAGGAAGCGACATTAGACCATCATAGGGAGACTGGATCCCGTCTTCATCACTTGTCTGCTGTGTGTCCTTGGACAAGCCAATTAACTTCTCTGGGCCTAAGTTACCTCATCTGTAAAATGGGGATCGAAACTGGGAGCCCCATGTGGGACAGGGACTGTGTCCAACCCGATTTGCTTGTATAGAGAAGCAGCGTGGCTCAGTGGAAAGAGCCTGGGCTTTGGAGTCAGAGGTCATGGGTTCGAATCCCTGCTCCACCACAGGTCTGTTGTGTGACCTTGGGCAAGTCACTTAACTTCTCTGAGGCTCAGTTACCTCATCTGTAAAAATGGGGATTAAGACTGTGAGTCCCCTGTGGGGCAACTTGATCACATTGTATTCCCCCCCAGTGCTTAGAACAGTGCTTTGCACATTGTAAGTGCTTAACAAATGCCATCATTATTATTATTATTATTATTCACCCAAGCACTTAGTACAGTGCCTGGCACACAGTAATCCTTTAACAAGTACCACAATTATTATTATTATACTAACCAACATTGATGTCCAGTCATTCATCCATAAATCCACTTGTCTGCACATGCTCATTTATATGCCCATTCACACACATGCACTCAAACTACCCAACAGGATATTATGATGACCCCGCCTACCCATCATCTTTATCAAAATTGAGAAGCAGTGTGGTCTAGTGGAAAGAGTATGGGACTGAGAGTCAGAGGACCTGAGTTCTAATCCCAGCTCCACCACTTACCTGCGGTGTGACCTTGGGCGAGTCACTTAACTTCTTTGTGTAACTTCATCTGCAAAATTGAGAATTCAATACCTGCTCTGCTTCCTACTTAGACTATGAGCCCAATGTGGGACCTTATTATCTTGGATCTACCCTTGGTACAGTGCTTGGCACATAGCACTAAACAAATACGAGTTTATTTTTAATTTATTTTATTTATTGATTCATGGTGTAATAGTTTATAATTGTCCTAATATCACTGTGGATTTCTAATCTTTCTCAGGGTTGAACACCATATTGACATAATTATCAGGCTCTGGATACTACTATTAGTGAATGCTTTTCACTTCATTTACATGATGGTGTACACCATCAGAAAAGGCGTACTCTTCTTTTACAATACTTAAAAGTGAAAGAAAAACTGAAGCAATTATCTGGATAATTCATGGAAACAACAAAACTCCAAAATGCCGTTTTCAGAAATATCTGTGAAATTGAGGCAAAAATATATTGTAATTTTGTTTAAGTTGCCCAGGTAATTGCTCACATTCTCTAACCCAGAGGAACAATTGGCCCAATGGAAAGGGCGCAGGTGTGGGAGTCAAAGGCCTGACTTCTAATCCTGGCTCTGCCTCCTGCCTGCTGTATGACCTTGGGCAAGTCACTTAACTTCTCTGGGGCTTGGTTTTCTCATCTGTAGAATGGGGATTCAATCGCCCATTCTCCCTCTTAGACTGCGAGTCCCACGTGGGGTAAATACTTTGTCAAACCTGATTAACTTGTATCTACCCTGAAGCTTAGAACAGTGCTTGACACATAGTAAGTAAATTCCATTATTATTATTATTGTTCCATTCCCTTGATAGAACAGACTAGCCTTAATGGTATTGTTTTTTCCTTCTTATTCCCCTTTTCCATTTTCCCTCTTATTTCCATAGTTCCTTTTCTGGAATCTGGTTTTGCCATACATCATTTTATTCCCCAATGGAAAGCCTATTATGTTTCTAGCCTATGGAGTTTCTGAGCCCTGTAATTGATGTTTAAGGACTTTAACTTGAGTAAGTACTACTGAATTTCTTTCCAATCCCATTGAGAAGAACACAACTATATTTTTTCTCCACCGAACTGAAATGCACTTTTCAGTTAATTGGTCTCTCTCCACACAGAATTAATTTGGGGGCTATTTAGCCTTCCCAAGATCATGGCCAAAATGATGACAATGAAGAGCTGATGCTGTGCTGTATTACCAGAGGCCAGCAAGCTCCTCCTCTAGACTGTAAGTTTATTGTTGGAATATTTATTGTTATTGTTTTTATTGTTATTGTGGGCTTATGTCTGTTTCTTGTTATATAATACCATCCCAAGCACTAGTACAACACTCTTCCCACAGTAAGAGCTAAATAAATACAATTGAATGAATGAAGTTGTCAGGGTACAAGTTAACCTGATTATCTTGTGTCTACCCTAGCACTTATTAAGTGCTTTTTTTATGGTATTAGTTAAGTGCTTACTATGTACCAGGCACTGTAGTAAACATTTGGGTGAAGCTAACAAGGGGCTCAGCAGCATGGCCTAGTGGATAGAGCACGGGCCTAGGAGTTAGAAGGTCATGGGTTCTAATCCTGCTTCTGCCACTTGTCTGCTGTGTGACCTTGGGCAAGTCACTTCACTTCTCTGGCCCTCAGTTACCTCTTCTGTGAAATGGGGATTAAGACTGTGAGCCCCTTGAGGAAGAAGGATGGCATCCAACCTGACTTGCTTGTATCCAACCCAGGGCTTAGTACAGTACCTGGCATATAGTAAGTGCTTTACAAATACCACAGTTCTAATTATTAATCCCCATTGTACAGATGAGGTTACTGAGGTGCAGAGAAATTAAGTGATTTGCCCAAGTTCACTCAGCAAATGGCGGAGCCTGAATTAGAACCCACTACCTTCTGACTCCCAGGCCTGTTCTCTATCCAATAGGCCTCACTGCTTCTGCTTAACTAATATTATTATTATTACTGTTATTACAGTCTTTGCCACCCATGTTAGCCAGCTATTTATGAGGGTTCCTGCTAAACCTGTACCGCTTGCTAGATGCCCTGGGTGTTTTGAGGTTAGAAATCTTTATCCCTAATAGCATTGCCCCCAGTAGTTAGTCTCTTATTTCTGGCTGTTGCCAATTTGTACTTCCCAAGCGCTTAGTACAGTGCTCTGCACATAGTAAGCACTCAATAAATACGATTGATGATGATGTTGACCCTTGCTACCATGGTGAAGCAAGGTTTGGACTCTGTTGTGGTGAGGTAGTTCTGTAGGCAGATTTGCTTGGGAGGAACAAAGAGTGTAATATGGGGTTTAGCAGGGGACCAACGGGAAGTCTAACAAGATAATCAGAACCTAAATAAGGATTTTAGAAATGGAGTTGGGGAGAGAAGAAAAGAAAAATTTGAGCAATATTGGGAAGAAAGCTTACCTGGCGATTGATAATATTCTCATCTAATAATAATAATAATAAATAATAAATATGGTATTTATTAATCACTTAATATGTGCCAATCACTGTTCTAAGCACTGGGGTGGATACAAGGTAATCAGGGTGTCTCATGTGGGGCTCACAGTCTTAATCCCCATTTTACAGAAGAGGGAACTGAGGCACAGAGAAGGGAAGGGACTTGCCCAAGGTCACACAGCAGACAAGTGGCGGAGTCAGGATTAGAACCCATGTCTTCTGACTCCCAAGCCTGTGCTCTTTCCACTAAGCCATGCTGTTTCTCTGTCTATAAGTTTCTCTAGACTGGAAGCGCATTCATCGGACCTGTCTATCAACTCTGTTATATTGTACTCCCACAAGTGCTTAATACAGTGTTCTGCACACTGTAAGTACTCAATAAATGTGATTAATTGATTGATTGATGTGGTGAGTGAAAGACAACAGTAAAGACTATCCCACAGTGTTTGTGAAGATAATGATTATAGAAGGCTTTGATAGTGGGGAGACCAGGGGTCATGCCTTTGACCTAACAGATTAGGACTTCCAAATAGAGATCAATCAAGGACATAGATAGTACCGTATTAGTTTTCAAAAAGGAATTTCCCAAAGAAGTCACCTCTTCAGTCATCCCCTGCAGCCAATGAGCTAGAAGTTCTGACCTGTCAATGAAGTAGCCAGTCCTCCTGAGAGTGGCTCTGCCACTTGTCTGCTGTGTGATCTAGGGCAAGTCACTTAATTTCTTTGTGTCTCTCAGTTATCTCATCTACAAAATGGGGATTAAGGCTGTGAGCCCTACAGAGGACATGGACTGTGTCTGACTTGATTAGCTTGAATCTACCCCAGCACTTAGTACAATGCCTGATGCATATTGTGTTAACAAATACCATTGTAAAACAAAAAGTGTTCCTGAAAGTAAAAAACGTTTTCCCCAGTCATCACCATCTAGGAAGTTTGTGGAAGTTCTATAGGGTATTTTAGAGGGGTGCAGTTACTAAAGCCACAGACATGCCGTTAACTAGGATTGCTATGAGGTCCAATTCACTTGACCCTGGTCCAGCTGATAGTCCAGCAGTTAAAAACGCTTAGTTACTAAAACTTTTAACTAGAGGCCTTTTTCATACTTGAGTGACCCCAATGCTCCCTTCAAGAAGCCAAAGTAAACACATCCTCTAGGAATGCAGTGCCTTAGAGTTGAGAACAATAACAACCAGGAATCCGCTGACAGCGATGCAATTCCAACGAGAACATTTTTTGCATTTTTTAACTATGTCAATCCAAAGTGAAAGAATGTCCAATTTTAGGCTGAATGAGAGAAGCTCAGGGATCACAATTCCCTAGTGCTAACTAAATCCATTAAGGTGTAACAGTATACCGGTCTGAGGTCAGCTGGGAAGTAGTCCCTTTATTCCTGTCACCAAATAAAATGCATTTCTAACATTAATCAACTGAGATACCAAAGTGGCAGGTTTTTGAGGAGAAGTAGGTGGGCATGTTTATCCTATAAAGACATCAATCGATCAATTGGTGGTATTTACTGAACACTTACAGTGTTCAGAGACCTTTACTAACAGCCTATGGTATGATAAAGCAGTACATAATAAAGCACAGTCCCCCAAAATACAACATAGCAATGGGTTGTTGGAAGACCACAGCAGTGGACAGATCAGCCTGTTGTGCAGTGATTATGAAAGGGTTTTGTTGCCCACAACTGTTAGCAACATACAGGGGTTCCTGTAAGGGAACATCCCGAAAAAGAAAAGAACCCACCCACTCCCCCGATAAAATTACCGATCCAAGAATGAGATGACACCTCAAGAGGTCCTCAGCAATGCAGTTTATTGGTTCTCCTGTAATAATAATAATAATGGTATTTGTTAAGCACTTACTATGTGCCAGGCACTGTATTAAGAGCTGGGGTGGACACAAGCAAATTGAGTTGGACACAGTCCCTGTCCCACGTGGAGCTCACAGCCTCACTCCCTATTTTAGAGATGAGGTAACTGAGGCCCAGAGAAGTAAAGTGACTTGCCCAAGTTCACTCAGCAGATAAGCGGCAGAGTTGGGATGAAAACCCATGAACTTCTGGCCCCCAGGCCCGTGTTCTATCCACTACGCCATGCTGCTTCTCACGCTGCCTGTAAACTGGTTTAGGGACCAATGGACTCCAGCCAGCAGAGCTAAGGCCATTGTCCCCAGGGCCCTGATTATACCCTTCCAACCTTCTTTGCCCCTTCTCCATTCCTCCCTGAAGATTGGCATCCTCACCTCTGACCATCAACCTGGGTGGTCTGGGCTGTGCCTGAGGTGTGTCTGCAGATTTTAGGGGGTCTTCTGGTTGGGAGTCTCTGCATTTTTTTCCCAAGGGTCAAGGCTGGGTCCACTAGTTTGATCTTCTTGGGCTGATTGTCTGGGGAATGTTTCCCTGCCTTTTCAATATTGCCAATCTCAGTAGCTTTCCAAGTGGTGATGGGATGATCTATTCTTTGTTCTAGCCCTATTGTGCCATTAACTGCCCTGAACCCATCATCCTTTTGTGTTCTATTTACTATTGTGTGGCTCATGGGAACTGTCTTACGTGTTACTTCCAGGAACTGCCCTACTCCACACCATTCTCCTGCTTCTTCCAGTATTCCTTCTGCCACTTGTCTGCTGTGTGACCTTGGGCAAGCCATTTCATTCATTCATTCATTCAATCATATTTATTGAGCGCTTACTGTGTGCAGAGCACTGGACTAAGCACTTGGGAAGTACAAATCTGCAACATATAGAGACGGTCCCTATCCAACAACAGGCTCACAGTCTACCTCATCTGTAAAATGGGGATTAAGACTGTGAGCCCCACATGGGTCAACCTGATTACCTTCATCTACCCCAGCACTTAGAACAGTGCATGGCACATAGTAAGCACTTAACAAATGCCATTATTATTATTCAGTGCTCAGTACAGTGCCTGGCACATACTAAGCACTTATCAAATACCATAACTATTATTATTAATATTATTAGCTTGTATCTACCCTAGTGCTTACAGCACTGCTTTGACACACAGTAAGCGCTTAACAAACACCATCATCATCATCAGGCTTGAAAGCAGTGATAGACCCTGAGTGGGGCAAACCCATAAATGTAGCAAGAGTTCACATTTAAGTGCTGGTCATGCATTTTTTCTGCTACAATTTACTCAATCAGTCAATCAACAGTATTTAATAAGGGCTTACTCTGTGCAGAGCAGTGTTCTAAGAGTTCAGTATAACAGAGTTGGTAGATATGTTCCCTTCCCACAAGGAGCTAACCATCTAGAGGGGGTCAGATGGGGAGTCAGATATTAATATACATTAAGTGGGGCTCAGTGGAAAGAGCATGGGCTTTGGAGTCAGAGGTCACAGGTTCAAATCCCGGCTCTGCCAATTGTCAGCTGTGTGACTTTGGGCAAGTCACTTAACTTCTCTGTGCCTCAGTTCCCTCATCTGTAAAATGGGGATTAAGACTGTGAGCCCCCCATGGAACAACCTGATCACCTTGTAACCTCCCCAGCGCTTCAAACAGTGCTTTGCACATAGTAAGCACTTAATAAATGCCATTATTATTATTATTATTATTATAAATAAATTATGGACATGTACATAAGGGCTGTGGGGCTGGGGCTGAGGTCTGGGTAAATAGAGGGTGCAAATTCAAGTGCAAAGGAGACCAAGGAGGAAGTGGAGAAGAGGATACATTGTTACAGTGTTATCTTTGAAATTGAAAGAGAAATAGAGATGATAGATATTCAGACATCCATTGTCATCATCATCACAAACATATCTTGAGCACTTACTAAGGCAAAAGTATTGTTCTAAGCATAGGGGAGATCATAAGACAAGTAAAAAGATTTGGTTCTCTGCCCCGAAGGGAGAGCAAGGATTTTGCAGGAAGTGGGGGTGGGGAACTCTGATTATAGAGGCTCATCCACTCTCCATATGCATTCATCCCACCCACATACCCTGAAGCTCCAAAGCTCCAGGTTTGGTTACTTCAGATGATTTTACCACTCTGGAGAATGTCCACCTGTTTTGTGTTCGTTATTCGATAAGAATGCCCTCCAATTTGCCTTGACTTATAGACAATGGAATGCTATATTTATGAAACAATAGGCTCATTATGAAAGTATCGATTGGCCATCATCTTTCCATTGTTAATTTCAGGAAAAGAATGATGCAATGAACTATAACATTAACTATAAAATCCTAAACTTGCAATAAAACTACATATTTCATATTGGTTTTAAAAGCAGGCCTCGTAACTCACTATTAGGTGGTAATGAGCCCCCCAAACGGTTAGAGCATAATAACTTTGTTATTTCTAACATTTTCCTAAGGACTGCATGAAAAATTCTTTCTTGTTTTATTAAGTGTGGCCTAGTGGATAGAGCACAAACTTAGGAGTCAGAATGACCTGGGTTCTAATCCCTACTCTGCCACTTATCTGCTGTGTGACCTCAGGCATGTCAGTTAACTTCTCTGTGCCTCAGTTACCTCATCTGTAAAATGGGGACTAAGACTGTGAGCCCCATGTGGGACATGGACTGTGTCCAACATGCCTAGCTTGTATCCACCTCAGTACAGTACAGTACTTTGTCCTCAGTAAGTACTTATCACATACCACAATTATTATTATTATTATAGATTTCTCCCTTTAGTTTTCATTTCAAATTCATAAGCCCCCTGTAAATTTGGGATTTACATGATTAAACCAAGATGCCTAGATGGAGATTTTCCCCTTATTTCTAGTCTCAGAAAGCAAAATGAGGTCTTAATATTATGAATCATGAGGTCTTAAAAATACAACTACAGCCCCGTGTGGGACAAGGACTGTATCTGGCCTGATTAACTTGCATTTACCCCAGCACTTAGAACAATGCTCGACACATAGTAATTTCTTAACAGATACCATTAAAAAGGTTATTAGGAGGGCAGCAACCACCCAGCTCCTCAAAGCAACCTGTGTGCCACTGCTAGAGTCAGGAAAGAACTAGAAAGGACACTAGTGGTAGTAGTTGTAATAGTATTTATTAATTGCTTACTGTGTACACAGCACTGTACTAAGTCCTGGGAAAGAGTATCCAGATAGGAATTAGACACAGACAAACCCTGTTCCTTTAAGGGATCGCGATCTATGAATAGAAGTCTGGGAGAGTACTGGTGACAGACAGTAAAACATTAAAGCAGCATTACAGATAAGGACAAATAATACACAAAATGAAAACAAAAGTCAGTAGGGAGCTATGGCTAAAGGAGCAGAATGTGAGCAGAATGAGTCCACAGCGTTCCCATAACCGCAACAAATGAAAGGTAGCAGGGCGTAATGGACAAAGCATGGTTTTGGGAGTCGGAAGGTCATGGGTTCTAATTCCTGCTCTGTCACTTAACTGTTGTGTGGTCTTGGGCAAGTCACTTCACTTCTCTGGGCCTCAGTTACCTCATCTGTAAAATGGAGATTAACACTGTGAGCCCCAAACGGGACAGGGACTATGTCCAACCTGATTTGCTTGTCTCCACCCCAATACAGCACTTGGCACATAGTAAGTGCTTAACAAATACCATTCTTATTGCTATCATTATTGGCTACCACAGCCACTAGCCTTCCCAACGTTACGCTGAAAGTGCTGTTCTCTTTCCTGCAGCATGCCAAGGGCAGGAAGTTCGAGTTTGATAGGCTGTGGTTGGGGGATGGGGGCATCTGAGAGTGTGTAGGGAGGAGAGACTGAAGCAGCATGGCTCAGTGGAAACAGCCCGGACTTTGGAGTCAGAGGTCAGGGGTTCAAATCACGGCTCTGCCAATTGTCAGCTATGTGACTTTGGGCAAGTCACTTAACTTCTCTGTGCCTCAGTTACCTCATCTGTAAAATGGAAATTAAGACCGTGAGCTCCCCGTGGGACAACCTGATCAGCTTGTAACATCCCCAGCACTTAGAACAGCACTTTGCACATAGAAAGCACTTAATAAATGCCATTATTATTATGTTCTTTATTCAAAGGTAACTGTGAGAGGGTGAGTGTATAGGTCCATGTATGTATGAGTGAAAAGGAGAGAGTCTCTGAGAATCCAGATGGATCACCTATACATCATGGCATTTGCTAAGCGCTGACCATGTGCCAAGTACCCTACTAAGCACTGTGGTAGATACGAGATACCAGGTTGGGCACTGTCCCTGTCCCATGTGAGGCTCACAGTCTAATTCCCCATTTTACAGAAGAGGTAACTGAGTCACAGAGAAATTAAATGATTTACCAAAGGTCACACAGCAGACAAGTGACCTGTTTATTATTATTCTTAAGCACTTAGTAAAGAGCATTGCACCAAGCAGTTGCACAATAAATACAAACTACTACTACTACTACTACTGCTACTACTACTACTACTACTACTACTACTACTACTACTACTACTACTATCTTAGTGGATAGAACACGGGCCTGGGAGTTAGAAGGTCATGGGTTCTAATTCTGCCTCCGTCACTACCTTCTAGGTAGACTGGATCTGGGCAGTTTGATTACCCAATAATTGCCCACATGGATGAAATCTGAGTGGCTCAGTGGAAAGAGCACAGGCTTGGGAATCAGAGGTCATGGGTTCAAATTCTGGCTCTGCCGCTTGTCAGCTATGTGACTTTGGGCAAGTCACTTAACTTCTCTGTGCCTCAGTTACCTCATCTGTAAAATGAGGATTAAGATTGTGAGTCCCACATGGGACAACCTGGTCACCTTGTATCCTCCCCAGTGCTTAAAACAGTGCTTTGCACACAGTAAGCACTTCACAAATACCAAAATTATAAAATTATTATTAAGAGCTTGCAAACACCTAGTATCTTCTTAATAGTTGAAGAAAAAGTACACTCAGTCATCAGAACTTGCTCTGCACCACTTATTCCTCATTTCCTGGGTACAGGGATATCTTAAATAATCTCTTGGCAAGAGCAGTTCATTCCTTCATTCATTCAATTGTATTTACTGAGCACTTGCTGTGTGCAGAGCACTGTACTAAGTGCTTGGGAAGTACGTCAGCAATCTATAGAGTCGGTCCCTACCCAACAACAGGCTCACAGTCTAGAAGGGGGAGACAGACAACAAAACAAAACATGTGGACAGGTGTCAAAATCGTCAGAACAAATAGAATTAAAGGTATATGTACATCATTAACAAAATAAATAGAATAGTAAATATGTACAAGTAAAATAAATGGAGTAATAAATCTGTACAAATATATATACAAGTGCTGCGGGGAGGGGAAGGAGGTAGGGTGGGGGGGATGGGGAGGAGGAGAGGAAAAAGGGGGCTCAGTCTGGGAAGGCCTCCTGGAGGAGGTGAGCTCTCAGTAGGGCTTTGAAAGGAGGAAAAGAGCTAGAACAAAGATGACTCTGCCAAGTGACCTAACTTTCCAAGTCCCCTTCCACATGGCCAAAAATATCCCTGAGTGACACTGAGAGTTCCCAAAGACAGAAGATATGTGTATATACCTACAATTCTATTTATTTATACTGATACTATTGATGCCTGTCTATGTGTTTTGCTTTGCTCTCTTGTCTGTCTCCCCACTTCTAGACTATGAGCCCATTGTTGGATAGGGATTGTCTCTATTTGTTACTGAATTGTATTTTCCAAGTGCTTAGAACAGTGTTCTGCACACAGTAAGCGCTCAATAAATGATTGAATGCATGAATGAAAAGCAAAAGTTATAGCCTACAGGAAGGGTTTTCCTTTTGATGTAGATCTCCTACTTTCTCCCATTATTTTTGGTCATATTTTTTCCTTTTTCCTACCTTTTTTAAATGGTATTTGTAAAATGCTTACTATGTGCCAAACACTTGCTAAGCACTGGGGTAGGTACAGATTAATTAGGTAGGGCACAGTCCCTGTCCCACATGGGACTCAAAGTCTAAGTAGGAAGGTGAACAGGAGAACTGAGGCACAAGAAATTGTGACAATGCTTGACACATAGCACACTTTTAACAATGACCATAACCACTAATACAACGTACCTACCAACTCTGTTATTGTACTCTCTGAAGCACTTAGTACAGTTTCCTCACTCCTCAAGAAACTCCAGTGGTTGCCCATCTGCCTCCGCATCAAATGAAAACTCTTCACCATTGGCTTCAAAGCATTCGGTCACCTTATCCCCTCCTACCTCACCCTTGCTACTCTCCTGCTACAATCCAGCCTGCACACTTCACTCTTCTAGTGCTAACCTTCTCACTGTACCTCGATCTCATCTTTCTCGCTGCTGACCACTTGCCCACATCCTGCCTCTTGTCTGGAGTGCCTTCCCTCCTCAAATCTGACAGACTCTCCCCTCCTTCAAAGCCTTATTGAAGGCATATCTCCTCCAAGAGTTCTACCTGACTAAGCCCTCCTTTCCTCTTCTCCCACTCCCTTCTGTGTCACCCTGACTTGCTCCCTTTGTTCTTCCCCCTTCCCAGCTCCACAGCACTCAGGAACATATCTGTAATTTATTTATTTCTATTAATGTCTGACTCCCCCTCTGGACTGTAAGCTTATTATAGGCAGGGAATGTGCCTGTTTATTGTTATAATGTACTCTCCCAAGTGCTTAGTACAGTGCTGTGCACACAGTAAGCCCTCAATAAATATGATTGATTTGTTGATTTGAGAGAAAGGGTCTGGGTGATGTTGCATAGGAAAAACAGGCAGAATTTGGTGGTAGAGGCAGTGTGAGGATTGAAAGACAGCAAGGAGACAAAGATAACAATGAGGTTGTGAGCTTCTGGGATAGGGAGAATGGAGGTTTTATCAACAGAGATGGAAATTTGAGAGTGGGTTTAGGGGGAAAGACGAAGAGTTCTGTTTTAAACATGTTAAGTTTGAGGTGTTGGTGGGATATCCCACAACACCCTTAAGCACACTGATACTTCCCAAACCCCACAGCATTAATGTAAATTGAGAAGCAGCATGGCATAGTGGATTGAGTATGGGCTTGGGAGTTAGAAGGTCATGGGTTCTAATTCCAGCTCCATCATCTCTGTGACTCAGTTACCTCACCTGTAAAATGGGGATTGAGACCATAAGCCCCACGAGGGACAGGGACTATGTCCAACCTGATTTACTTGTATCCATCCCAGCACTTAGTACAGTGTCTGCCACACGATAAGCGCTAACATATACCATCATTATTATTATGACATATTCTTATATTCTTCCATTTCCCCTATCTGTAATTTATTTTTATGTCCAACATCCCTACTAAACAGTAGGCTCCTTGGGGGCAGGAATCATGTCTATCAACTCTGTTGCACTGTAGTCCCCCAAGCCCTTAGTTCAGAACCCTAAACTAAGTACAGACTAAATAAATACCATGATTGATTGATCCAAATATCCTAGAAGCAGGAGGAGATGAGGGAATTCATGTCAAATGACAGGTCAGGGCTAGAGAGATCTTGGAGTCGCCCACTCAAGAAAAAAGCTGAAGCTGAATGAGCTCTCCAAGATAATGAGTGACTCAATTATTCAATCAATTGTATTTATTAAATGTTTACTGTACGCAGAGCACCTCACAAAGCACTGGGAGAGTACAGTATCACAGAGTTGGTAGACACGTTCCCCGCCCACAAGAAGCTCTCGGTCTAGAGGGAAAGACAGTGAGAAAAGTGAGTGAAAAAAGTGAATGCGTCCCTGTCAAACTTTCCCAAATACTTATTGCACACATAGGTGCTCAATGCTATAATTACTATTACTACTACACCTATATGAGAAACACCGTGGCTCAGTGGAAAGAGCACGGGCTTTGGAGTCAGAGATCATGAGTTCAAATACCAGCTCTTCCAATTGTCAGCTGTGTGACTTTGGGCAAGTCACTTAACTTCTCTGTGCCTCAGTTACCTCATCTGTAAAATGGGAATTAAGACTATGAGACTGTGAGATTAAGACTGTTGTGGGACAACCTGATCACCTTGTAACCTCCCCACCACTTAGAACAGTGCTTTGCACATAATAACCACTTAACAAATACTATCATCATTATTATTATTATACCTATCCCACGCACATAAGATCTGCTGACTATAGAATGACTCATGTTCCAGGATTCAGTGGAACACAGACGTGACCCATTTTGGGTATATTTTACTATTAGATAGTTTACCTTTCTCTTTCCTTCATCATATGCAACTGTTCTCATCTTTCTTATGCAGTCAACCAAATCATCTTTTCTTTAAGCCAGACAAACAAGACTCAAATGCTTCTGAGGTCACATGATGAACATTCCATTCCCTATAAGGCAGCATATTATAGTCACTGAGACACTCAAAAATACAATTAAAAAAAGGATTAGAAAACATATCACAGTGCTGTGACACGGTAATGCCATCTAAAGCATACATAGATTTTTTTCCCCAGATCCCATTACCATAATTTCACGATTTTAGGTATGCTTCACAAGAATAACCAATCGATTGGAATCTGTGGGTACTGTACACAGAGTTTGCAGTCCATGGATAATAAAGTTTAAGTTGGTAACATTTTTTTTCAGTCAGGAAGAGCAGTTTTTAGCAAAGCTAATTCCAAGATTGACTATGGGGAGTATGTTTATATAGTCATGTATTAAGGGAGTGAGCATCAGGTGTAAAATTAAAGTTCTTTGTAACTTCAACATCTGCTGTCAGCATATCTGCTACTTGGAAAAGAAAATGTTTTTGCATTTCATCAAACTTCTCTTTGTACTGCCATCTAACCTAATCTTTGCCCACACAAAGATGCACTGATGCAATAATATTGTTTTAGGGTTTTTTTGGAAATGGCATTTATTAAATGCTTCTTATGTGCCAGGCACTGTATGAAGCCCTGGGGTAGATATGAGGTAATCATTCATTCAATCATATTTATTGAGCACTTACTGTGTGCAGAGCACTGTACTAAGCACTTGGGAAGTACAAGTTGGCAACATATAGAGACGGTCCCTACCCAACAATGGGCTCACAGTCTAGAAGGGGGAGACAGACAACAAACAAAAAACATGTGGACAGGTGTCAAGTCATCACATAGGGCTCACACTCTTAATCCCCATTTTGCAGATGAGGTAACTGAGGCCCAGAGAAATGAAGTGACTTGCCCAAGGTCACACAACAGACATGTGGTGGAGGCAGGATTAGAACCCATGACCTTTGGGCTCCCAGGCCAGTGCTCTGTCATTCATTCATTCATTCAATCATATTTATTGAGCGCTTACTGTGTGCAGAGCACTGTACTAAGCACTTGGGAAGTACAAGTTGGCAACATATAGAGACGGTCCCTACCCAACAACGGGCTCACAGTCTAGAAGGGGGAGACAGACAACAAACAAAAAACATGTGGACAGGTGTCAAGTCATCAGAATAAACCACACTGCCTCTCCAACAATGGTATTTGTTAATCGCTTCCTGTGTGTCAGGCACTGTACTAAGCAATGGGGTGGATACAGGCAAATCAGGTTGGACACAGTCCCTGTCCCACATGGGGCCTCCAGTCTCAATCCTCATTTTACAGATGAGGTAACTGAGGCCCAGACAAGTGAAGTGGTTTACCCAAGGTTAATCAGCTCGGACACAGCCCCATGTCCCATATCCATGCTAACAATCTTAATCCACATTTTACAGATGGGGTAACCAAGGACCAGAGAAGTTAAGTGACTTACTGAAGGTCACACAGCCAACATGTGGCGGAGCTGAGACTAGAACCCAGGTCCTTCTGACCCCCAGGCCCGTGCCGTATCCACTAGACTAGGCTGCACAAAAATGAAGATCAATGTTGCTAAGTCGTTAATTAGCTAGGCTGCACCATCAACATTGCTAAGTCACTGGATACGATTTAATAATGGAGTCACCCGCTGAGAATGAGGGATGAACCTCTGGGAAGGAATTATTCCTAGTGCAATCCCTTTGCATTGCACCCACTGTACGTTCCCTTTCCTGCCAACCACACTACTGCACTGAGAGTAGATCTGCAGGAGCTCATCAATCAATCAATCAATCAATTGTATTTATTGAGCACTTACTGTGTGCAGAGCACTGCACTAAGCGCTTGGGAAGCACAAGTTGGCAGCATATAGAGACAGTCCCTACCCAACAGTGGGCTCACAGTCTAAAAGGGGGAGACAGAGAACAAAACCGAACATACTAACAAAATAAATTAAATAGAATAGCTCATCACATTACAAAGTGCCCATGAAGGATTATTATGTGCAAGACCCATTTCCAGGCCAAGTGACCTCAATTTAGGGCTGATGTTGTGCTGGTAACACCATGGTGACCCCTGCAATCTTCGCCCACCTTGCAAGCCAGCTATATTTCAGGATTCCAACTGGGGCTATCCAATATATGAATGCCCCAAATGATTCTTCATTTAGAAATTTTCATCACTAATGGCCCAGATCTAACAGACAGAGTGGGACAGGAACCCAAGCCTCCTGATTCTCCGAATACCGCTCTATCCACCGGGCCATCGGCAGGGCTGCTCTATCCTTACCAAATAGGGACAAACCAGCGGAAGACTGGACTGTCCGGTTTTAATAGGGGGAAGGCCACCCTAAGCATACTCTGCAGACAGATGCAGTTGAAAAGCACATTTTCTTCTTTAATATATATTTTTCAATTCCACTCCATTGTAATCCAGTTTCCAAAGAAGATACATTGAAAAATGAATCTAGAAAGGTGGCCAAGTGGAAAGAGCATCGGCCTGGGAGTCAGAGAACCCGGATTCTAATCCCGGCTCTACTGCCTGGTGGTTGTGTGACCTTGGGTAAGTCACTTAACTTCTCTGTGCCTCAGTTTCCTAAACTGTAAAATGAGGATTCAATACCTGTTCAATACCCTCATCCCCCTCTCCATCTCCCCCCATCTTACCTCCTTCCCTTCCCCACAGCACCTGTATATATGTATATATGTTTGTACATATTTGTTACTCTATTTATTTTACTTGTACATATCTATTCTATTCATTTTATTTTGTTAGTATGTTTGGTTTTGTTCTCTGTCTCCCCCCTTTAGACTGTGAGCCCACTGTTGGGTAGGGACTGTCTCTATATGTTGCCAACTTGTACTTCCCAAGCGCTTAGTACAGTGCTCTGCACACAGTAAGCGCTCAACAAATACGATTGATGATGATGATGATGATGTTCTCCCTCCTACTTAGACTGTGAGCCCCATGCAGAACAAGAACCGCATCCAACATGATTAACCTGTATCTACCCCGGTGGTTAGAACGGTGCTTGACACTTAACAGATACAATAAAATAATGATAATGGTAATAATAATCATATCATCATCATCATCTGCTTTGGGAGACTGTCAGAGTAGCTGACAGGAAGCACATCTTCCCACCTTAGGCAGGGAATGCGCCTACCAACTCGTTATACTGTACTCTGCACACAGTAAGAAATCAATAAATATGATGGATGGATGGGTGGATTAATTGATTGATTGATTGATTAGAGGCTGGGGAAGGTTGTTGCTATTATGACCAAAGACAGTCCTGTAGGTGTGGAGAGGACTCTGATGGCTGCTTTCCCCAGCAGAAAAATACTGCTGCTTTTCTTGTTGTTGCGGCTGGGGGCAAGGATTGTGTCTATCAACTCTGCTGTATTGTACCCTCCCAAATGCTTAGTACAGTGCTCTGCACACAGTAAGTGCTCAATAAATACCACTGATGATGATGATGATGGTATCTCCAATAGACTGTAAGCTCATAGTGGTCAGGGAACATATCTACCAACCCAGTACATTTTTTTAAAACTAAATTTTCCTGGTTATTTTTTCCTCAATGTACTTGTCCTCCCACTATCTTTTAGATCATTAGTCCTCTATGGACCAGGGATCATTCCTGACTCAATGTTCTATTACCTTTCCCCAGTGTTTAGTACAGTGCTTCACACCTACTACTAATAATAATATAATAATGATGGTATTTGTTAAGTGCTACGTGCCAAGCACGTAAGTGCTGAACACTGTTCCAAGCCCCAAGTAGTGTTCCAAGAGCTTAGTTCAGTGCTCCGCACAAAGTAAGCGCTCAATAAATATGATTGAATGAATAATATCAATAATGGTATTTGTTAAGCCCTTACTATGTGCCAGGCACTGTACTAAGCACTGGGGTGGGTACAAGCAAATTGGGTTGGACACAGTCCTTGTCCCATGTGGTATCACAGTCTCAATCCCCGTTTTACAGATGAGGTAACTGAGGCACAGAGAAGTGAAGTGACTTGTCTAAGGTCACCCAGCAAAGAAGTGACAGAACAAGGATTAGAACCCATGACCTTCTGACTCCCAAGCCTGTGCTGTATTCATTACATCATGCTAGTATTTCAGAAATGTCAGAAGTACATAATAAGCATGGCCTAGTGGAAAATGAATGAAAATGGGAGTCAGGAGACCCAAGTTCCAGTCCCAGGTCTGCCACTGACCTGCTGAGTGATCTTAGGCAACCTCTCTTCCACAGTTCCTCAATCAATCAGATTTATTGAGCACTTACTCTGTGCATAGCACTGTACTAAGTGCTTGGGAAAGTGCAATACAACAGAGTCAGCAGACACTTCCCCTGCCCACAATAAGCTTACAGTTTAGAGGGATGAGCCCAATGTCCAATCTGATTATCCTGTACCTATCCCACTGCTTAGCACATACCTTGTATCCTCCCCAGTGCTTAGAACAGTGCTTTGCACATAGTAACCACTTAACAAATGCCATTATTATTATTATTATAGTGATAACTTAAATTATATTATTATCATTGTTGTTGTTGTTATCATTATTATGGTGGACTGAAATGGGGTAATCAAACCAAGGGGGCAAAAAATATCTCTAAACAAAGATTCAAACAATGATATCCCAGTTGGTGCTTTGCAATTCAGAATGGTTTTTGAGCATAAGTTTATGAGATGATCATGAAACAGAGGTAAAAACAGCAGCAGGTACTGGAAACAGCACAAGAGCACAATTAAAGATAATCTTTGTGAGGGCATGGTATGGTAGGAGTTTCCAGTCCTTTTCAGTCCCCACCCACAGGTAAACCTGATTCATTCAATTCATTCATTCAGTCATATTTATTGAGCGCTTACCATGCTTACAGTGCAGAGCTCTGTACTAAGCTCTCGTGAGAGTACAATGTAACATTAAACCCTGCCCTCTCCCTGACTTTCCCATCACTGTTGACGGCACTACCATCCTTCCCGTCTCACAAGCCTGCAACCTTGGTGTCATCCTCGACTCCGCTCTCTCATTCACCCCTCACATCCAAGCCGTCACCAAAACCTGCCGGTCTCAGCTCCACAACATTGCCAACATCCGCCCTTTCCTCTCCATCCAAACCACTACCCTGCTCGTTCAAGATCTCATCCTATCCCATCTGGACTACTGCATCAGCCTTCTCTCTGATCTCCCATCCTCGTGTCTCTCCCCACTTCAATCCATACTTCATGCTGATGCCCGCATTGTCTTTGTCCAGAAACACTCCGGGCATGTTACTCCCCTCCTCAAAAATCTCCAGTGGCTACCAATCAATCTGCGTATTAGGCAGAAACTCCTCACCCTGGGCTTCAAGGCTCTCCATCACGTCGCCCCCTCCTACCTCACCTCCCTTCTCTCCTACAGCCCAGCCCGCACCCTCCGCTCCTCTGCCGTTAATCTCCTCACCATGCCTCGTTCTTGCCTGTCCCACCATCAATCCCCGGCCCACGTCATCCCCAGGGCCTGGAATGCCCTCCCTCTGCCGATCTGCCAAGCTAGCTCTCTTCCTCCCTTCAAGGCCCTACTGAGAGCTCACACCTCCTCCAGGAGGTCTTCCCAGACTGAGCTCCTTCCTTCTTCTCCCCCTCATCCCCCTCTCCATCCCCCCATCTTACCTCCTTCCCTTCCCCACAGCACCTGTATATATGTATATGTTTGTACATATTTATTACTCTATTTATTTATTTATTTTACTTGTACATATCTATTCTATTTATTTTATTTTGTTAGTATGTTTGGTTTTGTTCTCTTGTCTCCCCCTTCTAGACTGTGAGCCCACTGTTGTGTAGGGACTGTCTCTATATGTTGCCAACCTGTACTTCCCAAGAGCTTAGTACAGTGCTCTGCACACAGTAAGCGCTCAATAAATACGATTGATTGATTGATTGAACAGACATCCTCTGTGGCAGTATCTTCGTATATGAAGGAAAATGTGTAGAGAAATAATCAGGTTAAATAGGGAAGACATATTTATGAGTTACCTATTAGTAGAAATGTTTAATTTTTATGGAGGGGTCTTATTTTGAGATCTATTAAAAACTGAATTCATTCCCTCTTTCACAATCAATGGTATTTATTCTGAGTGTGCACTGTGTGCAGAGCACTGTACTAAGCACTTGGGAGAGTAGACATGTTCCCTGCCTACAATGAGCTTATTTGATCCTTCAATTCAGGGTCCTCTACCACTCCCACTTAGGCTGGAGAAAATGAGGCTCCTCAGGCCCCTCAACGTATACATCATTTCTTCAAGGATTAAGTATCCAAGCTGTCCCTTAGTCCAGTGAGCTGTCTTGGCTACAAAGAGACTATTTCACTGAGTGTGTCTCAATTCAAGGAATGCAATTTTCCTCATTGGGCTCCATTGTTCTAACCTGGGATCCCACAGAGCCTTGTTCTAAATGCTACAGTTTCTACCCTACCAGCATAGTGAATCCCTTGTCATCTTACCCTTGCAACCCTGTTTCTTGTAAGGAGCGTTTCTTCCTTCCATGTTATCTGCAATGTGTTCTCTATAATCAGTCAATCAACCAATCAATCATATTTATCGAACACCTATTAGATGCAAATCTAATGATAGCTGTGGACCGACCTGATAAAGACCTGAGAGCAATGCACTTAATGGTATTACCCCACTCTAGACCGTAAGCTCATTGTGGGCAGGGAACGTGTCTGTTTATTTTGGTATTGCACTCTCCCAAATGCTTAGTACAGTGATCCTCACACAGTAAGTGCTCAATAAATATGACTGACTGAGTGAATGAATAAATTCGGAATACCATGCGGGCTCCACCTGCCATGTGTCCTTGGGCAAGTAATGTTACTTCTCCAAGCTGCAGTACACCTTTTCTGCAAAATGGTGATTCAATACCTGTTCTCCCTTCTACTTACACTGTGAGCCCCTTCTGGTACATGATTATCTTGTATCTACCCCAGCGCTTAGTACAGTGCTTGGCATATACCACAATTACTGCACCCTGTTCTGCTATAACATGGGCTGACATTGTACAACAACAACTATAAGTTTTCTTTCAGCACGAGAGGTTCAGCTCCCAAATTTCTTGGATGTCAAAAACGTTGACAAAAGAAATAAAATGGAAAACCAGTCAGCTTCAGGAAAAGAAAAAAAAATCGAAGTCCAAGTCCTTTGGGAAAATCATATACCTTTGTGATAATTTGAAAGATCTACAGATCTAATTTGAACTCAACCTTTCCATACTGAAAATTCAGATGGAATCAAAGATGAGCTTCTCCATTCTGGGCATACTTTAAAATTCCAAATAATGGCCCAGTGGCAAATGTAGAATAAATTCCTTCCTACCCTTTATTGCTTCCCCCACTTTTCCACTGTTCCTCTATCCCCAAGTACTAGGAAGCAAGGAATATAAACCAGGCATTCAAAAAATGTACCATTTCTGCACACGCAAGAGTGCCCGTTGAATATTTTAAATTCTTATTACCAGAAAGTGGGTTCTATAGGAGGGTGGGATGAAAAGATAATAATAATGGCTTTTGTTAAGCACTTACTATGTGCCAAGCACTGTTCTAAGCACTGGGGATACAAGCTAATCAGGTTGTCTCCACATGGGACTCACAGTCTTAATCCCCATTTTACAGATGTGGTAACTGAGGCCCAGAGAAGTTGTGATTTGCCCAAAGTCCCACAGCTGACAAGTGGTGGAGCTGGGATTAGAACCCATGACTTCTGACTCCCAAGCCCGCCCTCTTTCCACTGAGCCATGCTGCTTCTCTACAAAGATCAAAATCATTAGCAAGGCAATACATTAGAAAACAACTTAGAAATAACAAATTTCTTTAGGGGTCCTTTAGGGCTCCGTGCTGACCAAAAAACACCATTTTGTCTTTTAAAGCTCAGCAGGACACAGCTGTCAGGGTCAGCAGACAAAAAGGAACGAGCCCCACCCTCTACATTCCTTGAGCTTCAAGGACAGGTTTGGGTTGGTGGCAAACAGGTGGATTCCTTTTACGCTCTTACTTTGTTCTCTTTCTCATGAAAAATATTTAAACATTCGCTTTGTCAACAAATCAGTTAAAGTGATCCGCAGGCTCTCAGCAATCCCTAATATGTGCTAGTCGGTAGCTATGTGCCCTGATTAAGTTTGCCTTTTGATTAGCACCAGTGGTATTTATTGAGTGCGCTCTCTGGTCAAAGCATTGCACTCAGATCTTAGGGAGTTTACAGAAGTCATAGACGTTGTGTCTGTCTTAAAGAATTTACATTCTAATTCTTACATTCCAAGGTGAACATACAGTTAGTTAAAAGTGCATAATCAATCAGTCGATAAATCGATGTTATCTATTGAACACCGAGTGAAAACCACTGTACTAAGCAGGAGGGAGAGGATGATTGAAACAAAACCCATATTTCCTTTAAAAATAATGATGGCATTTATTAAGCACTTACTATGTGCAAAGCACTGTTCTAAGCACTGGGGAGGTTACAAATGATGAGGTTGTCCCATGGGGTGGCTCACAGTCTTCATCCCCATTTTATAGATGTGGCCAATGAGGCTGAGAGAAGTGAAGTGACTTCCCAAAGTCACACAGCTGACAAATGGTGGCGGTGGGATTTGAACCCATGACCTCTGACTCCAAAGCCTGTGTCCTTTCCACTGAACCACATTGCTTCTTTCTTTGGGGGGCTTATAACCTAGTGGAGGAATCAGGCAAGAAAATTTACCAATAGTAGGAGGAGGAAGAACAAGTCTAAAAGAGATACTGTGTGCTCTGCATTATTATTATTGTTATTATTATTAACTTCCATGTACAGTTAGAAGGTGGATTTGAGAGGAGCAAAGAGATTGATCTGGTGAAAAGAGGAGCTCCATAAAATGGGGACCTGTTGAAGCTGAGTGTGAGGAGTTTTAGTTTGAGGTGAAGTGACCCAATTAATCATGTAATATATAATAGACTAAGTATGTAGGATAGACTAAGGCAGAGAACAGAGACAGAGAGGTTAATAAGAAGGGTGTAACTGTATTCCATTTGAAGGAGATTACAATTTATATCAGCATAGTGTTTTTAAGGGAGAAGTGAAATAATACAAATGAAGAATTGGGTAGATTTAGAAACAGACTGAATCTGCGGTGGGGAAAGAAGAGTCTAAAATGACTCTAAATCTGGGAAGAAGGGAGGATGATAATTTCACTCTAATGGAAAAGTCAGGAAGAAGAGAAGGTTATTGTACTCTCCCAAGAGCTTAGTATAGTGCTCTGCACATAGTAAGCATGCAATAAATATAATTGATTGATTATTGATTGAGTGAAAACAAGTCCGGTTGGATTCCTAATAGACTGGGTCCCAAGAGTGTGATCTTCCTCCTTCAAACCAGAGCAGTGGCAAATTCAGAGGTAGGGAGAAAAAAGAAAAAAAAGTGGGGGCCTTAAACTCTCAGGTTTTTAACATGTGAGTTTCTCTGAAAAGAAAATTGCCTGTGTAACACCGCACCCCCCCATACACATGCACATCTATATTAACCTTTTTAACACAATTAGGATATATCAGTTATATTGTTAGCCACCAAACAGGGATGAAAGAGTGCAATCCACTGCTTCCCCAGTAATGATGGCTATATCCTAATTGTGTTTAAAAGATTATTATTATTAATAGCAATAATAATAATAAGAATATGATTATTATGATAATGATAATAGTAGTATTTTTAAGTACTTACTGTGCCCTAAGCACTGTAATAAGTTCTGGGATAGATATAAGATAATCCGGTTGGCCACAACCCCTGTCCCATATATGGCAGATAGGAGGGAGGTGTGTAATCTCCATTGTACAGATGAGGAAACTGAGGCACAGAGAAGTTTAGTGACTTGTCCAAGGTGAAACAGTAATTAAGTGGCCAAGGCAGGACTGGCCAGCAGATATCCAAGTAGAGATGGATGTCACAGAGGCAGAAAGGAATACAGGACTGGAGAGCAAATGAGAGTCCAAGACTGGAGATGTAGATTTGGGAATTGTCCCCATAGATATGGCGGTTGAATTACACTGGAAAATGATCACTTTGAGAGAGTATTGCATAATGGCAGTGGACCAGAATAAAATTTGTGAGAGACACTCAGAGGAAGAGAAGCAGCATAGCCTAGTAGAAAGACCCTGGGCCTGGGAATTAGAGGACCTAGATTCTAATCCTGGTTCTTCCAATTGCTTGCTGTGTGAACTTGGACAAATGACTTAATTTCTCTGTAGTAGTAGTAATAGTATTTTTTAAGCTCTTACTGTGTGCAGCACACTGTACTAAACACTGGGAAATAATTTACAGGTGGGAATTAGTCCCTGTCCCTCAGGGGGTTCAGAATTTGAAAAGGGAGGAAAGAGAACAAGCATTGAATCCCCATTTAATAAATGAGCAATCTGAGGCACAAGAGAAGTTAAATGATTTACCAAAGATAACTTTCTGTGCCTCAGTTAGCTCATCTGTAAAATGGGGATTTAATCCTCCTCCCTGCAACATAGATTGTGAGCCCTATGTGGTACAAGGACTGGTTCCAACCTGATAAACTTGTATCAATTCCAGTATTTAGCATATTGCTTGGTACATAGTAAGTGCTTAACAAATACCAAAAAAAATGTGTTAGTAAAGGATTGTGTGGCAGAGTTAGAATGGTTGAATAAGAACTGAGAAATCCAAGGCAGAGAATTTCAAGAAGGAGGTGGCTAACCATACCAAAAGCAATAGATTGATGAAGTACAGGATTAGAATAGAGATGTGACTAAAATTTGGTCAAGAGATCTTGGAAGCTCTTAATGAGTATGGCCTGTGGAGATAGAAGGGGAAAAGGATCTGGGATCTGGTTTCTAATCCTTCCACTTGTCTGCTATGTGACCTTGGGTAAGTCACTTAACTTCACTGTGCCTCAGTTATCTCATCTGGAAAATGGAGATTAAGACTGTGAGCGCCATATGGCACAGGGACTGTGTCTAACACAATTTGCTTGTACCTACCCCAGTGCTTAGTACAGTGCCAGGCATATAGTAAGCACCTAACGAATACCACAGTTATCACATGTCAAATACGGTTCTAAGCACTGGGGATGATACAGCAAAACAGTGTGGCTCAATGGAAAGAGCACGGCTTGGGAGTCAGAGGTCATGGGTTCTAATCCTGGCTCCACCACATGTCTGCTGTGTGACCTTGGGCAAGTCACTTAACTTCTCTGAGCCTCTGTTACATCATCTGTCAAATTGGATTAAGACTGTGAGCCTCACATGAGACAACCTGATCACCTTGTACCCCCCCGAGCACTTAGAACAGTGCTTTGCACATAGTAAGCGCTTAACAAATGCCATCATTATTATTATACAGGATGATCAAGTCAGACACGGTCCCTGTCCCACAGCAGTCTCGCAGTCTGAGTAGGAGGGAGAACAGATATTGCATCTCCATTTTACTGATGAGGTAACTGAGGCACAGAAATGTTAAGTGACTTGCTCAAGTTCACTGAGCAGGCTCATGACAGAGCTGGAATTAGAACCCAAGTCCTCTGAGTCCTGGGCCTGTGATCTTTCCATTAAGCGGTGCTGCTCCTCTAGAAGGCAAGGTTTACATAAACAGCCTGCACAAGAAAAAAAAATCCACTGGGAAATCACAAATGGGAGTTTTTGCATGGAAGATATTACAAGAAGAATTTACTAAAAGGGAAAGTCTAATGAGAACTAGAAAGGGCCTCAGTAAGACACCTGGTCCACAACCTTACCCCCAGGCAGAAAAATGTTTAAATCCTATGGGCCAGATGGCTGTCTGATCTGTTTTTAAAGATTTTCTGGAATGAAGATTCTACAACCTCCTCTGGGAACCTATTCCAGAGTTTCAATTCCCTTTCGGTCAAGAGGTTCTTCCTTAGGTCTTACCAAACTCTTCCATTCTGCAAATTAGGCCTATTTCCTCTTGCTTGGTCTTTGTAGAAATAGAAAATAACTTGTCAGCACAATGGATTCTGAAAAGTCAGCCTCCAACTTGTATCTTTCCTAACAGGTCATGGCCTCTGCTTTCTAACATGTAGCCAGTACTTGTTCACTGCTACAGATGCTATCATTCTCTTCAAATCAGTGTGGGTGAGAGGAAAACATTTAGAAATGAAGAAACTGGAGGAAGAATAATTCCTAAACTATGAAGAGGATGACTGTTCTATTTTCTCTAAGAAAAAAACTACTCATCCCAAAGAATGTCTTGGAATTTTACTGCTTTCTCCGAATGGCTTGTTTGAAAGCATCCGGTGGGGTGTAAGAAGGAAAACAAGAAGCTTAGCGTAGTCATTTAACTTTGCTATAACACATGCTTTCACTATGCATTTTGGCTAGAAAGTGATGAGGGAATAAGGGAATCTTGTTCCTACAAGGCAAGCCTGTTTGGCTTGCTGTGTTCATGAAGGAACTAGTTATGCACATGTACATCACATCAAAATGGGTATTAGGGTGGAAGTTTTCCTTAACTCAAAGTTTCCCAAGAATGTTTCTCCCACGTTGTTTCAAACTGGATATGTTACAGAATGGTTTTAGGCTCAGAAATTCCAGTTAGCGATTCTCTATAAGAGTTCCAATTCTGAAGTTGAGATTTTACAGGACCCTATTAATATCATTCTGCTGCAGGAAAATGTTTTAAATTCTTAAATTTCACAAGAACCCTTCTGCCTAAAGGCAGTTTCTGGAGCCTAATTTAACAACCAGGTAGATGTCAAGAATGCAGTCACAAAAAACTAGGGTTGCTACTGCATATGAAGAAGGCCTAAGTCAATAGCAAGACAGTCTGGTACGGAATGACATGCTCTAGAACGGGGCTGGAATTCATCATCACGGAGTCACAGAAGAGAACAAATGGATTTTTGAAGCGTTTAGTGAACTCGAATGAGACTTGAGTCACGCCACTAACAGGGCTGGTCTCAGACCATAAGCAAAACTGCCATGAGTCAGTCAGTCAGTCAATTGTATTTACTGAGCGCTTGCTGTGTGTAGAGCACTATACTAAGCATTTGGGAAAGTACAATATAACAATATAACAGACACATTCCCTGCCCACAGTGAGCTTACAGTCCAGAGGGGGAGACAGACATTAAAATAAATAAATGAATTACAGATATGCATGTAAGTGCAGTGGGGCTGGCAAAGGGGATGAATAAAGGGAGCAAGTCAGGGTGTGGCAGAAGGGAGTGGGAGAGGAGGAAAGGAGGGCTTAGTCACGGAAGGTGTCTTGGAGAAGATGTGCCTTCAATAAGACTTTAAAGCAGGGGCGAGTAATTGTCTGTCAGATATGAAAAGGAAGGGAGTTCCAGGCCAGAAGGAGGATGTGGGAGAGTGGTCGGTGGCGAGATAGATGAGATCGAGGTACAGTGAGAACGTTAGCATTAGAGAAGTGAAGTGTGTGGTTGGGGTTTTAGCAGAACAGTAGCGAGGTGAAGTAGTAGGGGGCAAGGTGATTGAGTGCTTTAAAACCAATGGTGAGGAGTTTCTGTTTGATGCAGAGGTGGATGGGCAACCATGAGCCCATAAGCCACACCTCAAGGCCCATTTGGTGGTGAGTGGTATAGTGGTGGAGCGGCCTCGCTAATCTGCCAGGATTTTCTATTCAGTACTTTTGAAGGATGATAATTCTGAGATCCGCTAATTGTCAGATTAAATTTTAGTTGACTGTATTCATCATTTCTTTCTACTACTATAATAGTCAGTCAGTCATTAGTATTTATTGACCACTTACTGTATGCAGAGAACTATAATGAGCAATTGAGGGAATGCAATACATCAGAGTTGGCAGACTTGGAAGAATTGGTACAAGGAGTAGGTTCTAATTCTGGATCCACCACTTATCTGCTGTGTGACCCTGGGCAAGTCACTTAATTTCTCTGTGCCTCAGTTAGCTCATCTGTAAAATAGGGATTAAGACTGTGAGCCCCGTGTGGGCCAGGGACTGTGTCCAACATGATCAGCTTTCATCTACCCCAGCGCTTAGTGCAGTGTTGTCACGATATTTCGCTGGGCCCCCACTGTAATGTGCACTGTGATGACCACACAGAGGAGGGCTCAGCAAACCTTTTCCCTACATGTATCTGAAGCTGGCCTTTTTGACCCCATACCATGAAAACAGCTATAGGGCGGAGATGGGGGTGAAAACAACTTCCGAAAAACTTATTTTTATCCAATTGGCAACTTTGGTTTATATAATAATATGTCTTCAGCCATCTTCCTAGTGAAGAAGCAGAAATCGAGCTTTCTACTGATTTGGAATTCCAACATCGCTAACCACTAAGGCAGTTCAAATTGGTATTAGCAAAATCAGGAAAATATTCTAGTTAACGCGTTTTGCATTGTACAATAGTAAGAGAACAAATGTACACAACTGAGTGTTTAGTCTGCCCTGAGTTCTTGCACTGATCATTCCCCCAACCACAGGAATGTTGTATGGGATCATCGCACTGAAGAGCCCCACTAGGTTTTTGTTAAATACCCTCTTCCTGGTACGTAGGCACACATGGCTTTTGTGGGAAGTAAGGAGAGTATCCAGTCATCTGCATTTATACTGGAGAGTTAGATTTTCAGCTCCTCTGCTCCCTGTTCGGGACTGATACAGCGCTAGCACCTCCCTCCTGCTTCATATCTGATAGACCAGCACTCTCCCTACTTTCAAAGCCTTATTCAAATCACATCTCCTCCAACAGACCTTCCCCGACTAAGCCCTCATTTCCCCTGTTACCTCTCCCTTCTGCATCACCCTTGCACTTGGACCTGTACTCTGTAAGCGCCTGATATTCACCTCACCTTCAACCCCACACCAGTCATTCATCCATTCATTTAATTGTATGTGTTGAGCACTCACTGTGTGCAGAGCACTGTACTAAGCGCTTGAAAGAGTACAATACAAAAATAAGCAGACACATTCCCTGTTATCGTCATCTACAGTATTTTCTGAATGCTTACTGTGAGCAGACCACTGTACCAAGTGTTTGGGAGAGTACAATACAACAGAGTTGGTAGACAGGTTCCCTGACCACAGCATTTAGGTACATATCCATAATTTGTTCAAATGACTATCTCCCCTTCTAGACAATAAGCTCCTTGTGGGTAGGGAATGTGTCTACCAACTCTGTTGCATTCTCCCAAGCGCTTAGTACAGTGCTCTGTACCTAGTAAGTGCATAATAAATACTGCTGATTGATTGGCATTTTAAAAAATTTTGTTTTTAGGGCCCAGTCTACCTCTGTCTTGGCCCCTGACACCAAGTGAGCCCCCCTTCTAGACTGTGAGCCCGTTGTTGGGTAGGGACCATCACTATATGTTGCTGACTTGTACTTCCCAAGCGCTTAGTACAGTGCTCTGCACACAGTAAGTGCTCAATAAATACTATTGAATGAATGAATGAATGAAAAGGCTTGGGTGCGGCCCCTGCATTCATGCAGACCTGGGAAAGAGAATGCAATAACTTTGGAGCAAATGGGCAAGGTGAGGCAGGGGTCCCCCAGAAAAAACACTCAGAAAAAAAGTTCAGGTGAACTCAGTATGCTTCTGTAAAATGGGGCAAAGAAAGTATCGTGTTACACTGCAGCCTAGCCTAAAACGTGTGCTCTTATGCGTATCTCAATACCTGGAATTATCGGGGGCTGACAGCAGCTAGTCTATACACAGCTGATGTTCAGCCCCAGAGATTTCCTTTAGTTATATGCCTCTCCTTCCAAACAAGCAGGAAATCAACAAGTATTGATGTGATGTCTGCTCCTCTCTGCCAGATAGTAAATCTGGCTGTGTTCCCCAAAAGGGTCACAGTAGGGAAACCTGAAGAGGAAGGAAGTCAGGAGGTGGCCAAGAGAGGTGGCAGGTGGGAGGCTGTACACTGAACAAGGGGTGGCCTGCTGCCCAACCACAAAAGTTTCAGAATCTTTTGATTGAGGTAATAAAGTTATGCAAGTCCCCACTCACACAACCCACAAACTTCAGGACTGCTGGGGAACTGAAGAATGATTTTCTTTGAGGAGTAAGTCTAATAGGTATGTTGAGAACACTCCACTGTTAACTCAAAGATGTCCAAAACCCTTGAAAGATAAAAAATAGAACAAAATGAGCCCAAATGACTGGGATTGTAACCCTTTACTTATGCTTCTACTTTTAATAATAATAATAATTTAATCATATTTATTGAGCACTTACTCTGTGCAGAGCACTGTTCTAAGCGCTTGGAAAGTACAATTTGGCAACAGATAGAAACAATTCCTATCCAACAATGGGCATTATAATAATAGTGGTATTTGTTAAGCACTTACTGTGTGCCTGGGACTGTACTAAGCACTGGGGTAGATAGAAGCAAACTGGGTTCATTTTACAGATAAGTTAACTGAGGCACAGAGAAATAAAGTGACTTGGCCAAGGTCACACAGCAGACAAGTGGCAGAGCCAGGGTTAGAACCCACTACCTTTCTACTTCCAGGCCCCTGCTCTATCCATTACGCCATGCTACTTATAAGTTCAGGCTATCATGCCTCCCTTATAAAGGACAGCGTTTCCTTCCCCAGAACCCTCACTTTCTTCCCCAAAAAGGGTTTATATAAAAAGGGAAGGAGACCAGGATCCATCCCACAATAAGGCCAATTGTTTCATGCAGCCACATTGAGTTAAATGTTTACCTTCTCATTTCACAACCGAACAGGAAGTAGAAGGTCAGAAAGGCCCCAGTCCAGGGCAAAGATTTTTTCATTCATCTCTTTCCCTCGGGCCAGGACTCCAGGCAGAACCATTTTCATTCTAATTGCTTTCAGGAGGCAGTGGCATAAGGTAGGAAATTAGCACTTAGTCTTCTGGTTCAGAGTCCTGGATTCTTTCAGAACTATCTGGCAATTACATGACAATTTTCATCGGAATGTGAGCAGAGAGGTAAGTTCTTATCCATCCTTCCTTCCTTCAAATGCCTCAGGGATTGTTAGTGAACTGGACTGGATCCTTTCAAATGGCCTTATGTAGCCCCTAGGCAACTATGAAACAGAGAAGGGGCTTCGAATTAGAGTGAAAAATAAAGGCAGTGTCTGGTCCCAGTAGTAAAAATTCCATACCTCCCAAAAGCAATAACAGGCTATAACTGACTGGGACTGAAGCAGAAAGACTTCACAGCTCTCCCTCTCTCTCTTTCTTTCAAAAGAGAGAGAGGGAGATAGGCCATTGCCCTATCATCTGCAAGAGCTTTGCTTTCATTAACAAGCGTATTCACTTCTAAATTAGAACTGAAAAAGCAAAGTCACCTGGACAACTAATGTATTGATGGGGAAATAAAAACAGCTGGTCTGGCTCTGGAGAAACTAAATTCCAATAAGCAAAGGCGATAATTGGATTTAGCCTGAAGACCACATCCAGAGAAGGCATTCAGATTATGGCAGGTTGTTTTATGGAGGCACAGTATCTAATGGTTGGCATGAAACAAACACTTCCAATTAGATCTGCTTTAGCAGCTGGAAGTAACTCTTCAATCTAAGGCCAAAGGCAATCAAGGAGATATAAAAAGTCTAGGGCACTGAAGTTGCTACAAGAGACAGATGAAAATTAAGGAAGGGTGGATAGGAGGACGGAGATTGCAGTCTTCCTAAACTTTAAAGTGCACCAGAAAGGGAAGAATGAAAAAAAAAAAACAAAACCCTACTTATACATATGATAATTAGGTTTCAGGTCACAATTCGATATGAAGAAAAAAAGAATAGCTTCCAACAAACAACAAAGAACAGTTTCTAACAAACACTTTTTTTCATTTGGAAAATAAATTCCCATTTGAGGAAACAAACTAACCTCCTGAACAGATTTTCCAAGAATTAGTCCAGAGAATTTTATCAAAATGAGTGAACAGCATGCCAAGTTCTCTTCTGTTCCCCAGGGATGTCAAGTATTATTAGTTCCCACCTGGATTGCATCTCTTGTGCCTGGGGAAGCCGATTCCTTTTTATGCATCTAATGGTTTATTTCAGGGCTTAAAATCCCAGTGTTTTGAAAGAATCCGATTTAAGCGTAAACAGTTCAGTCAGACATGACTAAATAAACCAGACCTTCCTGGGGACACATTCACAGGAGCAAGTATGTTGATTACCTCCATCTCATCTGTCTCACGGCTGACCCCTTGGCCACATCCTGTCTCTTGTCTGAACTCCCTCCCACTTCATATCTGACATCTTTAAGGCCTTATTAAAATCACATCTACTCCAACAGGCCTTTTCCGACTAAGCCCCCGTTTCCCCTGCTCCCTTCTGCGTCACCCTTGCACTTGGATTTGTACCTTTTAAGCACTTGGTATTCACCCAACTCTCAGACCCACATCACTTATGTACATCTTCATGATTTATTTATTGTTTCCCCTCTAGACTGTAAGCTCCTTGTAGGAAGGAATCATATCTACCAATTCGGTTATATGGTACTCTCCCAAGCACTTAGTACAGTTGTAGTAAGCACTTAAGAAATATGATCAATTGATTGATATTTCTTGGGGGTACTAAAACCAGAAGCTATATTTTTCAGTTTGGAAACTGATGAGAACTGGCAAGTCTCTAGTAATCTACTGTACAGTGCTGGACTTCAGGGGCCTTAAAGTTCTTAGCCCCTGCTTTCCAGTAATTTCTAGACTGTGAGCCCGTTGTTGGGTAGGGACCGTCTCTATATGCTGCTGATTTGTACTTCTCAACTGCTTAGTGCAGTTCTCTGCACACAGTAAGTGCTCAATAAATACGATTGAATGAATGAATGAATAGTTCGCAATATGGATTAAAGGTAAGGTGACTCAACCATCGGATTTTCTACTGGACCATCTGGTTTCCAGATGGCCTTTCCCCTTTGTATTCGTTGAGCACTTGCTGTGTGTAGAGCACTGTACTAAGTGCTTGGACGAGTACAATAGGACAGTATGACAGAGTCGGTAGACACGTTCTACGCCCCCAGTGAGCTTACAGTCTAGAGCGCTTTCTCCCAGAGAAATACTCCAGCTTCAGATAAAGTCAATGTACTACTGCAAAATGGCATATTTGACATCATCCCAGTTACGCTGTCTAGTCTAACGTAATGTGACTTATTTCATTTTAATGTCTATGAGGTCCTTTTGGGCAAGGAACATGTCTACCAATTCCGTTATATTGAACTCTTCCAAATGTGCACACAGAAAGCACTCAATAAATGTCATCGATTGATTATAATCGATCAGCAGTATTCATTGAGTGCTTACTTGGGCCTCAGTGTTTGATATTCTTGAGGGCTGTCAGAGACTCCCTTAAATAACTTTTTGTCTAACTGCAGGGAATGTGTCTGTTTATTGTTATACTGTAATCTCCCAAGCGCTAAGTACAATGCTTTGCACACAGTAAGCGCTCAACAAATATGATTGAATGAATGAATGAACAACTACTGTTGCTCTTTAACATGCCTTCTTCACACCTTTATCTTCCTTTCAAGTCCCAGTGGCCTTTCTGAAGGCTTTAAGAAAGACACTTTTATTAGTTCTGCTTAGCTCCGGTAGTGAATGGTTTGTTTTCAGTTGCCATGCACTGACACAGGTCCACTTCCAGGACTCAGGGGAATAGCATGAGACATTTTCCGTGGTTGCTTCCAGAATAAACAAGGAACGAAGGACGAGCCACACTCAAACTATTTCCCACAAGGACAACCAACTTCATTTCTCAGCTTCAGTGGGAGGAGAAACCCTTGACCTTTGGTAAACCAAATCAATCAGTCATAATTATGGAGTGTCCATTATATGCAGAGCACTGTACTACGTGCTTGGGAGAGTGTACTATACCAAAGTTCCTAGACACGTTCCCTGCCCACAATGTGCTTTCAGTCTACAGGATGACATCTCTGAAAAAAAATCAGCCCGTTGCTTCACTAGTTCAGGGAAATCAGCATGACCTAGTGGATAGACCGTAGGCCAGAAGGAGCTGGGTTCTAATCCTGTCTTTCCCACTCATTTGCTGGGTCATCTAGGGCAAGTCACTTAGCTTCTCTGGGCCTCAGTTTCCTCATATGCAAAATAGAGATTTTAATACCTGTTCTCCCTCCTACGTAGGCTATGAGCTCCTTTGGGCCCTAATTATCTTGTATCTACCCCCAGTTTTTAGCACAGTGCTTGGCACATAGTAAGCACTCAAATACCAGTATTATCATTATTAATATTACCACGGCCTGCTGTGTTACCTTGGACAAGTCACTTCAGTGTGGCCTAGTGGATAGAGCAAGGGCCTTGGAGTCAGAAAGATCTGGACTGTAATCCCGGTTCTGCCACTTGTCTGCTGTGTTATCTTGGGCAAGTCACTTCAATTCTCTGTGCCTCAGTTCCCTCATCTGTAACAATGGGCATTGGGACTGTGAGCCCTATATGGGACAGGGATGGGGTCCAATCTGATTAGCTTGTATCCACCCCAGTGCTTAGAACAGTGCCTGGCACATAGTAAGAGCTTAAGAAATACTACAGTTATTATTATTATTATTATTATTATTATTATTATTAGAGGATGAGCTTATGGTCTAGAGGAAATCTAGATCACTCAGTAGAATCAGGGTATGTGATTCTGAGTCAAGTGAAGACATTCTAGGGAAAGAAATACCTTTTTCATGTTTTTAACTCTCTTATGACTAAAAAGATTCAATATCTTATGGGCTAGAGAAAGGACTGAGCCCATATATCCCTGAGGCGAGCAGAGACAGGTATCACAGAATGAATGGACTTCTATAGTATGAGCTCCAGTTCCTTCATTATAACTGGCTGAAGGAGTGGTGATGGCCTCAGGAAAGTTCTTTGAGGCTGGGAAATATTGTTGACCATTTCACAGACCCCTGGATTTAAGAACAATGTTCAATATCCCTTAGAAAGGAATATCTGAAGCCAAAAATGCTCACATCCATGTCTTATGCCATTGAGTCATCTCTAACCCAAAGCAACACCAAGGACACATCTCTTCCAGGATGCCCCACCTCCATCTGCCATCTTTCTGGTAGCGGATCCATTGAGTTTTCTTGGTAAAAAAACTGATGTGGTTTACCATTGCCTCCATCTGCTCAGTAAGCTCGAGTCTCCACCTTTGACTCTCTCCTGTGCCGCTGCTGCCCAGCACAGGTGAGTTTTTACTTGTAGCTGATTGCCTTCTACTATCTAGCCACTGCCCAAGCTAGGAATTGGGTATGCCTTTGCTTGACTCTCCCTTCCATAGTCAAGATTGGTAATGTATTGGAAAATCTCCAGGTGCAACCCTGAGAGGGCCAAGTACATATATATATATATATATGTGTGTGTGTGTATAGGCAAGTCACTTAACTTCTCTGGGCCTCAGTTACCTCATCCATAAAATGGAGATTAAGATGGCGAGCCCCATGTGGGACAGGGACTGTGTCCAACCTGGTTACCTTATATTCATTCATTCATTCATTCAATTGTATTTATTGAGCACTTGCTGTGTGCAGAGCACTGTACTAAATGCTTGGGAAGTACAAATTGGCAATGGGCTCACAGTCTAGAAGGGGGAGACAGATAACGAAACAAAACAAGTAGACAGGTGTCAATACCATCAGAATAGATAAATAGAATTATACCTATATACACAGCTATATCTACCCTAGCACTTACAACAGTGTTTGGCATGTAGTAAGTGCTTAACAAATACTACAATTATTATTATTAGAGCAAGACACTAGGTGTTTGGGAGAGCACAATTCAACAAAAGTAGCAGACATGTTCTCCAGACATTGCATCCAAATTCGAGAAATGATGGAGGAACCTGAGCCTGACAAATTTATTGGGGTCCCCCCTTAGGCTGATTTGAGCACAAGGCTCTGAGAGGAAAAGAGGAAGTGTGAAGATGAAAAGGTGGAAGAGGATGAAAGGTAGAAAGGTGGGGATGAAAAAGTGGAAGGGTGGGATTGAAAAGTAGGGAAAAGAGTATGATAAAGGTGCTAAACCTTGCAAGGTGGGTGAGTGTGAACACAAACATTAAAAATCAGAAGGCATAATTGGGTTTTAAAGTTAACAGTTCATGAAGGAAGAGAGTTTACACTTTGGAATCTACTCCAGAATTGTTTTAGGATGTGAAGTTAAACAAACAATACGTTCCCAAGAGCTTAATAGAGTACTCTGCAATTAGCCCAGCATATGGAGAACCCCAATACATTTCAGCCAGACTCAGGCTTCTCCATCACTCCTTCAATTTGGGTGCAGTAGCTGGAGAAAATTTCTGCCAATTCTGTTCTATTGTACTACCCTCCCATACATTTAGTACAGTACCACTGATTGATCTATTGTTTGATACAAACATAAGCAATGCCACAATGGGTAACACAAAATCCATCCATTATTTTACCACTGACACTAGCATCAAAGAAAGGTTGAAGAACTAGGTGATAATTTGTTCTCCTTTTCATCCACCCATCCACTCAGATGTGTACCTTATAACATCCCTAACTTTTCACTCTACTAACTCAGCGTGAAGTTAAAGCCCTACTGATATTTCCTGATTTCCCATCGTACGTTGGTAAATAATTAAAATTACCTCCTACTGAGAGAAATATTTGACTTTTGTTTATCATAAAGGCAAATCCTCTGGATAAAAAGTCCAATAACTACTTCCCATCAATCACAGAAGGAACAACATGCATACTTTTAAAGCTGTGCTGGCATTTCCTTTGATAAAGAGAGGGAGTGAGGAGCATGCTGGGCTTGGGAAAGACAGAGCGTCTCCAATATCCTCACCTCCAGCCCAATCATCCCTCCATCTCCACCACCACTGAGAATGGTATTTATTAAAGGACCACTTTGTGACATAATCAATCAATAATATTCATCAAGCACTATGTGCAGAGCACTGTAGTAAGCACTCGGGAGAGCACAGTATAACAGAGTTGGTAGACATGTTCCCTACCCACAACGAGCTTACAGCCTAGAGGGAATTTATAGTCTAGGTGGATCTCTGGACAAGGAAACAAAAACAAAACAGTCCCAGGTGCTGCAGACAATGAGCATGGAAGCACAGCTAAAGATAGACGTCACGTAGGCATAATGTAGGCCTTGCCCTCTAGACTGTAAACTCGTGGTGAGCGGTGATTGTGTCTGTTATATTGTGCTCTCCCAAGCACTTAGCACAGTGCTCTGCATACAGTAAGAGATCAATAAATACTATTGACTGATTGGGAGCCCCACATTGGTCTTTGCTACTACCACTACTACTATTATTACTGCTACTACAACTACTACTGCTTTTCAAGTGTGAAAGACACAGACACACACACACACACACACATTATTATCACCACTAATGGCTTCCCTCCTTCTGACTGTATCACCCTCCACCACCACCTCAGTTCTTTGCGTAATGAACTGTATTACCTGCTGAGAAAAGTCTAAACTAGGTCTCTGCCTTCAAGGAATTTGCAGCCTAATGCAGGTACTGAGTCACCAGACAAGGTCAGAGAGAGATTCTAGGAGGAAGGAGGGGTCATCATGGTCAAAGGTGGCCGAGAGGTCAAGGAGGATTAGAATGGAGTAGAGTCCATGAGACTTGCCAAAGAGGAAGCGATTGGGGACTTTGATAGAGAAGGGCAAAAGTCAGATTGTAGTGGATCATAAGAGAACTGTTGGATAGGAAGTGAAGGTAAGATTCCAATTTTGAAGAATTGGAACAGGGATAGGAGAAGAGATCAGGGACAGCAGCTGGATAGTGCGGTAAGATTCAGAGAAGACTCTTTCGGTATAGGAGGGGTGCTTTTTTGTCAGTCAGAAATCTGCACTAGCAGTGGAGGCAGCCTGGCCTAGTGGAAAGAGCATGGGATTGAAAATTGGGAGACCCAGATTCTAGTCCAGCTTCTGCCACTTATCCGTTGTGTGATCTTGGGCAAGTTACTTAACTTTTCAATGCCTCAGTTTCCTCACCTGTAAAATGGGGCTAAAATAAACTATGAGTCCCCGACCCCTCTCCCAGATCTTCCTTCTGGCCTGGAATGCCCTTACTCCTGAAATCTGACAAACAATGACTCTCCCCACCTTCAAAGCTTTTTTGAAGGTACATCTCCTCCACGAGGCCTTCCCCGACTAACTCCCCGCTTTCCTCTTCTCCCACTTCCTTCTGCATCACCCTGACCTGCTCCCTTTCTTCATCCCTCATCCCAACTCCACAGCACTTGTGTATATATCTATAATTTATTTATTTATACTATCGTCTGTCTCCCCCTCTAGTCCGTAAGCTCGATGTAGCCAGGGAATGAGTTTCTTTATTGTTATATTGTACTCTTTCAAGAGCTTAGTACAGTGTTCTGCACAGAGTAAGCGATCAATAAATACAATTGAAAGAATGAATGAATGAATGAGTGGTCCTATGCAAACCACAAGTACTCTAATTCCTTCCTGAAGGTTCTCGGTCCCATTATCTCTGATTCCATAGCTAGTAAAAATTGTATGTCTGTCCCCCTCCATTAAAGTGTAAGCTCCTCATGACAGGGAATATATCTTGTACTTTTGTTGTTCTTTCTCGAGTGCATTGTGCTCAGCATGTACACAGTAAATACCTATACTGCTTCTACAACTCATGACTCGACAGAAACTCATCTGTTATTTCTAATATGAAAATAAATTTATACAGGAGATGCTTCAGCATAACGAAAAATAGAGGTGAAAGAATCAAAGGAGAGCGAGATGCTGAAGAGAACAGTAAGGGCTGAGACAGGCCAAGGTTTTTAAGAGATGTGAGGGACAATAATAATAATAATAATAATAATAATAATAATAATAATAATAATAATAATAATAATAGTATTTGTTAAGCACTTGCTATACGCCAAGCACTGTTTTAAGCACTGGGGTAGATACAAGGTAATCAGGTTATTCATTCATTCACTCAGTCATACTTATTGAGCACTTATTGTGTGCAGAGCACTGTACTAAGTGCTTGGAAAGCGAAATTCGGCAACAGAGACAGTCCTTACCCAACAATGGGCTCACAGTCTAGAAGGGGGCTCACAGTCTTAATTCCCATTTTACAGAGGAGGTAACTGAGGAATAGACAAGTTAAGTGACTTGTCCAAAATCACACAGCTGACAAGTGGCGGAGCCGGGATTACAACCCATGACCTCTGATTCGCAAGCCCATGCTCTTTCCACTAAGCCATGCTGCTTCTCATAAACATAGTCATAAGCCATGACTACGGCTCACGATGTAGATAAAGTTAGAATTTTTAGCCGCCTATTGAGGGGAAATTGGAAGGAAGATTATGTGGACCAGGGGTCACAACTGTGTTGATTTAAAGCTGGATCTCAAGGAAGTTCACATGTCCTTGAATAGGATGTATATGCCACCTGCCTTACCTTTTCACCAACTCTCTTCTTGACCCTCTAGAATCGTGTTTTCACTCCACCAAACACGCACTTTTTGATGTCACCAATGATCTCCACAAGGACAACATGTTTTACTGTGTCCTAATCTTCCTCGATCTCTCTGCCACCTTCAACTACGCTGACCATCCCCTTGTTCTTGAAAAACTAGCTCACGTTGGCTTTTCCATCACAATGCCTGCGTCTCCTATTACTTTTCTGATGGTTCTCAGTCTCATTTGCTAGCTCTTCTTTCACCTCTCATTCTCTAACAGCAGGTGTTCCACAAGGGGCTGTTCTGGGCCACCTAATTGTAGTAGTAGTAGTAGCAGTAATAGTAGTAGTAGACATTATAGTAGTTGAAGCAGTAGTAAATAGGGATTCAACACTTGTTCTTCTAGACTGTAAGCTCATTGTAAGGTGGAAATGTGTCTGTTTACTGTTATATTACACTCTCCCAAGTGCTTAGTACAGTGCTCTGCACACAGTGAATCCTCAATAAATATGACAGACTGACTGACTACTTAGGCTGTGAGTTCCACGTGGAACCTGATTATCTTTTATCTACCCCAGCACTTAGTACAGTACTTGGCATATAGTAAGTGCTCAGCAAATTTCACAATTATTAGTATAGTAGTAGTAGTATTGATATTGATAGGATTCATTGAGTGTCAACTGAGTATGACATGCCTTACTATGTCCTTAGGAACATAAAACAGAGTCAAAACACACATTCCCAGCCCTTAAAATGTATACAGTCTATTGGGAAAGGTAGATATACTAAATACTTTTCAAGGAATGGGAGCAATGGGAAAAAAGGATCATATATACAATGGAATGAACATCAAAGAATGAAATATCAGAGTACATTGGAAAATAACTGTATATAGGCAAGTTCCAGAATACAGCCAGGATATGTTGCTCAAAATATGTGGCTTTATCATGAATGGTTGTATCATGGGGTTTATTCTTTTATGCACTTAGGTTGCAGTGTGGCTCAGTGGAAAAGAGCACGGGCTTTGGAGTCAAAGGTCATGGGTTCAAATTCCGGCTCTGCCATTTGTCAGCTGTGTGAGTTTGGGCAAGTCACTTAATCAATCAATCAATCAATCATATTTATTGAGCACTTACTGTGTGCAGAGCACTGTACTAAGCTCTTGGGAAGTACAAGTTGGCAACTTAACTTCTCTGTGCCTCAGTTCCATCATCTGTAAAATGGGGATGAAGATTGTGAGCCCCCGGTGGGACAACCTGATCACCTTGTAACATCCCCAGCGCTTAGAACAGTGCTTTGTGCTTAATAAATGTCATTATTATTATTATTATTATTATTATTATTATTGTTATTATTTCAGAATCAACCCCAGCAAGTAGTTAAATTTACACCGTAAATCCTCTCTCTTTGCCTCTTTCCCCTCCCCTGCTTGAAATTGTTTTCTTGCTCCCTGTCTCCCAATCTTGGATCACCCCTCCCGTTTCCCTAGCCCTCTCCCCACCTCCACCGTGACCCAGTGAGTTGGATTTTTTTCCTTAAATCATAGCAATAACTGCTGCTGTGGGAGTGATTGTCACCATCACCTCCATCATCATGTAGCCCATTTCCTTTTCCTTCCCCTTCCAATTTGCAGCCCTCCCTCCCCACTCCATCCTCAGCTGTCAATAAAAAGTTGGGAAAGGGAAAGGGATGGGGGAGGGTGGGAAGAGCAGGATGAAGCTGACAGCCATAGCTACAGCCACAACTGCTGTCCCATCCGGTACCGGTCTGACCCTTTCCCCTTCCCGCAGCTGTTGTTGTTGTGGTGGTGATCGTCATTTTTAATGGTATTTGTTAAGGGCTTACTATGTGCCAGGCACTGTACTAAGCTCTGGGATAGATACTGGTATGGATACAGATACTGCTGGAGAAAAAGCATGGCTTAGTGGCAAGAGCACAACCTTGGGAATCAGAGGTTGTGGGTTCTAATCCCAGCTCCACCACTTATCAACTGTGTGACTTTGGGTAAGTCACTTACCTTCTCTGCGCCTCAAAGAAGCACAGAGTTACAGTTTACATTTTACAGTTACCTCATCTGTAAAATGGGGATTAAGACTGTGAGCCCCACGTGGGACAACCTGATTACCTTGTATCTACCCCAGTGCTTAGAACACTGCTTTGCACAGAGTAAACACTTAACAAATACCATTATTATGATTATTATTATACAAGATACTCCAGTTGGACACAGTCTATATCCCACCTAGGGCTCATAGTCTTAATCCCCGCTTTATAGATGAGGTAAACTGAGACACAGAGTTAAGTGACTTGCTCAAGATCACACAACAGACAAGTGGTGCAGCCGAGATTAGGACCCAGGTTCTCTGACACCCAGGCTTGTGCGCTTTCAATTGGAGAGGGAGAAGGAGGGCCATGGCTTATATAGGACTGTGATTAACAGCAGTTAGCATCACTAGGATTAGAAAAAAAAAATTCTGGAGCTCAGCGGGGAGACAGGAGAAGGAGGATTTAGTTCAGGGGTCAGAACAACAACTGGGGAGAAGGGACAGCAGGAAGTTATTAGTATTAACTAATAGCTAGGAGAAGCGGTGTGGTCTAATGGCTAGAGCACAGGCTTGGGAGTCAGAAGGACCTGGGTTCTAATCTCAGCTGCTCCATTTGTCTAGTTTGTGACCTTGGGTAAGTCACTAAACTTCTCTGTGCCTCAGTTACCTCATCTATAAAATGAAGATTAAGACTGTGCGCCCCATGTAGGACACAGACTGTGCACCCCATGTGAGACACAGACTGTGTCCTGTCTGATTACCTTGTATAAAAAGTGTGGTATTTGTTAAGCGCTTACCATGTGCCAGGCACTGTAATAAGCACTGCAGTGGATACAACCAAATTGGGTTGGACACAGTCCCTTTCCCATTCGAGGCTCACAGTACTTAGAACAGAGCCTGGCCCAGAGTAAGCACTTAACAAATACCATAAATAAGTGAACCAAAACTGAAAGCAATTGATGCTTTCAGTTTTTGAAACTACATTTTGGAACTTCTACTGTTTAAAAATATTTGGACCACATGAAATGCAAAATGATATTTTAAGGTTTTAGGGAACTCAAAAATATGCACAACTATATATTATTACTAATATAAATCCCATGTGCTACTGTTTCCTAATGATTTTAGTTTCTTTGGACTCTATAAATAACTCCTCCTGCCCCCCATATCTCTTTAATAAGCTTGTTCAAAAGGCAATAAAAAAAACTTGCGAAAAGCATGGATCAACTGGGGTTTAAGTCTTCATGATGTAAATCAGTCACCCAATTCAAATGTACTTTTATACCTTGTGCCACTCAACCCTTGTGGTCTCGGGACTCTAGGCTAAAATTAGAATGCTATGTGCAGTTTAATTGCCTCTCCTCTGAGTTCAGCAAGAGCTTGGTAAATAATATCAGAAATAAGTCATTTATGGTTGAATGACACAGAATGGAAAATCAATGCCTTTCAGGCAGATCCGATTGCCTAATATGGATAGAGACGGAAGAGTCACACTTAGAGCCCCACCAATGACCCAGATGAACCTTTCCGTATAAGGCTGTTACTTTGGATTTCCTGATCAGTGAGAAACATTACGTTTAGCCCAGCCTCACCGTAGAAGATTGCTAAAGAGAAAAGAAGAAACAGTGATGATAGTGTAGTGATGGTGGTACTTAATGATCAGTCACTGAGTGCAACACATCGTGTTGAATGCTTGGGAAATTTATCCCCCAGTTGTCTACATTTTAACCCAGGAGACAGTTGTAAAACTATTTACTAATAGTAGAATGAGGAAAAGTAACTGAGTGTAGAATTTATATTTATATTCAATTCTGCATTCAATTACTTTTTTCTTATTCCAGTATTCGTAAATAGTTTAGCATCTGAATATAAATATATGCACATGATCCTGATGTCTGGTCCCCCAGTTCCTGGACAATTTTCCCCCAGAGAAGCAGTGAGGCTTAGTGTACAGACCACAGGCCTGGGAGTCAGAAGGACTTGGGTTCTAATTCCACCTCCACCATGTCTGCTGTGTGACCTTGGGCAAGTCACTTAACTTCTCTGTGCCTCAGTTACCTCATCTGTAAAATGGGGATTAAGACTGTGAGCCCCATATGGGGCAGATACTATGTCCAACCTGATTAACTTGTATCTACCCCAGCGCTTAGAACAGTGCTTGGCACATAGTAAGTGCTTAACAAACATGATAATTATTATTATGTCTGTTGTGTGATCTTGGGCAAGTCACTTAACTTCTCTGGGCCTCACTTCCCTCATCTGTAAAATGGGGATTAAGAGTGTAAGCCCCATATGGGACAGGAACTGTGTCCAACCTGATTAATTTTTATCTTCCCCAGTGCTTAGAAAGAACAGTGCTTGGCACATACTAAGTGCTTAACAAAGTATCAGTAGTAGTAGTAGTAGATTGAGTGTGGAGAAGGTACAGGTTAACGGAAGTTAGGAAATTAATCAATACAACTTGAATAGGATTAGCAGTTCTATGGCGTGTTTGTTGGCTTAAATTGTTTTATAGTTCCCAGTTCTAAAAGAACTGGGTATGGGTGGATTGTGTAATTCATTTCCCTCTTGCCTGAAGCCTTTACTGAAGCTGAGATGAGATGAACTGTAACATCCTCTTTTTAAAAATATTTTTCAGAGATGAATATTTCTTGGAAGGAGATAAGATCCTACTCAGTGATCATTAGATGAACGAATCCAGCAGAAGAGTGAGTTCCTTTCTAGGGATGTGACAGCAAGACTAACCTTAAGTGATTCACAAACTTCTCAAATTGCAACAAGATGATTATGACTCACGGAAGAAAAAAATGTAAATTCTGAGTCCTCTTCCTGAGACTCGAGCAAAACATGATTACAAAGTGCTTCTGGCACCCATTACTGCGTGCTGACTCATTCTGTTAAAAACTTTAAAATTCTTAAATAGGCCACTTTTTCAAAATAAAGTAATTGGAAATGTTTGTTTAAAAAAAGCACATTTGGCTACACTCATTTCAGAATGAATCAACAGAGAAACTTGATGTTAAATGTAGCCAGAAAGATGATAAAAAGACCAAATATTGCTCTATGTGTTGCCTTAAAAATTCAAATGAAAAACAGGACAGGTTTCATGTGGATCAAATATGAAGTTTAAGCTCCCCTCCTTCAGTGCACTCTAGAGAAGCAGCATGGCTCAGTGGAAAGAGCACAGGCTTGGGAGTCCGGGTTCAAATTCCGGCCCCACCAATTGTCAGCTTTGTGACTTTGGGCAAGTCACTTAACTTCTCTGTGCCTCAGTTACCTCATCTGTAAAATGGGGATTAAGACTGTGAGCCCCACGTGGAACAACCTGATCACCTTGTATCCCGCCCAGCACTTAGAACAGTGCTTTGCACATAGTAAGCACTTAACAAATGCCATCATTATTGTTATTATTATTGTTATTTTTTAAGAAAGCAAAGGACATGTGACTCAACACTAGCAGATTACTTGAGGAAGAATTTGTGCAGGAAAAGAAGAACTTGAAAACTGCTTGAAGGCTACAATTCAAAGTTTGCTATCCAAAGTCATTAAATCGAAAGTAGAAGCAGAAAAAGGACTGATTGCTAGATATTATTATCTACAGGCCACTGTGCTGAGTGAAATCCTGAAGCCTGTGGGTTACAACACCACTACCAATAACTCAGCAACATCCAGTGCCTGGAACAGTGGATGGTCATACAGTTCTAAAATTTTTGATATTACTACATGATTATTCAGGGGTCAGGTAAAGAAAAAAAAACATTTTGGGTGTGTTGGGAAATTTATTATATTAATCTACAAGGCTGTTTTACTATTAAGGAGATAAGTGCTGAGAGGTGGCCAATTGTTGAAGATCTCAGGAGAATAAGCCATCTTGTGATGTCCCTGGTACTTCTTAGTTCAGTGTCAGGTTGAACAAAATCAAACATGGCCATGAGACTGACTTTGACAGGTCCAAAGGTCTGGAATTTATTAATCAAACTGGTCTGAAAGTCCAAATCCTTTTGTCCTTCTGGGTGTGGAAAAGTTATGATTGGCCCAGGGCAAAGGAAGCTGATGAATCCTCTCTCTCTCCCCTCCCTTCTCCCCCTGCCCACCCCACCCAGCAACCTAGGGCAAAGTTCATTTCCTCCTACACCTCTCAGGATGTATGCCCCTTTCCTTCCTAGAATGTATTCCCCTCTCTCTTTCATTCATTCAGTGCTATTTATTGAGTGCCTATTATGTGCAGGGTATTGTACTGAATGCCAGGGAAAGTACAATAGAGGATAAATCAGACACTGACATTACCAGGCAATTTTTCCCCTAGGTGCCACCAATGGAAACGAGATTAAGTGTGAAGTGATGCCACTGAGGGCTGCAGAGACTTCTGGAGGGAATTATATTTCCTTCTGGAGTAGGCTTAGAGGTGGTTGCCTATTTAGTATGCTGACTAAAGTGATCCTGGGGGTAGGTGAGGAAGAAATATTTGTTTCCTGAAGCTTGTGGCTGAGTCAGACTCTTTTGCTTCATTGTATGTCTCAGGGGGAGAGCAAGTATAAAGCGGGCTAAAACATTTGTAAATCACTTCCGAGGAGAAACCACATCAATGTGGAATGGCATTATGATTCTTAGGGATATTAGCTTTAATTATTTGTAAGACACATATCCCTGTCTCACAAGAGGGCACATGTAAAGCAACTTTTGCACCCTTTATCCACTCCTCCCTCAGCCCCACAGCACTTAGGTACATATTCAGAATTTATTAATGTCTGTCTCCCCCTCCAAACTGTAAATTCATTGTGGGCAGGGAGCATGCCTACCAACTCTGTTATATTGTACTCTCCCAAGCAATTAGGATAGTGGGTCTGCCTGTAAGTGCTCAATAAATGCAACTGATCAATTGATGGACTGATTAGAAACCTGGTTAAATTCAGATCAAAACCGTGACTGGACCAAAAATCCAGAATTTAAAAATGGGTACTCGGCATGGACGGAGATAGGTAAGATATGCAGTTTTGTGTGTACTGCAACCTCCCCCGTGCCCCCCTCCCCCGCCATGATGCATACTGGATTAGTCACACTATTCACCATGACTTCCTTGACACTTACAAATATTGCCCTAGATTTGTATATGTGTTCATGCTTTTTCAATTAATCAATCAATCCATAGTATTTATCGAGTACTTACTGTGTGCAGAGGCAGAGCACTGTAATAAACTCTTGGGAAAGGACTATACAACAGAGTTGATAACCGTGACCCTCGCCCACAGGTCTGCAGGAGAAGACAGACATTAAAATAAAATGCAGAAAGAGGAAAAAGTAGAGCATAAGGAGGTTTGCAAAAGTACTGCGGGGATGGGTTAAGTATTTTTTTCAATTTTTCATTAGACTAATCATATTTAAATGTGCTCATCTTCCCCTTTCAAATCCACCACACCAAAGTTGTCCTGATCTTCAGAGCTTTTCTGAAATCCCACCTCCTCCGGGAGCTCTTCCCTGAAAGACTGTTCCTCTCACCAGATCATAGTCTCCCAACTCCCACCTGGGTATTTTTGCACCACCTAAGCACTTATACTGTAGCATGTTGTGCAGATGTATTTAAATCATCTGCTATTTAAGTTCTTTCTCTTCCACTTGTCTTTCTTTACAGCCTCTTCTTCCCCCTATCTGTAAATTAGAGGGGAAATTGAGAATAGTCAAGTCAAAAGGCCAAAATCCTGAGTATAATATTTGACTTTAGGGTTAAAGTTCATTTCAGAAAGGCTGTTGGTCATTGTCCCTTCCCTGAGTCCCTTACAAATGCTTTGCCTTTACCATCACTAACAGTGGTAAGATGGGCAATCATGGACTCCTCCTTCACAGGCAGTACCACAAATAATAAAAATTATTTGTTTGTTTTGCTCTGGACCACTGATGAATGGTGAGTTTAGATAACTTGCACTTTCATATTCTTTCCCAGAAGCCATGAACTAATCCTACTTGGCCAGTCTCCTGCCACATCTGAAAAGTGAAGGAGACAGACTGCATATTGAATGAAGGAGACAGCTCACAGTGAGGGTGGAGTTTTAAGGGCAGAGGTGAGTCACACAGATCCATACTGTGGATTTAATTATAGCCTATTTGGAAATAAACACATTGATGTGTGACCTTTATTCGCCTCTGTAGTCAGGCAAATGTTCACTTCCAAAGCCAGCACAAAAATTCCTGAGTAGAGTGGGAAGTAAATGCAAACCAAAGAAGTTCAACACTGGATCAAGTTCATGGAGTTTGGGAGCACCAGGCCAGAAGAGTATTGATTGAGCGTGGGATTCTACCCACCGGCCACACACTGAAATCCATTCTCTCTGCTGAGAAAGCCAGGAGAAGCCCCATTTTACCGTGACACAGGCAAACTCCAGGTCACAGCCACCCCATGTTCTAAACAACAATTACTGACATCTTGACAATGCCATGTGTCACTACAAGATGCCAAACAGATGAAGAGGGCATGGTCTCTCCACCACCAGCTGAGATTTTGGGATATAGAAGCCTTGCATTGCTTTTAAAGAAAGAAGATTACGTTGAAAATGATGGAAGAAGATCATGATGGAGAGTGGAACTCAAAAGTGTGGAGAGGTACAAGGAAGTAGCTGACTAATTCACCTCTCCCTAATCTATTTTAATATCTGTCTCACCCTGTAGATAGTAAGATCCTCTGGTCAGGGACCTCATCTACCAACTCTGTTGTAACGCTTAGTACAGTATCCTGTGCACAGTAAGTGCCCAATAAATACCATTGATGGATTGATTGACCTACTTTATGAAGTCAAGAAAGAGACTGCTGCTCAAACTAAAGTTGGATGAATTCTAAAATTGAAAAATCATTATAATGGTCAGTAGAACCAGCTGTTACTTTTGCAGGTTCCTGAAGAGATTCATAGTCAAACAACAACACATTTGGGATACTTTGGTCTGGAGCTCCCTCTCCCATCATATACGCCAGAACACCACTCTTCCCACCTTCAAAGCTTTATTAAGTTACATCTCTTTTGCCCCGGCTCCTTTCAGCACAACCTGTGCATTTGTGTATTTGATATTGGCCCCCACTCTCAGCCCCACACCACTTATGTATATATCTGTAAATTATTTATTTATGTTAACATCTGTCTCCTCCTCTAGAACGTAACTTGTGAGCAGCAAACGTGTCTACCAACTCTGTTGTGTTGTACTCTCCCAAAGACCTAGTACAGTGGTCTATACACAATGAGTGCTCAATAAATACCATTGATTGATTGACCTTGGGGAGCCAGAATCTATGTTTAATTCTCACCTGTGCACTAGCCACCACCCTCCACACCCCACAAGAGGTTAGTAAGGTGCTTTGAAGAGAAGCAGTGTGGTCTAGTGGAAAGACCACTTTGGAAAGCTTTGGCTTCAAAGCTCTCCATCACCTCACCCCTTCCTACCTCACCTCCCTTCTCTCCTTCTACAGCCCAGCCCACACACTCCACTCCTCTGCTGCTAACCTCCTCACTGTGCCTCGTTCTCTCCTGCCCCGCCATCGACCCCTTGCCCATGTCCTCCCCCTGGCCTGGACTGCCCTCCCTCCACACATCCACCAAGCTAACTCTCTTCCTCCCTTCAAAGCCCTACTGAGAGCTCACCTCCTCCAGGAGGCCTTCCCAGACAGAGCCCCCTTTTTCCTCTCATCCTCCCCATCCCTCCCTCTGCCCTACCTCCTTCCCCTCCCCACAGTACTTGTATATATTTGTGCATATTTATTATTCTATTTATTTTATTAATGATGTGTATATATCTGTAATTCTATTTATCTATTTGATGGTATTGACACCTGTCTACTTGTTTTGTTTTTGTTGTCTGTCTCCCCCTTTTAGACTGTGAGCCCGTTGTTGGGTAGGGTCTGTCTCTGTTGCTGAGTTGTACTTTCCAAGTGCTTAGTACAGTGCTCTGTACACAGTAAGTGCTCAATAAATACAACTGGATGAATGAATGAATGAATGAATGAAAGAGCATGAGCCTGGGCGTCAGAGGATCTGGGTTTGAGCCCTGGACCTGCCTCTTGTCTGCTTTGAGATCTTAGGCAAGTTACTTAATTGCTCTGTGCTTCAATTTCCTCATCTGTAAAATGGTGATTAAATACCTGTTCTCCCTCCCACTTAGAATGTGAGCCCCATGTGGGACAGGGACTGTGTCCGTTCTGAATATCTTCTATCTAACCCAGCACTTAATACAGTGTTCTGCATATAGTAAGTGCTTAACAAGTACCATAATAATCATTATTAAAGTACGCATTTAATAAATATTATTACGACTATTATTACCTAAGCCCTTTTTGCTTACAGCCCTCCATAGTACTTCTGCAAATTTCCATATACTCTCTTACTTTCTCCTATCTGTAACTTATTTTTGTGTCTGCCTTCGCCATTAGATTGTAAGTTCCTTGAGAGCAGGGATCATGTCTAATTAATAATAATGTTGGTGTTTGTTAAGTGCTTACTATGTGTCAAGCTCTATTCCAAGTTCGGGGGTAGATGCAAGATAATCAGGTTGGACACAGTGCTAGTCTCACAAGGAGCTCACAATCTTAATCCCCATTTTGCAGCTGAGGTCACTGAGGCCCAGAGAAGTGAAGTGACTTGCCCAAGGTCACACAGCAGAAAAGTGGCAGAGCTGGGATTAGAGCTACAGAAAGTTTCTGACTCCTTTCCTGGATCTTACCTTTGTGGCTTCAGTGTAACTACACGGTATTTGGTTATTGTTCCTGAGATATAAAGATGCACATTTAGGATTGGCTTCAGATGTTGAGACAGGCAATTACTTCAGGGTGCATTGTTTGGGGCTGAGGATGGGGACAGTGCCAGGGAGCCAGACAGAGTGGGAGCAATTAAAAATTTTAAAACCTTTGCCCAGTGGAAGCAGTTCCCTTGTTTAAAGGGACCTGGGAGGGGAGTTTAGTGGTTCCGGAACAAAACAGGATTAGCGAGGTCAGTCAGACAGTCAATTGTATTTATCGAGCACTTACTGTATGCAGAGCACTTTACTGTAACTTGGGAGAGTACACAATAACAGACACATTCCCTGCACACAACAAGCTTACAGTTTGTGATCACCATTTTTTTTTAAATAGTATTTGTTAAGTGCTTACTGTGTGCCAGATAAGCACTGGGTAGATAGATACAAGTGGATAGAGCTTGGGCCTGGGAATCAGAAGGTTGTGGGTTCTAATCCCAGCTCTGCCACTTGTCTGCTGTGTGACTTTGGGCAAGTCACTTCACTTCTCTGTACTTCATTTACCTCCTCTGTAAAATGGGGATTGAGACTGGAAATCCCATATGGGACAGGGACGGTGTCCAACCCTCCTTGTAACAATAATAATAATAATTATGGTATTTGTTTAGCACTTTGTGCCAAGAACTGTACTAAACACTGGGGTAGATACAAGTTAATCAGGTTGGACACAGTCCCTGCTTGTATCCACCCCAGTGCTTAATACAGCATCTGGCACATAGTAAGCTTTTAACAAATACCACAGTATTATTATTATTATTAAGGTGATCAGGGTGGATTTAGCCCCATTCCACAAGGGGCTCACAGTCTTTATCCACATTTTACAGACGGGGAATTTGAGGCACAGAAAAGTGAAGTGACTAACCAAAGGTCACACAGCAGACAAGTGACAGAGCTGGGATTAGAACACGGGTCCTTCTGACTCTCAGGCCAATGTTCCCTCCACTAGGTCACACTGCTGGGGTTCAAATGGACTTCCATATAATCTCATTTTGTTACAATTGTGTGTTTGTTCTGTGACATAACAAAATATATTCAAATGGTTTGGGATGGGGAGGGGAGCAGGGAGGGCAGGGGGAGCAAACTTTTCCCATACTCTGGGTCAGGAACAGTTTCTGACATTTTGCCATCAGCATCTTCACCAGCTCTTCCCATTAAATGCTAGGTCATCATGCTACACTGCACACACATTCAATTTATTACTAAATCCCATCGGTTCGACCTTCACATCACTAAAATCTTCCCTTTCCTCTCTGTCTAAACTGCTACCACATTGGCCCAAGCAGTTATCCTATCCTTCCTTGATTACTGTATCAGCCTCCTTATTGACCTTCCTGCCTCCTGTCTCTCCCCACTCCAGTCCATACTTCACTCCGCTGCCCAGATCTTTCTTATACAAAATCTTTCAGGCAACATTTCCTCACTCCTCAAGAAACCCTAGTGGATGCCCATCCACCTCTGCATCAAACAGAAACTCCTTACTGTCGGCTTTAAAGTACTCAATCACCTTGCCTCCTCCTACCTCACCTTGCTACTCTCCTACTACAACCCAGCCCATACACGTCTCTCCTCTAATGCTAACCTTCTCACTGTACCTCGATCTCATCTATCTTGCCTCCAACTTCTCACCCACATCCTGCCTCTGGAATGGAAGGCTCTACCTCTTCATATCCAACAGACAATTACTCTTGCCCCCTTCAAAGGTTTATTGAAGGCACTTGTCCTCCAAGAGATCTTCCCTGGCTAAGTCTTCCCTCCCCCTTCTCCCACTCCCTTCTGTGCCGTGACTTGCTTCCTTTACTCACCCCCCTCCTCACAGCCCCAAAGCACTTACATGCATAGCTGTAATTTTATTTCTTTATTTTAATGTCTGTCTCCCCCTCTAGACTGTAAACTCATTGTGGGCAGGGAATGTGCCATTTATTTTGTTATGATGTACTCTCTCAAATGTACTCTCAATACAGTGCTCTGCACACAGTAAGTGCTCAATAAATATGATTGACTGGCTGACTGACAACATTCTGAATAATGTCACATTATGCTGTGCTTGGGTGCAATAAATCACTAGGATGTCATGTGGAAGCTAGGGTACTGCTCAGCTTGTCAGGCTTGCTCCAGAGCCATTGCGTTCTCCTCCTAAATCCCTGTCCATTCATTGCTTCAACCATTTTTATTGAGCACCTACTGTGTGCACAGCACTGTACTAAATGCTTGAGAGAGAACACTATAATAACAAAGAGATGCATTTTCTCTCCACAATGAGCTTAGGGTCTAGAGATCCCCCAGGCACTGCTTCTGACTTGTCTAGAGGAAGCCTGGGTGTTCCATGATCAGCCTGTGGACAGGACCAGCTTAAGCTCTCAGAGTTGGGGTTCAAGACTTCAGATTCAAAGGGGCCCAGTGGGATTCAGAGGCCCTGCTTCCTGTTATGTTACTGCTCACAGGAAGGCAGGCTAAAGAACTGCTGCTTCTGGTGCCACTGCCCACCTTCACTTCCATCCTTCGTCACGGCCTACTTCTACCACCATCTTCTTCCCCCACTACTACTGCGGACTGGAGTGCCCACTGCCACCACAGCTTCCACTCCCGCTGGCATCGCCCTGTCACTGCCACTGAGGCTCAGAGTGCTGCTTCCTCCCACCGCCGCCTGGTAAGTCCACCCTCCCACCTCATTCATTACACCCACTCCCACCGCTAAAGTACCCTGGAGCCATGGAAGAGAAGCAGTGTGGCTTAGTGGAAAGAGCACGGGCCTGAGGAGTCAGAGGACCTGGATTCTAATCCTGTCTCCACCACTTGTCTGTTGTGTGACATTGGGGACTTGTCTGTTGTGTGACACTGGGGACTTGTCTGTTGTGTGACATTGGGCAAATCACTTACCTTCTCCGTGCCTCAGTTACCTCATCTGAAAAAGAGGGATTAAGACTGTGAGCCTTCTGTGGGACAGGGACAGTGTCCAACCCGATTACCTTGTATCGACCCCAGAGCTTAGTACAGTGCCTGGAACGAAATAAGCACTTAACAAATACCACAGTTATTTTTATTAGTGGTTTTTTTGTTTGTTTTTTCAGAAGGTTTTTAAAATGCTTACTATAGTGTCTGGCATGTAGTAAGCACTTAACAAATACCACAGTTATTACGATTAGTGTTTTTTCGTTTGTGTTTGGTTTTTCAGAAGGGTTTTAAAGCAGGGGAGAGTTGTCAAGAGCTGTGGTCTGGGGAATTTGAAGGGAGAAGGAGCAAGAATCTGGGTGGAGAGGTACAACACAGTGACGCAATCATGCTGTGCTACATGTGACATCTCCACTTAGGGGTGTTTACGAGCTCATGGGTTACATGGGGGTCCCATAAGACAGGCGGGCCCCAGGCCGGAGCATCTATAAGCATGACCCTGCCTGTGGGAACCCCATGAATCCCCTCAGCTGTGGCACCCCGAGGAAGTTGTTTACCTCAAGTACTGTCTGTAGCTGGCCTTCCCAAGGGACACCAGATATCTTAAGCTGGTCCTTTGGACGCTTCAGTGGAAATTAGCCTCCTTTCATGCCTCTAATGAGCAAATGGGAATCCAGTATGACTACACAGTTAGTTGAAGAGCCTTGCCAAATTCAAATTACTGCCACAACAGTGATCAATAGTTTCTGAGACTCTTTCCACAGCTGTGTGAGAACAAGAAATGGTTTGAATTATTTTTAAGTGCAGCATGTTTACTTCCGGTGAGTAATTCCAAGAAGTGTGATGCCTGGGGAAGAATTCATATGTTTTTGGAATAGTAAGAAAAGTTGCCTGAAGCAGACCCCCTGAGAGAGAAACCACCCTGTTAAAGTAATTTTCCTATTTTGTGAACCTCAGCAGGCTCAGTAGATACCACTAGATTTACTGTGATCTCATTCTGTGAGATTCCCAAGAATAGATTTCTTTAAAGCATTTTGGAAAAACATGTTTTTTATTCCAATTTTCTTTTTGAAAAACAGCATTCAATATTTCAAAAAGTCTAAATGTAACTGGGACTCCAGAACAACATCTCATTCTTCCCTCTTTCCTCTCTAGGACAAGGAGAGCTAGAGAAGGAGGGAGTGACCAAGAGAAAGTGGAGTTAAAGTCCCCCAGTATACTGGTCCTTCTAAATACAAAGTCCAATCAACCAATCAATTGGTGATATTTATTGAACATTAGCTTGAACCATTCTGATAAGGACTTAGAAGAGTATCACTGAAGCAAAACGCATTCCCTGACCTCAGGGGCTTACGATCTAATGAAGATGGCAGACAAAAACAATGACATATAAACTGAAGGGGAACTGACTAGACTCCAGCTCAGGCATGGAATTGCGAATGTTTAAAGTGAAGAGCGGCAGGGAAGTCAGTGCAAGTTAAACCAACTGGTTTATCCAGAACAGACCCCATTCTGAGACATATGTATATATATATATATATATATATATATATATATATATATATATATATATTGAGAAACTGAAGCAAAGACATATGTCTCAGAATTGGTTCTGTCCTGGATAAACGTGTGTGTGTGTGTGTGTGTGTGTGTGTGTGTGTGTGTGTTTTAAAATTGCCTGGATTCTAATTCTGTCTCCACCACTTGTCTGTTGTGTTTAACATTGGGCACTTGTCACACAAAGCCCAATAACTTCAAAAGCCCATAACTCTTAGCCTCCCACTGAAGTTCCTAATCTATTCAGAAATTCCTTCAATCATATTTATTGAGCACCTACTGTGTGCCGAGCACTGTACTAAGTGCTTGGGAGAGTACAATATAGCAATAAACAGACACACTGCCTGCCCACAATGAGCTTACAGGCTAGAGAAATGAAAATGTACTCATAAAGGAAGAGGTCTATCTCCAGCCCAGTGTGTACGTGGGTGTAGTGTCTCCCAATATTAAATGGAGTTAATGTTAATAAGTGTGAGGGCAAATAAGATCATGATCCATCCTCTCCTTTGTGTTTAAGTTATTTCCTGGCAGCAAGTTAGGTATTGGGAGAGATCTTTCAATAAACAGGCACTAGGTTGTCGGCAGTGGTCCAAATGATTTGTAGTGAGAAGCTCTATTGGAAAGAGCCTATGCTGGAAAGAGCCTGGAAGTCAGAGGACCTGGGTTCTAATCCTGATCTGCCACTTCTCTGCTGTGTGACCTTGAGCAAGTCCCTTAATTTCTCTGTGCCTCAGTTTCCTCATCTGTTAGAGAGGGATTAAATACTCATCCTCCCTCCCACCTAGACTATGAACACCTTGTGAGACAGGAACTGTGTCCGTCCTGATCATGTGGTGTTTATCCCAGCATTTAGTAGAGTGCTTGTCACAGAACAAGCTTTCCCTCCCAGCCCCACAGCACTTATGAACATATCTGTAATTTATTTATTTATATTAATGTCTGTCTCCCCCTCTAGACTGCAAGCTCACTCTGGGCTGGGAATGCGTCTGTTTTTTATTATCTTGCACTCTCCCAAGCACTTAGTACACTGCTCTGTGCACAGTAAGCGCTCAATACTTCACACTGCTGCCTGGATCATCTTTGTGCAGAAATGCTCTGGGCATGTTACTCCCCTCCTCAAAAATTTCCAGTGGGTGCCTGTCAACCTAGGCACCAAGCAAAAACTCCTCACTCTCGGCTTCAAGGCTCTCCATCACCTTGCCCCCTCCTACCTCATCTCCCTTCTCTCCTTCTCCAGCCCAGCCCGCACCCTCCGCTCCTCTGCCGTTAACCTCCTCACTGTACCTTGTTCTCACCTGTCCCGCCTGGCCTACATCCTTCCCCTGGCCTGGAATGCCCTCCCTCCACACATCCACCAAGCTAGCTCTCTTCGTCCCTTCAAAGCGCTTAGAACAGTGCTTTGCACATAGTAAGCACTTAACAAATACCATCATTATTATTATTATCACTGAGAGCTCACCTCCTCCAGGAGGTCTTCCCAGACTGAGCCCCCTTTTTCCTCTCCTCCTCCCCATCCCCCCCGCCCTACCTCCTTCCCCTCCCCACAGCACCTTTATATATGTTTGTATAGATTTATTACTCTATTTATTTTACTTGTACATATTTACTATTCTATTTACTTTGTTAATGACTTGCATCTAGCTTTTATTCTATTTGTTCTGATGACTTGACCCTTGTCCACATGTTTTGTTTTGTTGTCTGTCTCCCCCTTCTAGACTGTGAGCCTATTGTTGGGTAGGGACCGTCTCTACATGTTGCCAACTTGTACTTTCCAAGCGCTTAGTACAGTGCTCTGCACACAGTACGCGCTCAATAAATATGATTGAATAAATGAATGAATGCGGGCAAAGCAATGCCTCCTCTGCTTCCGTCTACCCTGAGCCCCACTCCCTTCCTATTTTCCCCTTGCTATCGATAGCTGGGGAAGGGGCAGAAGGAGGGAGGTGAGGCTACAAGCCAGGAAGAGGAAGGAAATGTGGAGGAGCAGAGCAACTGATGGCCGTCACGGCCACAGAAACAGCTGCTGTAATGATTAAAGTTAAGACAAAAGAAAAAAAAGAAAAGAACACTTAAGAAGAGGAATCTTAGATGGGACTGAAGAGATGAGGGAGAAGACAGAACTTGGGTTGCAGGGGAAAGGTAAGAAAGCTGTTAGAAACAGGGAAGGGGAAGAGGTGAGGGCATACTGGGATGCGGAAGTGTTTACATTTAAGTTAGGAGAAAATGTACCCTACACTATCACAGGGCACTCCTGTAGAAGATATTAGCAGGATTTTTAAGTTTTGAAATTATTATTCGAAATTATTGCTTCAGAGGGGCTAGGTTACTGTATCAAAAAGGAAGGAGTCAAATGGTCCGGGTGAAGTTTTGAGAAGCAGGGTGGCCTAGTGGAAAAAGCACGGGCTTAGAAGTCAGAGGACCAGGGTTCTAATTCACTCATTAATTCAATCACATTTACTGAGCTCCTACTGTTTGCAGGGCACTGTACTAAATGCTTGGGAGAGCGCAATATAACAGTAAACAGATACATTTCCTGACCAGAACGAGCTTATAGTCTGGAGGGGGAGACAGACATTCATATAAATACATAAATTACAGTTAATAAGAACAATAATGACACAATAATGTCATAATAATATTAATAATAATATCAACAATAATATTAATAATCTAATTAATAATAATTATTATGTCATAATAATGACATAATAATAGTGACATTTATTAAGCACATACTATGTGCAAAGCACTGTTCTAAGTGCTAAGTTCCAAGCACTTAGTGCAGTGCTCTGCACATAGTAAGCGCTCAATAAATACAAATGATGATGCTGGGGGAGATACAAGGTGATCAGGTTGTCCCACAAGGGGCTCACAGTCTTCATCCCCATTTTACAGATGAGGGAACTGAGGTACAGAGAAGTTAAGTGGCTTGCCCAAAGTCACACAGCTGACACATGGCAGAGCCGGGATTTGAACCCATGACCTCTGACTCCAAAGCCCAGGCTCTTTCCACTGAGCCATGCTACTTCTCTACCTAAATGTGGTGGGGCTGGGATGGGGGATGAATGTAGGGAGCATGTCAGGAAGATGCAAAGGGAGAGGGAGCAGAGGATAGAAGGGCTTAGTCTGGGAATGCCTCTTGGTGGAGAGGTGCTTTCAGTTAGGCTTTGAAGGGGGAGAGAATAATTGTCTCTTCGATTTGAGGAAGGAGGGCGTTTCAGGCCAGAGGCAGAATGTGGGCAAGAGGTCGGCGACAAGATAGGCAAAATCAAGGTACAATGAGAAGGTTAGCATTTGAGGAGCGAAGTGTGCGGGCTGGGTTTGTAATAGGAAAGTGGTGAGGTGAGGTGAGGTGAGGTAGGAGGGGGCAAGGTGATTGAGTACTTTAAAGTCAATGGTGAGGAGTTTTTGCTTGATACAGAGGTGGGCGGTATGGCTCAGTGGAAAGAGCACAGGCTTGGGAGTTGGAGGTCATGGATTCTAATCCCGGCTCTGCCACTTATCAGCTGTGTGACTTTGGGCAAGTCACTTAACTTCTCTGGGCCTCAGTTACCTCATCTGTAAAATGGGGATTACGACTGTGAGCCCCGTGTGGGACAATCTGATTACCTTGTATCTCCCTCAGCACTTAGAACAGTGTTTGGCACATAGTAAGCGCTTAACAAATACCAAAATTATTATTATTATTATTATTATTATTATGGGCAGCCATTGGAGTTTATAATCCCTGCTCTGCCAGTTGATTTCTGTATGACCTTAGGCAAATCTTTGACTCAGTTTCCTCACTTGTAAAATGGGGATTAAATACCCACTCTCCTTTGTATTTAGACAGTCCCACATAGGAATAGGACTGGGTCTGACCTAATTAACCAGCGCTTTGACACAAATACCATAAAAAACCACAACTATCTTGACCCATAAATTTAGCATTCTCACTCCTTATTCTGACAAGAAGAATATTTCAAATGCAAGTACTCTGGCAATTTTCTTTTGGGCACCAGTGAACATAGTGGCTTAGTGGAAAGGGCATGGGCTCCAGAGTCAGTGGTCACGAGTTCTAATCCCAACTCTGCCACTTGTCATCTGTGTGACTTTGGACAAGTCACTTAACTTCTCTGTGCCTCAGTTACCTCATCTGTAAAATGGGGATTAAGACTGTGAGCCCCTCGTGGGACAACATGATCACCTTGTTTCTACCCCAGTGCTTAGAACAATGCTTGGCATATAGTAAGCACTTAACAAATATTATTATTATATGAGAATCAGCGTGGCTTAGTGGAAAGAGAATGGGCTTGGGAGTCAGAAGTCATGGATTCTAATCCCAGCTTCACCGCTTGTCAGCTGTGTGACTTTGGGCAATTCACTTAACTTCTCTATGCCCTCAGTTACCTCATCTGTAAAATGGGGATTGAGACTGTGAGCCCCACGTGGGATAACCTGATAACCTTGTATCTACCCCAGAGCTTAGAACAGTGCTTGGCGCATAGTAAGTACTTAACAAATTACTATAATTATTATTATATTTTAGCTTCAGAAAATTGAAACAGAGAGCTAAGAAAGTAGACAATTCAGCATATGAGAAATTGAATAAAATAATGATTTGTGAAAGCAGAAAAGCAGAGGGGCAACTTCAAAATAGAAACCAGGCCTACTCCTTCTAGAATCAATCAGTTGCAGCAGCAAAACACAAGTTCCTCACCTTTGAGAAGCTTGCAATGCAATAATTCTAGAACACTTGAGGTTCAGGCTGAAATTGCCCAGGGAGAGTATTCACAGAAGTAATAAAGCTAAGCACAGAGAAAGCACAATAGGTAAGCAAGAACATGGGATGTTTCTTGCCTCCAAGAAATCCTACTTTGTAAGAATCACTAAAACTCTTCATTTCTTTTTTTAATATTCTTCAAATCCCTCTTTCTAAAAGGCCAAGTACCAATAGCCCTTTGGAGACTCACACCCCAGTCTCCAGCTTCAGACCTGTCTCTGGGGGAAGAGATAAATGTTATCAGGTTACTGATTAGAAAAGGGAGGTGGTGGTGGAGTCAGCTGAGTGGGGCTGGTATAAGTTGGTACAGTTCCCTTATTTAATACTGTTTAATTGCTAAATAAACTGATCTAATGAGTCAGTCTTTGCAATAAAATGATGTAACATGTAACAAATCTGCACTGGTAACCTTTGGTGTCTTGTTTGAATTTATATGCTGTAACCCCCATATTTACTATGGAGCCTAGGAAGCCATGGAGAGTAATGAAATACACATATGTTCTTTGGAAACTGCAAAGCAGGGAATGACGGCAGGAAAAACAAGCTCTTCTTGGTCAGAAGATTTACAGATCAGGAAATGTCCTGTGAGATCATTCAGAAAGCTGTCGGTTTCCTAAATAGAACAGGAAGCAGCAACAGTCCTGGGATAAATTCACAGGGTATAGTCTACAACCAAGGTCTCCTAGGAGCTGAGAAGAGATCTAGAAAATGCCCCTCTACTTTTCCTCCACTTCCTCCCCCTCCAGACTGTAAGCTTGTTGTAGACAGGGAATGTGTCTACCAACTCTGTTGTACTGCACTTTTTCCAAGCATTTAGTACCGTGTTCTGCACACAGTGAATGCTCGATAAATGCCAATGATTTATTAGTTAATCGATAGGATTCTGCAATGGTTCCAAGATGAGCTGTACTATTAAGGGCAATTTCAGTTTGCCACAGACAGATCACCAAGGAATATAGTACACTAGGAGCAGTTATTAGATGTTTTTACAGTTGTGTATATTGCTCTTTGTACTAAAGATTAGAAAAGTCCTTAAATAGCTGAGGTTGCCCCAGCTGGGATTATCATGAACTGTTCCTGAATACAGAAAAATTTGTCCAGAATAACATAATGCTGGCAACCAGTGACAATTTCTCCAACCCCTTTTAAAAACTCATTTCTAAATACATAGCATTTGCATTTCTTGTTGGCATTAATGCAGTTTGTGTTCCAAAGACGCTTGAAAGTTCCATTGAACCGAAGTCCATTTATAGCTTTAATGAATTATGTGATCTTGTCCCAAGGGTATGCTGGGGTTCAGTTGTTTGACTGTGAATAGGACATATCACTGAATGAAATTTCCCAAAGAAAATGACAAAAACTTTTGGGTGCACTGGCCTTTGTGTCACTGCCACAACCTTTCAGACATGCTGAAGTCCTGCCAAGGCTTGTATCGAAAATGATTCCAGCTGCATTTGTTTTAGAATTGCCAAGTAGTCCTGCCAGGGAAGCACTATTTGTTGGCATTTGTCTGCCAAAATCATGCCACATCTCCTCTGAAACCCAAAGAATACAGTTGAGAATATCGCTGATACTGTCACAAAGCTAGATTAATGTGACCTGGACAGGAATATAGAATTCTTAAAAATTAAAATGAAACCTCACAACAGGAACTCTGGTTTTGGTCTATACAAGTTTCCATTCTAGATTGTGAGCCCACTGTTGGGTAGGGATTGTCTCTAACTGTTCCTGAATTGTACTTTCCAAGCTCTTAGTAAAGTGCTCTGCACACAGTAAGTGCTCAATAAATACAATTGAATGAATTCTCATAGACAAAACAGAAGAATTCTCATGCACATCACAGGCCATTACACACTGATAGGGACTCTGACTACTGGGAATATGAAACAAAAAGGGAATTTGGCTATACTTCTCGTGATAGATAATAGGAAAATACTAAGTCTCAAAACAGATCTGACTGCAGGGAAACTTTCTGAAGTTTAATATTCTCCCTGGCCAAGAAACCCTTCCAGGTAAACTTTGCTTTGGTTATAAGTTGCATTCCAAGATTTTTCCACTGAGCTTGTCAATATAAACTCATCTGTCAGTGTTAAAGTTGCACACCTGCCTCCTCCACTTCCTCTCCTCCAATTCTCTCCGTGACTGCCTCCAATCTGGCTTCCAGCCCCTTCACTTCACAGAAACTGCCCTCTCAAAGATCACCAATGATCACCTTTTAGCCAAATCGAAGAGCCTCTACTCCATCCTAACCCTCCCCCTCCTCTCAGCTGTCTTTGACTCTTTGAATCACCCCCTTTTTCTGGAAACATCATCTAACCTTAGCTTCACTGACACTGTCCTCTCCTGGTTCTCCTCCTTTCTTTCTGGCCACTCTTTCTCAGTCTCTTTTGCAATCTCCTTCTCTGTCTGCTACTCCCTAACCGTGGGAGTCCCTCAAGGCTCACTTTTGTGTCCCTTCTATTCTTCATCTACACCCATTCCCTTGGAGAACTCATTTGCTTCTATGGCATCAACTGCCAACTCTATGTGAACAATTCCCCAATCTATATTTCCAGCCTTGACCTCTCACCTTCTCAGAGATGCCTTCAAGACATCTCCACTTGGATGTCCTGCCAACAGGACACATTTAACACATCCAAAACATAACATTTCATCTTCCCACCCAAGCTTTGTCCTCCCCTTGACTTTCCCATCACTGTAGACAGCACCATTATCCTCCCTGTCTCACAGGCTGGGCATTATCCTCGACTCATCTCTGTTCAACCTAAATATTTAGTGTCACCAAATTCTGTTGGTACTGGCTTCACAACACTGATAAAATCTACCCTTTCTTCTCATCCAAACTGCTACGATGCTCATCCAAGCACTTATCCTATACCACATTGATTAGTGTATCATCCTCTTAGCTGACCTTCCTGTACCCTCTTTGTCCTCACTTCAGTCAATACTTCACTCTGCTGCTTGGATCATTTTCATAGAACAAGTTCAGTCCATGTTTTCCCACTCCTCAGGAAACTCCAGTAGTTACCCATTCCCCCCCAAATCCTTACCATTGGCTTTATAGCACTCAATCACCTTGCCCCTTCCTATTTTACCTTGCTGATTTCCAGCTACAACCCAGCATGCTCCCTTCACTCCTCTAATGCCAACTTACTGCCCCTTGATATAATCTATTTTAACACTAACTCTTCATCCAAGTCCTGCCTGTGGCCTGGAACTCCCTCCCCTCTTCGTATCTGACAGACCGGTACTCTCCCCACATTCACATTCTTATTAAAATCCCATCTCCTCCAGAAGGCCTTCTCTGACTAAGCAATCATTTCCCCTACTCCCTCTCCCTCCCGCACTGCCTTTGCACTTGGATTTGTGCCCCATATTCACCCCACCCTATGTCACAGAGCACACTTATGTATATATCGGTAATTTATTTTAAGTGGGTCTCCCCATCTAAACTGTAAGCTTACTGTGGGCAGGGAACATGTTTACCAATTCTATTATTTTGTACTCTCCCAAGTTCTTAATACAGTGCTCTGCACAAAATAAGCACTCAATGAATACGTATGATTGATTGAACACTTGCGATGTGTAAAGCACTGCACTAAGCACTTGGGACAGAACAACACAATTTAGTAGATAGACACAATCCCAGCCCACAAGGAGCTTATGGACTAGAGGAGGAGGAAGACATTAAAATAAACTACAGATTCATTCAATCATTCATTCAATCATATTTATTGAGTGCTTACTGTATCAGAGCACTGTACTAAGTACTTTGAAAATACAATCCAACAATTAAGAGAGACAACCCCTGCCCACACTGGGCTTATGGTCTAGAAATGGATAGATACATTAATGCTTGGGGGTGGGATATAAGTCAAAGTGCTTCAGGTTTACAAACCCAAGTGCATAAGTGATGCAGAAGGCTTCTTGGAGGAGATGTGATTTTAGAATGGCTTTGAAGATGGGGAGAGTGGTGGTCTGTTGGATATGAAGGGGGAAGGGGTTCCAATCCAGTGGGAGAATGTGGGCAATGTAATAATACAAATAATAATAATAATGGTATTAAGCGTTTACTATGTGCCAAGCACTGTTATAAGTACTGGGGTAGATACAAGGTAATCAGGTTGTCCCACGTGAGGCTCACAGTCTTAATCCCCAATTTACAGATGAGGTAACTGAGGCACAGAGAAGTTAAGTGGATTGCCCAAGGTTACACAGCACACAAGTGGAGGAGCCAGGATTAGAACCCATGACCTCTGACTCTGGAGCCCATGCCCTTTCCAGTAAGCCTCTATGTTCTTTGGTGCCCAAATGAAGTGACTTGCCCAAGGTCACACAGCAGACAAATGGCAGAGCCGGGATTAGAACCCAGAAAAGAGGAGATCAAGGTACAGTGAGTAGTAAAAGTAACTCAAGTACCACCTGCACAAGCTAAACTGGAATCGTAAGTAGGAAAGTATCATATAAATTCACAACAAGCTGAAAAAGCCCGGAGACCCTGATTAAATTACTTGTAATTTGATGTCCTGGTGGGAGCCTGAAGGGCAGGGCGTAGGATTTCCACCGGAACGGGAATACAAATGAACAGATACTCACTAAATTATGATACTCATCTCAAGGCGAACCGCATTCTCTTTCCTGTTTCTCGTGATCTTACCAATTCAGACCCCGGGCACATGAATGGCAAAGCCAAGCATGACATCTTCTCAGGAAAAGAGGGTCATTTAAACATACCCATGACTCACTCTTTGAGCTTAGGAAAGTTAAAACTCTCTGCCTCCTTTTTTCCACTTGCAAATGGAAATAGTGTTAGGTACTTTTTTAAGATTTTCCATTTGCAATATGTTTTCACTATTTTTTATGTACACATGGAAATGTAACACTGCATGTACACTACACATTGCTCAATCGATGATACATATTGACAGCTTAACACGTGCAGATCCCTGTACAAAGCGCTTGCGAGAGAAATAATAATGATGGTATTTGTTAAGCGCTTTCTATATACAAAGCACTGTTCTAAGCATTGTGGGGGGATACAAGGTGATCAGTTTGTCCCATGTGGGGCTCACAGTCTTAATCCCCATTTCACAGATGAGGGAACTGAGGCACAGAGAAGTTAAGTGACTTGCCCAAAGTCACACAGCTGACAAGTGGCAGAGCTGGGATTTGAACCCATAACCTCTGACTCCCAAGCCCGGGCTCTTTCCACTGAGCCATGCTGCTTCTCTTACAACAGATTTGGTGGACATGATTTCTTTCCTGAAAAAGCTTACAGTCTAGTGCAGGGGGACAGACTTTAAAATAAATTACAGATAGGGGAAACAGCAGGGCATAAGGATAATAATAATAATAATGATGTTGGCATTTGTTAAGCGCTTACTATGTGCAAAGCACTGTTCTAAGCAGGGAAGTATCAGAATGCTTAAGGGTTGATGTGTGTCTGGGATGGGGAGGGGATCACTGCGCTTAAAGGTTAGGAACCCAGGTGTATAGGTGACACAGAAGGGAGGGCTAATAGGGAGGGAAAATGAGGGGTTAATCAGGAAAGACTTCTTGCAGGAGATGTGATTTTAGTAGGGTTTCCAAGGAGGACTTTGAAGAAGGGCTTAGAGAAGCAGCATGGCCTAGTGGATAGAGCACAGACCTAGGAGTCAGAAGGACTTGGGTTCTAATCCTGACTCTGTAGCTTGCCTGCTGTGAGACCTTGGGCAAGTCACTTCACTCCTCTGGGCCTCAGTTACTTCTACTACTGAAGTATGGACCTGGAAGCAGGAAGGCCAGCAAAGAGGCTGATGCAGTAGTCAATATAATAATAATAATTAATAATAATAATTATGGTATTTGTTAAGTGCTTACTAGGTGCCAGGCACTGTACTAAGCTGGAGGTGAGCAAATCGGGTTGAACACAGTCCCTGTCCCAAATGGGGCTCACAGTCTCAATCCCCATTTTACAGATGAAGTAACTGAGGCACAGAGAAGTAAAGTGATTTGCAGCAGACAAGTGGCAGAGACAGGATTAGGACCCATGATCTTCTGCCTCCCAGGCCTGTCAGATGTAAGTGCTTGGATGAGAATAGTAGCAGTGTGAATGTAGAAGGGAAGGGCAATTTTAGCAATACTGTGAATGTGTACGTGTTTTTTACTTAATTTGGTGACAGATTGAATATGTGGGTTGAATGAGAGAGATGAGACAAGGGTAATGCCAAAATTATAGGTTTGGGAGACAGGGAGGTGTTGTCTACTGTGATAGAAAAGACAGTGGAGAGGACAGGGTTTGGATGAAAAGATGAGGAATTCTGCTTTGGACATATCCAGATTGATATGTTGGCAGGACATAATAATAATAATAACAATGGTGGTATTTGTTAAGCACTCACTATGTTCCAAACACTGTTCTAAGCACTGGGGGGGATACAAGGTGATCAGGTTGTCCCACGTGGGGCTCACAGACTTGATCTCCATTTTCCATATGAGGTCATTGAGGCCCAGAGAAGTGAAGTAACTTTCCCAAGGTCACCCAGCAGACAAGTGGCAGAGCTGGGATTTGAACCCATGACCTCTGGCTCCCCAGCCCATGCTCTTTCCACTGAGCCATGCTGCTTCTCTGTAGAGATCGAAGTAGAGATGTCCTGAAGGCAGGAGGAAATGTAAGACTGCAGAAAAGGAAAGTACTGGAGATGTAGTTTGGGGAATCATCCACATAGAAATGGAAGTTGAAGCCATACGAGCAAATGCGTTCTCTAAAAAAGTGGATATAGATGGAGAATAGAAGATGACCTAGAACTGAGCCTCAAAAGGACTTCGGTAAGTAAGGGAGTGGTGGGCAGTGGAGAAGCCTGCAAAAGAGACAGAGGAATAGCCAGAGAATCGGAGATCTAGGAAAGGACAGTGTCCGTGAAAGTAAGTAAACAGTGTTTTCAGGAGATGGGATGGGTTCACAGTGTTAAAGGCAGCAGAGATATCTAGGAGGATTAGGGTGGAGTAGAGGCCATTGGATTTGGCAAGAAGGTTGTCATGGGTGACCTTAGAAAGGGCAGTTTTGTGGAGTGAAGGGGGTGGAAGCCAAATTTCATGGGTTGAAGAATAGAATTGGAGGAGAGGAAATAGAGTCAGCAGGTATAAGCAACTCACTAGAGGAGTTTGGAGGGGAACGGTAGGAGGGAAACACAGTGATACCTGGAAAGAGCCGAGGGATCAAGGGAGATTCTCTTTCAGGATAAGGGATTTATGGTCATGTTTGAAAGCAGTGGGGAAGGAGCTATTTGAGAGTGAATGATTATTGTTGTATTTGAGTGGTTGAAGAAGGTGATCAAGGAGGGAAAAACTAGGGAGAAAAAATGAGGAAAGATAGAATCAGAGTTGTAGGTGGAGGGGGTAGATTTTAAGAGGAGGTTGGAGATCTCTTCAGATACTGCTGGAAAAGATAAAAGTCAAAGAATGTTATTGTTGTGGGAGGAGAATGGGTTTACAGAGGTAGGGGTGACATTTTAGGGAGATTTCACCTGTTGTTTTCAATTTTATCATTAAAACAGGTGGCAAGGTCATTAGGGGTAAGAGATGGGAGTGGCCTGGAGGTGGGAGACTTAAGGAGGGAGACTGAAGTCTGAAACAAGTGGTGAGGGCAGTGCGTACGGGAATTGGTAAGAATGGAGAAGTATTGTTGCCGGGTGGAGGAGGGGGCAGAGCTATAGCAGGTGAGGATGAGCTTGAGGTGGATGAGATCGACCTGATATCTGGATTTTACACTCATCTCCATTTCTAGAGTGAGTTGGCTTTAATGAGAACACCTTCATTTCACTCACTGACAGAGTTTTCTTCACTTTCCTCAAACCTCAGATTGATCCTGGGGAGTTGATAGATTGTTAAGCAGGAAAAGAGTTGGGACTAGTAAGGTAGATTTGAGAGTCATCATCATTGTTATTATTTTTATTATATTTGTTAAGTGCTTACTGTGTCAAGGAGGCTCACAATTTAAAAAGTCTGTAGAGAGGTTGCAGCTGAAGTCATTTGAGTGGATTAGTTACCCGAAAGAATTAGTGGAGAGAGAGAAGAGTAGGAGACCTAGAACTGAGCTTTATGGGTCTCTTAGGGAATAATTGGTAAAAGAAGAGCCAAAGAATGAAACTGAGAAAGTGCAGTCAGAGAGGTTTGAGGGGAGCCAGGGGAGACTGTAATTCATTATGGGTAGGGAACATGTTCGTTAATTCTGTTGTATTGTACTCTCCCAAGTGCTCCATACAGTGCTCTGCACATAATAAACATTCACTAAATACCACTGATTGATTGATTGAGTAGAGGGGGATCAACAGTGTGAAAGGCAGCCAAGAATTCTGCAAGGATTAGGACAGAATAGAGCACAGTGGATTTCTCTCTCAGGCCACTGCTGATTTTAATGCCTCCCCTTTTATTCATTCATTGTCATATTTATTGAGCGCTTACTATGTGTACAGCATTGTACTAAGTGCTTGGGAGAGTACAATATAACAATAAACAGACACTTTCCCTGCCCATCCACGGAGTGAAGAGGGTGGAAACCTGATTGTGTTAGGTCAAGAAGGAAATTGGAGGCAGCGGATATATACAACTAGAGCGAGGAGTTAGAACAAGAATGGGAGCAGAGAGATCATGAATGAATGAATGAATTCAATCATATTTATTGAGCTCACACTGTGTGCAGAGCACTGTACTAAGCACTTGGAAAGTACAATTTGGCAACAAATAGGGACAATCCCTACCCAACAATGGGCTCACAGTCTAGAGATGGGCTCCCAGTCTAGAATGGGGTCAGAGGCTGGAGGTTGCAGAGATATCCAGAGAAGGCTTTGAAACAGCATGGCCTACTGATAAGAGCACAAGCCTGGGAGTCAGAGGACCCGAGTTCTAATCCTGGCTCTGCCACCTATCTGCCGTGTGACTTTGGCCTAGTCACTGAGCTTCTCTGTGGCATATTTACCTCATCTGTAAAGTGGGGATTAGGACTGGGAGCCCCTCGTGAGACACAGACTATATCTAATCTGATTAGCTTGTATCTACTCCTGTGTCTAGTACAGTGCCTGTTACATAGTAAATGCTTAATAATAATAATAATAATAATAATAATGGCATTTGTTAACCACTTACTATGTGCAAGGCACTGTTCTAAGTGCTGGGGAGGATACAAGGTGATCAGGTTGTCCCACGTGGGGCTCACAATCTTAAAACCCAGTTACAGATGAGGTAACTGAGGCACAGAGAAGTTAAGTGACTGGCCCAAAGTCACACAGCTGACAAGTGGTGGAGCTGGGATTAGAACCCATGACCTCTGACTCCGTGCTCTTTCCACTGAGCCACACTGCTTCATACCATAAATACCATAATAAAAGATAATATACCATAATAATAATAATATAGGAGATATTTTAGCATGTTTGAAGGCAGAGGGGAAGGAGTGGACAAGGAGTGAAAAATTGAAGCTGGCAATAGGGGTGAAAGAAAATGGGAACAAGAGGTTTTCAGAGGTGAGATGGGATTGGATTCAGCACCCAGAAGGTGGGGTAGATTTTGAGAGCAGGCATTCGACTTCCCCTTGAGAGGTAGTTAGGAAAGTGGAAGAGACTGTAGGAGTATGAGGGAATTGGGAAGGTGCAGGTGGGATTTGGAACTTCATGTCTACTCCTTCTCTAGACTGTAACTCCCTGTGGGTTGGGATAATGTCTCCCAACTCTGTATTGCACTCTCTCAAGAATTTTCCCAGTAAGCATTTAATAAATACCCTTGATTGATAGATTGATCATCTTTTAGCCACACATCTTTAGTGAGGTCATCATGGATTGGAGGGGAGGGAGCTAAATAGTCGGTGGGGGCTGTGAGCATGGGAGTAAATGAGAGAGGAAAAGTAGCATTGATGAACACGAGAGGGCAGAGTTATAGCAAATCAGGGTGCCTCTGACATAACAGAAGGCAAGCTGGATTCTAGATTTTCCCCAATAACTCTCACTTTCATGAGTGTAGGATCAGAAGTGGACAGTGAGGATGATCCATGACTGAGGGTTGGTGATGCCAGATCAATGTTGAGCGAGGGAAACTAGGGAACCCAGTTCCCAGTTCCAGTTAGGGAACCCAGAATGATAATAATAATGATAATGGTATTTGTTAAGCACTTACTATGTGCCAAGCACTGTTCTAAGCATTGGTATAGATACAAGGTAATCAGGTTGTCCCACATGGGGCTCACAGTCTTAATCCCCATTTTACAGATGAGGTAACTGAGCCACAGAGAAGTTAAGTGACTTGCCCAAAGTCACATAGCTGAAAAGTGGCAGAGTGGGGAATAGAATCCATGATCTCTGTCCCCCAAGCCCGTGCTCTTTCCACTAAGCTACGCTGCTTCTCATAATATGTTTATAATATGCTCATAATAATGCTCATAATATTCAGTTCTTGGTCCCCTTCTGTTCTCGATCTACACTCACTCCCTTGGTGACCTCATTCGCTCCCATGACTTCAACTATCATCTCTACGCTGATGACACCTAGATCTACATCTCTGCCCCTGCTCTCTCCCTTTCCCTCCAGGCTCGCATCTCCTCCTGCCTTCAGGACATCTCCATCTGGATGTCTGCCTGCCACCTAAAACTCAACATGTCCAAGACTGAACTCCTTGTCTTCCCTCCCAAACCCTGCCCTCTCCCTGACTTTCCCATCACTGTTGACGGCACTACCATCCTTCCCGTCTCACAAGCCCACAACCTTGGTGTCATCCTCGACTCCGCTCTCTCGTTCACCCCTCCCATCCAAGCCGTCACCAAAACCTGCCGGTCTCAGCTCCGCAACATTGCCAAGATCCACCCTTTCCTCTCCATCCACACCGCTACCCTTCTCGTTCCAGCTCTCATCCTATCCCGTCTGGACTACTGCATCAGCCTTCTCTCTGATCTCCCATCCTCGCGTCTCTCCCCACTTCAATCCATACTTCATGATGCTGCCTGGATTGTCTTTGTCCAGAAATGCTCTGGGCATATTACTCCCCTCCTCAAAAATCTCCAGTGGCTACCAATCAAACCGCGCATCAAGCAGAAACTCCTCACCCTAGGCTTCAAGGCTGTCCATCACCTCGCCCCCTTCTACCTCACCTCCCTTCTCTCCTTCTACAGCCCACCCCACACCCTCCGCTCCTCTGCCACTAATCTCCTCACCGTGCCTTGTTTTCGCCTGTCCCGCCATCGACCTCCGGCCCACGTCATTCCCCTGGCCTGGAATGCCCTCCGTCTGCCAATACGCCAAGCTAGCTCTCTTTCTCCCTTCAAGGCCCTACTGAGAGCTCACCTCCTCCAGGAGGCCTTCCCAGACTGAGCCCCTTCCTTCCTCTCCCCCTTGTCCCCCTCTTCATCCCCCCATCTTACCTCCTTCCCTTCCCCACAGCACCTGTATATATATATATACAGGTGTTTGTACATATTTATTACTCTATTTATTTTACTTGTATATATCTATTCTACTTATTTTGTTAATATGTTTGGTTTTGTTCTCTGTCTCCCCCTTCTAGACTGTGAGCCCACTGTTGGGTAGGGACTGTCTCTATGTGTTGCCAACCTGTACTTCCCAAGTGCTTAGTACAGTGCTCTGCACACAGTAAGCACTCAATAAATATGATTGATTGATTGATATGCTCCTTAGAATATGAGCTCTCACAGTGGCAGCAAAAGATGTTTGAAGGAACAGTGTCACAGCTGTCCTTCTTGACATCCATCCTCATGAATAATGGTCAGAATTCCCTAGCATCCCATCTAGTAACATTGTATGGACCGCTCATTCATGAATCAAAAGCTCTATAACTCCCGGTGTAGGAAATTCTATATGCTTACCACCCACTGGGTGAAAAATGTTTTTACCTTTCTTTGGTTTGACTCTGCCTCCTACAAAGTCCAACAGGTATAACCTCCTCCTAGTCCCGGGGTACTGGGTGAGCAAAATTCCACATTCACCTTTTAAATTCCTTCATGATTTTGTGGAATTCAATCATGTCCCATCACTAATATGCTGCAGCTTTTGTTGTCATTATTGTCTTTATTATTATGCTTGTTGTGTGCCAACCACTGTGCTAGGTGCTGGGGTAGATACAGCTTAATTGAGATTGAACACATAGTCTGTGTCACATTTGGGGCTTACAGTCAAGGAAGAGGAAGAACAGGTATTTAATACCCACTTACGGGTGAGGAGACTGAGGCACAACGAAGTTAAGTGACTTGTCCAAGGCCACACAGCTGGAAAGTGGTGGAGCTGGGATTAGACTGTAACCTCATTAGGGGCAGGGAATGTGTCCGTTTATTGTTATATTGTACTCTCCCAAGTGCTTAGTATGTACTTTGCCCAGAGTAAGCACTCAATAAATATGATTGAATGAATGAATTAGAATAATAATAATGATGGCATTTGTTAAGCGCTTACTATGTGCAAAGCACTGTTCTAAGCGCTGGGGAGGTTACAAGGTGATTAGATTGTCCCACGGGGGAGCTCACACTTTTAATCCCTATTTTACAAATGAGGTAACTGAGACATAGAGAAGTTAAGTGACTTGCCCAAAGTCACACAGCTGACATGTGGTGGAGCCGGGATTTGAACCCATGACCTCTGACTCCCAAGTCCCGTGCTCTTTCCACTGAGCCACGCTGCTTCCCTAATTGTTTTAGCTATCTTTTTTTCTTTTATTTATTTATTATCTGTCATCAGAGGAGCAGCGTGGCTCAGTGGAGAAGAGCACGGGCTTTGGAGTCAGAGGTCATGGGTTCGAATCCCGGCTCCACCACATGTCTGCTGTGTGACCTTGGGCAAGTCACTTAACTTCTCTGAGCCTCAGTTCCCTCATCTGGAAAATGGGGATTAAGACTGTGAGCCCCACGTGGGACAACTTGAGCACCTTGCCCCCCAGCGCTTAGAACAGTGCTCTGCACATAGTAAGCCCTTAACAAATACCATTATTATTATTATTATTATTATTATCAGTTTTTCCCTTTTTGGATTGTGAGTGCCCTGTGAACCAGGGGACAAGATCAATCAGTCAATCAATCAGTCAGTGGTATTTACTGAGCACTTACAGTGTGCAGAGCACTGTACTAAAGTCCTTGAAAGATTGCAATAGATATGGTAGACACAATCCCTACGCTCAAGGAGCTTACAGTCTAGTGGCTGCTGTTTACATCATTAATTGATCTCTTCCTGAGGTCAAGAAAGGCATCATGGCCAATGAGGACAGTTAAGGATAACCGACCTGTAATCCCAGCTCTGCCACTGACCTGCTTAGTGGACTTGGTCAAGTCACCTAACCCCTCTGGGCCTCAGTCTCCTCACCTGTAAAATGGGGATAACTGCTCGCCTTACCGTTTTAACTGGAATCCCAAGGGATGCAGGTTCAGCATCTGATCTGATTATCCTGTTTCTGCTTGGCGCAGTGTTGGCACTTAATAAAAGATTAATCAATATAGCTTTCCCTGGGGCATGCTACAGTGCTGGGCACCAAGCAACCCCTTAGGCATTTAGTAGTGATTTGAGTCCTAACCCACTCAAGCCTGTCATTATGTAGTTACAGTTTCTACTATTTTTGCCTAGATGCATAGCTTCATAGTTGCTCACAATGAAGCTCGTCCGCAATTTTTTGGCTCATTCATCATGAAGTTTCCAGCACTTTATCAGCATCTGTAGCATCTTCATCTCCCGAAGAGCTTCACATCATCTACAGATTTAGAGATCTCACTGCATATTTCCCTTCAACCTGAGTAAGGACTAAAAAAGGATTTGATTGCTCAGTGTTTCCCAGTGATTTCATTTGTTCTTTCTTTTCTGGACCTTCTAACCAGTTCCTTTTGCCCTATTTCTTGTGAACACAAAATAGAATCCTTGGTAGGGTCTCTAGGATGGTACAAATTTACCCTCTTTAACCAGAGCCATCTTTAGACATTTGAGGCAGGAAAGAAATTGCTGAGCCATCTTATCTCATCCTATCTCTATTTTACTGTGTGGACCCCGAGCATTCTTTATGCTGTCATAAGAGAGCCTACTTGAACCCCCAGACTTAGAGTATTTCTCTGGGTGTGGGTTGGGGGCACCCAACCTCCACCCAACTTTTTCCTGTTTTACTCCAAAGTCATTGCATTTCTTCATTTTCCCACTTCTTGCTGAAGCCATCACATTCCTCCATTTTGCTCCAAAGCCATTGGAGCCCTTTAGTCCCCCTCTAGACTGTGAACTCGTTGTGGGCAAGAATGTGTCTGTTTATTGTTATATTGTACACTCCCAAGCACTTAGTACAGTGCTTTGCATGCCTTAAGTGCTCAATAAATATGATTGATTGAATGAATGAATGAAAGCCATTGCATTCCTTTCCTAGGTTCACATAGACACTGCTTTCAATGGAAAGGTCCTTTCAAAGTTTCAGCCACTGCAGCTCCACTGCTACCTTCCCCCCACCACCCCAAGTGCCACACTCACTTAACCTTTGGAAGCTGTCCCTGCCCTCCTTTAACCTCCTTTTCAGTTTGAGTCACCCTCTTGAGGGCTTCCTAGCTCTCTTCTAAAACTCTTTGAGCAAAAAATTCTAGATCCAAATGTAAGAAACCCAAGTTGAAATATAGGTGGGAGGCAAATCTTCAGAGTCATTCTTCAGAGCTTGGAATTCAACTCAGCAAGAGAACTCAGTCTTTTCATTGCTACTCTACTATTAGCAAAATTATAAGAAGGCTATCCAAAGGGTCCAAATGTCATGTGTGTAAACCAACGCTGATAAACTGTCTACTGTATCTCCAGACAGCTGAAAGTACACTGTGCAAAGGACAGAATGATCCATTGAACTGTTGTTTATTCATTGTCAAATTATACCTTTTATTGTTAGGTTTCATGACAGAACGGAAAATAGAATGGACAGATTCTAAGTCAGTGTGTGGATTGTGCAAAGGACAAAGTGATCCATTGAACTGCTGTTTATTCATTGTCAAATTATACCTTTTGTTGTTAAGTTTCAAGACAGAACTGAAAATAGAGTGGACGGATTCTAAGTCAGCGTGTGGGGTTGGGGAGATATAAAAGGTTGCGGAGAAAGAAGAAGAAAAGAATTTCAAGGGGAAAAAGAGCATGCATTCTTCACAAGGCCTCTTCTCTCTCCGGGAAGGGAAGTGACGGCCGAATCCCTTTGTGTACTGGTCAGAAGGGAATTCATTTCCCAGCTGTTCTCTATTCTCCCTTGTTAGTTTTTGCTCCCACGGTCGCGAGCAAATACCGGATCTCGGCGCCTACAGTACTGTACAAGAAGTGCAGCTTTACTCATGTGTGACTCACAGGATACAGTGAACCACCTACTGTAACAGCTGGCCAGATGTCACTGCCCATCTACAATGAACCATACAACACAAACACAGACTCGTACAAAAGTTGTGGTCTGCCTCTGTGAGATGACGGGTTTTAGGTTTAAGCTGCAATGGATATTTATCCCTTACCCTTTCATCTGATTTTTCAGCTGCTATCTGAAGCCAACTAAAAAGGCAACAGGGACACGGAAACTTATGTGTGATAAATGCATTGTTCAAACTCATTTCACATTTTAAGTGTCGTGATATCTCTTTAAGTTGAAAATGTTGTGGGGTCTCAGCAACTGCAGCTTCAGCTGTGGAAGACTACACTACATCCATCTGTGCTTGTAAATGATATAATTTAAGGGATTTCTTTCTCATCAGCTCCGAGTTAGTGAATTTTACTTCCTAGTGGGGGCGGGAATCAGCATGAGGATGAGCATTAAAGAACTGATTTATTTTATTTCATGAGAAAATGATACCAAATGTTTATGTGTTACATGTTAAGCACTTACTATGTGCCGGCCACTCTACGAAGCACTGGGGTAGATACAAAATAATCGGGGTTGGACACAGTCCTTGTCCTAAATAGCGCTGACACTCTTCATTCCCATTTTACAGCTGAAGTAACTGAGGCCCAAGGTTACACAGCAGCCATGTAGCAGAGCCAGGAATGGAACACCATTCCTCTGATTCCTAAGACTGCTCCTTCTACTAGGCCTCACTGCTTCCCAATTACTCTTACAGAAATGCTGACAATTGAAGATAGTGAGTCTTTAAAAAATACGAAATATACGTTAATGTGATAATCAGGGAAGCAGCATAGCTAAGTGGAAAGAGCACAGGCTTGGGAGTCAGAGGTCATGGGTTCAAATCCCGACTCTGCCAATTGTCAGCTGTGTGGCCTTGACAAGTCACTTAACTTCTCTGTGCCTCAGTTACCTCTTCTGTAAAATGGGGGTGAAGATTGTGAGCCCCACGTGGGACAACCTGACTACCTTGTATGTACCCCAGTGCTTAGAACAGTGCTTGGCACAAAGTAAGCGCTTAACAAATGCCATCATCATCATCATTATTATTATTAAGTGTCATCATCATTATTATTATTATTATAATGGAGTCATCCACCAGGATTTACAGAAGCTCCAGAAGCAACTTGGTGGTAGTGAATAGATCACAAATAGGCCTGGAGTCAGAAGGTCAGGGGTTCTAATCCTGGCTTTGCCACTTGTCTGCTGTTTGACCTTGGGCAAGTCACTTAACCTCTCCATCCCTCATTTACATCTGCAAAATGGGAATCGAGACTGTGAGTCCCATGTGGGACAGGGACTGTGTCCAAACCGATTTGCTTGTATCCACTCCTGCACTTAGTACAGTGCCTGCTGCATAGAAGCGCTTAACAAATATTATTATTATTACTGTTAACAGAATCTATGCGGAGGAAGTAATTATAGTGCTAGTGGTTTACCCAGTGCCACTTGTACTCTTTTTTTTTTTCCCTGATGGGACAGAGAGTGCCATGAGTAAATGGATGGACAGAGGTGCGGTACATTGAGGAGTACATCTGAAGGGTTTGTATGTCCATGATCCATTTACAGCTAAAATGACTGTGGCCATAGATAACAACATGAAGATCTGGCAGATGGGAAGCCTTTATATCCACCATTGTCTTTGCCATCCACATTAGTCAGTCAGTCAGTCAATTATATTTACTGAGTGCTTACTGTGTGCAGAACACTGTACTAAGCACTTGGGAGAGTTCAGTATAACAATAAACAGACATATTCCCTGCCCACAGTGAGCTTACAGTCTAGACGGGGACACAGACATGAATATAAGTAAATAAATGACAGATATGTACATAAGTGCTTTGGGGCTGGGAAGGGAGATGAATGAAGGGAACAAGTCAGGGTGACAAAGAAGGGAGTGGGAGAAGAAATGAGGGCTTAGTCAGGGAAGGCCTCTTAGAGGACATATGCCTTCAATAAGGCTTTGAAGGTGGGCAGAGTAATTGTATGTCAGATATGAGGAGGGAGGGCTATTCCTTGCTGGAATGATGCATCAGGTAGAATTCCGTATATGATTCTTTGGTGAGAAATCCTTCAGCAAACCTTCACTTTTTTAAAAATTCAAACTTTAAAAAATAGAAAGCTTGCCTTGGTGGAAGAAGAGGAAAGTCCGTGAAGAGTGGAAGGTCGAGTGCAAACAGGAGATTTAGTAGATCAAATTAGCAACTTGAAAGGGACTTTGACATTAATAAACAATTCCTTTGATACGTCTAAAGCGAAAAGCCATTTAGGCTACTTGATTTTGGCCTAAAAGGTGCACTCAGAAATAAATGATGACAGCCAAGAAGCTCTTTCATTTCTTCATTTTGAAAGCATAAAGTATTCTTTCAATTCTTTCAATTGTTTCAATATTCTTTCAAAGCCTTAGGAAAGGTAGATTCTAAGATAGGGGTTGGGAAGTTCTCAGATCCAAATTGTTTCTCTTAACAGAGTAGAGTAACTGAGTCAAATTGTGGTGATCAATCAATCACGGCTAATTATTGAGCCCTTACTATGTGCAGAGCACCGTACTAAGCTCTTGGGACAGTACAACATAACAGAGTTGATAGATGTGATCCATGCCCACAAGGAGCTTGCATTCTACACTGATCACACACGACTGACGAAATAGATGTAACCAAATGAATAGACTTAGATGGCATCCGCTCAAGCACTCTGGAGGAAATCAGAGGGGAAGTCATCATAACTATGCCCTCTGTAGCTTCCACGTAGAAGAAAGGATCATGGCGATTAAAGACCAGCCAATACTGCTTGTGTTCCTAACCAATTAGTAGACTCTAAGATCAATAACTACTTAACAAAACACAGACTGTTGGTTTCTAGAAAAGAAGCCAAGAGGGTACGTGAGTAAATCCTACCCAATCATGAAGCATTTAGACAAATCGAGTGTGGATTATGGCCATCAGGACACACCACAAGAGAACATCCTTTTATAACGTGAAGATGGTTAGAAACACTTCTTCATACTTCAGGGGATGAGCATTCATTACCTCAGTTGGAAAATATTAGGAGGGCTGAGAGGGATTTAGATAAACTCGTGGATGAGAAGTCCGTAATATGATCTTGTCCTGTTTTATGCTGTCTGGTCATCTCCGACCCACAGCGACTCTATAGACACATCTCTTCCAGAACACCCCACCTCTGTCTGCAATCTTTCTGCTAGTGTCTCCATAGAGTTTTATTGATAAAAATATGGAAGTGGTTTACCATTGTCATCTTCGGAGCAGTAAGCTTGAGTCTCTGCCCTCAGCTCTCTCTCATGCCACTGCTGCCCAGCACAGGTGAGTTTTGTCATTATTATTATTATTATTAAATACTACTACTATTGTTATTACTACTTTAATCATTGTCAGTCGTATTTATTGAGTGCTTACAGCGTGCAGAGCACTGTACTAAGCTCTTGGGAGACTGCAATACAGCAGTAAACAGACACATTCCCTGCCAACTACTACTTACTACTACTACTACTACTACTACTACTACTACTACTACTACTACTACTACTATTACTTGTCTTGTCTTATGCCTTCTAGTCGTTTCCGACCCATAGCAACACCACAGACACATCTCTCCCAGAATGCCCCGCTCTCCAACTGCAATTGTTCTGGTAGTGTATCCATGGAGTTTTCTTGGTAAAAATCTGGAAACGGTTTACCATTGCCACCTTCCACAGAGTAAACTCGAGTCTCTGCCCTCCACTCTGTTGCTGCTGTTGCCCGGGTGAGTTTTCACTTGTAGCAAATTGCCTTCCACTCGCTAGCCAATGCCCAAGCTGGGAATGGAATGGGTATGCCCCTACTTGACTCTCCCTCCTGTAGCCGAGACTGGTAGAGTACTGGAAACTCTCCAGATGTGATTGTGAGAGGGGCCATAATACACTAACTAGAAGGAAAGTTAGGTATTTAGAGGGGGAAATTGAGGATGTTAGATGAGGCAACCCTAGGCATAAAGATACACATCACAGAACATAAATGTCTCTCTGTTCTTCATGGTATATTGTTATTACCATCAGAACCCTTCAAGCCTAACAGACCATAAATCTGACCCCATAATGGCATTGCCTATGTTCTTAGGAAAGACATGTGGTCCTGGATGGAAGCAGTAAAGGATCAATGGACTTGCAGGAAATGTGGGACAGAGATATACTCATTCATTCATTCAATCATTCCATCATATTTATTTATTTATTCATACATTCATTCATTCAATCATATTTATTGAGCGCTTACTGTGTGCAGAGCACTGGACTAAGTGCTTGGGAAGTACAAGTTGGCAACATTTATTGAGTGCTTACTGTATACAGAGCACTGTACAAGCACTTGGCAGAGTAAAATATAACAATAAACAGACACATTCCCTGCCCACAGTGAGCTTACTGTCTAGAGGATAATAATGGTATTTGTTAAACACTTTCTATGCACTGTTCTAAGCGCTGGGGTAGATACAAGTTTATCAGGTGGACTCTTGGAGAGTACCTCCATGTTCAGTGCTCCAAATGCCCTTTGATTGATTGACTGCTTAATCAGTACTCTCTAGAGACAGCCGGTGGAGTAATGGGAGTAAGGAGAGGAGTCATGGGAACAGGCTTCAGAGTCAACCAATCAATCATATTTACTGAGTGCTTACTGTGTGCAGAGCGCTGTACTAAGCGCTTGAGGGAATACAATTTAACAGAGTTGGTAGACACATTTCCCCACCCAAAATGAGCTTACAGTCTAGAGGGGGAGACAGATATTAATGTAAATAGTTAAATTACGGATATGCACGAAAGTGCTGTGGGCTGAAGGAGGGGGGAATAAAGGGTGCAAATCTGCGTGCAAGGGCGATGCAGGAAGGAGTGGGAGAAGAGGAAATGAAGGCCTAGCTGGGGGAAGCAGGGCCTCGTTGGGAATGTAGACTGCACCAAGAGCCCTTAAAAAGTTCTAAGAATTTTCAACAGGGAAGCGAAGGTGGGACTACTCAGGCAGATTGAGTCTGTCAAGGAAGCTGCGTGGCCTAGTGGAAAGACCACAGGCCTGAGAGTCAGAGGACCTGGGTTCTAATCCCGCCCCCACCACTTGCCTGCTGTGGGACCTTGGGCAAATTCATTCATTCATTCATTCAATTGTATTTATTGAGCGCTTACTGTGTGCAGAGCACTGTACTAAGCCCTTGGGAAGTACAAGTCGGCAACATATAGAGATGGTCCCTACCCAACAATGGGCTCACAGTCTAGAAGGGGGAGACAAACAACAAAACAAAACATGTAGACAGTTGTCAAAAGCGTCAGAATAAATAGAATTATAGCTATATGCACATCATTAAAAAAATAAATAGAATGGTGTTTTCGACGAGTAAGGGGCAAAATGAGTTAACTGGTGTAAACCTGCCGCAAGGTTCGAGAACCCGAGGTGGTGATGCAGATAGCAAAAGTGACTTGGAGACATGAGTTCAGATACAGCAGTAGAGATAGGAAAGCTGACTGATCGCCCATTCACCTCCCGAGAGGTACGAGCGACGAACAGCGATTCTGTTAACAGTTAACTTAACATCTCCATGCCTCAGTTACCTCATCTGTAAAATGGGGATTAAGACTGTAAGCCCCATGTGGGACATGGCCCTGTCCAACCTGATTAGCTGTACCTACCCCAGCACTTAGAACAGTGCTTGACACAGAGTAAGCAATTAACAAATTCCATCATTATTCAGTGCCTGGTACATAGTTAAGCACTTAACAAATACCATCATTATTATTATAAGTGCTTAGCAAATACCATTAAAATAAGACTGATATTCACCATTGGCAGGCACCCACTCCAACATCTCCTAAAGGGAGCTGAGGAAGAAATGAATTCATCTGAGCTCGAGAACTGAAGAGAACATCTTTAAGAAAGAAAAGGAAGGTCACGATAATTAATGCCTCCCTCTCTCTAAGTGAAACTGAAAACGCAATCTTTTCCACCAGGTGCTAAACCCTGAAAGTCGAGTTACCTGCTGGGAATCCAGATCCAACCACGGAGAAATTGAGCAGATGAAATAGACCCCACACTAATTCTAATATTTGGGGGAATCAACGATCCAACCCTCCCTCACCAGACACATAGCAGAGATTGTTAGAGGATTGTCAGAGCGAGAGTGCAGGGGAATTAAATGTAAGCTCACCATGGGCAGGGAATATGTCGACCAACTATGTTGCTCCACCCTAACTGCTTGGAGCACAGTAAGGACTAAATAAATACCAATGATGATGATGATGGTGGTATCTCCAATAGACTGTAAGCTCATTGTGGGCAGGGAATGCGTTTACCAACTCTATTATAGCATACTCTCCCGAGTGCTTAGTCCAGTGTTCTGCTCACAGTAAGCACTCAATAAATACCATTGATTGATTGGAGAGAAAGGGCTCCACCACATAACCTCACATTACAGAAGATGAACTGGTGAACTCAAATAAAAGAGAAGATAAAACCACTGGGAAAGAATACAGTTACTTAGATTTGTGTTTATTTATCATGTCTTGTTTCTTTCGCACTCACCCTCAGTAGTTGCTCAATAAAGAGTTGCTCAATAGATGATGTCGATGATGACGATAAATGTTAGAGGGAAGGAGTAAGTGGCCTGTGTGGAACCCAGTGGACAGAATGAAATTCCAAATACGTTGAGTATGTCAGCAAACGTCTGAGTCACATTCCTGATGCCCATGCACAGATGTGCTAGGCTCATTACATTGAATGACTAATAATAATTGTGGTATTTGTTAAACTCTAACTCTGTGTCAAACACTGTTCTAAGTGCTGGGAAAGATACAAGAGAATCAGTTCAGAACAACCCCTGTCCTACACAGGGCTCACAATCTAAGTAGGAGGGAGAACAGTAATTGAATCTCCGCTTTACGGATGAGGTAACTGAGGCCCAGGGACGTTAATTGATTTGTCCAGGGTCACACAGCAGGCATGTGAAGCACGAGAAGCATGAGAAGCAGCGGGGCTGAGAAGCAACATGGCTTAGTGGAAAGAGCATGGGCTTGGTAGTCAAAGGACATGGGTTCTGATCCCAGCTCCACTACTTGTCTGCTCTGTGACCTTAGGCAAGCCACTTAACTTCTCTGTGCCTCGGTTACCTCATCTGTAAAATGAGGAAAAAGGCTGTGAGTCCCAAGTGGGACAACCTGATTTCCTTGTATCTACCCCAGTGCTTAAAACAGTGCTTGGCACCTAGTAAGCACTTAATAAATACCATCATTATTATTATTGCTATTATTATTATGTGGCAAAGCAAGGATTAGAACTGAGGTCCTGTGACTTCCAGGCACACACTCTTTCCACTAAGCCACACTGGTCCTAAGGATCCTATATAATCATTTTAGGAAAAGTGAGGCCCTATAGTCCTGAACTGACAGGATAAAGTGTTCTTGGTTACAGTGAGACTTTTTGCCTTACTTTCTAGGGCTAGGCAAAATAAAAAATTCACTGTCCACAAAAATCACTTTGGGGTAGGAAGCCAGATCTAAAATACTTTTACTCCCCCTGAGGTAAAGAGCAGCCACCCTCTAAGTCCAGTCCAACCTGAAATACAAGATTTGCTAATTAGAGGCCTGTTAGAAAGGCCTGTCACACCTTGTGTACAACCTGAACCTAACCCTTTCTCTTCCTCCAGATACCAAGTGTTTGGAAACCCTTAAAATTTCAATAACTCATGGGCTATTTTGAGGATTTTTCCATGGTTGTTTTTCTAAAAAATAACATTTCCCCAAAAAGAGCAGCCTCGATTTTTGACGTAGAAGAAACATAACTCTTCCAAAAAGAGCATAACAAGAATAAACCACATGAAGCAATGACCATTCATTTTTATTTCTAGTTCCTTCCAGTTTATCTTTCTCTTGATGAATGTCAGAAAGAATTAATGTAACAGTTTTAAAAATCTATTAAATCACCCCAAAAGGTATATTTAGAGGGATTAAACGAGCAACACATTCTGAAACCCGGAAAAGCATATTTAATTCATTGTAATAGATAGCCTTGATGTTACTCTGAAAGAATTTCATTTTAAATTATGCTTTAAGAAGCCAGAGTGAGTAGTTTATAATTCAGCAATAGTGATTTGCAACAAAAACCAAAAACTCTTTCTAACTTTACAGCACCTAAAGTATGGCCATTAGGTGGGCAAAATATGGATGGGCCAATGGGTCCTGTATTGGCCTGTTCAATCACAAACACACTGATGAGTGAATGGCATCGTGGATAGAGTATGGTCCTGGGAGTCAGAAGGACCTGGGTTCTAATTCTGACTACACCACTTGTCTGCTGTGTGATAAGGGGCGAGTCACTTCACTACTCTGTGCCTCAGTTACCTCATCTGTAAAATGGAGATTAAGACTGTGAGCCCCATGTGGGTCATGGATTGTGTCCAATATGATTTGCTTCTATCCACCCCACCGCTTAGTACAGGGCCAGGCACACAGTAAGCGCTTAACAAATACCACAATTATCATTATTATTATTATTATTATCTTCTTCGAGTACCTAGGACAACCATATGCATCTCTTGTAATATATGTATATCTAAATTAACAATGTAAAGTAAAATGGCCTAGCGGAAAGGGCACAGTGCAGGGAGTCAAGGAGACCAGGGTTCCATTTCTATCACAATAATGGTATTTGTTAAGCACCTACTATGTGCCAGGCACTGTACTAAGTGCTGGGGTGGATACAAGCAAATTGGGTTGGACACAATCCCTGTCCCACGTGGGGTTCATAGTCTCATATCCCCATTTAACAGATGAGTTAACTGAGGCACAGAGAAGTGAAGTGACTTGCCCAAGGTCACGCAGCAGACAGATCAGGAATAGAACCCATGACCTTTGGACTCTCAGGCCCATGCTCTATCCACTACATCATGTTGCCATCATAAGCAATACATGTATTCATAGGTAGAGATAGAGATAGAGATTCATCTGCATTATTTGGTTAGGTCAAATTAACTTTGATAAATTTTCCCAATATAATGCCCAGGTACTTGTGTAACTCAAACTTTTTAAAGCTTAGATATTCTTTCCATAGGCAAAATCCCTGCACAAAGCAAACATTAAACCCATAGTGGGAGGAAAATTTCAACAATTAAGCCCTGTTGACTGCCTACAGTTCTCACCCACCTGGCCAGAATGAGAACAAAACAATTATTTAGATCTCTACCCTATCGCCAAATCCGGTTTTTGAAAATAATAATAATAATGATATTTGTTAAGCGCTTACTATTGTGAGAAGCACTGTTCTAAGCGCTGGGGGGTTACAAGGTGATGAGGTTGTCCCACGTAGGGCTCACAGTCTTAGTCCTCATTTTGCAGATGAGGCAACTGAGGCACAGATAAGTTAAGTGGCTTGCCCAAGGTCACACCGCAAGTGGCGGAGCCGGAATTCAAACCCATGACCTCTAGAAAAGAGACAGGGCTGTTGTATTCCCCAAAACACTTGGTTTTGTACCTATGACTCAGTAGACACCCAGTAAATCCAATTGTTTTAATGTTTTGTTTTGTTGTCTGTCTCCCCCTTCTAGACTGTGAGCCGGTTGTTGGGTAGGGACCGTCTCTATATGTTGTCGACTTGTACTTCCCAAGTGCTTAGTACAGTGCTCTGCACACAGTAAGCGCTCAATAAATACGATTGAATGAATGAATGAGTGAATTTAGCGATCACTTGTTCGACTGAAAAATATATCGGACCCATGGTCCATTCCATCTCAGGGATAAAGACAAACAATGGCCAGCCCTGCCTCCACTTCCCAAACCCCTGGAAATCTGAGCCCCTTAGCCAGTAACCCCTGCTGCCCCCGCAATCCCCCCTCCCCAAATGTGTCATCATGGGGCCCCCCTTCCTGCTCTGCCTTGCCTCATCTCCGTGGGATGCAGCTTGCCACCTCCACACAATGTAGGTGCTTGGGAAGGCCACAGCTGGGGCGATCACTGCGGCTAAAGCTGTGGGATTCTGCATCACAAGAATCCTGAAATGCTGATTTTCTAGCCACAATACCCTCCGGTTTTTATTTGATTTTGCATTTATCCCTGTCCTTGTCTTTTATGTTGATTTTGCATTTTTATAGAGGTTTTTTCCTTTATGGGTCTCTCACCAGCCTCCATTCCCCCTCATTCTTAGACTGTGATCCCTACAGGACCAGGAATGTCTAATTCTCATCTCTGAATTCTGCCCAGTGCTTAGTCTGTGCACAGTGAATGCTTAAGTAAATATTTAGTATTTAATACTTAATACTTCGTAAATAAGAGAAGCAGCGTGGCTTGGTGGAAAGAGCACGGGCTTGGGAGTCAGAAGTCATGGGTTCTAATCCCAGCTCTGCCACTGATCAGCTGTGTGACTTTGGGCAAGTCAATTGACTTCTCTGTGCCTCAGTTACTTCATCTGTAAAATGGGGATTAAGACTGTGAGCTCCACGTGGGACAATCTGATTACCTTGTATCTAGCCCAGTGCTTAGAACAGTGCAGGGCACGTAGTAAGCGCTTAACAAATGACATCATTATTATTACTATTATCTATAAATACTACTACTATTGTTACTATTTTAATCATTCAGTCAGTAGCCTTTATTCAGTCAGTAGCCTTTATTGAGTTCTTACTGTGTGCAGAGCACTATACTAAGATCTTGGGAAAGTACAATGCAACAATAAACAAACACATTCCCTGCCCACAACAACAACTACTACTACTACTATTACTACTACTACTACTACTACTACTACTACTACTACTACTACTACTACTACTTGTCTTGTCTTATGCCGTCAAGTTGTTTCCGATCCATAGTGACACCACAGACACATCTCCCCAAGAACGCTCCGCTCTCCATCTGCAATCGTTCTGGTAGTGTATCCATGGAGTTTTATTGGTAAAAATATGGAATTGATTTACCATTGCCGCCTTCCATGCAGTAAACTCAAATCTCTGCCCTCGACTCTCTCCCATGCCTCTGCTGCCCAGTAGAAGTGAGTTTTCACTTGTAGCAGATTGCCTTCCACTCGCTAGCCACTGCCCAAGCTAGGAATGGAATGGTAGACACTGCTTGACTCTCCCTCCAGTAGCCAAGACTGGTGGAGTACTGGACACTCTCCAGGTGCGACCCTGAGCGGGGACTACTACTACTACTTATATTTAATCCTGAAATAACCGAAAAATTCTCAAACACTGGAAGGTGGGTGATCACACAACAGGTTTGCTAACATGAACCTGCTGGAGCCTATCTACCATGGAGGAGAGGACCCACCACATCTTTAGGATTCTCCCTCCATCCCCTGCTCCAGCCCAAAAAGGGCTCAAACACAGAGAGCCTGATGTTTTCTCAATTTTGCAATGCTGGAAAGGCTGTGGCTCTGATTTTTGTGACTATTAGACTGAGCCACAAGAAACCTGAAAGCTCTGCTCCACAAATCACAGGACCCTGCTACTCCTGTTGTATGTTACATTATTCTTGCCTCATATTTTGTTTTTGTTTTCTTCTTTCCTTATGTCTCTCACCTCTATCTCTATCTATCTATCTATCTATCTATCATCTATCTATCTATCTATCTATCTATCTATCTATCTATCTAATCATCTATCTATGTCACCCTATCTCCTCTTACTCTTAGATTGAATTAGTGTGGCCTAGTGGCTCAAGCTCCGGCCTGGGAGTCAGAAGGACCTCGGTTCTAATCCCAGCTTGACCACTTGACTGCTGTGTGACCTTGGGCAAGTCACTTAACTTCGGGGTGCCTCAGTTACTTTATCTGTAATTGTATTTATCTATGTGAGCCCGTCGTTGGGTAGGGATTGTCTCTGTTGCCAAACTGAACTTTCCAAGCACTTAGTACAGTGCTCTGCACACAGTAAGTGCTCAATAAATACAATTGAACGAATGAATATCTATAATTCTATTTATTGATTTTGGTGCTATTGATGCCTGTCTACTTGTTTTGTTGTCTGTCTCCCCCTTCTAGACTGTGAGCCCATTGTTGACAGGGATTGTCTCTATCTGTTGTCAGATTGTACCTTCCAAGTGCTTAGTACAGTGCTTTGCAGACAGTAAGTGCTCAATAAATATGATTGAATGAATAAATGAATGTAAAATGGAGATTAAGGCTGTGAACCCCATGTGGAACAGGGGCCAGCGCAATTTGCTTGTAGCCATTCCAACACTTAGTACAGTGTCTGGCACATAGTAAGTGCTTAATAAAGTCCACAGTTATTATTATTTGACTGTGAATCTCTTAGTGTCCAAGGACCGTTTCTATATCTAGCCCAAGTACTTTTTACTCAGCACTTAGTACAGTGCCTTGCGAGCAGTAGGCAGATCATTGCTGCTTAATAACTATGATTTCTTCTACTACTACTATTAGTAGTAAAGGCTTCACTAAATGCTTTCTTCCTTTCTCCATTCTTCTCTCTGCAACTAAGTAATTGTACAGAGTCCAGACTTTTTTCCCATTATGTTACCCTTTGAGAAGAGCTTTCCTTCCCCAAGTGGGCCTGGAGTAAATGCCATCAATTTGGGTTTCCGCTGCACCCTCTCCTTCCTCCAAAATCCCTACAGACATTTCCCAAAAGATTTTATCCAAACCCCCACCCCTTTCCTAATTTTCCTATGTTGGATCACTAGCTGAACTGCAATCAAAGGGACCCAGAAGATTGTTGAAGGATCACTGCAATCCTAGTTCACCAAGAAGAGCTGTGTAGCCTAGAGAATAGAGCACTTCTCTGTGCCTTAGTTACCTCATCTATAAAATGAAGATTAAGACTGTGAACCCCATGTGGGACATGGACTGTTTTCAACCTGGTTAGCTGGTATCTACCCCAGTGCTTAGTACAGAGTCTGGTGCACTTAACAAATACCTTTAAAGAAAAACAAAGGAGAGATGACTGAATTAAGTAGAACTATAAAATGAAGCTTCAAGTTAGACAGTCAGTCAGTCATATTTATTGAGTGCTTACTGTGTGCAGAGCACTGTACTAAGCCTCTGGGACAATGCGTTACAACAATTAACAGACACATTCCCTGCCCACAACGAGCTTACAGTCTAGAGGGTTGCCTTAAGGGTCCTGGTGGCAATTTCCTCAACATTCACCTCCAGATTTTATCAATCAATTAATTATATTTATTGAGAACCTACTGTGTGCAGAGCACTGTACTAGGTGTTTGCAAGCATGCAATATAACAGACACATTCCCTACCCACAGTGAGCTTACAGTCTAAAGGGGGAGACCATCACTGATATAAATAAATAAACTAAAGATATGTAAATAAGTGCCAGATTTTAATCTGGCATTCCTCAGTAGCTCTCAAAACGGTTTCTATATTTGCTTTTTTGTACTGTAGAGGGAAGAATGATCTCCTCTGGGGTAAACTATTCCCCCCAGGAGAAGGTTCTTTTTAGTAAACTGCAGGAATATAGACAACTAACAAGCCTATAATTAGGGTATTACAGGAAAGGCTTTGTTGTTGCTTGCTGGAGGGGGAGGGAGGTGTCCATCAGTCAAAAATTCAGGTTAAATAAGAGTCAGGGCTGAGAGGTCTGGCTACCGCCCAAGGGAAGATTTGAATACATCATATAGAGGACTGGAAAGAGTCAAATTGTAAGGAATAAAGTCCTTTCAAAAGCCTGTTAACTGAATCTTGGCTTTACATAAACTCAGGTGCAGCCAGGTGACACCAGGGCTGTGTACTTGAAAAGCTTCATGTCAGGGGAAAATTGCATTACAGTACCTATTCATTCAACAAGAATTAATAGGCTAAGGGGGTAGATTATTCTAAAATACCACCTTAGCTGATGTTTTTATTTTTTGATACAAATTCTTATATAATTTTTGCCACATCTTGCTGTTACTGTAGTAAGTACTGCAAAGTTACAAAAACCAGGAGAAACCCAAAGTAGTGTACAGTACGGTATGCAAAGCTGAGGCAGAGGCTGAGAAGTGTAGCAGCATCATGCTTTGAATGACTGCTTTGAAAAGAGTGTGAGCCCCGTGTAGGACAGGGACCGCATCAAACCTGCTTAACTCGTATTTGACCCCGTACTTAGAACAGTGTTTGGCACATAGTAAGCACTTAACTAGTACCATAGTTATTATTATTATTATTACACATGTGTGCACACCAAATCTAACAACGGTGGATCAAGTTATAGCCAGAGCACTCATTTTGTGGGAAGAACATTCCCTAATTTTTCCATAAGTTATATCCAAATTGTGTAAAGGAAACATTAGATATAGCAGAACTGGCTAATGTGAGGATACAGCCCTGAAAATGTCCCAGTGGCTGAAATGATTAACTTCTCTGTGCCTCAGTTACTTCATCTGTAAAATGGGGATTAAGACTGTGAGTCCCATGTGGGACATAGACTGCATCCAACCTGATAGGCTTGTACCTACCCCAGCACTTAGTACAGAGCCTGGTGCGTAGTTAAGCACTTAACAAATGCCATTTTTAAAAAATGAGTGTTAGAGGGAGAACCTTTTCCTAATCAGATTAGCATCAACACTTTTCTGCCTGTTGACTTCAACTTCCTCACATCTGTCAGGACAGAACAGAAAACCGGCCTAAAAAACATAAAACCGTACAACTGTTAGCCCTACATCCCCCCTGCTATGAAAATTTGAACAGATTCTAAACCTTTAAAACCCTTCTTACTGAACTGAGACCTTTCACCCTAGGGGAACAATTGACCGAGATTGTAATGCTGGTTACTAGGGATTTGGTTTGGCAAAGTGCCTTATAATTTAGCTATTACCGTACCTAGTAACCAAAGAATAACTTCCTACAGAGAATCCTAGTGCCTAGAGATTTAATGCAGCTTCCAAAAGAGATTAATTTTAAGTTGACGCTATATCCCATTTTGACCAGGACTTATGGTAGTCTGCTGTTTTTAGCATCTCTTTCTAGGTTTTCAAGGGGACTCAGTGAAAACAAAGGAGACAGAAATGGAAATGAGAGGAGTTGGGTTTATAGAAAGTTACAGGAGCTACAGAGCTTCCAGGAGTTGTGCTTACGGAGAATGTAACTCAAGATGGAATGCAGACGTCTTCAGAAACAGCCAAAATGGCTACCAGACGTTTCTCACTGAGCATATTCAGACTCTTTCTTGAACTAAATCCCTCATGTCTGGCCGCCAACCCCTTTCCCACATTCTGACTCTGGCCTGGAACTCTCTCCCCCTCCAAATATGCCAGACCACCACTCCCCGTACCTTCAAAGACTTATTAAGGTTACATCTCCAAGAGACCTTCCCCAAATAAGCCTTCATTTATCTGGTTTCCTCTCCCTTTGTCATTGTCTATACACTTGGATCTATGACCTTTGGAGACTTGGTATTCACCCCACCCTCAGCCCCACAGCACTTATGTACATATCTGTAAATTATATGGCATTAATTATTTATTTATATTATATTAATTATATTATTTATATTAATATCTGTCTCCCCTTCTAGACTGTAAGCTCCTTATGGGCAGGGAACGTGTCTACCAACTCTGTTATACTGTATTCTCCCAAGTGCTTTGTACAGTGCTCTGAACACAGTAAGCACTCACTAAATATAATTAATTGAAAGACTGCTAAGGCACTGCAGAGAAAACAGTTCCTCTCTTTTATCCATAATCCTTTCCTCTTTCTCACTTTACCTCCTGGTTTAGTCAAATAAATGGTCAATTTTATTAAAATATAACTAGGGAGCGATTAAGTATTGGGATAATTTTATCCTTTGAGGAACCAATTTTTTTTTATATCTGACCTAATTTCTGGTGAAGTTAGTTATCTGACACATAAAAGACCCTTAGTAAATGATTAATAAACTTAATCACAATCCTTTAGTTAAAAGAAAAGAAGTAAATATAATCTCTCTTGGAAGTGTTCAGATACTGAAGTAAACTGCTTTTCCTGGCAGACTATTTGGCTTCTTAGAAGAGCATTTTTTCTATTCTATGCCTGGTACTTTAAACTGGATGTTGGGTTCAGACATATTATCCTCACCAGCTCTTCTAATTACCAGCTCCTCGCAGATGTAGGCAAGGGATTATAGTCAGAAGGATACAACCCTCTAGTTTCTTAAGCAAAGCCTGGCTGGTGGTCCAGTGGAATGAGTATTATTCTGGAAATCAGGAGTCATCATCATCATCATCATCAATTATATTTATTGAGCACTCACTCATTCATTCATTCAATCGTATTTATTGAGCACTTACTGTGTGCAGAGCACTGGACTAAGCCCTTGGAAAGTACAATTCAGCAACAAATAGAGACAATCTCTGCCCACTTTGGGCTCACAGTCCAGAAGGGGGAAAACAGGCATCAAAACAAGTAAACAGTCTTTCATTCTAGTCTGGTAACTGGCTAAAGTCGGTGAAGACTGCACACAAACTTCATTTGTTCATTTATTCATTTATACAATCACATTTATTTAACATTTACTAAATATGCTAAGTGCTTGGGAGAGTACAATATAACAATAAACAGACACATTCCTTGCCCTCGATGAGCTTACAGTGAAGAGGGGAAGACAGACATTAATAGAAATAAATAAATTACAGATATGTTCATAAGGGCTATGGGGCTGGGCGAGGGGTTGAAAAAGAGAGCACAAGTCAGGGTGACATAGAAGGAGTGGGAGAAGAGAAAAGTAGGGTTTAGGCAGGGAAGACCTCTTGGAGGAGATGTCTTCAATAAGGCTTTGAAGTGGGGAAGAGTAATTGTCTGTTGGACTTGAGGAGGGAGGACATTCCAGGCCAGAAGCAGGATGTGGGTGAGAGGTCGGTGGCGAGATAGATGAGATTGAGGTACAGTGAGAAGGTTGGCATTAGAGGAGCAAAGTGTGGGGGCTGGTTTGTAGTAGGTGGGATGGACCCCTGCTCCTTGCCCTCTGTGCCCTAGGGAGAACATGATTGTAGCAATGACAAGATAGTGTTGGCGGTCCTGGGCAAAGCACTAGTACTATAATCAATTTTTCTCTGCAGGTTCTCCATCCTGAAGTCTCAGCCCTCAGGCTCATTAATCATCCCCGATGGGAGACTCGATCATCACTTTAACGTATTCCATTGAAATGAATCAATCAATTCAATAATGGTAATTATTGAGAGTTACCATGTGCAAAGTACCTTACCAAACAACTGGGAGAGTACAATGCAATAGAATTGCTAGACATTATCCCTGCCCTTAAAGACTTTACAATCTAGTGGGAATCATTTGCCTTCCAATTTTTCCTGTACATTTATTTGTCCAGGATGAAAGAAACTGCGCAAACACAAATCATTTTATCAAGAATAGAAAAAATGTGTAATTCTAGGACTTGAAAACAATTTCCAAAGAAATTTGCTTGAACCAGCTCTTCTCTTTAGGCTTTAATCTTTCATTCCATTTGAAGAGATGAGCTCAAGGTAATTATCGATACAGATTAGATTTTACCTACAAAAATTCCACATACTTAACTGCCTGATTTAGCAGAATATTGCACACCCCAATATTCATATAGTTCTGTGGAAGCACAAGTAATCTATAGTATCGCATTAGAAAGGTAAATATGCCCTAACTTTCATATTAATGTCATTTTTAAAGGGCTAGTTTTCATTAAAATATATGGCTTAAAATGAACGTAAACATATGTTTTATATAATTTAGTACATCAAAAATATATCATCTCTAATTCTGATCTTAATTCAGGATATGGAGCTCTTAAAATGACTTTTCAGAAGCTGGTCAAATTCATAAACTAATACATACGTATTTAAAATAGATCATGAACATCTTTGAAAAATTAAAAAAAGAACTCTAAAAAGACACCACTCTGAGAAAAAAAAAGGAGCATCTGAAAACCCCATATTGGAAACAGTTCCAACAATACACTGGAGAGCAATGTAACATCCTACAGTTCTCAGAGACAGGATACAGAACACTGCTAAAGCTACAAGTCTTGACCTCCATAGCCATAATGTTGAATTCTATCCCAATTAGACATACAGAATGGGGCTTTGTCTCCTTACTTTCCCTAGAGAGACAAAGGTAAAGCTGGAATTGTCATTTACTGGATAGCATAGTCTGGGAACCACTCTTCCACTGTCCTCTGAAGAAACAGTTCAGTATGCAAAGGAAATATATGGCCAAAATACCATACAAGACAAACAGTGGAGTCTACATTTTAAAAAACTTGTACTTCCCAAGCACTTAGTACAGTGCTCTGCACACGGTAAGTGCTCAATAAGTACGATTGAATGAATGAATGAATGAAAGAAAAAGAAAATACTAATAGGACTCCCAAATGAAACTGCAATTCCAGGATATCTCTTCTGTGTCCTAACTCTTTAAGGGTCAATCAATCCATCAATCAATGGCATTTATTTAGTGCTTACAATGTACAGAGTAATGTACTAAGCAGTTGGGAGAGTACAGTAGAACAGAATTAACAGATATTTTCCCTACTCATAGAAAGCTTCCAGTCTAGAGTACCTACCCCACAACTTAGCACAGTGTGCGGCACCAAGTAAGCATCTGAAAGAAAGGAACTTTCTTATTTGTGTGAAGTGTTTGGGTGAAACTGTGTGCCCAAGGTCACCAGCAGGAAGAGCTGGGATGAGAACCCAGGTCTTCTGACTCCCAAGCCTGTGCTCTCTCCTCTAGGCCATTCGTTCATTCATTCAATCTTATTTATTGAGTGCTTACTGTGTGCAGAGCACTGTACTAAGCACTTGGGAAGTACAAGTCAGCAACATATAGAGAAGGTCCCTACCCAACAACAGGCTCTCCTCATCGCCTACCATGGAGCTTTGCTAGTGAGCACCCAATAATCAATCAATCAATCAATCAATCAATCGTATTTATTGAGCGCTTACTGTGTGCAGAGCACTGTGCTAAGTGCTTGGGAAGTACAAGTTGGCTTGTACAACATATAGAGACAGTCCCTACCCAACAGTGGGCTCACAGTCTAAAAGGGGAAGACGGAGAACAAAACCAAACATACTAACAAAATAAAATAAATAGAATAGATATGTACAAGTAAAATAAATAAATAAATACATAGAGTAGTAAATATGTACAAACATATATACAGGTGCTGTGGGGAAGGGTCATCCTACTCAACATTTTGTCTTCCAGATAGCGAGAATTCATTGGAGACTTCATTATGTTTAGGATTTGATCTCAGGTTAGCACTCACCTAATTTTCATTAAGATAATACAATTTAGAGGCATTATCTAAGCATTAGAATAAGGGAGTAGCTTATCCATAGATGTAATTACCCCACACCCAATATCTAATCACTTCACCAGCCAGGTAAATCTAATAAGGTTCCTTGCCTAGTTCTTAAAGAGAAGCTGGAGCAAGGAATACATTATTGACCCTTGGAATTAGCTACAAAGCAAGGATGGGGAATTGCCATTCTTGGAGACCTCTAAGGTAAGCATAGATATTCTCGTTATTTATCTGCTTGGGGGTAAAAGGTCAGTCGAAGTGACCTCTCATGGGACTTTCATGTTTAATGGTTCTCTGATTCTTCAAACTGGGAAAGCCTTGAATGGCAGCCAGCTCCACAGTAAGAGATGGGCAAAGGCAATGCTGAACAGTACATTGTTAGTCTGAACGGTAACTATACTCTGCACACAGTAGATGCTTAACAAATGTGATTGATTGCTCTGCCTATCTATTAAATATGTTCTAGCAATAATTTGGGTGACTTTAGGCCATCTGTTTACCTTGTCTGGGCCTCAGTTTCCTCACTTATAAAATATATCCAGTAGTACTGATAATAACTTATCTGAGGAGTTAAAATGTCTCAGAAGTACATGGGGAACAGGAGCAAGAACTTGATAATAATAATAATAATAATAATGATGGCATTTGTTAAGGGCTTACTATATGTGCTGTGCTTACATGTGTTACATGTGCTTACTATGTTCTAAGCACTGGGGGGGATACAAGGCTATCAGGTTGTCCTGTGTGGGGCTCATAGTCTTAATCCCCATTTTACAGGTGAGGTAACTGAGGTTCAGAGAAGTGAAGTGACTTGCCCAAGGTCACACAGCAGACATTCATTCATTCATTCATTCATTCAATTGTATTTATTGAGCCCTTACTGTGTGCAGAGCGCTGTACTAAGCGCTTGGGAAGTACAAGTTGGCAACGTATAGAGACGGTCCCTACCCAACAGTGGGCTCACAGTCTAGAAGGGGGAGACAGAGAACAAAACAAAACATATTAACAAAATAAAATAAATAGAACAAATATGTACAAATAAAATAAATAAATAGAGTAATAAATATGTGCAAACATATGTACATATATACAGGTGCTGTGGGGAGAGGAAGGAGGTAAGGCGGGGGGGGAAGAGGGGGAGAGGGGGAGAAGGGGGCTCAATCTGGGAATGTAGCAGATTTGTAGCAGAGCTGGGATTAGAACCCATGACCTCTGACTCCCAAGCCCGGGCTCTTTCCAATGAGCCATGCTGCTTCTTGTTTATCATGATCAAATGCTCCTGATATGATAATAATTACAGTATTTGTTAAGTGCTTACTGCGTGCCACGCACTAAACTAAGCGCTGGGTAGATACATGGTAATCAGGATGGCTACAGTTCATGTCCCACATGGGGATCACAATCTTAAATCCCATTTTACAGATGAAGTAACTGAGGTACAAAGGCATTAAGTGAATCGCCCAAGGTCACACAGCAAAGTGGAGGAGCTGGAATTGGAATCCAGGTCCTTCTGAATCCCAGGCTTGGACATGCTGCTTCTCTGATTTAAAGAACAGTATCTCAGTCGCAGTTCTTTCTGTTGACAATCCTATGCACCCCGGTGATATTCTTTGCAGTTTTGCTCCTCCACTCGAAGTGGGAAATCCAGTCACAGGTTGGGCTATTTAGTCTGGTTTATTGTACACTGATGAGAAAGGGAAAGAAGCTGTATGCTAAAATATACTGGCAGGAAAAAGAACTCTTTCAAGCTTATCTAAATCTCTGCTTTCTCAGTTTCTTGCCCATTTTGTCGAAGGTAACAGCTGCATTTGATGGAACTTTAAGAGAAAACCACATGTGCACTCTCTCACTTTGGCAAAATTGGCAAACAGCTATGTAGAGTTGGAGACAAATATTAAAAAACCAGAGGTAGAAAACCAATATTTATCTAGTGATACCTTTATTGATGTGATTGCAGGACTAAGGCTAGCCAAACTATTTATATAGGGAATGGAATCACGGGGGCTTATTTTAGAATTTGGTTTTAGCATTTCCAAAGCACTTTATTTGCTAAGGCCTTTACAAGCATTTGTGTCTTTAACATTGATTTTGCACATTTTATTCACCCCATTCTTAGCCCCACAGCATTTATGTATATATCTGTTGTTTATTTATATGAATTTCTGTCTCCCCCTTTTTAAATAATAATAATAATAATAATAATGATAATTGTATTTGTTAAGCACTTACTGTGTGCTAAGCACTGTTCTACATGCTGGGTAGACAAAGGATAATCAGGTTGTCCCATGTGGGGCTCACACTTTTAATCCCCATTTTACAGATGAGGGAACTGAGGCATAGAGAAGTGAAGTGACTTGCCCAAGGTTGCACAGCAGACAAGTGTCTGAGGCAGGATTAAAACCCACATCCTCTCCCTCTCCCCCTCCCCACTCCCTCCTTCCTCTCCCCCTCCCCATCCCTCCTCCGCCATACCTCCTTCCCCTCCCCACAGCACCTGTATATATGTTTGTACAGATTTATTACTCTATTTGTTTTACTTGTACATATTCACTATTCTATTTATTTTATTTTGTTAATATGTTTTGTTTTGTTTTCTGTCTCCTCCTTCTAAACTGTCACCCACTGTTGGGTAGGGACCATCTCTATATGTTGCCAACTTGTACTTCCCAAGCACTTAGTACAGTGCTCTGCACACAGTAAGCGCTCAATAAATACGATTGAATGAATGAATGAAATCTTCTGATCCCAAACCCGGGCTCTTTCCACTAAGCCATGCTGCTTCTCTCATAGTTAAGTGTTTACTAAATGCCAGGCACTGTACTAAGTGCTGGAGTAGATACAAGATAATCAGGTTGGGCACTGTCCCTGTCCCACATAAGGCTCATAGTCTTAATCCCCATTTTATAGATGAGATTACGAGGCACAGAGAAGTTAAGTGACTTGCCCAAGGTCACACAGCAGACAAGTGGCAGAGCTGGGGTTAGAACCCAGGTCTTCTGACTCCCATGTAAATTCTCTATCCACTGACCCACACTCCTTCTCCAGTCTCTCCCCTCTCTAGTTAATTAATTAATTCAATCATATTTATTGAGAGTTTACTGTGTGCAGCATACTGTACTAAGCACTTGGGAGAGTACACTACAACAATAAACAGACACATTCATTCATTCATTCAATCATATTTATTGAGTGCTTACTGTGTGCAGAGCACTGTACTAAGCACTTGGAAAGTAGAAATCGGCAACATAAAACACACCCCAAGCCAACAATGAGTTTACAATCTAGAGGGGGTAGACAGACATCAATCAAATAAATAAATTACAGATATGTACATAGGTGCTGTGGGGATTAAGAATGTGAGCCCTATGTGGAGCAGGGTGAGTCACTTCACTTCTCTGGGCCTCAGTTACCTCATCTGTAAAATGGGGATTAAGACTGAGCCCTCTGTAGGACAACTTGATCACTTTGTAACCTCCCCAGCACTTAGAACAGTGCTTTGCACATAGTAAACACTTAATAAATGTCATTATTATTATTATCCATCCCAGTGCTTAGTACAGTGCCTGGCACATAGCGCTTAACAAATACCACGGTTGCTATTATTATTATTATCAAAGATGATTCTGCCTGAGGGCTGATCTTTCCAGCAGTAAAATACTGCCAGTTTTTTTCTTGTTGTAGTAGTGGTAGTGGTGCTTTTGCTGTTGTTTTTTCACTGAATTTGCCTGGTTATTTCTTAGTGCATCTGCCCCCTCCTATTCTAATAGAATGTGAGCCCCCATTGGTTCAGAAAGAAATTCTGATTCAATGTCCTTGTACCTTTTCCTACTGCTTATCATCATAGCAGCATAGCTTAGTGGATAGAGCAAGGTCCTGGGAGCCCGAAGGACCTGGGTTCTAATCCCTGCTCTGCACATGTCCCCTTTGTGACACTGGGCAAGGCACTTAACCTCTCTGTCCCTGAGTTGACTAATCTGCAAAATGGGGATAAGAGTATGAGCCCCATGTGGGATAGGGACTGTGTCGAATCTGGTTAACGGCGCTTAGAACAGTACTTGGCACACAGTAAGTGCTTAACAAGTTCCATAATTAATTATTATTATTGTCATTATCAATGGTATTTATTTTAGGGTACTGCTTCACATCAAAAAAGCTCTTCACAAATGGCAGAAGTTAAAAATAAGAGCTGCTGCATAGTGAGCTGAAATCAATCAATCAATTGTATTTATTGAGATTTTACCCTATGCAGAGCACTGTACTAAGTACTAAGTGCTTGGGAGAGTACAATATAACAGTTTTGTAGACATATTCCTTGCCTACAAGGATCTTAGTGTAGTGAGAAGTCTAGTGAGAAGTCTAGAGAAGCAGCGTGGCTCAGTGGAAAGAGCACGAGCTTGGGAGTCAGAGGTCATGGGTTCTAATCCCGGCTCCGTCACTTGTCAGCTGTGTGACTTTGGGCAAGTCGCTTCACTTCTCTGAGCCTCAGTTACCGCATCTGTAAAATGGACATTAAGAATGTGAGCCCCACGTGGGACAACCTGATCACCGTGTATCCCCCCCCCAGAGCTTAGAACAGTGCTTTATGCATAATAAGTGCTTAACAAATGCCATCATTAATTAATTAGTGGGGAAGACAGACATTAAATTAAATTATGGATAGGTACATATTCATTCATTCATTCATTCATTCAAGGCCCCCCATCCCCCCACCCCCGGCCCCCGGCCCTTGAAAGAGAGGGTAGAGGGGAGGGGAGAAGAGCAAAGGGAGCAAGTCAGAGTGATGCAGAAGAGAGTGGGAGATGAAGAAAAGTAGGGCTTAGTCTGGGAAGGCCTCTTGGAGGAGATGTGCCTTCAGTAAGGCTTTAAAGAGAAGAGTCATTGTCTGTTGGATTTGAGGAGGGAGTCCATTCCAGGTCAGAGGCAGGAGGTGGGCAAGGGGCTGGCGGCGAGACAGGTGAGATAGAGGCACCATGAGAAGGTTAGCACCAGAGGGGCAAAGTGTGCAGGCTGGGTTATAGGAGAGAAGCGAGGTGAGGTAGGAGGGGGCATGGTGGTGGAGTGCTTTAAAGCCAATGGTGAGGAGTTTTTGTTTGATATGAAGGTGGATGGGCAGTTACTGGAGTTTTTTGAGGTTGGCAGGGGGCAAGAGGGAGAGGGGCGGTGACATGTCCTGCATGTTTCTGTAGAAAAATGATCCAAAAGCAGAGTGAAATAAGGACTGGAGTGGAAAGAGACAGAAGGATGAGAGGTCAGCAAGGAGGCTGATGCAGTAATCCAGGCAGGATAGGAGGAGTGACTGAATTAACATGGTAGCAGTTTGGATGTAGAGGAAAGGGCAAATTTTATGAATAATAATAATAGCAATAATGGTATGTGTTAAATGCTTACTATATGCCAATCACTGTTCTAAACTCTGGGGTAGATGCAAGGTAATCAGGTTGTGCCACGGGGGGTTCACAGTTTTAATCCCCATTTTATAGATAGCTAAGACACAGAGAAGTTAAGGGGCTTGCCCAAGGTCACACAGCAGACAAGTGCGGAGCTGGGATTAGAACCCATGTCCTCTGACTCCCAAGCCTGTGCTTTATTTTAGCAATGTTGTGAAAGTAGGACTGACAGAATTTGGTGCTGGATTGAATATGAGGGTTGAATGAGAAGTTAAGTGACTTGCGGAAAGCCACACAGCAGGTAATTCAATTCAATTCAATTCATTTCAATTGTATTTATTGAGTGCTTACTCTGCAGAGCACTGGACTAAGCACTTGAAAGTACAATTCAGCAACGGAGACAGTCAAGTATAACACCAAGGTTATAGGCTTGTGAGACAGGAAGGATGGCGATGCCATCTACAGTGATGGGAAAGTCACAGGGAGGACAGGGTTGGTGTGGGAAGACAAGTTTTGGGCATGTTAATTTTGAGATGATTGGAGGACATCCAAATAGAGATGTCTTGAAGGCAGGAGGAGATGCGAGACTGGAGAGAGGGAGAGAGATCAAGGCTGGAGATGTAGATTTGTGTATCATTTGCATGGAGGTGATAGTTGAAGTCATGGGAGCGAATGAGTTCTCCAAGGTGTAGATGGAGAATAGAAGGGGACCCAACCTTGAGAGACCCCCACAGCTATGGAGTGGGAAGCAGAGGAGTAGCCCAAGAAGGAGACAGAATGAATGGTCAGAGGGATAAGAGGAGAACCAAGAAAGGACAGAGTAAGGGAAACCAAGGTTGGATAACATTTCCAGGAGAAGAGGGTGGTCTACAGTGCCAAAGGTAGCTGAGAGGTCGAGGAGAATTTGGACAGAGTAGAGGCCGTCGGATTTGGCAAGATGGATGGAGATCATTGGTGACCTGTGAGAGGGTGGTTTCTGTGCAGTGAAGGGGACAGAAGCCAGATTGGAGGGGCCCAAGGAGAAAATAGGAGGAGCGGAATTTGAGACAGCTTGTGTAGACAACTCTCTCAATGATTTTGGAGATGAATGGTAGTGCTGGGAGGCTGAGGGTAGGATGAATAAAGGTGCAAATCCAAGTACAAGGGACAAAAGAGTGGGAGAAGAAGAAATGAGGGTTTAGTCAGGGATGTGCTTTTAAAAAGGCTTTGGGGTGAGTGATGTCTATCAGATGTGAAGAGGGAGGGAGTGCTAAGATAGAAGCAGTACATGGGCAACATGTCAGTGGTGAGATAGATGAGATAGGGGATCCAAGTGTCCTGGCTGGAGGCTTTTAAGCCAAACCTCAGACAACAAGCAAAACCTCAGACAACGTTTGAGGATACTGTATCCTGGGCCAAGACTGTCAGCATGCTGTGGGCAGGGGATGTGTCTGTTTATCGTTATATTGTACTTTCCCAAGTGCTTGATACAATGCTCAGCACACAGTAAGCACTCAGTGAATACATTTGACTGACTGACTGACTAAACACTTGGGAAAGTACAATACACTCCTGTCCACGAGGAGCCTCAGGCACTGGAAACACCACAAGAGAACAACGAAGGACCATCTTTGTGTGTGAATGGGGGCCGGTGGAACTGTCAGTTTCTTTTTAGTCGTGGAGAAACAGCATGGCCTAGTGGAAAGAATACAGGCCTGGGAGTCAAAGTACCTGGGTTCTAATCCTCGCTCCATCACTTATGTATCAAGCAAAATCCCCTCACTATTGGCTTCAAAGTTCTCCATCACCTTGCCCTTTCTTACCTCACCTTCCTTCTACTCCTTCTACATCCCAGCACACACACTCTGCTCAATCAATCAATCAATTGTATTTATTGAGCACTTACTGTGTGCAGAGCACTGTACTAAGCGCTTGGGAAGTACAAGTTGGCAACACATGGAGACAGTCCCTACCCAACAGCGGGCTCACAGTCTAGAAGGGGGAGACAGAGAACAAAACCAAACGTACTGACAAAATAAAATAAATAGAATAGATATGTATAAGTAAGATAAATGAATAAATAAATAGAGTAATAAATATGTACAAACATATATACATATATACAGGTGCTGTGGGGAAGGGAAGGAGGTAAGATGGGGGGATGGAGAGGGGGACTAGGGGGAGAGGAAGGAAGGGGCTCAGTCTGGGAAGGCCTCCTGGAGGAGGTGAGCTCTCAGTAGGGCCTTGAAGGGAGGAAGAGAGCTAGCTTGGCTGATGGGTAGAGGGAGGGCATTCCAGGCCAGGGGAATGATGTGGGCCAGGGGTCGACTGCGGGACAGGCGAGAACGAGGCACCTCTGGTGCTCCTCTGGTGCTAACCTTCTCTCTCTGCCTCATTCTCACCAGCCCCACCATCAACCCCTGGCCTACATCCTACCTCTGGCCTGGAATGCTCTCCCTCCACACATCTGCCAAACTAGCTCTCTTTCTCCCTCCAAAGCCCTACTGAAGGCTAACCTCCTCCAGGAAGCCTTCCCAGACTAAGCCTCCTTTTTCCTCTGCTCCCGCTCCCCTCCCCATTGCCCCGAATAGCTCCACTTTCTCTACTCCCCTCCCCCAGCACTTGTGTATATTTGTACATATTTACAATTCTATTCATTTATATTAATCATATGTGTAAATCTATAATCCTATTTACCTATATTGTTGCTACTGATGCCTGTTTACTTGTTTTGATGCCTGTCTCCCCCCTTCTAGGCTTTGAGCCCACTGTGGGCTGGGATTGTCTCCGTTGCTGAATTGTACTTTCCAAGTGCTTAGTCCAGTGCTCTGCACAGAGTAAGAACTCAATAAATACAATTGAAATGAATTGAATTGAATTGAATTACCTGCTATGTGGCGTTCCGCAAGTCACTTAACTTTCAGTGCATCAATTTCCTCAACTGCAAATTGGGGATTCAATACCTGTTCTCCTTCCTACTCAGACTGTGAGCCCCTTGTAGGACAGGGACTGGATTAACTCATATCTACCCCAGTGCTTAGAACAGTGCCTGAACAGTAAGCACTTAAGTACCATAGACGAGTCATTAAATATAATGGAAAATTATAAAGAAAGGATAAGGGGAAACTGTTAATTTTATGTTTTCATCTTATTAGGAGTTATATTATAAACTACTCATTTATGTATATTAGTATCTTCTCCCCCTCTAGACTGCAAACTTGTTATGGGCAGGGAACATGTCTTGCTAATTCTGGGGTATTGTACTCTCCCATGTGCTTAGTAGATTGTTCTTCACATAGAAAGCACTCAATAAATACCACTGATTGATTGATTGATCAATGTAAAACACAAAAATAAATATAGTCCTCCTCTACCTGACCCTCTTGATTCAGCCTACAAAGGGACTCATCAGGACTCTCATTATATACTTCATTCATTCCGGTTTTAAATATCCAGTCCCTCTGTTGGCCTAGTGAACAGTCTATAAAAGATAGAGCATCATGGAGAGATTATTTCATAGGTAGTTCTCAATTCAAGTAGTGACACCTCCCTTGTGTGCCACTGTTCTAGTCCAAAACCCTAGTGGACTAAGTCCCTGCATTCAGGTCGCAGTCTCCTCTGGAGGCGTGGTTCGAAACCCACACCTGACATCCATTTCAGCGCTTAGAACAGTGCTTGGCACATAGTAAGCGCTTAACAAATGCCATCATTATTAAAACCCCCAAACCTTGTTCTAAATGCCCTCCTACAATTTCTGCCCTGTCAGCACAGTGACCCTGAGTGCTTTGTTACCACGTGCCTTGGAGAAGTAGCATGGCTTAGTGCATAGAGCACAGGCTTGGGGGTCAGAAGGTTAAAGGTTTTAATGCTGTCTCTGCCACGAGTCTGCTGTGTGACCTTGGCCAAGTCACTTCACTTCTCTGGGCTTCAGTTACCTCATCTGTAAAATGAGGATTAAGGGCGTGAGCCCAGTGCAGGACTGGGACTGTGTCCAACTTGACTAACTTGAATCTGCCCCGGTGCTTAGAATGGTGCTCGGCACATAGTAAGCGCTTAACAAGTACAATACTTTTTTTTAACCCTCCTATCTTCATTTCTCATAGGGAGCCTCCCTTCCCTGCATGCTGCCTACAATGCATTTTCTAACACATTTTCTTGGTCTTTTTCGCAGGCTCTTCCTCTGCCTCCCATTCTCTAACTATGGGGGTCTCTCAAGGCTAAATTCTGTGTCCCTTTCTATTCTCCATTCTTTTGGAGAGCTCATTCACTTCCACAGCTTCAACCACCATCTCTGAGCAGATAATTCCCCAATCTACTTCTCCAGCCCTGACCTTTCTCCTTCTCTGCAGTCTCAGATTTCCTCCTGCTTCAGGGCATCTCTACTTCAAACTCCCTTCAGACACCTCAAACCTAATATGTCCAAAAAAGAACTTCTCATCTTTCCGCCCAAACCCTGTCCTCCTGCTGTCTTTTCTATCGCTCTCCTGTCTCACAAGCCTGTAACCTTGGTGTTATCCTCGATTTATCTCTATTGTTAAACCCACATATTCAATCTGTCACCCTGCTCCCTCCCATCCCCACAGCACATATGTTTATATCTGTAATTTATTTATTTGTCTATTTACTTATTTATATTAATGTCTGTCTCCCCCTCTAGACTGTGAGCTCGTTGTGGGCAGGAATGTGTCTGCGTTGTTATATTGTACTCTTCCAAGTGCTTAGTATAGTGCTTTATACACAGTAAGCATTCAATAAATTCGACTGAATGAATGAATAAATACGTTGGACTGAGTGACTATCAAGTGCTTCAAGAATACATATCCAAGTACACAGACAACCCAGAAAGGAGAGGGAGATTAGAAATGAGGGCTTAGTAGGGGAAGGCCTCTTGCAGGAGTTGTGATTTTAATAAAGGAAACTGGGCATCTGCTGACAGGGTCTCTGGGCCCAATTTGAGCTGGGAGGGGGTGAGTAGAGAGACTTGGTGGGGAAGGGAAGAGCAGCTCTCAGCAGGGGCTATAGGGAAGGGATAGAGGGAGCAGACTGGGAAATAATTCCCACTGAATCAATGATTACTACAAAGCAATATCCCATAATGAGATTCTTCGAGAACACCACCCCCGCATTATAGGAGAACTTCCTGTACTCCCTCAAACTTAAGAGGCATAGGGATGAATGTGTCTATGTTTCTACCTCCCTTCCCCCCACCATACACACACACACTCACACACTTACACACAAATACATTAACTAACTTGTTTGTAACTTGCCATTATACTGAGCATTGTTTTATGCCAAAATCCCCCCTAGAGAATTAACAGGAAGTTCATTTGCCTTAGTCTCAAAAATAAGAGCTATGGCTCTCATCATCCACATTCATTAAGCAAGACTCCCATCACCCATATAAGTAGTTTAGCTCAGACAAGAATACTCTGGAGAAGTCGAGCCACTCAAAATGACACTTCCTTGAAACCTCAGGAAGACGATTTGTAAATGAACAAAATGACAGAAGTATAAACCAAGAAAATAACTAGGTAAATATTAGCCCTGGGGGACAATTGTTCTCTCAAGAAATTTTTGAGGAAAAATATCCGTAACCTTTGAAATAAGGGTTCTTATCCCCATAGCCTGAATGAATTAGAAACTGTGTAGAATCAATTTGACAGAAACGGTGATTCTGAGACCGGGGAGTTCAGTGTAAGTGGGTGGTGTGGCAGAGGCGGGGATTTCCTGCCAGATCACTGTTTGATGAAACCTCTAACTATGAAGGTTACATTCTGTTATGTCACCAAGATTTAGGTACTGCCAAGCCTCATCTTCGATATTTATGTGGGTTTTCCCAGTACCCCTCGGCAAATTAAATTCTAGACATTATTGCCAAGGAAATTAAAATTGGAAGTACAGGAAATTCAGAAGTGACTAACAGCTAGCAGTTGCATAACTTTTCTCATGGGCTTTTTCCATGGCTGGGAAATATACTGCAGGGAACAGAGGGGAACTCTAAAGGGTATCCATGCACAGCCTGAGGTTCACTGACTCGAGTGGAGAATTTCTGGTTATGTTCCTGGAAGTGCTGACTACATGTCTTAACACTGCACTTCATGGCCTTGAGTTTATTCGGTTACATATTTTGTAGTCGCTACAACACACACAGAAAAATAGCATGAAATTAAAGTATATTATTTTTAGCTGGGACCAGATCGGTTTCCTCGGAGAAAAACGTCCAACTTTTGCCTATTTTGGAAGGGGTAAAAAGGGAAGGGGCAGAATTACAGCATTTCCCAATTACAATATGGAAATCGTGGCTGGCTAAAGAACTCATAAATATATGAAATCAGTAAAGAAAAACAGTAAAATGACACACACTCATTTGATTCCCACATCCAAATAAATGAGTGAACCAGCTTGTCTCCTAATAGAGTAAGCTTCGGGTTTTGAGAGGAATGTGATAATTCCCTTCTCTGTGGATTTTCACCCGACACATTGCTTAACATAGCCTCAGTATAACAGGGGATACCTAGCTTGACTGTCCTAACCCAGGGAAGAGTGGAGGGTCAATAATAATAATAATAATAATGATGAGGAAACTGAGGCACTAAGTTAAGTGACTTGCCCAACGTCACACAGCAGGCAAATGACAGACTTGGGATTGGAACCCAGGCCCTCTGACTTTCATTCATTCATTCATTCATTCAATCGTATTTATTGAGTGCTTACTGTGTGCAGAGCACTGTACTAAGCGCTTAGGAAGTACAAGTTGGCAACATATAGAGACAGTCCCTACCCAACAACGGGCTCACAGCTCATGCTTTTTCCATTAGGTTATGCTGCTTCTCAAAGAAGCAGCATAAAGAAGATAACAATTCCGTTTCCTAGACCCTGGGAAGGGTTTCAGGGAATCCCCCTAGACCCCATTCCAGGGTCAAAAGTCAGAACCTACTTCACCTTGGCCCCTCTTATCTCACCTCACTACTTTCCTACAACCCAGCTGACACACTTCACTCCTCTAATGCTAACCTTCTCACTGTACCTCCCTCTTGTCTATCTCTCCACCGTCCCCTCACCAGTGTCCCGCCTCTGGCCTGGAACGCCCTCCCTCCTCAAATCCAACAATTACTCTCCCCTCCATCAAAGCCTTTTTGAGGACACATCTCCTCCAAGAGGCTTTCTCTGACTAAGCCCCTCTTTTCTCTTCTCCCACTCCCTTCTGCCTCACCCTGACTTATTCCCTTTGTTCTTCCCCTCTCCCAGCCCCACAGCAGTTATGTACACATCTGTCATTTATTTATTTATATTAATGTGTCTCCCCCGCCCCGCCCCAGACTATAAACTCGTTGTGGGCAGGGAATGTGACTGTTTACTGTTGTGTTGTACTCTCCCAAGCACTTAGTACAATGCTCTGCACAAAGTAAGCACTTAGTAAATATAATTCATTCAATCGTATTTATTGAGCACTTACTGTGTGCAGAGCACTGTACTAAGTGCTTGGGAAGTACAAGTTGGCAACATATAGAGACAGAACCTACCCAACAGTGGGCTCACAGTCTAGAAGGGGGAGATAGAGAATGCACTCAGTAAGTATGATTGAATCAAGCCCTTAGTACAGTGCTCTGCACACAGTAAGCACTCCATACATATGATTGAAGGAATTGAATGAATGAATGAACAAATGATTCCTCTACTCCCTACAGCTTTGCTCCTTAAGTTAGAAATGGACTAAAAATATCCTCCTGGGTGTGTGGGGGGGGGAAAACCTGTGGGTCTTGGTTCTGACCTTTGTTGATGGGTCCAAATGTTTCTACAAGTTAGAGCAATGGCCCTCCCCTATAGAAGTTGTATATCCATTCCATTCCTAAGGGTAATAAAAATAAAGTTCACTATATTGAACTACCATTTATAGAAAAAATTCAGATAGCATATGATCCCCTGCCAATTTTCTCTTCCCTTCTTTCTAATTTTCATTCAGTTTCACAGAACCTGAAGGTGTAGTGAAATCCTTAACCAGGTGTGTGAAACATGAAAAGAAAAAAAATCAGGAGTCTAAAATAAATAGAGAGTACACAGAATATAGCAGGCTATAAATCCAAGGGCTTAGTATAGTGCTTTGCACACAGTAAGTGCTCAATAAATATGATGGGATAAATTAATATAATATGAATGTAGAACTAGCTCTTATGCAATTAATAATAATAATAATGTTTGGTATTTGTTAAGCGCTTACTATGTGCAAAGCACTGTTCTAAGCACTGGGGAGGATACAAAGTGATCAGGTTGTCCCATGTGGGGCTCACAATCTTAATCCCCATTTTACAGATGATGTCACTGAGGCACAGAGAAGTTAAGTGACATGTCCAAAGTCACACAACTGACAAGTGGCAGAGCCGGCATTTGAACCCATGACCTCTGACTCCGAAGCCCGTGCTCTTTCCACTGAGCCAAAAAAAGCATTTTATTTGTTAAACACTATGTGCCAAGCACTGTTCTAAGCATTGTGGTAGACACAGGGGATAATCAGGTTGTCCCACGTGGGGCTCACAGTCTTAATTTCCATTTTACAAATGAGGGATACTGAGGCACAGAGAAGCGACTTGCCCAAGGTCACACAGCAGACATGTGGCGGAGTAGTGTTGTCCACAATCAATCAATCGTATTTATTGAGCACTTACTGCATGCAGAGCACTGTACTAAGCGCTTGGGAAGTAGAAGTTGGCAATATATAGAGACAGTCCCTACCCAACAGTGGGCTCACAGTCACAGTCTCAAGCCAAGGTCTTGTCTTTAAACCACAATGCTTCTCATTAATTAAGCAATCTCTGAATTGCTTCTAAATTAAGAACTGAATGATAAATAAGATGTTTACAATTGTCCCAGTAGCCTGTAAACTCCTCCGCTAAAGGGCAAACTGCAGGCCTTGCTTTGGTCAGAGTTCTGAATTTTTTCTTACATACTGTATATTTGGCTTCTCTAGCTGCTCAAGTCCCCCTCCCTCCCATTATTCATTCATTCAATCATATTTACTGAGCACTTATTCTGTGCAGAGCACCCTACCAAGCTCTTGGGAGAGTACAATATAACAAAAACAGATACATCACCTGCCCGCACGGAGTTTACAGTCTAGAGGAGGAGTGTACAATCTAGCCTGCACATTCCTGGAGGGCAGGTAGCATTTAGTGCCTAATACAGTGTTCTGCCCCCAGAAGCACTCAATTGATGATGATGATGATGATGATGATGATGATGATGATGATGAAATTCATTCCTAATATGGATCTGGCAGACATGAAACCCAACCCTTTTAAGTACAGTGCCCTGCACACAGTAAGCGCGCAATAAATATGATTGAATGAATGAATGAGCCAAGGCAGAAAGTAAAACAAATTTCTAATCAGAATGTCAGGAGGCTATACCTACCACCTCCACCCTGGAGGCCAGTGGGATTCCAGGGGTGGGAATAATAATGTTGGTATTTGTTAAACGCTTACTATGTGCCGAGCACCATTCTAAGAGCTGGGGAGGATACAGGGTAATCAGGTTGTGTCCAATGTGGAACTCACCATCTTAATCCCCATTTTACAGATGAGGTGAACTGAGGCACTGAGAAGTGAAGTGACTTGCCCAAAGCCACACAACTGATAAATGGTGGAGCCAGGATTAGAACCCACAATCTCTGACTCCTAAGCCTGGGTTCTTTCCACTGAGCCACAATTGGAAGCAGAGGATAGCAGCAACAAGGATCACAGTGGTGAGAAACCAGGCTTTCAGCCAAAAGAGGGGCAAGGTGACCAGCCAGCCAGTAAAGAAGAGGCCAGATATGCAACCTGGGGCCTCGGGGTGGCATAAAATGGGAGAACTGGGGCTGAGACAGATGGCAGCCAATAACACAGCAAAAGGCAAGGTCTGAGGGTAGGGATGAATGATGCATCCCTTTTCCCCACTGGTCTGGCCCTTCCCCACTGAAACACCCATTCTGGGACCATTTCTTATGCTGCAGCCTTGTTCAGACCAGTTTGTCCTGACTTCCAGCCCTATCCTTACCTCACTCTTTCCCAGAATTTTCTTTGACAGATCAGCTTTGCTAATGATTTCCTGTATTGACTATTTACATGTGCATGTCCATGTGGAGCCCAAACCGAAGGATAAAAGATTCAATCAATCAATCAATCAATCAATCAATCGTATTTATTGAGCGCTTACTATGTGCAGAGCACTGTACTAAGCGCTTGGGAAGTACAAATTGGCATCACATAGAGACAGTCCCTACCCAACAGTGGGCTCACAGTCTAAAAGGGGGAGACAGAGAACAGAACCAAACATACCAACAAAATAAAATAAGTAGGATAGAAATGTACAAGTAAAATAAATAAATAAATAAATAGAGTAATAAATATGTACAACCATATATACATATATACAGGTGCTGTGGGGAAGGGAAGGAGGTAAGACGGGGGGGATGGAGAGGGGGACGAGGGGGAGAGGAAAGAAGGGGCTCAGTCTGGGAAGGCCTCCTGGAGGAGGTGAGCTCTCAGCAGGGCCTTGAAGGGAGGAAGAGAGCTAGCTTGGCGGATGAGCAGAGGGAGGGCATTCCAGGCCCGGGGGATTCAGTGTATCATCTTTGCATACGAAATGCAATTCAGGCTGCTTAAGCTGTGGATGGGTTTGTGGGTTTGCAGCAGACAGCAGACTGTCCTTTATCTGGGAGGAGAATAGAGAGATAAATGGCAGCAAGTCTTCCTCCTCTCTGTGAGCTAAAGTCAGTCTATATGCAACACACCCACAGAGCAGCTATAGCCAAATTGGGTCACTTTAAACACCTGGATAAAACAAGACAACCAGGCTGTAGTCCTGGAGGAAAGAGTGCCTGGAGCTAGGAAAGAAAAGCAGGTTGAAACTGGGGGAAGTTTTCAGGAAGTCTGTAGCCCAACCATTTCCTTGAGATGCCGCAAGCGCTTAGTACAGTGATCTGCATACAGTAAGTGCTTAATAAATGCATATGAATGAATGAAAGGGGTGGGTGGATTTGGGACTCATTTTACCTTTCTCACCCTTTCCTCCTTTCCTCCTCCCTCTCCCTTCTGCTTTGTGCTCATTCCCCGCCTCACAGCACTTATGTTCAGATCTGAAACTTATTTATTTATTTCTATTAATATCTGCCTCCCCGTCTAGTCTGTAAGCTCGTTGTGGGCAGGGAATGTGTCTGTTGCTGTATTGTACACTCCCAAGTGCCGCTTAGTTCAGTGCTGTGTACATAGTAAGCACTTAATAAATACGATCGAGTGAATGAATGAATGAAGAAGGCCAGGAGAACCACTCATCTGGAACCCGTCCTCAAGAAGTATTCAACCATTCAATCGTACTTAATGAGTGCTTACTGCATGCAGAGCACTGTACTAAGCACTTGGGAGAGTACAACAGAGAAGCGGTGTGACTTATTGGCAAGAGCATGGGCTTGGGCGTCAGAGGATGTGGGTTCTAATTCCACCTCTGTCACTTGTCTGCTGTGTGACCTTGAGCAAGCCACTTAACCTCTCTGTGCTTCAGTTACCTCATCTGGAAAATGGGGATTAAGACTGTGAGCTCCACGTGGGACAAACTGATTACCTTGTATCTACCCCAGCGCTTAGGACAGTCCTTGGCACATAGTAAGCACTTAACAAATACCATTATTAGTATTTTATTACAATACAACAATAAGTAGCTTGGCCTAATGGCTAGAACACGGGTACGGGAGTCAGAAGTACCTGGGTTCTAATTCTGGCTGTGTCACTTATCTGCTATATGAACTAAGGCAAGTCATTTAACTTCTCTGGGCCTCAGTTACCTCATCTATAAAATGGAGATTAAGAATGTGGGATATGCGCTGTGTCCAACCTGATTAGTCTGTAACTACCCAAGGATTTAGAACTGTGTCTGGCACATACTAAGAGCTTTAAAAAATACCACTAGGAAAGAAAGAAAAAGGTCCAGAACTAACTTCCCTGTGTGTCCTGCCTTTTGTCTGGAACTCCCTCCCCCTTCTTATCTAATAATAATAATGACATTTGTTAAGCACTTACTATGTGCAAAGCACTGTTCTAAGCACTGGAGGGGATACAAGGTGATCAGGTTATCCCATATGGGGCTCACAGTCTTAATCCCTATTTTACAGATGAGGTAACTGAGGCCCAGAGAAGTGAAGTGACTTACCCAAAGTCACACAGCTGACAAGTGGTGGAGCCAAGATTAAAACCCATGACCTCTGGCTCCCAAGCCTGTGCTCTTTCGCTGCTTCTCTATATCTGACAGCCATCTCTCATTCCACCTTCAGAGCCTTTGTAAAAGCACATCTCCTCCCTGAGGCCTTCCCTGACTAAGCCCTCATTTCCTCTTCTCCCTCTCCCTTCTGTGTCCCTTGCACTTGGATCTTTATTCACCTCATCCTCAACCTCACGCCACTTATGTACATATCTATAATTTATTTTAATGTCCACCTCCTCCCCCTCGAGTTTGTAAGCTCTTTATTCACCCTTTATTCACCTCATCCTCAACCTCATGCCACTTATGTACATATCTATAATTAGAGAAGCAGCGTGGCTCAGTGCTAAGAGCCCGGGATTGGGAGTCAGAGGTCGTGGGTTCTAATCCCAGCTCCACCACTTGTCAGCTGTGTGACTTTGGGCAAGTCACTTCACTTCTCTGGTCCTCAATTCCCTCATCTGGAAAATGGAAATTAAGACTGAGCCCTACATGGGACAACCTGATTACCTTGTAACCCTCCCAGCATTTAGAACAGTGCTTGGCACAGGGCAAGCACTTAACAAATGCCATCATTATTATTATTTTTTTAATGTCCGTCTCCTCCCCCTTGAGTTTGTAAGCTCCTTGTGGGCAGGGAATGTGTCTACCATCTCTCCCAACCACTTAGTATAGTGCTCCGCACACAGTGAGTGCTCAATAAATATGATTGACTGATTGAACACAGTGGGATCTGGTGTTTGCGTGTGGTGTTTATGTTTAGCATTTATTTAGCACTTCTTTAAACTCTGTTGCTTACTCCTACCTGTAAATTATTTTAATGTCTGTCTCTAAGCTAGACTGTAGGCTCCTACCAACTCTATTGTATTGCACTCAGTGCTTAGTACAGGGTTTTGCACATATAAATGCACAATAAATACCACTGATTGATTATAAGAGGACAGAGATCATGCCTACTAACTCTGTTGTACTCTCCCAAGCTCTTGGTTCAGTGCTCTGCACAGAACAGGTACTCAATGAATACTATTGATTGACTGATCTATCTACCAGGAAATCTGTCAACCCAGGATGAGACATTAACAAAGGACAGTCCTAGAGGAGGAGATGGGATTACAGAAGGGCTTTGAAGATAGGTAGAGTCGTGGTCTGACAGATGTGAAGGGGAAGAGAGTTCCAAACAAGAGGGAGGATGTGAGATGGGTGGTAGAAGAGGAAAAGAATGAGAATAATAATAATAATTATGGTATTTGTTAAGCACTTACTATTTGTCAAGCACTGTTCTAAGCACTGGGGTAGGTACAAGGTAATCAGGTTGTCTCATGTAGGGCTCACAGTCTCAATCCCCATTTTACAGATGAGGTAACTGAGGCGCAGAGAAGTTAAGTGATTTCCCCAAGGTCACATAGCAGGCAAGTGGCGGATTAGAATCCACATTCTCTGACTCTGAGAAGTCTGTCTTCTCACTAAACTCACCAAAAGCAGAACTCCTGCGTGATTTAATTCTTGTTTATACTAACTGCCCAAGCGCTACGGAGTCACTTAACTCAATCTTGATCCACCCAAGAGGATCTTCAACCAAGCCAAATGGAAATTCCACTGACAGATGCTACATATACAGCACTAATTGGGCATCAAGTTTTCCCTGAAAATGTTCTTTCCCGGCATCACAGATGAGGTATCATGTGGGTGTAGGAAGTAAGACTAAAAGGCAACTCATTCTTGCTGTTCAAATAAATCATTAAGATTTGCTTTACCACTCTTGCTTATTAGCCACTGGAAATGATAAAATTTGGGGTTTGCATAATTAAACTGTGAGTAACTGTGCATAAGTTAAACAGCTAAAATGAAAGACGATGGCAAGTAATTGGACAAAGTTGTCTTTTGCTGTTGTAGGAAACCAAAGACTATCTCCATGTTTGTAACCCAAACACATCATGGAGCACTTGGAAGAAAGATTAAATTTCTTAAATACTAGCCTACCAAACCAAAATAAAAGCAAGTCTCAAGATTACTGTAGTTTCTCATATCAACCCCCTGTTTAGAGCCAAGCTAAAAGCATGATATAAAATTAGCCTGACATTTTTGAGAATCTAGTTGCAAAGGTTATTTACTATTCTGAACCACGAATGCTCAATCCCTGTTACTTTGTCTCTCAACTGTTACTCTGATGTATAGATTTTACAGAGGAAATATTCAAACTCTAAATTAGTTCTGAATGAAAGAAAAGTGAAATGTTAATGGTATCCCTCCCACAATGAGACTTTTCACCCTATTCGTCAAGATTTCAAAGGAAGGGACATCTAAAACCTTCCCCTGTATCCAGTTCTAAAGTTCAGAAAGTTTTGCAGTCAGGATATTCTTCCTAAACCTTTCTTAATGGAAGTTCAGACCATTTCTTCCTGTTCCAGCCCTATTGGAGATGAACAAGAGCTGGTTGGCATTCTCCTTAAACTAACTCTTCATAGTCTTAGGAGCACAATCAATCAATCAATCACATTTATTGAGCACTTATTATGTGCAGTCAGCTTCCATTCAAGGTTTCACTACGTGTTTTGGGTAGAATGGGACGGCAGAATAGGAGAATGCCTCTTCAACAAAAGATGGGTAACTGAATTTGGTGCCAGACTGTGTTGGAAGAAAATGGTTGGATGCTTACATGTGGGATCAAACATGGAATGAGAACTACAACGTGAGTTTTCCTAAATATGGATTTCTGGAAGAACCTAACTTCAGCTTTCTAATTATTAATTTAGCCCTCAAATATCTCTTTTCCAGACTAAACAATACTAACTTTATTAACCTCCTACTGGAAGTTCTAATTTCAGTCAATCAATCAATGGTATTTATTAAGCACTTATGTGCTGAATACAGTCCACAGCACTTAAGAAACTACAATACAGACACAATTCCTAACTAGAAAGAGCTTTCAGTCTAATTTCCAACCCTTTAAAAAATTTTGTTGTCCTTCAATGGACATGTCTATCATTCACTGACTTTCCCTATTCCTTCTCACTCTAAAGGGCGTTATCTACCATTTCCCAGAGGAACTTTCCTATTTTTTGGTTTCATGTTTGCTTTCTTATTTGCTTTCCTTCAGATATTTCTAAAGTGGTTAGGAAAGTTTCCTCATAAAACTTTAATAATAGTAGTAGAAGTATTTTTCAATGAATAACACTGTATAGCACTGTCCAAAGCGTTTAGGAACCATAAATCATGTTTCCTGCCTATAAGAAGTTTATCCTTTAATTGGGGAGACAAACCTAATAATAATGAATAAGTGCATGCACAATAAGATATACACATGTTTTGAGGGTGGACATAAATAAATATTAGAGAATCAGCCTGGCTTAGTGGAAAGAGGACAGGCTTGGGAGTCAGAGGTCATGGGTTCTAATCCCAGCTCTGCCACTTGTCAGCTGTGTGAGTTTGGGCAAGTCACTAAACTTCTCTGTGCCTCAGTTATCTCATCTGTAAAATGGGGATTAAGACTGTGAGTCCCACATGCGACAACCTGATTACCTTGTTCCTACCCCAGTGCTTAGAACAGTGCTTGGCACATAGTAAGCGCTTAATTATTATTCTGCGTAAGTACTAAAGGTGACTGTTGAGTTGCTACGAAGAGTTAAAATCCTGCATCAGCAGCAGTATTGTTCACTAATGTCCAGAGCACTATACAAAAATCCCTGTCCAGGAGGAGTTGGCAATCGAATGTAATCTTCAAGGTCAAGGACTGTGTCACTTCTACTATATTAAATGTTCCTAAGAGCCTGGTACAAACCTGGATAATATAGAAAGCACTCAATAAACTCAATAAATGCTGTTGATGATGAAGCGAACGGTGAAGAATGGCACAGGAGAAAATAATATCATAGAAATGGAAAACAGAAAACATTGAGCTTTTTTTTCAGCAGACGTTTTCCCATTTAAAAGCTAGTACTAAGAACAAAGCTCCTATGTCAGCAGAAAACTGAAGTAAGGATAGTTTTAACTGAAAGGAACCTAGATTCCGATTGAAAAATGACACTTATATGTAGTTTAATGCTTCTGCTGAAGGATTTAATTTTTAAACACAACCATGGATGGAGTCTAGCTTGTTTTGTACAATAATCCAGAATTGATGCCTAGTTCGAAGGCATCCATGAATTTACAAGGTTAAGCATTAGAGATTAGGAACCAAATGACATAGGGGCAGGAGACACTTCCTTAAAAAATGAAAAGGCATGGTTTTGAGTGATATGAGTGGCGTATAAACGTATAAATTCACATGTGCAATGAGGGTTTGTTTATTGAATAAGATTTAATTTCCTAATTTCTAAAATTCCTTAAAAAAGAGCACTCTCCCACTTATTGGCAAGGGAAGAGAGCACACCCTACTGGCCAATTAATGAGTATCAAAACACAGCTTGCCTTAATGCACCTGAAATGAATTTTGGAAACATTGAAAACTCTTGCAAATTAAACGTTTAAAATCAATTTATAAGAATTAGGCTTTCAGACGCTTTTCCAAGTCAAATGAATGAATCTACTGGGTTTTCTCTATCCTCAAAATATTTAAATTGTAGCTGGAAGTGTAAAAAGGGTACTGCAGGAATTCAGCAATGCCCTCTCAGAAATCATGGACAATATCTAGTTTCTCAAAATGGCATTTTGGGATCTCTGGTTGGACCTATCTTCAGGAGACTGAAAAAGGAGGGAGTAGAACCTCCTAAAAAAATAATGAGAAAACAGTTGTGGCCCGGTAACCCCAAAATATTAAGGGATCAGTGAGGAGTAGAAAAGTAACAAGTGATTTATTTCTTCCATGGATGGACTGTAAACTCTTCGTGGACAGGGATCATGTCTCTGACTTCTAAGGTACTTTTCTGAGCACTTTAGAACAGTAATCTACAAATAGGAGGAACTCAACAAATTGATGAACTGTCCAAAACTGGCTGCAGGACCCATACACAGCTAAAAGGGAAAGACCCTTGAAATCACCTGACATTAGTCTGCATGCAAAGATAATATCTTTCAGCGTGACTGTTAAAATAAATTAGATTACAATGACTAGTGGTAATATTCTCAATCATAAACAAATCCAAAATAAAAGCAATCATATTTATTGAGTGCTTACTGGGTGCAGAACACTATACTACGGGCTTAATGTAAGGTAAGAATAAAAAACATGTGAAAAATTCATAATTTTTTTACTTTGTCAGGCATATGGTATAAAAACAGTGCTAAGTAGTAAGCACAAAAATAAGTCATTAAACCAAACTTAATACAATTAAGCAGTGGTTTTCTCTTTAAAACTGGCATTATCAAATTTTACATACTTTACTGTACTGTTTAAAATAATATAAAAGCATAAGTTTGCACAAGTCAAAAAACACAGATTCTGAATATTAATGTTAACTAAAGATACAGAAAGTAAAACCATTGGTTCTTTAACTGAATGATACAAGGAAGTCAGATTTTCACACCTGTCTTCAGCACCTGATAGAACTCTCTGTATACCTTTCCCATTGACTTCAAAAAGATTTAAGCAGTCAGAATAATAATAATGATGGCATTCGTTAAGCACTTACTATGTGCCAAGCACTGTTCTAAACACTGGGGGGATACAAGGTAATCAGGTTGTCCCACATGAGGCTCGCAGTCTTAATCCCCTTTTACAGTTGAGGTGACTGAGGCACACAGAAGTGAAGTGACTTGCCCAATGTCACATAGCTGACAAGTGGCAGAGCCAGATTAGAACCCATGACCCCTGAGTCCCAAGCCTGTGCTCTTTCCACTGAGCCCCACTGCTTCTCTGAGGGAACAATTAAGAATCTATGGTAGTAGCAGGTAAATTGAATACTTTAATAGTTGCATTTAGGTTTTTATAGTGAACTAATACTTCTCTTGAAAAGCAATCTCAAGAAGTAAGTACATAGAGAAATCTGAAGCATTAACTTGAGATTAATAAGCATTTTTTATCTGAAACAGTTCATAAACTAAATCAAGTCCAAGAAATAGCAATTGATGTTCTTCTATTATTTCTAACATCTTTCAACTTGTATGTGCTGCTAACATTGCTTCCATTAATCCAATGGATAATCAAAGGATAAGGATAATAATATGCAACTTTAATTTGTTTGGGGTCTTCCTTATCAATTCTTCCCGAATCACTGCATATTAAAATACTACAACTCACTAATAAAGAATCACATTGAATGGAGTTTCCCTGCTCTTGTAGTCTGTTCTTAAACGAAACTTTTCAGAAGCCCGACACCTATATTAAAATAAGTAAAAGTTCAAGTTGAATTAAGTTTTATTAACTGAACTTGTTGTTCTAAAACAGTACACTGAAAATAAGAAGAATCATTATACAATTTCTCAGGACTGACAAATCTGAAAGAAAATGTTGCACCGTAACAATAATAATAGCTGTGACATTTGTTAAGCGAATAGTAGGTGTCATGCACTGTACTAAGCCCTGGGGTAGATACAAGATAATTAGGTCAGACACAGTCTCTGTCCCTCATGGAGCTCATAGTCTAAGTAGGAGGAAGAACAGGTATTGAATCCCCATTTTATAGATGAAAAAACCGAGGCACAGAGAAGTTAAGCAATTTGTCCAAGGTCACACAGTGGACAACTGGTGGACCGGGGACTAAAACCCATGTCCTCTGACTCCCAGACTAGTGCTCTTTCTATTAGGCCACACTACTTCTTGTGATTTGTTCTTGCTTAATTTATTTCCTTATAATTTTATGATAACATACCAAAACTCACGCACATCACTCAGTTCATCTGTACTGTAAGTACTCTTTTCCCCCTCTAAACTGTAAGCTTGTTGTGGGCAGGGAATATGTCTGTCTATTGTTATTTGTACTCTCCCAAGCACTTAGTACAGTGCTCTGCATACAGTAAGCGCTCAAAAAATGATTGAATAAATGTTTTTATTGTACTCTCCCCAGTGCTTAGTACAGTGCTCTGCACACAGTAAGCACTCATTAAATACGATTGACTGACTGACTGACTGTTGGTCTTCTTTCAATAAAGAAGGGATGTGTTTGAAGGTTGCCATGGTGATTATCATTGTTTTGTGAATGGTGGATGTAAAATTATGCTTATAAGACCACAGCACAAATTACAGTGGCAATGAAGAAGACACAAAATAGCAAATAGTAGGTACTGTTCTTTTCTGATGTAACTTGAGCCCCATTCAAAGTTCCCACTCAGTAAATGATGTGCTCTGAGGGATGAAAAGATATTATATGACAGGTTTTGAGAGTGATCCTTTGTATATGCTGATAACTGTATACAGGTCTGCAGAGAGGAAACCAAAACTTTGTTACAGAATTGTCCATTTCTTTGCCATATTTTTTCATGTAAAACTTCAACATATTTTTTAAGAACTTTAAAAAACTACCAAACAATGGTATTTATTGCATGTGTACCGTGTCTAGAGCACAGTACTAGGGGTGTGGGAGAGTACAGTAGAGTAAGTAAACATGATCCATGTCCTCAAGGAGCTTACAATCCAGGGGAGGAGTTTACAGTCTAGTGGAAGATTTTACAATTGAGTTAAATAGATGTGATAGGACGATTTCTTTAGATCATAGAATTTTCCAAAGTATGTGAATGGGAAATATTGAGATGTAAGTCAATTCTAAAAATAGACCTATGGAATACATATCAGTGTTGGTAATTGGGGAAGTAGTATTGAATTTGAGTACTATGAAAAGAATGCAGTCGAGTAAGATAAGGTAAAATTTGAATCACTGTAATTAGTGAAAAGTTAATCTTTAACCTGATTAGTAGAGTTCAATTTCATTCTGTAAGTTAAACTGCAATAAATTATGTAATGATGAATTTCTAGTGAGCATCAATAGCAACCTTATAGAGTCCCTTCTATGTGCGAAACCTCATACGGAGCACAGAGATTAGTGGGTACCTAATGTCCCTTCAGCAGGAGAAGCAGCATGGCTTAGTGGAATGAGCTTGAGTTTGGGAGTCAGAGGTCATGAGTTCTAATTCCGGCTCAGCCACTATCAGTTGTGTGACTTTGGGCAAGTCACAACGTCCCTGGGCCTCAGTTACCTCATCTGTAAAATGGAAATTAAGACAGTGAGCCCCACGTGGAGCAACCTGATTACCTTGTATTTCCCCCAGCGCTTGGAACAGTGCTCGGCACATAGTAAGTGCTTAACAAATATGATTATTATTATTATAATTACAACAGAACACTATTTCCCCTGTTTCAGATCATTTGTTCTGTTCAGTGCTGGATGGCTTTTGCAGGTTTATTTTTCTTATTTTTGTTAAGTTCCTGATTTATCATTTGTACTATTTATTTTATGGTTAAACTATAAGCTTGGCTAAGTTGCATCACCAGACAATTCAGGGAACATTCTAAACAAGACCTTTGGAGTTTTTTGTTATGCAGAAGCCGGTGTACTTGTTTGTGGCAATTACAGAAGTGATTTAACATCTCCCCTGAATGTAAGCCCAGTCACTGATAAATAAAAGCTAAGATTGAGGGCCTAGGAGAGGAGGGAGATGCAAGAAGAGGGGAGGTTTAGTGGCGGGTGGAAGGATGGGAGTCCAATTATCCAGTCCACTAAAATTGGTTATTGGGGTGGGAAGTCATATTGCTTATGAAAATGAAAGGCCCTGTCAATATAGTAGGCGTTGAGGTTCATTCTGCCCTAAACTTAGCTGCCAATCCAAAGCTCACTTCAAATAGTGGCAGGGATCACACTCTTACCTCCTTCCACCTCCCTGGCCATGAATATCCAGGCTGGACAATTCAAGACTTTTTCACATCTTCTTTGAAAGAAGCAGCTAGTTTTCTTGCATATCTGTGAGCCCTTTCAGAACTCTTCCCTCCTTAGACATGTTTTTAAGTCTTCCCAAACTGAAGACACAACATCTGGCTGGCCCTTACTTTGGGCTGCCATGGTTTATTTAGCTGGTGTGGCTAGGTTTCACCGAGAGGTTTCAGACTCTCTCTGCTCCCCTTCCCCATTTTGGATCCTGTGACTCAGTCCTCCTCTAGGGGAGGCTTATGGCCAGGGCCCTGCAAGGGGTGATCATCATCAATCGTATTTATTGAGCGCTTACTGTGTGCAGAGCACTGTACTAAGCGCTTGGAATCCAGGGCCAGAACTGGATTCCTTGAAGCACACAAACGCTGAATCAGGAGAAGGACAATAATAATAATAATAATAATGGTATTTGTTAAGTGCTTACTATGTGCCAAGCATTCATTCATTCATTTGATCGTATTTATGAGTGCTTACTGTGTGCAGAGCACTCCACTAAGCACTTGGGAAGTACAAGTCGGCAACATATAGAAACGGTCCCTACCCAATAACGGGCTCACGGTCTAGAAGGGGGAGGAAAAAAAAGCACTGTTTTAAGTGCTGGGATAGATACAAGGTAATCAAGCTGGAGCCCCCATATGGGGCTCACAGTCTTTAGCCTGATTTTATAGATGAGGTAACTGAGGCACAAAGAAGTTAAGTGACTTGCCCAAAGTCACACAGCAGACAAATGGCAGAGCCAGGATTAGAACCCAAGACCTCTAACTCCCAAACCTGTGCTCTAAGCCTAATAAACCCAAACGTAAAGTCATTCATTCAATCGTATTTATTGAGCACTTACTGTGTGCAGAGCACTGTGCTAAGCACTTGGAAAGTACAAGTTGGCAAAATATAGAGACGGTCCCTACCCAACAGCGGGCTCACAGTCTAGAAGGGGGAGACAGACAACAAAACAAAACATATTAACAAAATAAAATAAATAGAATAGTAAATATGTACAAGCAAAATAAATAGAGTAATAAATATGTACAAACATATATACAGGTGCTGTGGGGAGGGGAAGGAGGTACGGTGGGGGGGATGGGAGGGAGAGGAAGGAGGGGGCTCAGTCTGGGAAGGCCTCCTGGAGGAGGTGAGCTCTCAGTAGCCCCACATCATGTGGTGTAAGAACTAAGAAAATTATAGGTAATGTTAGGACACCACCGGAACCTTTGGGGCTTAGGGGCCCCCAGTGAGAGGAAACTGTGATATAGGCCCTGGGCCTCATTCCTCAATAAATCAATCATGCACAGCACTGTACTACACACTTGGGAGACTACAATACAGACATATTCCCTGTCCACAAGGCACTTACAGTCCAGAGGGGGAGACAGACATTAAAATAAATTATGGCTACATACTTAAATTCTGTGGGGCTGATGTTGGGGTGAATATCAAGTGGTTCAAGGGCACAAATCTAAGGTCAGCCCAGACGGGAGAGGGATTAAGAGAAATGAGGGTTCAGAGGCCTCTTGGAGATGTGATTTTGGAATAAGAGAAATGAAGGTTTAGAGGCCTCTGGGAGATGTGATTTTAACATCACTTGTTGCCGACTTGTACTTCCCAAGCGCTTAGTATAGTGCTCTGCACACAGTAAGCGCTCAATAAATACGATTGAATGAATGAACTTGGAGACGTGATTTTGGAATAAGAGAAATGAGGGTTTAGCGACCTCTTGGGAGACGTGATTTTGGAATAGGAAAATGAGGGTTTAGAGGCCTCTTGGAGACATGATTTTGGAATAAGAGAAATGAGGGTTTAGAGAGAGATGTGACTTTGGAATAAGAGAAATGAGGGTTTAGAGACCTCTTGGAGATGTGACTTTGGAATAAGATAATACTATTAATGGCATTTATTAAGTGCTTACTATGTGCAGAGCACTGTTCTAAGCGCTGGGGAGGTTACAATGTGATCAGGTTGCCCCACGGGGGGCTCACAGTCTTAATCCCCATTTTACAGATGAGGTAACTGAGGCCCAGAGAAGTTAAGTGACTTGCCCAGTCACACAGCTGACTATTGGTGGAGGTGGCATTTGAACCCATGACCTCCGACTCCAAAGCCCATGCTCTTTCCACTGAGCCACGAGAAATGAGGGTTTAGAGACCTCTTGGAGATGTGACTTTGGAATAAGAGAAATGAGGGTTTAGACATCTCTTGGAGACGTGATTTTGGAGTAAGCGAAATGAGGGATTAGAGACTTCTTGGAGACGTGACTTTGGAATAAGAGAAATGAGGGTTTAGACATCTCTTGGAGACGTGATTTTGGAGTAAGCGAAATGAGGGTTTAGAGACCTCTTGGAGACGTGACTTTGGAATAAGAGAAATGAGGGTTCAGACATCTCTTGGAGAGGTGATTTTGGAGTAAGCGAAATGAGGGTTTATTCATTCATTCATTCATTCATTCATTCAAGACCTCTTAGAGACGTGACTTTAGAATAAGAGAAATTAAGGTTTAGACATCTCTTGGAGACGTGATTTTGGAGTAAGCGAAATGAGGGTTTAGAGACCTCTTGGAGATGTGACTTTGGAATAAGAGAAACGAGGGTTTAGACATCTCTTGGAGAGCTGATTTTGGAGTAAGAGAAATGAGGGTTTATTCATTCATTCAATCATTCAAGACCTCTTGGAGACGTGACTTTGGAATAAGAGAAATGAGGGTTTAGACATCTCTTGGAGATGTGATTTTGGAGTAAGCGAAATGAGGGTTTAGAGACCTCTTGGAGACGTGACTTTGGAATAAGAGAAATGAGGGTTTAGACACCTCTTGGAGAGGTGATTTTGGAGTAAGCAAAATGAGGGTTTAGAGACCTCTTGGAGACGTGACTTTGGAATAAGAAATGAGGATTTAGACATCTCTTGGAGACGTGATTTTGGAGTAAGCGAAATAAGGGTTTAGAGACCTCTTGGAGATGTGACTTTGGAATAAGAGAAACGAGGGTTTAGACATCTCTTGGAGAGGTGATTTTGGAGTAAGTGAAATGAGGGTTTAGAGACCTCTTGGAGACGTGACTTTGGAATAAGAGAAACGAGGGTTTACACATCTCTCGGAGAGGTGATTTTGGAGTAAGCAAAATGAGGGTTTAGAGACCTCTTGGAGACGTGACTTTGGAATAAGAGAAATGGGGGTTTAGACATCTCTTGGAGACGTGATTTTGGAGTAAGCGAAATGAGGGTTTAGAGACTTCTTGGAGACGTGACTTTGGAATAAGAGAAACGAGGGTTTAGACATCTCTTGGAGAGGTGATTTTGGAGTAAGTGAAATGAGGGTTTAGAGACCTCTTGGAGACGTGACTTTGGAATAAGAGAAATGAGGGTTTAGACATCTCTTGGAGACATGATTTTGGAGTAAGCGAAATGAGGGTTTAGAGACCTCTTGGAGATATGACTTTGGAATAAGAGAAATGAGGGTTTAGACATCTCTTGGAGATGTGATTTTGGAGTAAGTGAAATGAGGGTATAGAGACCTCTTGGAGATGTGACTTTGGAATAAGAGAAATGAGGGTTTACAGGCCTCTGGCAGATGTGATTTTATTAGGGCTTTGAAGACTTCTCAAAGGCAGGTGAGAAGTAGGCCCGCGATCCGATCTGCCTGACCGACCAGGATGAAAAAAACAGTCCCCTCCAGCTCCTTAGCGCAGTGGGCCCCACCACTCCCAGCCTCGCATCGCCCCTTTAAGGGCCGCCTGCGGGGTGGGCGGGGCCCGGCCGGCCGGCCGCGTCCCTGAGCCCTCCCACCTTCTATAAAAGCGGCCGGCGGCGGCGCCAGAGAGCGTCAGTGCCCGAGTGAGCTCCGGAGGGCGGGGGTGGGTGGGGGGGAGGCGGGAGTTGGCGCCTGCGCAATGCGGCGGCCCGCTTCCCTGCAGCGCTGAGCCAGCCGGGACGGGCATGCGCGGGAGGCTGCAGAGGGGGCAGCTGTGGCTCAGACGAGGTAAGGGATGCCAAGGGGGGGAGGTGGGACTGGTTTTCCTATAGATGTGCCTGTGTGTACACGTATGTATGCATGCATGTATGTGTGAGAGAGTGGAAGGAGGTGGGGGGACTGGAAAGAAGAGTTATCCCTGTAGGGGAAGCTGGCTTCCCCCCCCAAATCCTTCACAGGCTGCCTTTCTCCAGCTGCATGTCAGGCAGGGGGCTTCCTCCACCAGATCATCATCATCAATCGTATTTATTGAGCGCTTACTGTTTGCAGAGCACTGTACTAAGCGCTTGGGAAGTACAAATTGGCAACATCTAGAGACAGTCCCTACCCAGCCAGTGGGCTCACAGTCTAAAAGGGAATGGGGAGGCACTGTGCCCTTCCCAGATCCCTTTTAGACTGTGAGCCCACTGTTGTCTCTATATGTTGCCAACTTGTACTTCCCAAGCGCCTAGTACAGTGCTCTGCACACAGTAAGCGCTCAATAAATACGATTGATTGACCCCTGAGGTATCCAGGCAAGAGGGAGGTCTCCCCCAGATGGGGATTGGGGTGGGGAGAGGCCTTTCTCCCCCCGGATGCCCGGGAGGAAATGGAGCCACTGTTTTTCCCCCCCCCCACAATCCCAGATGTGTAGCTAAGAGGGAAGGGGTTCACTGCAGGGATGGCTGGACCCCAGATATAATAGAAATAATGACGATGGCATTAATTAGGCGCGTACCATGTGCAAAGCACTGTTCTAAACGCTGGGGAGGTTCCAAGGTGATCAGTTTGGCCCCCGGGGGGCTCACAGCCTTAGAAGTCTGAGAAGCAACGTGGCTCTGGGGAAAGAGCACGGGCTTTGGAGTCAGAGGTCGTAGAGTGTGAGCCCACTGTTGGGTAGGGACTGTCTCTATATGTTGCCAACTTGTACTTCCCAAGCGCTTAGTACAGTGCTGTGCACACAGTAAGCGCTCAATAAATACGATTGATTGATTCAAATCCCGTCCCTGCCAGTTAGCTGTGTGACTTTAGGCATTTCACTTTTCTCCGTGCCTCAATTCCCTCATCTTTAAAATGGGAATGAAGACTGTGAGCCCCCTCCGTGGGACACCCTGATCACCTTGTAACCCCCCTCCAGCGCTTAGAACAGTCCCTTTTCATATAGTAAGCGCTTAATAAATGCCATGATCCTTATTTATTATTAATCCCCGTTTTACAGATGAGGTAACTGAGGCACAGAGGAGTTAAGTGATTTGCCCAGAATCACACAGCTGACAGTTGGGGGAGCCGGGATTTGAACCCACGACCTCTGACTCCAAAGCCCGTGCTCTTTCCATTGACCGTGTGTGTGTGTGTGTGTGTGTGTGTGTGTGTGTGTGTAAGGGGGGGGGCACTGAAGGAGCGGCCGTCCAGATGTGTAAAAGGGGGGAACCCTGTGGAGGGGACTGTCCCCCCTGCTTTTGTATCAGCCAACGAACGGACCAGCCCCCCAAGATATGGGTTCGAGGAAGGGCCCCCCTTTGGGTTGTCATCTCCTCCCCCTTGTTTCCCCCAATCCACCCCCGATTGTTCTGGTTTCCATGCATGATGATGCCGGCCATATCCAGCTCACTATCACTTTTTGACCATAATGAAAAGGCCAAGATGTCCTTCTCTGCATTAGGCCTTCCCTTAGGGTTGTAGTCAGTAGGTAGCGGGTGGTGGAATTTTTTTTTCTCTCTCGTGTCAGAACTGTTTTGTTTAGAGCACTTGACATTGTTAAATTCCTGATGATCCATAAATCCTCCCCTAAACGCCTTGGTGGGAGGCCCTAGTAGGGCCCTAGTAATTGCCAATTATTTGAACCTTCCTAGAACTCAGTCTGTAGAAAATTGCTTCACTCTTAATGATTTTCTCAACAGGCCATTCTTCAATCTTTCTTAATTCAGTCAACCTAGTTGATTATTTCCTTAGTGGTGTCTGTCGCGTCCCCTTCTTTTGCAGGCTTATCTTCTGGGTCTTCCTTCAAATGATTTCTTGAAAGTCTGGAGCTACAAGACTACTAGATTCCAAAGCTGGATAGTCCCTCCATTGGCCTTTAAGTCTGTAAACCTGCACAAATTAGTTTACTTCTTAGCTATGATTGGTGTATTGGTTCTTGCTCAGTCTTTATAGGATTTCATCATTGCTTGAAAGAGGCAAGTTTCTTACCTGATAAAATGTGAATAGATTGTTAGTCATAAACTTAAGTGTAGTCAGGAAAGGGACTGTAGCTTTAAAGGAGGTGTGTTGGTGACTTTAGATACACCTATAACACAGGTAGGGCAAGACTGGTTTCTAGGCAACTGTCAGGTGAAAAAAGGTGAGGTTGAAGTTTTGTATAGATGTGCATATAATAATGATGGCATTTGTTAAGCGCTTACTATGTGCGAAGCCCTGTTCTAAGCGCTGGGGGGGAATACGAGGTGATCAGGTTGTCCCACGTGGGGCTCAGTCTTAATCCCCAATTTTACAGATGAAGTAACTGAGGCCCAGAGAAGTTAAATGACTTTCCCAAAGTCACACAGCTGACAAGTGGTGAAGCCGGAATTAGAACCTATGACCCCTGGCTCCCATGCCCGGGCTCTTAACACTGAGCCACGCTGCTTCTTATGTATATGTATTTTTTTTTTTTTTTTTTTGCAAGCAAGTGCCCTACCAGGTATCAAGCATTTATGCATCAGAAGAAAGCTATTGAGTGTGTTGTCATCTGGAGTTTATCCATTCAGACTTTGTCTGGGTTTTCTTTACCGCATTGTATCCAAGTTTCTGTAAAGTGGAACTGGCTTAGATTATTATCTTGTTTTTCAATAAATTTTAAGGTGCCAAACCCACCAAAAGAAAGAAAAAAGGTTGCTTGCTAACATGCTTACTCTAGTTACCAGTATGTTCTAACCCAAGATCTCTTCCTGATAAAAGAAAATTTGAACTGCTGATAAATGTTTTAGTATGGGTAATATGACATTTTGGTTTTTGGGGGGTTTTATTGCTCAGTTAAGTTCAGTCAGGAGTGCATTTTTAGTTGTCCTGGAGAGGGGTCTAGTTTAGGTGATGCATGTCTTTTCTTGGACCAGTAGGCTTTAAGGTAGGGTAGGCCTCTGAGAAGTTTGTTTCTCTGTAAGCAAGTGGAAGTGTACCTTCAGACTTGGAGTAGTCAAAAGTGTCCACTTGACCCTTAGCAGATTTGGGAATCATATCTTCATTTTTTTGTGGGTGTTTTTAAAGAGTTAGGTTGTGTCCAATTTGATGGGTTTGTGCCTTTTCCCTAACCATGGTCCACAGAAGAAACTAATTATAGAGCAGTCTGACCATATTGTAGGTAACTTTGTCTTGAAACCCATTTTCATCGTGGGGAAAATAATGCAGCTGGTTCACTACTGAAGATAATTCTTCCTTTCTGGGAACATTAATAGAGGGCTTAAAAATGAGTTGTTAAAATTAGAGGTACAGTCAACATATGTGAAACCTACCTGATTCCTCCATGCCGGCAGGTTCCTTTAGATGGTGAAGCAAGGTTAAGGGATAGAAGTGATGCAAAGGGCAAGAACCTACCAGTGTTTGTGTGACCTAGATGAGGTCAAGGTCAAGATTTTTCTCATCTTTGTATATGTTTACTTATTAAAATTATATTCAATTTATTTTGACAGTTTTTAAAAGTTATTTCTTTGCTATTAGAGTGTAAGCTCCTTGTGAGTAGGGAAGATGTCACTTTTTTAGTACACTGCATCACATGCATCAGGTGGGCACTCAAATTCCAATAGTAGGCTCACTAGAGAAACATCCCTTGCATTTAACCGCATTAGTAGAAATTCATTATTCTCATCCCCTATCGAAACCAGCATTTCTTAACCCACTTTGATAGTCTTTGCATGTTTTACACAGGTGGTTATGAGCAAATTTGCTTTATCTCTACAGGCATATTGCTTTGGTGTTTCCGCTTGCCAGTGCACAACTGTTTCAAGTCCAAAATGTGATTTCTGAAGTTTCTTATTGAATTATGCATCCAGCCTAAACCACTGGAGAGTGGACCTTAGTGGAACTCCTATTTTAGAGGAAAAACTGGTAGAAGTTTTGTCTCAACTCGTCGCTTAAAGTTTTCCTCTAAACATCCAGTCATTTAGGAGGTGGCCATTCCTAAGTTGAATTAGGGGCCAGACCTCATCGGTGATTATTCTATTACTATTATTTTGGCCCTTTTCATTATAAATATATAAACATTAAAAAATAGATTTTATGCACTTATGTACATATCTGTAATTTATTTTAGAAATCACCCATTCAAGCTCATGTGGTCATGGTGCTAATATCATTTAGCCAACATGGACTTTATCCAAAATAGACACCACACATTTGGGGTTCTATTCCTAGGTCTGCCACTGACTAACTTTTGTGACTTTAGGAAAGGCATTAACTTCCCTGGGCCAAAGTGTTTCCATCTATATGCCAGGCTGTTGTGGAGAGGTGCTCAGGATGAAAATGTTTGGTTTGATACATCGGGCCACGGTAATTTGTTACCCTCCAAGTAAGAGAAGGTCATTTTTGGAAACCTGCTTCTGCCTTTGCAAAATGGTGGCTTAGGCAGTCTCTGCAGAACCTTATAATCACTTAAATTATTGGAATACCCAGTGTGTCAGTGCTCCGTGCCAAGATCTGGAGAGTATAGAAGTTGGAAGATACAATCCCTGCCCACAGGGAGTTTATACTGTAAACAATAGATACACTCAGATTGCAAAGAGAGGAAAGAGAAGAATGGAAAGAAGCAGTGTGGTCTAGTGGAGAAAGCATGGGCCTGGGTAGTCAGAAGGACCTGCGTTCTCAGTCGTATTTGAGCACTTACTGTGTGAGCCCACTGTTGGGTAGGGACTGTCTCTATATGTTGCCAACTTGTACTTCCCAAGCGCTTAGTACAGTGCTCTGCACACAGTAAGTGCTCAATAAATACGATTGATGATGATGATGCAGAGCTGTACTAAGAGCTGGGGAAGAGTACAGTACAACAATAAACAGACACATTCCCTGCACACAACAAGCTTACAGTCTAGAGGGGGAGACAGACAATAATATAAATAAATTACAGATATGAACATCAGTGCTTTGGGACTGGGGGCCGGGAGGGGGATGAATAAAGGGAGCAAGTTAGGGTGCTGCAGAAGGGCGTGGGAGAAGAGGAAAGGAGGGCTTTGTCAAGGAAGGCCCCTTGGGCGAGGTGTGCCTTCAGTAAGGGTTTGAAGAAAGGGAGAGTTCTAATACTGGCTCCTCCATGTATCTGTTCTGTGACCTTGGGCAAGTCACTTCTGTGCCTCAGTTATCTCATCTGTAAAGTGGGGATTAAGACTGTGAGCCCCATGTGGGACAGGAACTGTGTCCAACCTGATTAGCTTGTATCTACCCCAGTGCTTGACACATAGTAAGTGCTTAACAAATACCATTATTATTATTATTAGAGATAAGTGAGTTCTTAAATAGTCAAGAATCTGCCAGAGTTTTGAAGTAATGGAGTCCTTAAAATTATTCATTTTTTTTTAACAAATATACATTTTTCAGTTAGAAGCAATTCACAAAAACTGACACCCTCCCCCCTCCAAAAAAATATTTCATATGGGGTACAGGCAAATTACAACTATAGAAAGGTGGTTATTTAAAATGAAAAGTGCAACAGCCATGGCATATGCAGAAAGTAACTACAGTACCTAGGTGTGCCCTGGTGAAGACTGGGAAATATAGGTCACTACAACCACTAAAAGCCTGTTAGAATCCAGATGGTCCAAAAGGCTTTTAATGATCATGTAGTTAGGCTGATGGGGTTTTCCTATAGTTTGCTGTTTCTTTTCCTTGAAGGAAAAAGTTGCGTAAATCCCGAATTGGAAAACCTCAAGTTGTGAGAGGGCAATGTTTACCTATCCTCTGCATTCAGAGGTGCACGTCCAAACCAGGTGACAAGCTGTGGGCTGAGGGGGTGGGGGAGAAGTGGACTGAGCGCAAACCAATCCTTATGCCCTGGAACAAAGGTCTAGGTCCAGGGCCTGCGTGTGGGAATGTCATCAATGATATTTATCAAGCATCTACAGTCAACATGCAAAACATTGTGCTAATCCCTTGGGAGAGTACAGTAGAATTAGTAGACATGGATCCCACATGGATCTTACCGTCTAGTGGGGTAGACAGACACTTAAATTACAGCTAGGAGGACAAACATAAAAGATAGGTAGAAAATACCCCGGGTGGGGAAGTGAATACCCTAGTACTAAGAGGACACTGAAGTGCTGAAAAGAGGCAGTTGGGTGGGGGGGGCGGGAAATCAGGTGGGAAGCTGCCTAGCCCTTAGGAATTGATTTACACCCTCGTTGTACTAAAATCTGTTTATTCATTTATTATTTTGACCACTCGAATTATAAATGTTTTTATGTTTGTCTCCACTGCTAAGAGTGTAAGTTGTTGTGGGCAGGGAGCTGCTTTGTGCTGTTAATTCGCAAGAGCTTAGTACAGCACACCCCACAAAATGATTGCCCAAGAAATGCTGCTGCTACTAGTACTAGAAATTGCCTGGCACACATCAAAAAGCAGTGCTCTTGGTGGAGTACCCACTGAATGCAAAGTGCTTTACTGAGCACTTGGAAGAGTGCAGCAGAAGCAAGAAAAGTTTCTTAACAATCTAAAGGGAGACTGAAATTATTTGTTAGCAGTGTGGAGAAAGGAAGAAGCACAAAGATACAACAGGTAGTAGTACAAATAGGCCAAGTTGAAATAGGTGAGTAAATGGATTTACAAAAAATACAAATGCACATAAATAATATGCCCTGTAATGTGGTCATAAGCGCAGATAAAGTTAAATTATCCAGAAAGTAAGGTCGAGTGAGGCTAGGCTTGATTTGGGATAATTGAGTCTTCCAGGATGGATATTCATCACTTACCACTGTCCATAGCTAGGATTTTCTAAGCTCTGTACTTTGGTGTTTAGTTAGGTAAATAAAAAAGTTCAGTTTACCATGAAGGCCTGACATCCTGGATAACTGGAAAAATTCTGGGCAACCGAGTTTCAGAATTACTAGATTTATTATTTTTTTAAGAGAAATTGAGAAAATGCAGCAATATCATTTACTACTTTTAGCTACTTCCTAATAGTGCAGAACTGTCAGTTTTAACTAACTTTGAAACACTCAAGTTTTGATTTCATTTAAAAACTTAAAAAATTTTTTTCATTTATATGTAGAAATGTGAACGGAAAGAAGCAACAGATATTTCAGACCCTTGATGGACAACAACACTGATTTTTGTTTGCAAAGGCAGGAAGGAAGATATTTCTTTCCTTTTTTGACATGGGTGTTTTATGCACCCTGTTTTTTGAAAATTATAGCTTTCTACTGTTAGAACTAAATCTGAAGGGAATTATGAATTTGAAGAATGCATGGCAGGCTTGACCTTGTATTCAAAAAATGAATTTCTAGTGAGAAATTGCCAAGTGTCCATCTTTATTGATGAAATTAATGTAAGAGATGAAAGGCTTTCTGTAATAAAAATGTCTGTATCCAGTCTTGAGCTTTTTAAATGTTTCAATTGTTTTGTCTGTTCCCAGTGCTTAGAACAATGCTTGGGGCATAGTAAGCAATTAACAAATACCATCATTATTATTTATGGTGATAAAATGAGAATGGATTTAAGATGAATGAAACAATGTAAAATGAATTTTAAAGGGAGGGAAAATTTGATTATGAACTTTGGACCATTCTACTACTTTAATTAGTCAATATTTGTCTCATTGAATGGGAAACAGAGGGCCAGAAATTCTGTCTTGGTGTCTTTAAAAGCCCCTGAAACTACTTTAATAGGGAACAGATTGAAGAATTGGCAGTAGTTTAGCAGTAACCCTCTAAACCAGGATTACCAGAGAGCAGAGGCAGTTATCCAACAAGTAAGTCAGATCCAAAAAATGTTTTCACCTGAAATATGTAGATAATTGAAGCACAGGATTTTTTTTGGCTTATATTATCCAGTTAATGCTTATTCTTTCCATTCTTTGCCAGTTTAGACTAGTAAATGTGGTCACCTATCTATTCTGGTTACTGGAATGATTATGTAGATAAATGTTAAATGCAGCTGAGGAGACCATGTATTATTCTGAATAAACAGAAATCAGGTTCTAAAACCTGATTGAAAGGAGGAAATTACATCACACTGTCAAATAAGGAAGTACTGGGCAGAACTGGATGAGTTGTATGACAAAAATGCGCCCCTCCTCCTGTGGATGGATTGCTTCTGAGATTCATTAATGAGATCTGGTGGCAAGGTAAGCAAAATTAGGTTAGTGTCTTAAAGTAGCCTGTTCCCTCCCCCTAAACGGAGCTTTTCTAGAGACTGTAAGCAATGTGAATGCAGTTGTGTCTTTGAAAACAGCACGGTGATGTTCTTCTGATACATATTTTTTAAAGGCTCAAATGAGGGGTGGGAGGGCACCTTTTAGCTTCAGCCTGGTTTTATTTACCCTGGCTGCAACTCATGTTATGTAGTTTAAATTCTATATTCTAAATCAATCAGTCAATCGTATTTATTGAGCGCTCACTGTGTGCAGAGCACTGTACTAAGCGCTTGGGAAGTACAAGTTGGCAGCATATAGAGACAGTTCCTACCCAACAGTGGGCTCAGCACTGACTGTAACAGAAATGCTGCTTTGTAGGAAATGAGGGGGGATGGGAAGCCAGAAATTCAGCTCTTTAAACCATGCTCTTTGAAGTCTCTAAACTGATATTTTCAAATAACCAGCAGTGGAAATGTTATCAGAGGCTCTGGGATGCAGCCTCTTGTGTAAAAATTCTTAATCAGATCTGCAAAATACCAAGCCCTGACTTTGAAAGTCACTTAAAATATGAGCTTCTTGCCCCTATCATAAGCTTCCAAGAATTACTGCACCTTCTGATGGTCTCACGATTGTAGAGAATTATCCTCAATTTGGAGTTATTTTAATAATAATAATAATAATGGCATTTATTAAGCGCTTACTATGTGCCAAGCCCTGTTCTAAGCGCAGGAGAGGTTACAAGGTGATCAGGTTGTCTCACGGGGGGGCTCAGTCTTAATCCCCATTTTACAGATGAGGTAATGGAGGCCCAGAGAAGTTAAGTGACTTGCCCAAAGTCAAACAGCTGACAATTGGCAGAGTCGGGATTTGAACCCATGACCTCTGACTCCAAAGCCCGTGCTCTTTCCACTGAGCCACGCTGCTGCTTTTAAATCTCCATTGGCTTCTTCCAGTTCCCTTTTCTTTGGAGACCAAGGTAAAGCGACCTTATAAGCTGGTTGTGAAACTGTTTATGGTCAGAATGATAGACAGGAATCCCTATGCAGTTTGGAGGGGAGTTTTTTGGGTGGGGGTGGGGAGATTGCTTTGGGTTAAGCAACGTATTCCGAAAGGCCCTTCCCAACACCCCTGATCCACCCCTTACTTTGACCGGGCAGTATTGTGGAAAGCATGGGAGTATTACACATCTGGGAAATCCCTGAGATTGTACTGCTTTGTGATAGCCTGCCTTTTTGAATCTCTGGAAGGTTAAAGATGAGCCTCTGTTTCCCTGCTGCCCAGAGGTCCACTTCTTGGATGTCGAATGACCTGCATTGCCGGGGCCAGCGACAGCAGAGCAGCTGGGAATCTTGCAGCATCCAGAAACTAGTGCGGGAGTCGAAGTTGACTAAACTGCCCAAGGTTCATTCCTTACGAACGTGTGGCACAAACTACCCTTTTGAGTCTATGGGCTTGGTATTTTCCAGCAGAAGAGAACATGCAATTATACTGCTCTCCTCTCCCCTCTCATTCAAAGCCAGTAGGAAGTTCGGACAGTTTCATAACACAGCCCATTCACAATTCCCCATTGAAATTTAGAGGCAGGTCACCTTCTATGAATACACAAAGACGCTATTGTGGTCAGGAGTGAGCTGGCTCAGTGAGCACAATTCTTTTATATAAATTTTTTTTTCTTCGGAAAACTAACGAGTAGGTGATGGAAACAATGATTGAAAAATAACTTTTTCTAGAAGGCGTAAATAGTTTTAAGGGGCCATTGAAATGGACGTCTAGAATTCCAAGGCAATTTCAGAGCAGGCACTAGTTACACAATCATTCTGTTGAAAGCTAAGATTTAGACAGCATTAGGAGGCCGACACACAGTAATTACTAGTAGTCCTTGTTGGCATGCAGGCAGGTGGGGGCTGGGCCTCTCTGAATCCCCTGCGGGTTTTTCCTGTAATCTGAATGAGCGATCTGCCATACGTGTGCTTTCAAACTACTTAAACACCATATTCTCCTTCCTATCTTGCCTTTCATTTTTATATTACCACAGATACTTTCTCTATGGTCTTGCCGGTGCTTGTAATGTGCTTGGAAAAACCAGAGTAAACCACACTAAGACTGCTCCAGCCTAAAGAACTAAAGACTGTCTGGGGAGCTGGGAGACAAAGCCTAGTTAGCGTGGGGTTGGGGTTGGTTTTTTGTTTTTTTGGGTAGATTTTTTTTCCTAGCCTTCCCTTTTTCTTAACGTCCAAATGGAGTGTAGCATGTGAGGCTCTGGTTAGTGCGTAATCAGTCGCAGTTCCACCAGGTCTTGATTTCCTCAAGGATTGCTGTTGTGTTGGGAGGGCAGTGAGTGAGTTGGGGAAGATCACCGTCTATTTTTTCATAGCATTTAAAACCTTTTTCTCTTAGAGGCCAGTGTGGTATGGCGAGATCAGCCTTCCCATTCACTCAGTCTCTGTTGACTGCTGTGACCTTTAGTAGGGCACTGAAAATCGCTGTACTCTCTATTTTCATACCCTCTGATGTGAAGTAAGGATATTTCTTTGCAAAGCGCTTTTCGGAACCTAGGAAGAAAGGCTCTTAATTAGGTAGCATTGTGAATCCTTTCCTGCTGAAGGAATTAAAGTAGTGGAGCAAGTGAAATTTGGAATTAATGTCGTGGGGGAGGAAGAGAGAAAAAACAACCCCCAAAGCAAGTTATTTCTGGGAGGTATTTTCCAACTTCCTCAGTAATTTAGTATTTAGTAACAGTACAGTGCTCTGCACACAGTAAGCGCTGGATAAATATGATTGATTGGGACAGAAGACAAGTACTGGGTAGAATTAAATTGACACTTCCTCTCATCCAGAGGTCAGAATCCTTTTGGGAACATTTTCTGGGCCAAAGATGTATATTTGCAGGCATTAAAATAATAAGACTCCTAGATTATGGGGGTTAGGGGCAAGTGAGTGTTTTGGAGTTCCATGTGAAGGACTGGTTTAGACTCCCACTTCTCCCTTTTTATCCCCCTCCATTCCTCGCTGTGGAATCTAGGATCCACTGAGGTAGATCAATCAATCGATGGTATTTATTGAGCACTTACTATGTGCAGAGCACTGTACTAAGCACTTGGGAAAGTACAATAAGCTGGTTGTGGGCAGGGAATGTGTCTGCTTATTGTATCGTGCGTTCCCTGCCCACTGCCCATAACGAGCTTATGGTGTAGAGATGGGTTTGGAAGAATTGGTAGTCAGAGAGGATCTTCTCCTTGGTTGTGCTGAAGGTCAGAGCAGAGGCCTGGAGATCTGCTCATGTCCTAGGGCAAATGTTTATCATGACTGAGGGGAAAACTATAAAGGTAGACAGAGGGAGGTGGGTAGGTGGGGGCTTAACAATGCAGTCTGTAGCCAAAGGGAAACCCATAGCAACAAAAATGTGGGAAACAATGAATTAGGTAAAATCCAATTTACACCCTTATTTTGATGCAAAGGCTTGAAGTAGGGAGAAAGATGTATACACAAAGTAAAATGTAAAGTATGCATCTTGTAAATTTGTTTAAAAATGGAAAGCACCCAGTTGTCTGTGACTGACTCTTTGCTAATCCAACACATCCTGGTTTCTCAACTAGGGTATTTTATCCCCAGAGGAAACCCAGCCCAGAGAGGTTAAGTGCCTTGCCCAGAGTCATACAGCAGGCCAGAGGCTCATCTGGGTTTAGAACCCAGGTCTCCTGACTCCCAAGCCAAGGCTAGTGAGTAAGTAAACTCTTAAGAATGTTCTCCTCACAGTGTAAAGTGGAATTGAAGCTTTTCAGCTGACACTTGGGGAAAAAAAAAATGGGCAGGATGACTTTTGCTTCAATGCTTAATACAACTATACATCAGGAGGTTGGTCTAATGCAAGGTTAGACAAAGGTTTGTATGCTTTGGCAAGCTAATAGGGTCTGTTGTGCAACTGTCAGGCTGTGCAATACAAGGTCTGCTCTTGCTGGCACCTGACTGTTTCTCATCTGCTTTGCTGCAAGTCCCTGGGTTGCTGTCTACATAAATGATCTTTTATGCACTCTTACATCTTTATTATGCATACTTAGGTCACTTTGTTAACAAAACAAGAAGTTGCAGTATTGTCCTTTCTGGAAGTTAAGAAAAATAGACTTTATCTGCGCAAACAGTTCTACCCAGCAGGTGATTGGGCCAGAGGAAAGATCTATTACAATTGATAATATGCTGAAATGCATTCTGTAGGCCTTCTTGTGATCCAAATTTTGTCTCTCTGTCTCTCCCCCCCTCTCCCTTTAGGGAATGAAAGTGTCTGGTTAACCGGCTCTCCGGAAGCTTGAGGACACTTTGGACGAAGACACAATGTCATCAGCAGGCGTTGCTGCTCAGGAGATTAGAGCCCCACTGAAAACTGGATTTCTGAGTAATGGCCAAGCCATGGGGAATCTGAAGACCTGCTGGAACAGCCAGAGCGAGTTTGAAAAGTAGGTGGAGAGACAGCTAATGCATTGATTTTTTTTTTTTTTTAACCCTTGAGTTTGCAAGAGCCACCTAGGTCCAAGATCTGCCCTGCAGTTTCTATAAATATGGCCTTAATGGGGGATGTTGACCACGTTAAGATGAAATAACAAATGTTTTCCCTTACAGCAATTTTTTTGGCATCGATTCAATAAGCATGGCCTACAGTCTGAATTCGACCGCCCAGCAGCACCTGACATCCTTAGGTATGTATCTGGAAAGTTTCAATTAGGAGAGTAAGCCATTTGGGGGGTAGAGACTGATTTTTCTCCACTTCCAGAGCTCACCTCCTCCAGGAGGCCTTCCCAGACTGAGCCCCCCCCTTCCTCTCCCCCTTGTCCCCCTCTCCATCCCCCCGTCTTACCTCCTTCCCTTCCCCACAGCACCTATATATATGTGTATATATATATATATATATATATATATATGTGTGTTTGTACATATTTATTACTCTATTTTACTTGTACATATCTATTCTATTTATTTTATTTTGTTAATATGTTTGGTTCTATTTTTTTTTTAATGGCATTTGTTAAGCGCTTACTACGTGCAGAGCACTGTTCTAAGCACTGGGGGGGGGATGCAAGGTGGATCAGGTTGTCCCACGTGGGGCTCAGTCTTAATCCCCATTTTACAGGTGAGGTAACTGAGGCACAGAGAAGTTAAGTGACTTGCCCAAGGTCACACAGCAGATGTGTGGCGGAGCTGGGATTCGAACCCATGACCTCTGACTCCAAAGCCCATGCTCTTTCCACTGAGCCACGCAGCTTCCCTGTCTCCCCCTTCTAGACTGTGAGCCCACTGTTGGGTAGGGACTGTCTGTATACGTTGCCAACTTGTACTTCCCAAGCGCTTAGTACAGTGCTCTGCACACAGTAAGCGCTCAATAAATACGATTGATTGATTGATTTCCTGTGCAGATGGGTGCCACTACGGGCAGAATTCTATTTCAGATAGTATTCTGACCTCTAGTGGCAATTACCCTGCAGAAACCCTGGCACTTTGTCCAAATTGCTGTGCCACGCGAATCCTAGACCGAATCATCATCATCATCATCAATCGTATTTATTGAGCGCTTACTGTGTGCAGAGCACTGTACTAAGCGCTTGGGAAGTACAGGTTGGCAACATACAGAGACAGTCCCTACCCAACAGTGGGCTCACAGTCTAAAAGGGGGAGACAGAGAACAAAACCAAACATACTAACAAAATAAAATAAATAGAATAGATATGTACAAGTAAAATAAATAAATAAATAGAGTAACAAATATGTACAAACATATATACAGGTGCTGGGGGGAAGGGATCACCTAAGCAGTGATTCCGAAACACTGAGGAAGCCTGCTCTTCAGGAGGCCTTGAGCAACAGATTGTTCAAACTCGCTGCAGCTACTTGTGTCCAGTGAGGAGGCTCCGGAAGGATTTAGGCAGAAGCTGGGAAGTCACAGATGAAAGGAAAACTGCAGTGGGATGGGCCTCGAACACATTTACTGTGGACAGGATGGCCTGAACACGTTTGACCGGGGGCTCTTAGCGGGCTCTCAGTCGTGTTTATTAGTAATAATGATGGTATTTGTCAAGCGTTTACTATGTGCAAAGCACTGTTCTAAGTGCTGGGGATTACAAGTTGATCAGGTTGTCCCACGTGGGGCTCACAGTCGTAATCCCCATTTTACAGATGAGGCAACTGAGGCACAGAGAAGTTAAGTGACTTGCCCAAAGTCACCCAGCTGACAATTGGCGGAGCCGGGATTTGAACCCCTGACCTCTAACTCCAAAGCCCGTGCTCTTTCCACTGAGCCACGCTGCTTCTCATTTTTATTTTGTATTGTTTATTGTGCACTTACTGTGTACAGAGCACTGTACTAAGCGCTCACCGCTGACTCTTCTGCATTTGAGCCATATTCGCGATGAAGCCCCCCGGGTGCCTCAAACGATTAGGCCTGTATGGCGACCCGGGGTAGCGTGGCAGGTGGGTAACCTATGTGCTATTCCACTTTTGTAGATTTTTGTGCATGTCACACGGCTTGCCTGAAATGTGTGGGTGTGCACTGTGCACATGTCCAAAAGGAGATAGAGGAGATAATTTTTTTTTTCTTTGAACCAGTTCATACGGATGAACAATCTTCTGTTCCGTAATTACCCCCGAGGTTGCCTGGGTGTTCTCCGGGTTACCAGGAAAGTATTTCGCCAGCAGAGGTTCTCGGTTAGATGCACTGCCAGAAGTGCAACTAGCTCCTCTCCTCCCCCCTATCCAGGGTGGGGGAAGCCAGGACTTGGAAGGTGTTCATTTATCTCGTTCATTCCAGGGCCCGTTTCCAAGTCAGTCCCAAAGAGTGGCCACTGCTGTGCAGAGAATGGCTTCAAAGTTCCAACTAAGAAGTCCAGTTTGCCTCCCCTCGTCATCCCCAACAGTGAGCATTCCGGGGGGCACGAAGACGAACAAGTCGTTTCCGGATTTAAGAAACTCTCAGTAAACGGGAGCTGCACATCTCCCAGGAGTCCACCTCTCACCCCCCTAAAAAACGGTCTTTCCTTGTTCCCCCCCGGGGAGAGGGGCTCCCGGCCGCTCCCCCCGCTGCCGATTTCCGAAGACCTCTCCCCGGACGACGCGGACTGCGAGGTGGAATTCCTGACTAGTTCGGACACGGACTTACTCCTAGAAGACTGTGCCCTCTCCGCTTTCAAATACGGGGTTCCGGGCAGGCGGAGCTTCCGGGGGTGCGGCCAGATTAACTACGCATACTTTGACACCCCGGCGGGGCCTGCGCTGGAAGATGGGGGCGAAGCGGCTGACCCGAACGGATGTGTACAAACCTCAAATCCCCTCTTACCGCAAAGCCACCGGAGATTACGGAGGTCCCACTCGGGGCCGGCCGGATCGTTCCACAAGCCGGCAATAAGGATATCTAGCCATTTACACCGAGCGTCTCCCAACTCGGATGAAGACAAACCCGAGGTCCCCCCGAGAGTCCCCATACCCCCTCGGCCAGTGAAGCCGGATTACAGAAGGTGGTCGGCGGAGGTGACTTCTAGCACGTACAGCGACGAGGACCGGCCCCCGAAGGTCCCCCCCAGAGAACCCTTATCCCGGAGTAATTCGCGCACACCAAGCCCCAAAAGCCTTCCATCATACCTCAACGGGGTCATGCCCCCTACCCAGAGCTTTGCCCCCGACCCCAAATATGTCAGTAGCAAAGCCCTTCAAAGACAGAACAGTGAAGGAGCTGCCAGTAAGGTCCCTTGCATTCTGCCCATCATTGAAAACGGAAAGAAGGTTAGTTCCACGCATTACTATCTGCTCCCCGAGAGGCCCCCGTATCTGGACAAATACGAGAAGTTCTTTAGGGAAGCGGAGGAAACTGGTCCCAGCCCCCAAGGGCAGCCTTGGGCCGGAGACTGTGGGGTCGTTTCAGCTCCAGAGAAGCCGGACTCCAAATCTAAGACAGACCTAGGCAGCCATGTGAAACGCAAACACTTATCCTATGTGGTTTCTCCGTAGGCTATTGGAACGTCATTCAGCACAGGTCATGAGGGAGGCGATAGTTCTTGAAAGCGTTTTTGAATTTTGTCGAGATCTACGGAAAAAAAAAAAAACTCTCAATGCTACGCTATGTAAACAGTTATCTCTGTCCTGAGGAGAATGTGGAAAACCAATGTAAAAGTGCTCTTCTGTTGATTAGTCCTGGGTTATCTTTGAAGAGAAATCTTTCTATTCAAGTCTGTGTAACTTAAAGATGTGATGGTGGGTGGGGGGGGGGAGGCACGGGGAGACACCTTTTTAATAGAGAAATGTGGTGTAACCATAGAAACAGGTGAGCCAGTTTGTTACTGTCTTAGAGTAATATATATGTATTCAAAATTATCAAACGATACAGGCCAGGGGAGCGAGACTGCTGGCCGATGGTAGACTGAGGGAACGGAAGAAAGTATGGCATCGTTTAGATCGGAACCACAAGACGTATATCGTGGGAGTTTTGGGGGTTTTTTTGTTTTTCCCATCCGACTCTCTGAAGGGAAGATGCTCCTATTGAAACCACGGGGTCCGTGCTTTACCCCCCTGAACGTTCGTGCCGGTTTAAGACTCTGACAGTCTGACTCTTGGGGAATTTTTTGAAGTTCAATTAGAATCAAAATTATTTGTACATGTGTCACTTTGAAAAATTAATAGAAAGTAGAATTAGTGTATAACTTCCTTCACTGGAGCTGGGTTTCCATGCCTTGAGCTGCCTTCAGAGTCCTTTTCACTGGCTCAGTGAAGGCCACTATAAGGGGATGCCATTACCCCAACAGAAGTGGGGCTGTTTCAGCTAGTTTCAGCTAATAGGAAGAAGGCCTGCTAGATAGACTAACTCATTCATGTCTAGAAGTGGGTAGGAAGAAGCCTGGGGTTGGGACTTCACTACCTACTGTTCAGGGGTTTTTTTTTTTTTTTTTTTGTATTGTTTTGTTTTTACTTCTGACTGTATTAAAAAAAAAAAAAAAACAGAAATACAACCCAAGCTGGCCTTGTGTTGCTGGTTTCTGTTCAGTATTTTCTGGGGTTTGTTTGCTTGTAAGGGAAACAATTCCACCGACCAACAGCCCAATCAATGTATGTCTTAATACGTGAGGTCATGTCCGCTTCTTTCGGTTAAAAAAACTACTTCTCGCAGGGGACTGTTGCTGCTTCATTGATTTCAGTTTCTCACATCCTTACCCGTATTTTTCCTGGATAGATAAGCACAAGAGAGAGGTGCTCACTAACTGAGATACATTACCACAATGTTCTAACAGTTAAACAAGCTGTTTACAGTTTAAACTGCTGAATGATATATTTGAGCTATTTAAAGCTTATTATATTTTAGTACAAACTAAATGAAGGTGAAAACATGCTATAGAAAATGCACTGATTCTGCATCATGTGTACAGTATTGGACGAAAGGATTTTATTCATTTTGCTGCATTATTTTGAATAATATGTCTTTTCATTTTAATAAAGTTATAATATTTATGACAGTTAATCATGTCTCTTGCTGTCCCTGTTCTTTTTCCTTCCCGTGGGTATTTACCTTTTTCACCTGCTCGAAATGGTTTCTGCCCGTTTCCCCCTAAATTGAAAAGTGGTTTCTGAGCGAATGAGAATTGAATTCTTTCTTAAAAAACGAAACCATGACGAAAGTGACCTTGGTATGATATACGCCGAACAGCGACTTCCACCGTCAGCCGCAATCCAACCTTTTGTAGGTGGCTCGGGGTTATTCCATCCTGGAGGTGATGTTAATATGTGCAAGTGCAGTAACTTGGCCTCAACCACCCTTCCTGTGGCCCTCCATGTCTTCCACCTTCAAGAAATTGGTTTGATTTCGAACCAAAGCTTGGGTGGGACGACAACGGAGGGAGTCAGCCCAGTTAGAACTATTTTTGGGGTGGATCCTACTGTACTTCTTAGGGGACTCTGACTTTCTTCCCCTGCCTCTCAGGCAGGACCAAGTGTCCTGCTCACCCAGCTCCCTGGAATCAGCCAAAGTCTGCCCTAAATTGGACCTAGGGCTGATCCTGCTGTAGGAAATGATTCAAGTTGTCCAGCAGGGAATGTGTCAACTCCGTACTCTCCCAGGTGCTTAATACTGTGCTCTGCCCACAGTAAGCGCTCAATAAATACAATTGATTGTGATTTCTAGTGAGTGATTTGTTCTCAAGTCTCGTCTCTATGATCATACTGTCTACCCCCCTCCTTATATCCTCCTTTTGGCTTTTTCTCCTGTTCTCCCTCCTACTGTAAGCCCCGTGTGGGACCTCATTATCTTGTATCTACCCCAGTACTTAGTACAGTGCTTGGCACATAGTAAGCCCTTAACAACTACCACACATTATTCCTCTTGTTACCCATGTCTTCACCATTCCGCCCTTGCCTATATCTCCTCTTCATCCTCCTCCCTGTTTTGCAGCATGCTCTGCTACCTCAGTAGCCCCCTTCTTAGTCGAGTTCTCCTCAAAGTGAGCTTTTTTTTTAGGGAACATCTCTCCCTGATCACCAAGAGCCCCCTGCGATGGTGTGGAGGCTGCACATGGCCTAGCTGTTGGGGTGCGATGGAGTGAGTATGTGTTCTGCCCATGTGATTTTATGATTTTTTTTTTTTTTAATGGTAGTGCGGTGGATAGAGCACAGGTCTGGGGCTCAGAAGGCCATAGGTTCTAATCTTGGCTCTGCCACTTGTCTACTGTGTGACCTTGGGTAAGTCACTTCTGGGCCTCAGTTACCTCATCCGGAAAATGAGGATTGAGACTGAGCCCCACGTGGGGCAGGGACTGTATCCAACGTGATTTGCTTGTTATCCACCCCAGGGTTTAGTACAGCGCCACGCACATAAGTGCTTAACAATAATACTAAATAATTGTATTTAAGTGCTTACTGTGTGCCAGGTCCTGAACTGAGTGCTGTGGTAGATACCGAGCTAATCTGGTTGGACACAGTCCCTGTCCCACATGGGACTCTCATTCTTAATCCCCTTTTCAAAGATGAGGTAACTGAGGCCCAGAGAAGCGAGGTGACTTGTCCAAGGTCACCCAGCAGACGAGTGGCGGAGACTTCGAACCCAGATTCTTCTCCACCAGGTCAGACGACTGTAAAGCGGAGCATGCTGGGCTGCTGCGGAGGAAACCTGACTGAGGGCTGAAGCGCGGCAACGCACGAGGAACCCGAATTCAAGCCAAGGTTGCATTCCCAGTAGTGGGAAGGAGGAAATTCATTGGCCTGTAAAGCTCCCTGGATGAATGTGACAGTGTTCCTTTAAGGTTTGGGCCACCACGCCTCCTGCCCCCTGAGGCATCGGGGCTCTGGGAAATGAGTCAGCCCAAGGACAGGCTGAATCTGAATTTCTGCACCAGGCAGAGAGCCTCCCCCGTGTGAATTCCCTGCCCTGCTCCACAGGGCTGGCAACAGTTCTGTTATTGTTCTGGATAAGGAGGTAACTTCACCTTAAACCCACAGGTCCAGGGGCCTGTTTGTTTCCAGTAACTAGACTGGAATTTTCTGGTGTGTCTTGCTGGAGAGGGGAAAGGGTCCTTTTCCGAGAACGGTAACAATAACAACAATAATGGCATTTGTTAAGCGCTTACTATGTGCAAAGCACTGTTCTAAGCGCTGGTGGGATACAAGGTGATCAGGTTGTCCCACATGGGGCTCACAGTCTTCATCCCCAGTTTACAGATAGGGTTACTGAGGCTAGAAATGTTAAGTGACTTGCCCAATGTCACACAGCAGATGTGTGGCGGAGCCAGGATTCAAACCCATGACCTCTGACTCCAAAGCCCGGGCTCTTTCCACTGAGCCACTGCTTCAGGGTGGAACGTAACATTTTCAAGTTCCTGGGCGAGTTCCACACCGTGGAAGCTGATGGTTTTCGGATAGATTGGGACTTGGATCATGCCGGTTGTTTACAATCGCCAGCTACCTTTTGCGCGTCTAACCGCACACGAGGGTTAAGCAGGGTGGAAGTTTACACGACTTTGTGCCCGTTTTTAGAGTTATCAAACTGCACATGCTTCTGCTTTTGCCACACAGAGCATGTTACTAGAGCGTGTTTAAACAAGCCCCCGTGTCTACTTTCATCTTATCTAGGCCTTGCAGCGAACATTTTAAAAGGCACCAAGTGTCTCCAAAGGACTCTCGACTGGGTGTGCTGCTGGGTGGACTCAGAATCCATTGCCCTGGCAGTAGATTGGGGTTGCCAACTCGCCAGTGGCAAGGCCCCTTTGGCAGCCACCATGCTTTACTGGGGTGCCCTGCCTGAGGAGCCATTTTCCATTTGCGAAGATGGTGCTGTTGTATGTATCTGGTTTGGCCTGCTTCTCCCATTCATTCGTTCAGTCGTATTTATTGAGCGCCTACCGTGTGCAAAGCACTCCAGCGCTTAGAACAGTGCTTTGCACATAGTAAGTGCTTAATAAATGCCATTAAAAAAAATGCTTGGGGTAGTACACTATAACAACAAGCAGACACATTCCCTGTCTACAACCAGCTCACAGTCTACCCACACACCCATTTTCTTCCCAATAAACCAGACGTGTTGGGCAGCTCTGGCAAGTAGATGAGGGGCAAGCTCACAGGACCTGTGTTCTAATTCTGGCTCTGCCACTTGCTTGCTATGTGACCGTGGGCAAATCACTTGATTTCTTCGTTTTTTCATCCGTCAAACAGGGATTAAATACCTCTCTTCCCATCTACTTAGACTGTGAGCCCCGTGTGGGCCCGAGACCATGTCCGATCTGCACGTGCTATATCTACCCCAGTGCTTGGCACAGAGTAACTGCTTTAAATGCCATAATTATCGTTATGTGGATAGTAGCAGGAGGTATAGAGATCCATTCTTTTAATCAATCAGTCGTATTTATTGAGCGCTTACTGTGTGCAGAGCACTGTACTAAGCACTTGGGAAGTACAGGTCGGCAACATATAGAGACAGTCCCTACCCAACAGTGGGCTCACAGTCTAAAATCTTTTAATCTCTAAAGTCTTTTAATCCTTTTCCTTTTTTATTTTTTATGGTAAAACGTAATTTTAATGCCGAAAAAGCTTAACCCCGATCAGTCAGAATTTAAAAATGCAGCTCCATCAGTCCAGCGACTGAAAATTATAGTCTCGGCACACTCGCACCTCCGCCAGAGCACGTATGGATGGAGCGAACCAGCAATTACTCCTCGGGAGCAAGGGAGACCCATTACTTCGAATAGCCTGATGTAAGTAGTCCAAACACTGGAATCACATGCAGCGTTGCATCACCTCTCAAATTCTGCAGGTGCGATGACGTCTTAGCCCATCGCCCTCCTTTTGAAGCTTCAGGACACCCTCTCCCTTTCCGGCGTCCGAGGTCAGTATGGCTTTTCTAGCCCGAAGCCCAGATCCCTCCTTCCTCTCAGCCTGCACGTTGGCTGCCCGAGGCCCAGGCCCGCCGCAGCACAGAGGAAGCTGTATTTTGTATGTTTTGAATTCCTGGCCATCCCCAATGTTCTTGGATGAACTGGTGTTCTTGTACACACTGTCTCTATTTAGCAAGTGATACAAGTTCTAGGCGGAGCGGGAGCCAACTCCGCCAGCAACTCCTATGAGTAATCCTCGGCCTACGGGCCGCTCGGCAAGCCCGGAGCAGCAGAGGCAGTTTCCTCACCCACAGCAGCTCCGATAGACACATGATAAGACTTGTCAGCGTACCACATCATCCCTACAAAAGTCTCTAATTACACGTCTGAAGGTTTAGAGCTCGGGTGGCGTGGACTCCTCCGGTCCATGTGCCTGGAAAGGCAGAGTAGCATAGTTTTTGGGGCAGTGAGAAAATCCCCCGGGGAAAAGAAAAAAAAGGCTTTGTTAGCAGTCAGCTAGTCAGTTTTACCCAAAATAAGGTCCACAAAGCCAAGAGGAAGAGGCTCCGTCTCACCTTTAAAACGTGACCTAAATAGATTACATATCTATTCTATTTATTTTATTTTGTTAGTATGTTTGGTTTTGTTCTCTGTCTCCCCCTTTTAGACTGTGAGCCCACTGTTGGGTAGGGACTGTCTCTATATGTTGCCAATTTGTACTTCCCAAGCGCTTAGTACAGTGCTCTGCACATAGTAAGCGCTTAATAAATACGATTGATGATGATGATTATATATCTATTCTATTTATTTTATTTTGTTAGTATGTTTGGTTTTGTTCTCTGTCTCCCCCTTTTAGACTGTGAGCCCACTGTTGGGTAGGGACTGTCTCTATATGTTGCCAATTTGTACTTCCCAAGCGCTTAGTACAGTGCTCTGCACACAGTAAGAGCTCAAAAAATACGATTGATGATGATGATGATGACCTTTACTGTTTCTGTGTTCCCTCTGTACTTACGAACTCCCAAGTTTTCTGCTTGCTGACATCGCAATGTAGAAGCAGCATGGCTTAGTGGAAAGAGCCCGGGCTTGGGAGTCAGAGGTCGTGGGTTCTAATCCCGGCTCTGCCACTTGCCAGCTGTGTGACTTTGGGCAAGTCACTTCACTTCTCTGGGCCTCAGTTACCTCATCTGTAAATTGGGGATTAAGACTGTGAGCCCCCCGTGGGACAACCTGATTACCTTGTATCTCCCCAACGCTTAGAACAGTGGTTTGCACATAGTAAGCGCTTAACAAATGCCATTATTATTAGTAATGCTGTGAGCTCTATTTTCCCCCAGTTTATGTGTGGGTGTTGATCAGAACATTAAAAACCCACACAGATACGTAGTCAACATCTCCAAGCTTTTAGAAGATTTCAGTAATTGCCTTTTTCTTACCAAAATTGAGACAGGCAGAGGTGGAATGGAAACTATTCGGCAAATGTTTAATTCATGTTTTTACCGAGCTACATCTGTCGGTATTGCAGGAGCTAGTCATGTTGTCTTCCAGCATCGATTCGGAATGGCAGCCCTTCCCTGTATTGTATTGAAGAAACCCAGTCTTTAAGCCTAGGTCTCTGTCTTCTTTCTTTCCCCATGTACGCAGCTCTGTTACCTAGCCCTCTGTCTAGGGAATCGAAGCAGAAGGAAAAGCTCTTTCCACTAAGCCATGCTGCTTCGGCTCAGTCTGTTCTGGTCTTTAAACTCCCCGCCGATTTCCGGGAGGACGCGGACCCCGGCAAGGTCCATTTGGGGGTGAGAGCCCAGCCCACACACTCCGCTCCTCTGCTGCTCACCTCCTCACTGGGCCTCTTTCTTGCCTGTCCCGCCATCAACCCCTGGCCCACCTCCTACCTCTGGCCTGTTATGCCCTCCCTCCTCACATCCGCCAAACTAGCTCTCTTCCCCCCCTTCAAAGCCCTACTGAGAGCTCACCTCCTCCAGGAGGCCTTCCCAGACTGAGCCTCCCTTTTCCTGTGCTCCTCCTCCCCATCACCCCTACTCCCTCCCTCTGATAATGATGATGGCACTTGTTAAGCGCTTACTATGTGCCAAGCACTGTTCTAAGCACTGGGGTAGATACAAGGTAATCAGGTTGTCGCCCGTGGGGCTCACAGTCTTAGTCCCCATTTTACAGATGAGGCCACTGAGGCACAGAGAAGTTAAGTGACTTGCCCAAAGTCACATAGCTGACAAGTGGCAGAGCCGGGATTAGAACCCTTGACCTCTGACTCCCAAGTCCTTGAGCCACGCTGCTTCTCTGCCCTACCCCCTTCCCCTCACCACGGCACTTGAGTATATTTGTACATATTTTTTATTAATGATGTGTATATATCTATAATTCTATTATCCATTTTGATGTTATTGAGGTTATTGTTTTGTTGTCTGTCTCCCCCTTCTAGACTGTGAGCCTGTTGTTGGGTAGGGATTGTCTCTGTTGCCGAATTGTACTTTCCAAGTGCTTAGTACAGTGCTCTGCACACAGTAAGCGCTCGATAAATACGATTGAATGAATGAATGAAAAGCTCGGTGAGTTGTGAAGTGCGAAACAGCAATATGACAAAGAACAGCACCATCCGTCTTTAGACACCAGCATTTTACTTCGTACAATGAGTCTTTGTCTTGCTGTAGGTGCATCTTGGTGGTGGGTAGGCATTGCGGGGAACTCTAGCTTATTTAACTTCTTAATTTATTTACCCACGTCTTTAGCCGAGCGTCCTAAGTTTGCAATGCAAGTCTTTCACTTGGTGTTTTTCAGCATCCCGTTGCCAGTAGCCCCAAGAGAACAAGTTTGAAAAAAAACCCCAAACCCCAAATTAATATTTGCCTGTGTAGGACCGAGGGCTACTCGGGGCGTGACACTGTTGGGGTGCACACATTGGCCATGGGGTTCAGCAGAAAGTGGGGCCGAGATGAAAACAGCACTGAGAGTTCAGCACAACAATTGGTGATTCTGTCAGGAGCAGCAGCTGTGTAGGAGGATTTAGGGAATGGCAGACAGAAAGTCATGTGGGGGGTTTTTCCTGGCTTTTTTTTCCTAAACTACATTTTGTAGTCTCTATTTGTGGTGATGGCGTATATGTGCAATTGCTTCTTGTCTGGAGCCCACAAAACAAAAAGGCAACAGCATATTTTCAAAGCTATTAGCACCTGGAAGCTCTAATTTCTTGGAAACAATAGGACACTATTCTTTCTGTCCAGGGCCCCATTGAGAGGAAAATGATGGTTTTAAGTAGCAGATAATGATATGCTGTGCAGAGCCAAAAGAACATGTGATCTATGTTTTCTGATCATCTTCCAGTCGTTTACAAGAATATATCTGACAATAAATTGATTCATTTGACAGGCTCCAATGTTCATTTGAGGAAATTAATATTTTTTCTAAACATTTCAACATTAAAACCAGTTGATAGTTTACTGGCAAGCAATTCTTCTGATGTCATTTTTCTGGAAACGGCATAGGACTCTAAGATTATACATTCAGTACTTGGAAATACTGTCACATGAATCTTTAGTGTTCTGGATATTGACCTTGTGAATAGCCTTTGTATAGGCAAAAAGAGGTGTTACCCTCCACCCATCCTGCATTATAATTCTGTCCTTGCTTAATCCCCACCCAAATGCCCATTTCCATCTACACAAACTCACATTATTCTTTCTGAATCATACATAAACGCCACACCCTGAGTTGCACATAAAACTTTGCCATGTTATTTATACATCAGTGTGCACTAAAACTAGTTGCGGCTTACTTGGCAAATGTCAGTGGCTCTGTGTTTCTGGCAAACCTGGGGGATCAAACATTCCCTCAGCTATTTTCATTCATTCAATCGTATTTATTGAGCGCTTACTGTGTGCAGAGCGCTGTACTAAGCGCTTGGGAAGTACAAGTTGGCAACATATATATTTGCTATTTTTTTCCAGCTCTTAAATGATTTTTTTCTCTTTAAAAGTGGACCCATGGCAGAGCACAAAAATCTCAGAGGACTTCAGGGGCTATCTGAAGTACCCCCAAGACAACACCAACGGCAATTCCTCCCCCTCCCTCAAACCACACACATACACACAAACACACACTCCACTGTATCCATACACTCCAACCTCTGGGACCACTGAGGGCTACAAAAAAAAAACCTGCAAGTGGGCCAGAGGCAGGGACCCAAGACAGGCTGAGAGGGCAGGAGGGAAGGAATTGGGGGCTAAGCAAATTCGCCAATTCGTGAAGCGTTCCATATTTTTCTATTTATTTTATTTTGTTAGTATGTTTGGTTTTGTTCTCTGTCTCCCCCTTTTAGACTGTGAGCCCACTGTTGGGCAGGGACTGTCTCTGTATGTTGCCAATTTGTACTTCCCAAGCGCTTAGTACAGTGCTCTGCATGGTTAGCGCTCAATAAATACGATTGATGATGATGATCATTGGACTTTTTCTCCCTCCACCCTACCAAAGCCTTATTTGGGAGTGAATGGTAGCCCATTTAAGAGATCGCAAAAAGAAAATTGGATTCCCCGGCTAAGCATGTCAGACCCAGAGCAAAAAGACAGCCTACCGGTTTGGAGATCTATTTCATTCCTTTTGATTTTGGCCTTCCTGTAGGACAAGGGAAGTCCTTGTCCCTCTCAGGTATCTGTTTCTCTCCACTGAGCTAACTGAGAGGTACTAAAAGGGCCTGTGTGGAGAACAGCACATGTAGCATTGAGGGGGATGTGAGCCTTATTTCCCAAGGCACTGGATGTGTTTACGATGGAAAAATATGATCTGTAATCTTGAGCTAATTTGCTTTGTAGAGCAACTGGGTCAAATGGCTCTTACGCCGAAATTCTGGGGGTGGGAGGATAAAGTGAACCCTGGAGAATTTAAGTGTCCAAACGCTGAGCACTTGGCTTTCAGGGCCTAAGGGCCTTCGGAGTTGGTTTTCAAAATTCAAGGAAGAATGTCAGGAAATGTTCTAATCTCTACAGTGTAACAAACGGCTGGTTTGTCATCATCCTCTTCCCTTCTATCGGGGTGACAAGTTACACAGTATTCATGAAAAGATTTCCCCGGTTTTGGTCCTACACCCATACAATTATTAATTAAGCAATAGGAATTGGCAGGGTGTGGTATTTGAATGCAAAATCTGCATAACTGGAGCGTTGGGAGGCACGAGGCATCTGAGGGCTTAGACACCAGAGCGATGAGACTGTTGAGAGAGAGAGAGAGAAAGAGAGCGCACACCCTGGAGGATTCTGGACTGATTATAATGGGATTAAAACCCTTCCACATTCCTTCTATTTAGAGGGAAAAAAAAACTTTCTTCCTTTTATAAGCTTTGAGTAATGTTATTCTACCTTTGGAAGGAGCAGCCTCTCTGAGCTCCTTTTCTCTGGGGTTCATAGTCCCCAGCTCTTTAAAATTTACCTGGTCTCCGCTCAGGAAAGCATTTTGAAATTGATTCCCAAAGGTATGGATGTCCCATCCTCACTCTTCCTGCAACATCATCAGAGATTTTCCCTGGCTTCTATCATGGACTCCAGGTTTTCATGTTGTGGGACTTAAAAAAAAAAAAAAAAAAAGCAAAACACAATACCCACCAAATCTGGGTTTTAGGGTTTTGAGATGGCATAATAAGGTTTGGTCCAAAGCACAGTGGGGTTTGATGTTTTTGGTCCAATCACCCCGGAGGTCAGTCTGAAATTTCCTTTGGGAAATTTTCTTAATAGGGTAATAATGTATATATATATATATATATATATATATATATATATATATATATATATATATATATATATACACACACATATATATGTATATATATAATGTATATATATACACATTACCTGTATATATGTATATATGTTTGTACATATTTATCACTCTATTTATTTTACTTGTACATATCTATTCTATTTATTTTATTTTGTTGGTATGTTTGGTTTTGTTCTCTATCTCCCCCTTTTAGACTGTGAGCCCACTGTTGGGTAGGGACTGTCTCTATATGTTGCCAATTTGTACTTCCCAAGCGCTTAGTACAGTGCTCTGCACATAGTAAGTGCTCAATAAATACAATTGATGATGATGATAATAATAATAGCAATGATGATGGTATTTAAGCGCTTACTATGTGCCAAGCACTGTTCTGAGCACTGGAGTAGATTACAAGGTAATCAGGTTGTCCCATGTAGGGCTCACAGTCTTAATCCCCATTTTCCAGATGAGGTAACTGAGGCCCAGAGAAGTTAAGTGGCTTGCCCAAGGTCACACAGCACACAAGTGGCAGAGCCAGGATTAGAACGCATGTCCTTTGATTCCAAGCCCGGGCTCTTTCCACTAAGCCATGCTGCTTCTCTGCTTCTGCTTCTCCATGGTAGTTTAGTCACTCACCAAGCCTCTTCATCAGACCAATCTTGACTTCTTTTGGCCAAATTCAATGTCTTGACAGCCCTATATGCCCCTTAGGTGGATTTCACCATCAGTGGTGGCATCTCTTAGGATAAAAAGTGAAGCAGCCATGGCTTAGTGGAAAGACCACGGGCCTGGGAGTAAGGGGACCTGGATACTAATCCTGGCTCCGCCACTTACCTGCAGAGTGACTTGGGCAAATCACTTAACTTCTCTGTGCCTCAGTTACCTCTTCTGTAAGTTGGCGATTCAATACCTGTTCTCCCTCCTACTTAAACTTGAGCCCCATTTGACACCTGATTACTTAGCATCTATCCCAGTGCTTAGTTCAGTGCTTGGCACACAGTAAGCATTTAACAAATACCACTTTTATTAATAGAGTTACTTATCCCCTTGGAGTCGGGGGTTGAAATGGCAGACTTCTCTCAAAAGCCCCTCCAGCTCTATTAGGTGATGATCCTTCTACCACTTTACAGGAGCCCCTTTTCCCTCTAGCTTGGCATTCCTTGACCATCACCTCATTCTCAATTCCATCTGGCTACCCAGAGGTTTTTCTACTATAGTAAATTATCCTTTATAGAATTATTTTTTGCTCAAGATCAGGGGCTCTGACAGACCAGCATAGAGGGCTCACCACAAATAACAAACTACATCCACCCATTCTGAGAAGCCCACATCCAAGTACATGTGGTGGTTGACTTTAATTATGGAGTTGAAATGTCTAAATCAGGACTTAAATCCTAAAGGTCATCCTGAATTGCCAGTAGGGTTCCAAGCAGAAGGGTGAGCTACACCATAGTCTGACCTATTACCAACCCAGACTTCACCCCCTCTTCTTCCACCTCAATCCCAAGCAGCACAAAACAATCCAGGAACAAGACCTCTGTCCTATCCACTTTCTGGTTTAACATACAAAATCCTGACCTGGAGTGGGACTTGGGTCCAAATTCAGCAGACCCAGTTACTTTGGTGACTTCTTGAGGCCTACATTTTCTTTTCTGATATTTGTTAAGCTCCTACTATGATCCTGGCATTGTACTAAGTGCTGGGTAGATAAAAGGTAATCAGATTACTCATAGTCCTTGTCCCACATAGGGCTCATAGTCTTAATCTCCACTTTACAGACAGAGTAACTGAGGCAGAGAAGTGAAGTGACTCTCTCAAGGTCACACAGCAGACAAGTGGTGCAGCTGGGACTTAAACGCGGGTCCTTTTGAATCCTAGGCCCGTGCTCTACCCATTAGGCCACGGGGATGATAGTAATCCATTTTTTCCATTTTGGGGAGGCAGAAAAGCATCATGAGACCTGTGTAACGTACTTTGCACTTCATGGAAGAAAAATGCTCTACAGGCACAAATTCTTGTCAAACTCCATGGATTTTTTTAGAGGCATCCCAGAAACAATCATTCAGTCATTAAATCCCTCCTGAGGGAGATAAGTGACATTTTCATTCTACCTCGGGAAACTGGACCAAGGACCTCCATGTTCCAGTGAAATAATTTCCATCAATACAAGTTTTAAGCAACTTGATAGTTGCTCTCAGTCCTACAGCAAGTATGCATTAAAATTTATTTTAATGTCTATCTCCCCTCTAGACAAAGTCCTGTGGGCAGGGGATGTGTCCATCAACTCTATTGCAAACTGTACTCTGCTAAGAGCTTAGTACAATGCTCTGCACCAGGAATCATTCAATACCACTGAGTTTGAAATACAGCATGGTAAAGAACTACTCATCCGCCTCTCCTGCTACACACACTAAACTCTTTGAATGCTGAAGTCATGTCTAATGTGGGCAGCAAAGAGCAGACTGTGGCACATGCCCCTCGGCTGTCCTCTTCTCCTGCCATCTAGGGCCTTTGCCCCCGATATGCCCTGCGAGGGAGTCAAGCTGCAGCTGAGTGAGGCCCCTACAGATCTTGGAACATTGGAAAGGCTGTTTTTTTTAATAATGGCATTTATTAAGCGCTTACTATGTGCAAAGCACTGTTCTAAGCGCTGGGGAGGTTACAAGGTGATCAACTTGTCCCACGTGGGGCTCACAGTCTTAGTGCCCATTTTACAGATGAGGGAACTGAGGCACAGAGAAGTTAAGTGACTTGCCCAAAGTCACACAGCTGACAATTGGCGGAGCCGGGGTTTGAACTCATGACCTCTGACTCCAAAGCCCGTGCTCTTTTCCACTGAGCCACGCTGCTTCTCTAAGGCTGCGATCTCCCCTTCTAGGCAGTAAGCTCGTTGTGGGCAGAAAACACGTTTACCAACGCTGTTATACTCTCCCAAGCACTTAGTACAGTGCTCTACACATAGTAAGCACTCAAATACCATTGATTGATTAATTGATTGGATTCTGGATGACTTGGGTGGCAAACTCCATGAAGCCCCTTGTCACTAGACCAGTGGAAGTCTTATGATCAGGACTAAATAATAGGTCATTTCTATGCCCTTTGTGTTGGTTTTCCATAGCTACTGTTTTCACCTTTATTTAGACTGTGTCCAATTTAATTGACTTGTATCTACCCCAGCAGTTAGAACAGTGTTTGATGCATAGGAAGCACTTAACAAATATCAAAAAACCAAACAATAAAAACCAAACAAACCTTTCCTTGCTGGCTCTGTCATCAAACTTGCCCGTACTTACCGTCACCATTCCCTATTCTTAGATTGTGAGCTGTCTTAATTCTCAGCCACATACTTTCCCCCACATTCAGCCACAGTGTTTTGCACACAGTAAGTGGTGCACTACTAATACTACTATTAGTCTACTCAAGTCACAGGTACAGCTGAAATTGAGGCAGTATGGGCTAGTGGAAAAGGCATGGGATTAGACATTCGGCGACCCAGGCTCTAAACGTAGTTCTGCTGGCAACCTGCTGTATAACCTTGGGCAAATAACTTAACCTCTCTGTGTCTCATCATCTGTAAAATAGGGCTAACATTTGATTACCATGTATCTCTCCCAGCGCTTAGCATAAATGCTTCATAATTGCCTTAATTATTGGAGGCAAAGGATTAGGAAAGTCTCTAGTACACACCTCAGGCAATTCGAGAGAAACACTTTTCATATTTCCATTTCATTTGTCAAAATGAATGGTGTGTGTTAAGGTGTGAAAAATCTCTAACAAACTCCCTGACTCAACTGATTCAATAAATTCAAATTCTCTAGTTGCGCTAGATATCTGCTGACTTTCAGGTGGGGGAGGAAAGCACACGAATAGTGAAACACCAATCTAGGCGTGTGGTTGCTTAACCTGTCTTTAACAGAGACTACATAAACTATCCTTAAAGTGATTTCTCAAGAAGCTAATTCTTGAAGAGTACTAGGGACTCAACAGCCAAGCAAGCAGCACGTAGTTTGTTCTCTATTAATATTCTACTTAACCGAATAGTTTAGGGTAATAACAAGCTCAGCACCAATACCCACAAGATGAAGTTGTGACGGTGATGGAAATAGGTTCTTGGGGACAGTGTTTAAATCTTTTCTATCATGGTCTGAACTTACAAAAACAGGCAGTTCGATGAAAGGAGCCAAAGTTGGCTATAACCCGCAGCCACACCGCCCCGCTCTATGATCTCATCTGATCTTACGATCAAAACAGGCTCGGTCCTTGTCTAGGAGAACCTGAGAGAACAGCTTGGTGCTGTAGGAAGTGATGCTGCTGAATCAATAATTGGCATTCTTCCCTCTGAGTCAATACCAAATTGCTCGATGTCAATTAGCTTGCCAGGGGCATCCTATCGGAAGAAACCAAGGGTTGGTCACCAGAAGGCATTAGCGGTGTGGCCTAGTGGATAAAGGGAAGTCAGGGGACCTGGGTTCTAATCCCGCCTTTGTCTGCTGGGTGACCGTGGGTAAGTCGCTTCACTTTTCAGCGCCTCGGTTACCTCACCTGTAAAATGGGGATTAAGACTATGTGCCCCGCGTGGGAAATGGACTGGATCCAACCTGACTAGCTTTTATCTACCCTAGCACTTAATGCGGTGCCTGGCACATAGTGAATGCTTAAATACATAGTATCAATCAATCAATCAATCGTATTTATTGAGCGCTTACTATGTGCAGAGCACTGTACTAAGCGCTTGGGAAGTACAAATTGGCATCACATAGAGACAGTCCCTACCCAACAGTGGGCTCACAGTCTAAAAGGGGGAGACAGAGAACAGAACCAAACATACCAACAAAATAAAATAAGTAGGATAGAAATGTACAAGTAAAATAAATAAATAGAGTAATAAATATGTACAACCATATATACATATATACAGGTGCTGTGGGGAAGGGAAGGAGGTAAGATGGGGGGATGGAGAGGGGGACGAGGGGGAGAGGAAAGAAGGGGCTCAGTCTGGGAAGGCCTCCCGACTTAAATACTAAGCTTAAATACTAAGCTTAGTATTTAAGCTTAGTACATAATGTAATGCTTTGATACATAGTAAGCGCTTAGTACAGTGCTCTGCACACAGTAAGCGCTCAATAAATGATTGAATGAATGAATAAATACCATTAAATGCTTAAATACCATTTATAAAAATACCCGTTGTTGGGTAGGGACCGTCTCTATATGTTGCCAACTTGTACCTCCCAAGCGCTTAGTACAGTGCTCTGCACACAGTAAGCGCTCAATAAATGATTGAATGCATGAATAAATACCATTAAATGCTTAAATACCATTTATAAAAATACCCGTTGTTGGGTAGGGACCGTCTCTATATGTTGCCAACTTGTACCTCCCAAGCGCTTAGTACAGTGCTCTGCACACAGTAAGCGCTCAATGTACGATTGAATGAAAATTAATAATAAAAAAGGTGCTGCCCTCACTTGCTGACAGTCCCAGAGCCCCTCGCTCACACCACCATTGTGGGTAACTGGGTCTTTCTCTGGCCCCTCTATTGAGTAGGATGAGATCAGGTTGTGGGACACTGAAGATGAATCAAATCAGTGGTATTAAGTGCTTCCTGTGTTCAGGGCATTGCGCTAAGCGCTTACTATGTGCCAAACACTGGGGTAGATACGAGGTAATCAGGTTGTACACAGTCCCTGTCCCACATGGGGCTCAGTCTTAATCCCCATTTTACAGATGAGTTAATTGAGGCACAGAGAAGTTAAATGACTTGCCCAGGGTCACACGGCAGACAAGCGGTGGAACCGGGATTAGAATCCACGTCCTCTGAATCCCAAGCCCGGGCTCTTGCCGCTAGGCCATGCTGCTTCTCAATGCCCTCCCTCTGCCCATCCGCCAAGCTCGCTCTCTTCCTCCCTTCAAGGCCCTGCTGAGAGCTCACCTCCTCCAGGAGGCCTTCCCAGACTGAGCCCCTTCCTTCCTCTCCCCCTCGTCCCCCTCTCCATCCCCCATCTTACCTCCTTCCCTTCCCCACAGCACCTGTATATATGTATATATGGTTGTACATATTTATTACTCTATTTATTTATTTTACTTGTACATTTCTATCCTATTTATTTTATTTTGTTGGTATGTTCGGTTCTGTTCTCTGTCTCCCCCTTTTAGACTGTGAGCCCACTGTTGGGTAGGGACTGTCTCTGTGTGTTGCCAGTTTGTACTTCCCAAGCGCTTAGTACAGTGCTCTGCACATAGTAAGCGCTCGATAAATACAATTGATTGATTGATTGATTGGTCCTCCTGTAAGTTCTTTGTGGGCACGTAACATGTCTACCAACTGTGGTATATTGCATTCTCCCAAGTGCATAGTATAGCGCCCGTTGTTGGGTAGGGACCGTCTCTATATGTTGCCGACTTGTACTTCCCAAGTGCTTAGTGCAGTGCTCTGCACACAGTAAGTGCTCAATGAATACGACTGAATCATCATCATCATCATCAATCGTATTTATTGATGAATGAATGAATGAATGCTGTGCCCACAAAATACAGGCAATAAAACCAGCGATAGATTGGTTGGTTCCCTGTCCCCTCCAAACTTCCCAGGGCAACTCATTCCTTGACCCTTCTTCCACATCTTAGTAGGAGGTGCTTGGTCAGAGGTTCCTGATGCAAGCACAGGAGTTTCTGATAAAAAGCCAACATCCTAGGGGTTAAAATACAGATAGCATTAACACACTAGGTGAGAGGTTGGGGGGGAGGGAAGCGTTGCTCTGAGGTTTAGGACTGAAATCAATCAATCAATCAATCGTCTTTATTGAGCGCTTACTGTGTGCAGCGCACTGGACTAAGCGCTTGGGAAGTACAAGTTGGCAACATAGAGAGACGGTCCCTACCCAACAGCGGGCTCACAGTCTAAAAGGGGGAGACGGAGAACAAAACCACACATACTAACAAAATAAAATAAATAGGATATGTACAAGTAAAATAAAGAGTAATAAATATGTACAAACATATATACATATATACAGTGTATATATATATATATACACACACATATATACAGTGTATATATATATACACACACATATATGCAGTGTATATATATATACACACACATATGCAGTGTATATATACACACACACACACACATATATACAGTGTATATATACACACACACATATATACAGTGTATATATACACACACACACATATATACAGTGTATATATACACATACACATATATATATACAGTGTATATATACACACACATATATACAGTATATATACACACATATATATACAGTATATATACACACACATATATATACAGTATATATACACACACATATATACAGTGTGTATATATATACACACATATATACAGTGTATACATACACACACACATATATACAGTGTATACATACACACACATATATACAGTGTATACATACACACACATATACAGTGTATATATACACACACACATATATACAGTGTATATATACACACACACATATATACAGTGTATATATACACACACACATATATACAGTGTATATACACACACACACATATACAGTGTATATATACACACACACACATATATACAGTGTATATATACACACACACACATATACAGTGTATATATATACACACACATATACAGTGTATATATACACACACACACACATACAGTATATATATATATATATACACACACACATATACAGTGTATATATATACACACACATATACAGTGTATATATACACACACACATATACAGTGTATATATACACACACACATACAGTGTATATATACACACACACATATACAGTGTATATATACACACACACACACACACACATATACAGTGTATATATATATACACACACACATATACAGTGTATATATATATACACACACATACAGTGTATATATATATATATACACACACACACATATAGTGTATATATATATATATATATATATATACACACACATATACAGTGTATATATATACACACACACACATATACAGTGTGTATATATATACACACACACATATACAGTGTATATATATATACAAACACACACATATACAGTGTATATACACACACACACACACACACACATATACAGTGTATATATACACACACACACATATACAGTGTATATATATATACACACACACATATACAGTGTATATATATATACACACACACACACATATACAGTGTGTATATATACACACACATATATAGTGCATATATACACACACACATATATACAGTGTATACACACACACACACACACACACACACACACACATATGCTGAAAGAATTAACGAGTCTCACTCTTGCTACAGGAAACACCTTTTTCCATAAATCTTAGAACCTTAAATGGAATGATAAATTCAGTAGTAGTATTCCAAATATTTCTATATGAAGGCAGCTCACATGTATTTCCCCGTCGATAGATATGAGGAATAAAGGCTAGGTGGTGTGAAATCCGTAGTTTCAAATGTACTTTTGAGGGAATCTGTACCTTGGGAAGGGACTATAGCTAGGGTCCTCTTGAATGCGTAGATAATTTGAAATCAGCCATTTACCTATGGGGCAGTGCTGGAGAAGGACCCCAGGTGCTCTCTGGTGAAAATAATTCTGAGAGACTCATTCCTTCCCCTTCCCTTGTCCCTCCCACAGGGTTCAGGTGTTGGCCACAGATGACCCCCTTCATCTGTTTCCAATAATAATAATAATAATGGCATTTATTAAGTGCTTACTATGTGCAAAGCACTGTTCTAAGCGCTGGGGGGGATACAAGGTGATCAGGTTGTCCCACGTGGGGCTCACAGTCTTCATCCCCGTTTTCCAGATGAGGGAACTGAGGCACACTGTGTGCCCAAAGTCACACAGCTGACAAGCGGCGGAGCCAGGATTTGAACCCATGACCCCCGACTCCAAAGCCCGGGCTCTTCTCCACTGAGCCACGCTGCTTCAATAAGTGACTGGAGGAGGAGGAGGAAGCAGCAGTCTGGGGAAGGGAAGATAATGGCAGGTTTATCTCGGGTGGACAGGAGGACTATGAAATGTGACTTTACACGTCCAAAGGTAGCAATTCCTCCCAAGCCTGACCATGCCCGCAAGCTTAAGTCTGCCTTACCACCCTAGTGTGTCTTTTTTCCCTAATTAGCCACTCCAAAGTGTGTTATGGCTGGATGATGGAAAAAAAAAAAACCCCAACAAACACTGTTAACCCAGGATGAGATAAACTCTTTGATTCTCTTTGAAATTCTCTTCCACTTGGCACTCCTCCCCTTCCTTCCATGCATCAAGGACTTTCCTGCCAGCCCTTAGGGGACGGATTCAAAGGGTTGATTTCCTTTCTTTTGCCGGCACTGTCTCCTTCGATCCCCTCCCCACCCCACTCTTTCCTCTGTCTTGTCTCCACTTAGATCATAAGCTCCTAAGGGGTACAACCCATAGCTATATATAGGTTTTGTACACTGTATTCCCAGTACTTTGTAAATGTTTACTAATAATAAATGACTTACCAAACAGAACTTCCCCACCATCAGTGGTAGAAAGAGACTGATGTAAACTGCCCCGCTTTATTCCCTTTTTGATGGACGTTTATTTTCCAATGACTACTCTGGTGATTGACACGTTTATTGACCTTTTCCTCCCCCACTGTGAAGAAATAAAGATACTAGTCCCTGCCTTTTGAGTTTACAATCTAATAAAACAAAACAAATGACAAAGGGGCTTTGATTTTTTTTTTCATTTGGTAGGCTCCAGAGAGCAAAGCTTGGTAGTTACTCAAATTACCTTGTTTATGGAAAATGAGCAACCGCTTTGTACTTGGGATCTGATCATCTTAAAACGTTGTATTTAATTATATACTATCCGATTTTTTTCATAATCAGGCTTAATAATTGAAAAATAGATCATGAGCTTTTTAAATCACTGCTTCATGTGCCAGTGTACGTGTACACTGAAACTTGTACGTTTCAAGTACCACTGAGGCTTTTAACCATACTGTATCAAATCAAACTGGTGAAATGAAATCAATTTAAAGACATCTGAGAGCGAAGAGGGGCAACAATGGACAGTTTAGACAACAACTCTTTATTTAGCAAGCCAGGTTCAGAAATGTGTGGACCCAGGGCTTTTACATTCAGGAACTTAATTCTCTACCATAGTTAAGTCACAAGCTTCAAAGATTTTTAGGTTGCCGAGGGACACAAACTGGGAGTACACTTTGTTCAAGTTTTCCTTTAAACGGAACAATTGCCCAAGTAGTACAATTACAACTCAATTAACTCACTGAAACTACAATATACAGACCACCTCTTGGCTTTGGCTATTGGAGGGGAACTCTAAAGACAGAAGAATGAGGCCTTTTAGGGGTGTGTGACCTATTTTCAGGAGCCAACTCCACTTAATCTTTGAGAATAAGGGGAGCCCTCACCTTATCGGCCACTTCTTTCCCCATCAGGGTCTCAACAATAGCAAGGCCAAACTCAAAGCTGGTTCCAGGGCCACGACTTGTAAGAATCATTCCGTCCTTTTCTACTCGGTTCTCTGAGTACTTGTAATGATCTGAAAAAGAGAGCAAGCACATAAAGTGAAAGGTTACTACATAGTAGCACATGAAATGGCTCATGGTGCAGCCCTAAGCATATCATCTTTTAAATACTGAAATTAAACCATTGATGCTACATGCAAGTAATTTTCAAGGGTAATCCCTAAGCATATCGTCTTTTAAATACTGAAATTAAACCATTGACGCTACATGCGAGTAATGTTCGAGGGCAATCCTGTCTGTAAAAATGTGAACGGTGGGTTCATTTATTACCAATACCTTACCTTCCTCAACAGTATAAAAACATCTCTTAGCAAATTGCTGGATAAAATGTCTCAGAAATACTGAAAATAAATTTTAATACAAAACACAAACCCTATGACAATCACAACGAACACTGGACTAGATTTTTTAATTTTATGCTTTCATTAATAATAATAAGCAATAATAATGGTATTTGTTCAAGTGCTTACTATGTGCCAAGCACTGTAGTAAGCTCTGGGGTTGATACAAGATAATCAGGTCCTAAACAGGGCTCACAGTCTAGGTAGGAGGGAAAACAGGTATTGAATTTCCATTTTGCAGATGAGGGAACTAAGGCACAAAGGAGTTGAGTGATTTTGCCAAGACTGCATAGCAGATAAGTGAAGGAGCTAGGGTTAGAACCCGGGTTGCCTGACTTTTTAGACTGTGAGCCCACTGTTGGGTAGGGACTGTCTCTATATGTTGCCAACTTGTACTTCCCAAGCGCTTAGTACAGTGCTCTGCACACAGTAAGCGCTCAATAAATACTATTGATTGATTGATTGACTCCCAGGCTCTTGCTCTTTCCACTAGGCCACATTGCTTTCTGAAGTCCATCCTGTATTAGGTTTACCATTCCCCTCAATGACAAGAAGAAAACATGAAGAAGAAACAGATTTAAATCAATCAATTGTATTTATTGAGCGCTTACTGTGTGCAGAGCACTGTACTAAGCGCTTGGGAAGTACAAGCTGGCAACAATGTTAAACCAAAAAACAATTTAAAATGTTAAACCAAAAAACTATCTGAGAAGTGCCAACTGGACCTTGAGATCGGTATCTTAAACAGGAAGAGAGGATGGAGAGTTTTACTAATGGCTTTTTTTTTAAAGCTAATACTGAAGATCTTGCTATTTATCACGGAGAAGCAGTGTGGCCTATTGGATAGAACACAAGCCTGGGAGTCAGAAGGGACCTGGGTTCTAATCCCAGCTCCACCACTCGTCTGCTGTGTGACCTCGGACAAGTCACTGAACTACTCTGTGCCTCAGTAACCTCATCTGCAAAATGGGGATTAAGGGATGGAGAGTTTTACTAATGGCCTTTTTTAAAGCTAATACTGAAGAGCTTGCTATTTATCGCGGAGAAGCAGTGTGGCCTATTGGCTAGAACACAAGCCTGGGAGTCAGAAGGGACCTGGGCTCCACCACTTGTCTGCTGTGTGACCTCGGACAAGTCACTGAACTACTCTGTGCCTCAGTAACCTCATCTGCAAAATGGGGATTAAGGGATGGACAGTTTTACTAATGGCCTTTTTTAAAGCTAATACTGAAGAGCTTGGTATTTATCGCGGAGAAGCAGTGTGGCCTATTGGATAGAACACAAGCCTGGGAGTCAGAAGGGACCTGGGCTCCACCCACTTGTCTGCTGTGTGACCTCGGACAAGTCACTTAACTACTCTGTGCCTCAGTAACCTCATCTGCAAAATGGGGATTAAGACTGGGAGCCCCATGTGGGAGAGGGCTGTGTCCCATCTGATTGGCTTGTATCTACTCCAGTGCTTATTACAGTGCCTGGCACATGCTAAGTGCTTTCTGTTGTACTCTCCCACGTGTTCAGTACAGTGTTCTGCACATAGTAAGCACCCAATAAATACCATTCATTGATTAACAAATACAGTTTAAAAAGCGCTTTTAGGCAGTGTACACGCTACTTTGCTACCACCTAGTGTTAGTCCTGAAGAAGTGCACCCAATAGGCTTATCCCGGGTTCTGTTAACATTATTTTCATTCATTCAATCCTATTTATTGAGCGCTTACTGTGTGCAGAGCGCTGTACTAAGCGCCTTATTTGTTATTCTGAATCTAAAATAAATATTCATTGTGACAGGAGTTAACTATGTAGGTGACATCATAATAAAACGACTCCCCAGTGAATTAACTGCTGCTTCATTGGAGTGATCTTATGAAGAGGCCCCTGGTTACGCCTCACACCAATTTTTTTTTTTAAGTCACTTATCCCTTTGGGCCAGAAACTGAAAACTGGGAGAGTAATTTAATGATAGTTTATTTGAACTGGAATAGAGTAAGTCTGGATGGGGGTGGCCCCATTCTTAGCAGGAAGCAAACTTAAAATAAAAGCAAAAAGTGTACATGCAGGGGCCTGCCTCTCTTCTCCTTTCCTCTATTTCTCCTCCTGCTGCTGGTTCCAGTATTATTCCTGCTGGAGGACTACCAAACTGGCCACTTCCTCTCCCATTTAAAATACAGCTGAGGAAAAAAAAAATCCTGCAATTAAATATCCTGAGGTCAGGTCTATTTTCCAAATCTCCCAATTTAGGGCCTAAACCAGGGGTTTGATGCCTTCTCAAAATATCAAGTCAAATGATAGGTTTCCCAAAAAATAACACTGTGGACAAAGTTTGGAAAACAAAACTTCTTATAAGGACTGTCAGTTTTAAAGGGTAAATCAACCTTATTGTATAGCCTCCAGTTGCTCAGTATTCTGTAAAACCTCCATACAACAATCTGAAAAGACATTTTGCATATTAAGTCTAACACCCACCTCCATTCATCATTTTGTCTTTGGCCCCAGGATGTGTTGTGACTTTGCTCCCAAAGCCTATGCCATGAGCCAGCAGAGCTGTGGGACCTGTAAGTAAAAAAATACGGTATTTAGAGAGTTCTCGAAGCGCTAGGAAAGAATTGCCCATTTTTAAAAAATTCCAAGAAAAAATTGTTCAACGCTAGGGCCAGTCAGACTTGCAGAACCACAGGTTATATTGTTAATGCTGGGATTCTGTGCCCTACAAATTTTTAAAAGGAAAAAAATCATTAGCCATCTCAGGGAAAGGGATATAATGTTCTATATTTCAGGTTTCAACTATCCATTACCTTCTATTTTGAGAACATAAAACATATCTAACATTAAATACAAGACACCGTAACAATGGACAGAATTTCTGAACTTAGGAGTATGAGGTGTTAATTTCAAGTTAAAGATACTGCCTCACATTTTATTAACATTCCTCAGTGAGTCCCTGGTCTTACTTTATCAGCCTGGGTAGGGTAAAATGAAAACTGTGGGCCTGAGTTCTCCACTTACAGCATCTTGTTCTAAAGTCCAATAGGTTTTAAGAAGACCCTTAGTGGCTTGAATTAATTAAAATGACTTGGGGGAAGACCTGCCCACCCGTCTCCTAGGTTTGGATCAAGTCTCAAGGGAAATAAATTGCTAGTAATGTTCCAGTTCATATGAATTCTGTTTCTGTATCAAATAACTACAGCTGGGAAGCAACATGGCCTAGTGGAAAGAGTAGCGCTTAGTACAGTGCTCTGCACGCAGTAAGTGCTCAATACGTTTGAATGAAAGGGCCTGGGAATCATAAGATCTGGGTTCTAATCCCTGCTCTGCCACTTGTGTATTGCGGGATGTTGGGCCAGTCACTCAACTTCCCAGTGTCTCAGTTTCCTCATCTGTAAAATGGGAATTAAATGTTTGTTCACCCTCTTAGACTGTGAGCCCTATAAGGGACAGGGATTATGTCCAATCTGATCATCTTATATCTACCCCAGTGCTTAGTAATGATAATAAAAATAATAATACAACACCACTATTATTATTATTATTATTATTATTACTACTAGCTGTCCATCAAGATCATTTGGTTATTTTGAATTCAAACACTCGCCTGAGATTGGTTACTAGGAATACTTGGGATTTTGAATGAGCTTGAAGAACGTACTTTGGCTCCGAGGGATGTTTAGTAGTGCAGAACTCTTGTTTTCCTCAAGCCAGTGGCAAGCACTCCTCAGCTCCATCTCCTCATGCTTATCAGAAACTGCATTTGGATCCGAGAGTCTGAGTGACACCACCCCCAATGTAAGATCTGCACTGTATCTCTCGGCCAGTAGCATCAATGACCAATTCATTTCTGACCCGCATGTCACTCCCCTCCTCAAAAATCTCCAGTGGTTTCCTGTCAACCCACGAATCAAGCAAAAACTCCTCACTCTCGGCTTCAAGGCTGTCCATCCCCTCGCCCCCTCCTACCTCACCTCCCTTCTCTCCTTCTCCAGCCCAGCCCGCACCCTCCGCTCCTCTGCCGCTAACCTCCTCACTGTACCTCGTTCTCACCTGTCCCGCTGTCGACCCCCGGCCCACGTCCTTCCCTTGGCCTGGAATGCCCTCCCTCCGCACATCCGCCAAGCTAGCTCTCTTCCTCCCTTCAAAGCCCTACTGAGAGCTCACCTCCTCCAGGAGGCCTTCCCAGACTGAAACCCCTTTTCCTCTCCTCCTCCCCATCCCTCTCTCTGCCCTACCTCCTTCCCCTCCCTACAGCACTTGTATATATTTGTACAGATTTATTACTCTATTTATTTTACTTGTACATATTTACTATTCTATTTATTTTGTTAATGATGTGCATATACCTATAATTCTATTTATCCTAACAATTTTGACACCTACTTGTTTTGTTGTCTGTCTTCCCCTTCTAAACTGTGAGCTCGTTGTTGGGTAGGGACTGTCTCTATATGTTGCCAACTTGTACTTCCCAAGTGCTTACTACAGTGCTCTGCACACAGTAAGCACTCAATAAATATGAATGAATAAGCTACAATGCCTTATATTCCATAGCTGCAAGAATTCATTCATTCACATTTATGGAGCACTTACTATGTGCAGAGCACTGTACTAAGCACTTGGGAAGTCCAAGTCGGCAACATATAGAGACGGTCCCTACCCAACAGTGGGCTCACAGTCTAGAAGGGGGAGACTGACAACAAAACAAATCACATTAACAAAATAAAATACACAGAATAGTAAATATGTACAAGTAAAATAGAGTAATAAATCTGTACAAACATATATACAGGTGCTGTGGGGAGGGGAAGGAGGTAGGGCGGGGGGGATGAGGAGGGGGAGAGGAAGGAGGGGGCTCAATCTGGGAAGGCCTTCTGGAGGAGGTGAGCTCTCAGTAGGGCTTTGAAGGGAGCTCGTGAATACAAATAAATGGAATTCTAAATTCATTCAGTCGTATTTATTGAGCGCTTACTGTATGCAGAGCACTGGACTAAGCGCTTGGGAAGTCCAAGCTGGCAACATATAGAGACGGTCCCTACCCAACAGCGGGCTCACAGGCTAGAAATAGGAGGTGCCCCTTGGCACGGACCGAGGAAAGCCATTGGGGGCAAGGGGCCCGGGAGTGATGCCAAGGTCCTCTGGGCAAGGACCGGTTAGGGCCAGCCGGCCACCCCAGGCACAGAGGGGAGGGAAGGAGGGAGGGAAGGAGAGAAGGAGGGAGGGAAGGAAGGAAGGAGAGAGGGAAGGAAGGAGGGAGGGAAGGAAGGACGACATCCAGGAGGAGGAGGAAGAGGAGAGGACACTCACCTGCTGCCTTTTCCCAGACGCCCCCACCCCCTCCAGCGCTTACTGTGTGCAGGGTATTATACCAAGCGCTTGGGAGAGTAAAATACAACCAAATTGGCAGACACGTTCCCTGCCCACAACGAGCTTGCAGTCTAGAGGGGGAGACAGACATTTATATAATTTAAAGATATGTACATAAATGCTGTGGGGCTGAGGGTGGGGCAAATACCAAGTACCCAAAGATCACAGATCCAAGTACAAGAAGGATACAAATGAATCCAAATCACCCTTGCACCCCTCACCTGCCCTTATTCGCATCTACATAGCCTCCGAGATTACAAAACTCGAATATTCGCCCACTGCCACTATCCAGCCCTTCTTTTCCACAAACAGGAAGTACGGCTCTGCAACTAGAAGCTGGAGTGGTTTAAACGTTAAAAACCTGCAGCCATGTTGTTCACTATAATTATGCAGAATCTAGTCTACTAATGAAGTATCTCATCTACTTATTTCCAAATACCCGCAAAAGCAAATAAATAGAAAAAATAGTATCACTTGCTATTTTACTGCGTAAAACTCCAGAAAATGTAATTCGCTAGCTACACAATAGTGACATGTTCATAACAAGAGTTGGGTCTGGGCTACTTAAGTTCAGACTACTGGACCACACAATCTTTCAGAACTTGGAATCCTGGTTTGCTGTGATATTGAGATTTGGGGATTTCCCTGATGTCTCGATCATTCACTATGCTTAAACGAAAAGTAATTTATTTCAGCTTTACAAGGAACAAAAACTGTGGTGGAATAGACCTATTGTTCCTTATTACAGAAAGCTGAGACAGTCAGCTCCTTGGGGGTAGGGGATGTGTTTCAGGCTTCTGCTTTATTTTACCAAGCTTTCCCAAGTGCATCTACTTCCCAAGCGCTTAGTACAGTGCTCTGCACACAGTAAGTGCTCAATAAATAGGATTGATTGATTGCATCATTCATTGTTCCCAATGGGTGTTCAATGGTGTAGTTCATAGTGCCTGGGGCAGAGTCAGAAGACCTGGGTTCTCGTCTAGTCTGCTGTGTGACCTTGGGTCAGTCACTTAACCTCTCTAGGCCTCAGTTTCCTCATCTGAAATATGAGAATACTGACACCTATCTCATCCCACCACACAAAAGATGTTGTGAGGAAAAAATGAGATAATAATAATAATAATGATGGCATTTGTTAAGCTCCATGTGCAAAACACTGTTCTAAGCACTGTGGGGGATACAGTGTGATCAGGTTGTCCCACGTGGGGCTCACAGTCTTCATCCCCATTTAACAGATGAGGTAACAGCCTCAGAGAAACTAAGTGACTTGCCCAAGGTCATACAGCAGAGATGTGGAGGAGCCGGGATTAGCACCCATGACCTCTGACTCCCAAGCCCGTGCTCTTTCCACTGAGCCACACTGTTTCTCTGACACAATCATGTCAGAGCAGTTTGGGGGGAAAAAAAGAAGTGCTATACATAAAGCATACAAGTCTTACTGCTACAGTCAATGATATTTATTGAGCACTTACTGTGAGAAAAACACAATACTAAGCACTTAAGAGAGTCCAAATACAAATGAATAGGTACAGACAATCCCTGCCTACCAGGAGCTTACAGACTAGACTGAGAGGCAGACATTAAAATGATTTGCAAGTAAATATGTGTACATAAGTGTTGTGGGGCTGAAGGCGAGGTGAATTCATTCAATCAATCGTATTTATTGAGCACTTACTGTGTGCAGAGCACTGTACTAAGCGCTTGGGAAGTACAAGTTGGCAACATATAGAGACGGTCCCTACCCAACAGTGGGCTTGATTAAAGGAAACAGACCCAAGTGTGTAGGTGACACAGAAGACAGGGCTTAGACTGGTGAGTGCTTAGTTGGGGAAAGCCTCTTGGCAGAGATAATAATAATAATAATGATAGCATTTATTAAGCGCTTACTACGTGCAAAGCACTGTTCTAAGCGCTGGATACGATTTTAAGCAGAGATATCTTAGCAGATATCTAAGCAGATATTTAAGCATATCTAAGCAGAGATATGATTTTAGGATGGTTTTTAAGATAGGGAGAGACGTGGTCTGGTGGATATGAAGAGCAAAGGAGTTCCAGACCGGGGGAAGGATGTGGGCAAAGGGTCAGCGGCAAGAAAGACAAGGTGGAGGTTCGACGAGAAAGCTGGTGTTAGAGGAATGAAATGCACAGACTGGGTTACAGCAGGATGAGATCAGTGAGTTGAGGAAGGGGGTGGAGAGCTGAATGAATGCTTTAAAGCTAACGGTAAAGAGCTTTTGTTTGATGCGGAGATGGACGGACAACTATTGGAGGTTTCTGAGGAGAAAGGAAGAGTACTACTATTAGTGCTACTAGGAGAGCCCCAAATGGTCTGGAGCCTATTACACTAAATAGGAATGAAGGAAGAACAAAGACCTGGTTCTAAGGAGGATTTTCTATTTTGGGAAGTTCACCTAACCACTGCATAAAAGATTCATGAGAATGCACCGCTTAGCCCTATTTTCTGCTTAATCAATGAACGCAATCAAAAGTTAAATGTACCGAATGAATGGAACTGTTAGCTCGATACAGGAGAAATTCTGCTAAAACTGAATCCCATGACAGCAAGAATTCCACTGTGCTGAACTGATGGTGATGGTGAACTGAAACTGTTTTGTTGTCTGTCTCCCCCTTCTAGACTGTGAGCCCGTTGTTGGGTAGGGATTGTCTCTATCTGTTGCCAAACTGTACTTTCCAGGCGCTTAGTACAGTGCTCTGCACACAGTAAGTGCTCAATATGAATGACTGAAATGGGATGCCCACCAAGTAGAATGGTTACAATCATCATTTTAAAGACCCAATGAAGCACGACCTTATGACGTGGCAATACTTGTAACTTGCCAGAGATTAAAAACATTATTCACAACAACCTGGTGGGCCACAAATTGGAGCGTAACCTCTTGAGGAGAGGCTCTAGGGAAAATATACTAAAGAAGAATCCTAGTCTGTCCCAGGGGTTGGCAATAATAAGGATAATAATTGTGGGATTTGTTAAGCACTTACTACATGCTAAGTGCTGGGGCAGAAATAGGTTGCACATGGGGCTCACAGTGTAAATAAGAGGAAGAACAGGTATCAAATCTCCAGTTTGCAATTGAGGGAACTGAGGCACAGAGAAGTAAAGTGACTTACCCAAGGCAGGATTAGAACCCAGGTCCTCTGACTCCCAGGCTTGTGGTCTTTCCCCTAGGCCACACTGAATCATTATACATGCACAGTGTGGATGGGATTATGGGGACTTTCCAACTAATTCTCATTTTTGATCCCAAAGGACAACCACAGGCAGCAATGCTGGGAACTTGGTTGATTTATGTATACATGTATATACCTGTATATATGTCTGTACATATTTATTACTCTATTTATTTTACTTGTACAGATCTATTCTATTTATTTTATTTTGTTAGTATGTTTGATTTTGTTCTCTGTCTCCCCCTTTTAGACTGTGAGCCCACTGTTGGGTAGGGACTGTCTCTTTATGTTGCCAACTTGTACTTCCCAAGCACTTAGTACAGTGCTCTGCACACAGTAAGTGCTCAATAAATACGATTGATTGATTGATTTAAATAATAATGATGACATTGAAGTGCTTATTATGTGCCAAGCACTGTTCCTAGCGCTGGGGTAGATACGAGGTAATCGGGTTGTCCCACATGGGGCTATTGACCTGCCTGGAGGCAGGAGGCTGAACCAGATGACCTCTCCCCATCCCTGCCTGCCAGCTCTGAGATTCTGTTTTTAATTGTCAGGTGATTAGACCTAGGTAGTCCCATCAGCTGACTAAAATGCTAGGGTGGCAATCTGGAAAGGAAGGGTATGGAGAGAGAGAAAAGGAGGTGGAATGGTGGGTGAGGTAATAACCTCTTAAGTTTCCCAGATATTCACCCCAGGAACTGTTAAGAGTCCAGAGCTGCGGGGAGGCAGGATGTTTCAAAGTGGATTTAAATTGCATAAAGTGGAGAAGAGCATAACTCACCACACATTCTCTCTTTCTCACATGGACCCAAAGAGATCTTTATGGCACACTGGGCTGATGTAGCCATAAGAAATAATTACTGTCAGGAGGAAGTCCCTTGTATTTCCACAGTTTCCTGTAAGCATTCTGATGGCCCTCTTTGCTTCCGAGTGTCCCTCCTCCACACCTTTTCTGGACAAAAGCATTGGCTTAAGCCAGTCCCAGCTCCCCTGAGCCTGTTAGTAAAAGGATGTACATTTTCTTATTTTACTTTCCTAGCCTTATCCTTGCTCTGGCAGGTGATGTCAGTCCACTGAAATGGGGTTGCTGACACTGAAATATCAAGTGTTTGTCGGCACGGACAGGAAATGGAAGCCCCAAGCAGCCAAGCCAATTCCATTTATAACTGCTAGTCAAATTAGAAATGCTAGACGTGCAATCCTATATTTAAAACATCTTTTGAAGCTAAAGGGCAGATCTAGGGCAGAGTTAATTTATTTATGTCTGACATTCATGCTAACAGCAGCGGGTCTCCTGGCAAAGATTCTGCTGTGACCAGCAGTTTACTGAATACCGCAGCGACATATTTCTCCCTTAAAAAAAAAGGGTCAAACATACTGAATGCTGTGTTTCAAAAAAAATGCACGCCAAGGGTGTGGACAGATAGACTGAAAGTTGAACAAGGAATCTCTGTATTGTTGGATACACTGCTCTGCAACTAGTCTTTCTGAAATAATACCCCACCCCCAGCCCCTTGCCTCCATCGTCCAAATACCTAATTCTGATTCTGTTGAATTTCATGTTAAGTTGAAGGGATACTTTGGAACAGGGCAGGATGTCTGAAGCAGATCTCAAGAAGAGGCACTGATAGAGGTTTATAAAAGATAAACTTGTACCGTACCTGCACAAATAGCAGCTATAAGGCCTTTTCTGTTTTCTTGATCCTTCAGTATGGCTTTCACAGTAGAAGACTGTCCAAAACAAAAAAAAAAAAAAAACCCACCCATAAAACACTTCAAAAACAGAAAACAGCAAACACTTCAACAGAAAACACTACCAACTTTTTGTGGAAAACTTCAGTACTTCACCATTTATTTTTGCTTACAATTACCTGGATTAGCCTCTGGCCAACTTTACTGGTTACCATGTCACTGTGAGGAAGGGGCAGAACATTTGCCAAGTATGTGGCAGCCACCTGGGCTGACTGGCCCCCCTGCCCACCACGCTCCAGTTTGGTAGTCCAGAACTGCCCTGACAGTGGTTCCCCTCTGTGCCCTTCCACCACCCAGTCTGTGGGCTTCGGCTTCTCCTGCCACCTGAACCACTGCTCCGAGATGGCTCACCTCTCATGCTGTCCCTGCTTCTTGAAAGGAGGAAGGAAACATGTCCAGAAGCTGTAAGTGAGGGCAGGGCGCAAACCCCAACATCGCCAAGATCCGCCCCTTCCTCTCCATCCAAACAGCTACATTGTTGGGTCAATCTCTCATCCTATCCCGACTGGATTACCGCATTGGCCTCCTTTCTGACCTCCCATCCTCCTGTCTCTCCCCGCTTCAGTCTATTCTTCACTCTGCTGCCTGGAGTATCTTTGTACAGAAACGTTCTGGGTATGTCACTCCCCTCCTCAAAAATCTCCAGTGGTTGCCTATCAACCTTCGAATCCAGCAAACTCCTCACTCTCAGCTTCAAAGCTCTCCATCACCTCGTCCCCTCCTATTGCACCTCCCTTCTCTCCTTCTACAGCCCAGCCCCCACACTCTGCTCCTCTGCCGCCAACCTCCTCACTGTGCCTCGCTCCCGTCTGTCCTGCTGTGACCCCTGGCCTGGAATGCCCTCCCTCCACACATCCGCCAAACTAGCTCTCTTCCTCCCTCCAAAGCCGTACTGAGAGCTCACCTCCTCCAAGAGGCCTTCCCAGACTGAGCCCTCCCTTTCCTCTCCTCCTCCTTCCCATCAACCCAACTCCTTCCCTCTGCCCTACCCTCTTCCCCTCCTCACAGCACTAGTGTATATTTGTACATATTTATTACTCTATTTTATTAATGTGTATATAGCTATAATTCAATGTATTCTGATGGTATTGACACCTTTCTACTTGCTTTGTTGTCTGTCTCCCCCTTCTAGACTGTGAGCCCGTGGTTGGGTAGGGACCGTCTATCTGTTGCCGATTTGTACTTCCCAAGCACTTAGTATAGTACTCTGCACACAGTAAGCACTCAATAAATATGACAATGCATGAATGAACAGGAGAGGAGAAGAGCCCAGCCGGAGGAAACCGTGTCACCCAGGATGGCCTAGAGTGATTTCAATTATGGGTCCTGATCGAGATTTTCTAATCATTTTCCAACAAATCTTCAAATCAGTCAGATTCCAATCACACGGATATAAACTAAGTTCTGCCGTAACCGGTGTTGTCAACCTGCGTTTTGGCTCGAATGTGATTAAGGAAGATCAGATAGGCTCTGACACCGTGAGCCTATCTGGACTCAGAGCCCGGTTTACCAAAGAACTGCTTGTGAACATGCATATGAGCTCGTGGGCAGGGAATGTGTCTGTTTATTGTATTATACTCTCCCAAATGCTTTGTACAGTGCTTTGCACACAGTAAGCTCTCAATAAATTCAACTGAATGAATGAATGACATCCCAATGGATGAGTAGTAATGCTAGTTTTAACCTAAGTTTCCTCAAGGATACATCTCTTGCATGAATGGAGAACTTGGTTACTCTAAAGACAGGTGTGGAACTCAAGGTCCATCATTCAAACAGTGGTATTTACTGGTTGTTCACTGTGTGCAGAGCAATCAATCACATTTATTGAGTGCACTGTGTGCTGAGTACTGTGCTAAACAATTGGGAGAGTCCAGCATAACAGCATTAGCAGAAACATTCCCTGCCCACAACAAGCTTACAGTCTACAGCACTGTCCTAGGCTTCTGGGAGAGCACAGCACAACAGAGTTGATAAACACGATCCCTGCCCAGAAGGAGCTTACAGTCCAGAGGATACTAAGCTACTTATTCTATATAAAAAGGATACTGAAAACTAGCTTATACTGGGTGCATGGCCCTTAGTCATGCCATTAGAAAATACCTGATATATTCAGGAATCAGACTTTACCTCTGATAAATTCTGGGCTCCTAGGTTACCACCTGGCAGGACCACCACATCATATGGTCCCTAAACATTGGAAAAAACACAAAAAGAAAGCTAACGTTAGTAATCTAGTACATGAAATCAAATGTTTTAAAAGGATCATGCATGACACTAAAATACTTCTAATGTGAGAAACAGAGAAATTGTATTTTTTCTTTATTTTAAAACTTGGCTACCAAAGGAATCTCACAAAAAAAAAAATAAAGAAAAAATACTATTATTTGTCAAGAACTCCCAAATGAGAGTTACTGGAATAGCTCTATAACTGCAAGATATTAGTAATGTCCTTTGAAGAATCCATCTCAAATTCTTACACTTCCTTTTCAAATGAAGTTTTCAAATCTTAATCATATTAGGAATCAAGTAACACTAAAAATCAAAGAGTAGCTCTTTCCACTCAATCAACAAATCAATCAGTGACATTTACTGAACAACTACTGGGTACTAGCTTCTGTAGTAAGCATTTGGGAAAGTCCAACAGTAGCAAGGCCCCCAATCCCTCCCCTTAAGGAGCTTGCGATTCTAAGGGGGAGACAGGCAAAAATTATTTACAGGGAGTAAAGGTCAAAGGAAGAGCAAATATAATGTAAAAAGCAGCACATACAACAGGCTGTTTCATCTTGTTTACATACTTTTCCCTGCTTTATATAACCATTTAAACATAAACTGTGTATATACATATATATATAATATGTACATGTGTATATATAATACATATTAATATTCATTCAATCATTCAATCGTATTTATTGAGTGCTTACTGTGTGCAGAGCACTGTACTAAGAGCTTGGGAAGCACAAGTTGGCAACATATAGAGACGGTACCTACCCAACAATGGGCTCACAGTTTAGAAATATGGACAATTGTGCTGAGGATAGGGTTAAAATATGCAAGTGCCAAGGGCAGTTGTTCGTTTGCTGCACCTAAGCTACCGCAAACCAACCGAGGAAGGCCTCCTGGAATGGCTTAAAAAAAATGAGGGGAACTGCAATACTGCATACTTATGGGAGAAGGGGGTTCCAGTCTGGGGAACCATATGAGGTAGGGGTTGGAGGCTGGAGAGTTGAGGGTGAGGTATGGTTAGTTGATGAATCCGGGAGGAGCAAAGAGTGCAAGCTCAGGAGGACCGTGTGAAGACAGCCAACGTGTAAGTGGAAATTCATAAACTATTTATATTAATGTGTCTCCTCCTTCTGACTGTAATAAACTCACTGTGGGCAGGGAATATGTCAGCCAACTCTGTTGTACTATACTCTCCCAAGTGTATAGTACCTCACTCTGCATTGTACTAAGAGAAGCAGCATAGAGCATGAGCTTGGGAGTCAGAAAGGCCTAGGTTCTAGTCCTGCCTCCACCACTTGCCTGCTGTGGGACCAATATAACAGAGTTGGTAGACACATTCCTTGCCCACAAGGACCTTACAGGCTACAGGGGGAGACAGGCATTAATATAAATAAATTGCAGATATGCTGTGGGGCTGAGCATGCGGTAAATATCAAATGCTTACAGGGTACAGAGCCAAGTGCATATGTAACACATAAGGGAGAGGGAGTAGGGGAAGAGGACTTAATAGGGGGAGGCATCTTGCAGGAGATGTGATTTCAATAAGGCTTTGAAGGAAGGGAGAGTTTCGACCTGGTGTATATAAAGAGGGAGGGAGTTCTAGGTCAGAAGGAGGGTGTCTCTATATGTTACCAGCTTGTACTTCCCAAGTGCTTAGTACAGTGCTCTGCACACAGTAAGCGCTCAATAAACACAATTGAATGAATGAATGTGGGAAAAGGGTCAGCAGCGAGACTGCGCTGTGGAGAGACGTGTGTGTGCTGGGCTGTAATAAGAAATCAGTGAGGTAAGGTAGGAAGGGGTGAGTTGACTGCTTTAAAGCCAATAGTAAGGCATTTCTGTTTGATGGAGCAGTGAACGGACAACTGGAAGTTCCTAAGGAATTGGGAGGCACGGACTGAATGCTTTTTTTTTTTTTCCAGAAAAATGATCCAGGCAGCAGATCATGGACTGGAGAGGGAAGATAACTTCAGTTTTGGACACGTTCAGTTTGAGGTGTCAGCAGAACATACACGTGGCTATGTCTCGGAGGCATGAGGAAACGCAGGATTGTAGATTAGGGGAGAGGTAAGGGCTGGAGAGGCAGGTTTGGGTGTCATCCGCTCAGAGGTGGTAATTACCGCCATGTGAGCGGATAAGCTCCCCAGGGAGTGAGTGCTGAGCAGGAAGGAGTAGGACATCCAGCTTTGCGGGAAATCCACAGTCAGGTGATGAGAGATGGAAGAGGAGTCAGCAAATGTGACTGACAAGGAGCAGTCGCTGAGGTAGAGGACCAGGTGAGAACTTTGTCAGTGCAACACAGGTCTTCCCTCTTTTGTTTAAATAGCACTATTTTCAACAAACAACCACCCAATTCCATCAACACAACAGCCACCCTTAAGTGTATTTAGCACTTAAGTTCAAATGCATTTTATTTATATATTTCTTTGATCAATCAATGGTATTTACTGAGTGCTTACTGGGTGGAGAGCACTTTACAAAGTAATAATAGTAATGACAGCATTTATTAAGCGCTTACTATGTGCAAAGCACTGGGCAAGTTACAAGGTGATCAGGTTGTCCCATGCAGGGCTCACAGTCTTAATCCCCATTTTACAGATGAAGTAACTGAGGCACAGAGGGTTAAGTGACTTGCCCAAAGTCACACAGCTGACAATTGGTGGAGCCGAGATTTGAACCTATGATCTCTGACTCCAAAGCCTGGGCTCTTTCCACTGAGCCACGCTGCTTCTCTAAAAGTACCCAGGAGAGTACAATTCAACAGAGTTGGTAGACATGATCCCTGCCCACAAAGGGCTCACAGTCTAGAAGGGGACACAGATATTAGAGAAGCAGTGTGGCTTCGTGGAAAGAGCAAGAGGTTGGGAGTCAAAGGACATGGGTTCTAATCCTGCCTCCGCTACTTGTCTGCTTTGTGACCTTGGTCAAATCACTTAACTTCTCTATGCCTCAGGTACCTCATATGTAAAATGGGGATTAAAAGTGTGAGCCCCACGTGGGACAACCCTGTATCTACCTTAGATAAGGTAGCTTAGAACAGTGCTAAGCACCTAGTAAGTGCTTAACAAATACCAAAATTATTATTATATTGAAATAAGTTTCAGATAGGGGTAATGGCAAATATAAGAGTTCATTCATTGTCTTTCAGTTGTATTTGAGTGCTTATTGTGTGCAGAGCACTGTACTAAGCTCTTGGACAGTACAATACAGTAATAAAGAGAGACAATCCCTGCCCACAACGGGCTCACAGTCTAGAGGAGCCTAAAACCACACAACAGACAAGTGGATTAGAACCCATTACCTTCTGACTCCCAGCCCAGTGCTCAATCCACTAGGCTATAATGCATATTCATTCATTCAATTGTATTTATTGAGCGCTTACTGTGTGCAGAGCACTGTACTACACGCTTGGGAAGTACAAGTTGGCAACATATAGAGACGGTCCCTACCCAACAACGGGCTCACAGTCTAGAAGGGGGAGACAGACAACAAAACAAAACATGTTAACAAAATAAAATAGAATAGTAAATAGGTACAAGTAAAATAGAGTAATAAATCTGTACAAACATATATACTTCCCCATATGTATATGTTTGTACATATTTATTACTCTATTTAATTTGTACATATTTATTCTATTTTGTTAATATGGTTTGTCTCGTTGTCTGTCTCCGCCTTCTAGACTGTGAGCCCACTGTTGGGTAGGGACCATCTCTATATGTTGCCAGCTTGTACTTCCCAAGCGCTTAGTACAGTGCTTTGCACACAGTAAGCGCTCAATAAATATGACTGAATGAATGAATGAATATATACAGGTGCTGTGGTGAGGGGAAGGAGGTAGGGCGGGGGGGATGTAGAGGGGAAAGGAAGGAGGGGGCTCAGTCTGGGAAGGTCTCCTGGAGGAGGTGAGCTCTCAGTAGGGCTTTGAAGGGAGGAAGAGAGCTAGCTTGGCAGATGTGCAGAGGGAGGGCATTCCAGGCCAGGGGGAGAAAGTGGGCTGGGGGTCGACGGCGGGACAGGCGAGAACGAGGCACAGTGAGGAGGTTAGCGGCAGAGGAGCAGAGGGTGCGGGCTGGGCTATAGAAGGAAAGAAGGGAGGTGAGGTAGGAGGGGGCGAGGTGATGGACAGCCTTGAAGCCGAGAGTGAGGAGTTTTTGCCAGATGCGTAGGTTGACTGGTAGCCACTGGAGATTTTTAAGGAGGGGAGTAACATGCCCAGAGAGTTTCTGCACAAAGATGATCTGGGCAGCAGTGTGAAGTATAGAGAACGTTAAGTGCTTTAGGTGGGTTGAGTATCGAAGTCCTTAAAGGGTACAGACCCAAGTGCTTAGGCGATGCAATAGAGAGGGCATACAAACTGAGTAAATGTGATTTTAGGATTGCTTTTAAGATGGGGGAGAGTAATAATAATAATAATAATGGTATTTGTTAAGCACTTACTATTTGCCAAACACTGTTTTAAGCGTGATCTGTCAGGTGTCAAAAGGGAAGGAGTTACAAGCCAGAGGAAGTCTTTTAGACTGTGAGCCCACTGTTGGGTAGGGACTGTCTCTATATGTTGCCAACTTGTGCTTCCCAAGCGCTTAGTACAGTGCTCTGCACACAGTAAGCTCTCAATAAATACGATTGATGATGATGATGTGGGCAAGGGGTCAGGGAAAGGATAGGAGATGAACCTACAGTGAACAGATTGGCGTTAGGTAGGGGGAGATCAGAGAAGTGAGATAGGAGGGGGAGAACTGAACGAATGCCTTGAAGCCGACAGTAAGGAATTTGTATGAAGAGTTGGACGGGCAATCACTGAAGGTTTTTGAGGAGTATAGAGAAGTAAACAGAACTTTAAAAAAAAAAAAAAGAGCCAGGAAGCAGAGTGAAGTACAGACCTGAGAGGGAAGAAACAGGAGTCTTTGTGATTTTAACTATTCAACTATTTCATCCTGATACACTTGTAACCTTTCTGCTATATTCTTGTTCTTCCTCCTGCTCCCACTCTTTGTAAATAATTATCGCCCCCATTTCCCACTAGAGAGAAATTCCTTGAGGGCAGGGAACTTGTGTCTTCTGGTTGTACCCTCTAAAGTACTTATCTGCAGCAAATAGCAATAAATAGTATTACTTAATAGTTACCACTGATTAACTGATATCTGGATTAAACACGGAGAAATGGTGATTCCAACTTCAAATAATGATTCGCTGTACTTATCTTTACAACACGTTTGGTTTTAGATGGTCCACAAGCAAATTCTGCAAAACCTATATTTAAAATATCCAAATGTATTGAACGCATTGTAAAAACAAAGGCCAGTTACCATTACCAAATGAAGGGATGATCAAAATTTTTAAAACCCGGATCTCTAGTTTGACTTCTCACATATTTAAGCCAAAATAGCCATTCAGTGACAGTACATCTGACTTTCAGTTACTGTTCCTATCAGTCATTTGATGCTATTTAATGGGCACTTACTGCATGCCGAGCACTGTACTAAGCACTTGGGAGAATGCAAGAAACAAGGTAGATATGATTCCTGCCCTCAACAATAGAATAATTTAGCAGAGGCGGCATGTACTAAATTAAATTATAGGTAGGGGAAGCAACAGAATATTAAAATACATGAGTGCCATGAGGGTGAACATCAAAGTAATAATAATAATAATGATGGCATTTGTTAAGCGCTTACTATGTGCCAAGCACTGTTCTAAGCGCTGGGGAGGATAAAAGGTTATCAGGTTGTCCCACATGGGGATCACAGTCATTCATTCATTCAGTCGTATTTATTGAGTGCTTACTGTGTGCAGAGCACTGTACTAAGCACAGTCTTAATCCACATTTTACAGATGAGGTACCTGAGGCACGGAGAAGTGACTTGCCCAAAGTCACACAGCTGACAAGTGGCTGAGCCGGGATTAGAACCCATGACCTCTGACTCCCAAGAAAGTAGTTAGGGGTATGGCCTTAAGTACATAGGTGACACGGAAGGGAGGAAGAATTGGATTGTGAAGTGAGAGATTAGGTAGGGAAGGCTTCTTCGAGGAGATACGATTAACAGGGATTTGAAGATGTGGAGAGCAGTCTTCTCTCAGTTAAGGGCAGGAGAAAGGGGTCGATAATGAGAGAAATGAGATCGAGGCAAGGCGCAGTAAGTACCAACTCTACTGTCCTGTACTTTCCCAAGCACTCAGGACAGTGCTCCGCACCCAGCAACTGTTCAATAAATCACTGATTAACTGATTGTCTTGAGGGTAGAATTGAGATGATTTGCTGACAAACTGAATATGCGGGTTGAATGAGAGAGACAAGTCAAGGAAAATGGCACAACTAGAGGTGTTTGTGAGACAAGGAGGATGGTAATAGAGGAGCAAAGCACATGGTCAAGGTTGTCATGAGAGTGGAGCGAAGAGAAGGAAGAGAGCTGATTCAGTGTTTCTACTCATGAAGTTCCTGCTGGTCCTCTTTCCCCAAACTCACTTTTTCCACAGACAACTACACACTCAAGGTGTGGACACTCTGCTACTCTTCTCTCTCGGCTGCCCTTTTGGATCCAGGCTTTCCAACCCTAGCCCTCCTATCATCGTCATGAGAACCAGGACATGGCCTAGTGGAAACAGCACAGGCCTTGGAGTGTCAGAAGACCTGGGTTCTAATCCCGACTCAGCCACCGGCCTGCTGTGTGACCCTGGGAAAGTCACTTTACTTCTCTGTGCCTCAGTTTCCTCATCTGTAAAATGGGATTCAATCCCTGATCTCTCTCCTACTTGGACTGTGAGCCCCAAGTTGGGTAGGGACTGTGTCTGACATTCATTCATTCAGTCGTATTTATTGAGTGCTTACTGTGTGCAGAACACTTTACTAAGCGCTTGGGAAGTACAAATCGGCAACATATAGAGACGGTCCCTACCCAACGATGGGCTCACGGTCTAAAAGACATGATTACCTTATATCTACCCTAGCACTTAGAGCAGTGTTTGACACAAAAACATTTAAATACCACAATTATTATTATTGTCATCATCATCAATGGTATTTACTGAGCACTTATTATGTGCAGAGCACTGTACTCAGTGCTTGGGAAAGTACAACAGAATTGGCAGACATTAAGCTTAGAGTCTAGAGGGGGAGACAGACAATATAAATAATTTATAATATATGACTTAAAGGTATCTACCTAAGTGCTGTGGGGTGGGGAGGCTATCAAAGGTCCAAAGGTCACTGATCCAAGTGCATAGATGATGCAGAAGGGAGAGGGAAGCCAGAGGGGAAAGAGGGTTTAATTGGGAAAGGGGTCCAGGAGTTATGACCTTGATATTTTCAAGGTGGGAAGAGTGGTGGTCTGGGGTATATGGACGGGGAGGGAGTTCTAGGCTAGAGGGAGGATGTGGGAAAGGGGTCGGCAGCAAGACAGACAAAATCGGAGAGCAGTAAGCTGGTGCTACAGGAGCCAAGACTGAGGGTTGGGCAGTAGTAGATCAGTGAGGTGAGGTGGGAGCGGATGAGCTGATACACTGCTTTAAAGCTTAAAGCCAATGGATAGAAGTTTCTGTTTGAAGTAGAGGTGGATGGACAACCACTGGAGGTTCTTGAGGAGTGGGGAAACATGGACTGAACTTTTTATAAAGAAAGAAAAAGCTCCTATTAATCAATCAAGCAATGGCCCGTGTCATCCTCCTGACTTTCCCATCCCTGTAGACAATACCACTATCCTCCCATTCTCACAAGCCCATAACCTAGGCACTCTCCTCAACTCATCTCTCTCATTCAACCCACACAATCTGTCACCAACTCCTGTCGGTTCTTCCTTTACAACCTCGCTAAAATCCACTCTTTGCTCTCCAAACTGCAACTACACTGATTCAACCACTTATATCCTGGCTTGATTACTGCATCACCCTGCTCGCTGACCTCCCTGCCTTCTTTCTCTCCCTACTCCAGTCCTTACTATATCATGCTTCCACGATCACTGTCTTAAAAAAAAACCCACCAAAAACAGAAACAAGAAAACCCCACAACATTCAATCCACCTCTCTCCTCTCCAAGAGCCTCTAGTAATAATAATAATAATGATGATGATGATGGCATTTAAGCGCTTACTATGTGCAAAGCACTGTTCTAAGTGCTGGGGAGGTTACAAGGTGATCAGGTTGTCCCACGGGGGCCCCCAGTCTTAATCCCCATTTTACAGATGAGGTAACTGAGGCCCAGAGAAGTTAAGTGACTTGCCCAAAGTCACACAGCTGACAATTGGCAGAGCTGGGATTTGAACCCATAACCTCTGACTCCTAAACCCAGGCTCTTTCCACTGAGCCACGGTGCTTCTCCACCACCACAAATAGAAACTCCTTATCACTGGCTTTAAAACACTCAGACAGCTTTCCTCTACCTCACTGATTTCCTACAATAACCCAGCTGGCACACCTCGCTCCTCTAACACCAACCTACTCACTGTACCTCATCTATCTCACTGTCAACCCCTTGCCCATATCTCCATTCTGGCCTGGGACTCCCTCTCCCTTCCTGTATAACAGACCTCCACTCTCCCCACCTTCAAACCCTTACTCAGATCACATCTCCTCCAAGAGACCTCCCCAGCTAAGCCTTCATTTTCCATACTCCCTCTCCAGTCTGTGTCACCTAGATATTTGGATCTGTGTCCTTTAAAGCACTTGATATTCTCCCAATCCTCAGCCCCACAGCACTTATTTGCATATGCGAAATTTACTTTAATGTCTGTCCCCTTGTAGACTGTAATGTCCTTGTGGGCAGGGAAAGGGTCTATCAACTCTGTTGCATTGTACTCTCCCCTTAGTTCAGTACTTTGCACACAGTAAGCACTCAATAAATACCAATGATTGATTAACTGATTCAACAGTATTATCTACTCTGTGCAGGGCACTTGGGAGAGTACATACACATGAGCTCATATGGTAGAGTGGGGGAAACAACCTTAAAATATATTCAGATAGGAAGACTTATTAGAATACATAAGATATGTACATAATTGTTACGGTGAGTGTGTGAGTGCTCAAATGTTTAGGTGAGGCTGAAGTACAGATGTGGCAGTCGTGGGGGAAATAGGGTTAGATGAGAGATTAATCAGGGGAGGCCACCTAAAGGAGATATGAGTTCAGAAGGGATTTGTAGATATGGAGAGTTGTAGTCTGTCAGATGTGAAATGGGAGGGAGTTTCAGGCAGAGGGATGTGAGCAAGAGGATGGAGGCAGAAGAGACAAAAACAAGACAGAGTGAGGAGGTTAGTGTGACAAGTTTAAGAGTTTGCGTGTAGCGGGAGAAGACAGTGGATAAGTCACGGGAGGAGAGAGATGATTGAGAGCCTTGAAACCAACAGTCAGGAGATTCTAGATTATGGAGAGCAGAATGGGGAACCAGGGATTTCTGAAGCATGCAAAGCCATGTGCAGAATGTTGCTTTAAAAAAATGCACTGGGCAGTGGAGTGAAAAATGGACTTGAGAGGGGAGAGAATGATGGTAGGAAGATCAACGAGGAGGCTGGTGCAGCAGTCAAGTCAGGACAAGACAAGTGCCTGGACCAAGATGGAGGCCACTGGGATGGAGAGGAAGGGGAGGATCCTGCCTCCCGAAACCCCTCCTCCCTTTCCCCAAGGCCCTTCCCTCCCTCTTCTCCTTCCCCCTGCCTCTTCTGTGATCTACCTATTCTCTAAGGCAACCTCAATATATATATATATATATATATATATATATATGCTGAGAATATATATCCATATATATATATGTATGCTGAGAAAGAAAAACATATCCTCATACAAATAGAGAGTAAGCTTGTTGTGGGCAGGGAACATATCTATCAATTCTTATACTGAACTCTCCCAAGCCCTTAGTAAAGTGCTCTGCATAGTGAGAGCTCAATAAATCTGACATTGTAAAAGCACCCCCCTCTAAATGTAGACTAACTTCTTAGAAGGTGCAAAGGTGAAAAGGAACACTGGAGATGTAGTGAATGCCTATTATACAGCAACTAGCAATGTCACAATCTGCTTCCTTGTGACAAGTCACAAGGAAAAAAAGTATAATGGGGACAGAGATCTGCAGGGACTGAAATGTCACAGCCTGGCTTGGCAGCCCCCTTCTTGATCCCGGCCCTGCCCAAACCAATATGGGCCCCAGGATCAAGGGTTCAGGTTCAATCTAGGTCTGAGTAGATGATTAAGCCTCACAATTTCCAAGGGTGCTGTGGTCCGCATGAAAATGTACATTCATCCCAGAATGTTGTGCGCACAGTTTCAGCAGTCCAACTGAGCGGCCTCGGCAGGCTGTGAGCCCGTTGTTGGGTAGGGACCATCTCTATATGTTGCCAACTTGTACTTCCCAAGTGCTTAGTACAGTGCTCTGCACACTGTAAACGCTCAATAAACATGACAATGAATGAACCTCACCAGCGCCCAGCCCTAAATGGATCTCCAATGGCCATGGAAAACTGAAAGATGTTTGATCCTGCCCAAATCTATAGTGCTTGAGTTTGACTTGGTGCCACCCAGACCTCAGAACCGAGGACTTGGTCTGAACCCATGCTGGAATCCAACGCGGGGAAAAATAACTGATTATACTGATAATTAATACGTATTTAGTGAACACCCACAGGGTGCAGAGCATTGCCTTGTGACCTTGCCCTTGGAATGTATTTCAAAGAATAGACCTAATCCCTGCTCTCAGCAGGAATAAGATTGTACAAAGAAGAATACCAAAAGACAGAAAGAAAGCATTTCCAAATTCTGGTTAAAGCCTAAAAGGATTACTATTTTGTCAATCCAGAGAAAGCATTAGGCTGAATGCATATAGCGCTATAAACAAAACAGATTATATTCTGTCACATACACTAGGAAGCTCCTAAAACCTCCAAACAGATTCTAATTAACAAATCACTGAAGCCCTTTGAACTAACACTTGTAGGGAGAACAAACCTCCTTTTTCGCATCCTCTAGGCTGGCATCAGGACAAATTAATACATCACGGCTACATTGCACTGGCTCTTTTCCAGTCAGACCTGCAACAGTCACCTTGATCTGAGAGAAAAAGAAATTGAAATCAATCAATAAATGCTATTTAGTGAGTAATACTGAGAAGAGAACACTATCACAGGCACTTGGGAGAGTATAATAAAAGTAGCCCACAAGGAGCTTATAACCAAATGGAGGAGACAGACATACAGATAATTAAGCGCTTAGTTCAGTGCTCTGCACACAGTAAATGTTTAATAAATACGATTGAATAGTTTACAAACAGTAGAGTTCTGTTGGTAAATCAATATGTTCAAAAATGCAAAAAGAGGTTGTGAATGCAAAAATACCAAGATAGTTGGAAGGATGTGTCTGGGGAGAAGAAAAAATTAAGTGGGGCAAGCCTTGTGGAGGAGGTGGAATTTCAGAAAGGTTTTGAACCTGGGGAAGGCTGTGGTTTGGCAGATTTTACAGGGGAGGAGGAAGGGAATGAGCAAGGGGTGAGTGGTGGGGGAGTTCAGAAATAGATACGGTGAGAAGGTGAGCTTGGGAGGAATGCAAAGGGCTGGCTGAAATGAAGAATGAGAGGAGAGGGGATAAGAGGGAAAAAAATCAGATGAAATGCCTTAAAGTCAAACGTTTCTGTCTGATGCAGAGACAAATGGGTAACCACTGAAGGTGTCTGAGGAATGGAGAGAACTGATCCAAGCAGTAGAGTGAAGTATAGACTGAAGAAGGGAGAAGCTGGTGGTAGGAAGACCAATGAGGGGGCTGATAAAATATTCAAGTTAGGATACTGGAATGGGAAGAATTAATAAAAATGGAAACTTCTGAGATGGCATTTTCACAGTTTCCCCTTTTTAAACAGAGGATGTTAAATTCAAATTCCAACAGATGCTGTAATCCAATTAGACTGAATGGAAGACAAAATATCAGCAGAAATAACTGGTATTTATCCAACTTAGGGACTGTTTTTAATGATATGGTATTTATATCTCTATGACAAGATTGCAATGACTTTTCTGAACATGAAGATACTTACACCGGCCCTTCTCATGACATCAGTGGGGATAACTGTTTCCATCTCCTCTGCTCCTTTGGCCAGGATTACTAAGGCTCTTTTCGATGCCATTTTGTATTTTTCTTTTCACCACCGAAAGCTTAACTAAGCGTTTCAACTGAAATGGCCAGGTTCCAAAGTGCAGAAACTGCTCAAAGAAACCCTCCTAGAGAAAAATGATTACAGAAAGAAAAAGAGGGGGCAAACAGGTACCCTGTTACACATCATTCAACATGGAAGTTCATTACTTTATACAGTTTTATAATAAATGATTTACTTGGCCTGAATTTCCCTAAATTTATAGCTATAAATGACACTATAGGGTCATTTTACTGAAAGTTGTCTTTATAGTCAGCAGTGGTCATAGTGATAAACAAATACTGCTTGAAAGGTTCAACGTAGGTTTTAAATAGAAATAACAAAAAAATTATTGAAATCAATGTAATTGTAAAATTCCTGTATATTGTTTCACACATTGCCTGGTGTAAACACAGTTTTCCAGTTTCAGGAGAAAGAATACTCTGAGTAAGCTTGAACAAAGAATTCAATTACTGTAGCTGGTCTTTGATATTAACCATATGAGTCAGAGGTCATGGGTTCGAATTCCGCTCTGCCACATGTCTGCTGTGTGACCTTGAGCAAGTCACAACTTCTCTGAGCCTCAGTTACCTCATCTGTAAAATGGGGATTAAGACTGTGAGCCCCACGTGGGACAACCTGATCACTTTGTATCCCCCCAAGCGCTTAGAACAGTGCTTTGCACATAGTATGCGCTTAACAAATACCAACGTTATTATTATTATATTTTAACTTCAAGGCTTAACTTATTGAATTTTTAAATTGAGAATATATTACAAGCAGTATCTGACCACAGGTGTTAGAAATCAATCTAATCACTTAACATTTACAGTACACCAAGCTATTCAATTCTTCTGCACAAATGCTTTAAATCTGTGCTCATTAGTGAGGAGGTGAAGGGGGTTTTCCTTCTGGTTAGAAAAAAAGCTTTATTTTGTGGGTAAAAATGCAATGACGAGAATTTTATTGGAAGGACATTTGATGGGGCTTTTTAAGCCTAGTCACTGGCTTCTGAATGTGTTATGTATAAACATGATTACTCTGAAAAACAGATTGGGAACTGCCCCTTTCACCTCTACTCTGGATGTTATTTTCTGCCCTATCCTTTTTTTTTTTACCTTTACCTACGGTGCTCCCCTGAAATTTTTTGCCCGCTACGATATACTATACGACAGCAGATTTTTATCACACAATCAAATCCTCCTCTGGAGATACAACTTATAACTTTTCCCTTATTAAGAAATCATACGGGAACCCTTGGAACATTTCACACAGCAACAGATTATTTTGCAATCACTGTGTCCCCCCCCTAGACTGTAAACTCCCGGTGGGCAGAGGACGTGTCTGCCGACTCTATTGAATTGTACTCTCCCAAGGGCTTAGGACAGTGCTCTGCACACAATAAGCGTTCAATACCAATGATTAATTAGCTCACCCTAAGAGGCTGCAACCAGAGCTGTGTCCAGTTCTGCTGACACCATTCTAACTCTACTCATTCCCTTACCCATGGTTGAAAATCTTGCAATTTTATCGACTATAAATTGCCCCCCTCCAACAAGATCCCAGAGTTGGGAAGGAATTACTTTCTCAACCCTGGGCCCATCCCTGCCTCATCCAGTTGCAGATCTGTACAACATTGCTAAAATCCCACAGACAATGTTACAGCAATTCAACCCTCCATCTGAATCGATCAAATCCGATCGTCTGATTGAACCCATGTGTGATATTGAGGCAGGGATGAGCCTCTGACCTATCCAGACGTAAAAAGCTACATTTCGAAATGCTACAAAACCACTTGGACATTCGTCAAAGGGTTTTCTGGGCCCACACATGTTCAAAGCCGCGTCCTACTTCTTTACCCTGGCATTCAACCCACAACACATGAGAAACAGACTTGAATTTGGGGGATTTTTTCCCCCTGATCTCTTGCGACGTTTAGCACTACTTACTCTACAGGAAATTGCAGGTGAGACGACTCACTACTCACCCGAATTTAACCCGGAAAATTAGAGACAGCAAAGCCACTCTTTAACCGAGTGAGCACCCAGGCCAATGGCAAAGTCTCACTAACTCGGGGTGGGGGACAGTTTCAAGTCCAACATTGTCGATAACTTAATTATATTTTGCCTGTTTTTGAAAGACCACTGAGGATTAGTTCCCTTTTATGATTCCCTTAGTAATTTCATTTTGAAAAATTAAATCATTTTAGCGGAAACACTCTGCTTGTGGACCGTCTTACCCTCCCTTCCGGGAGAATGGAACAGTCCTTATTTTCCATTTCCCCCCCAGAAGTAACTGCTCTGGTTTTTAACCTAATTTTTGCCAAATTAAAGTTGAAACGAGACGAAGATCTCGAGAGGTGCTGTTTTTCTTTTTTAAATGCCTAAGGAGAGATATTGGATATTTAAATTATATCGGCCAAATGAATTGACCAGTTAGTGAAAATCAAGACATAATCCTAGGTATAATCATATGATAACAAAATGGGATGAGCCTCCCCCCCTCAGTACCTTACTTTTTTATAGCATTTATTAAGCACTTACTTACATGTGATAAACGCTGTACTAAGCGCTGGAGTAGATACAAGATTAGATACAGTCCCTGTCCCACATGGGGCTCACAGTCTAAGTTGTTTTGCAATGTTCCCTGTAAATATTTCATACAGACAAAATAGATATAATGAAATATAGTATTGTCTTGGTTATTTTTTCACATTTTTTCTTGCTGGCCATTTTTCAAAATCTCTCATTCAATATTTAAAATATAAATTGGAAAGTCTCATAAAATTTCAAGGGGTCAGTAATATTTATCCAGCATCCACTGTGCACAGAACACTGTACTAAGTGCTTGATCAATCTATATGTTAATACAGATTTTCATTTTTGCCTGGGGGGAATCAAATTATGGCTACAAATTCTGGGTTATAGAATCTTTAAGAGCATGAAACTGGGAGTCACAGGATCCTGCTTTAAGTTTTAGCTCTTCTACTGGCCCACTGGTGATTCTGAGCAAGTTACTTAATTTCTGCAGGCCTCTGTTTCCCCATCTGTAAAAGATGAGAGAGATTGAGGGTCCCATGGGGACAGGAACTATGTCCAATCTCCTAATTTTCTATCTTATGCCCGTGCTTAGCACATAATAATCAATGAATATAATGTCATTATTATTTTAGGAGACCAGGAGAATAATTCTCATGTGAATCACAGTCATGAAAAGCAGATTCCCATATAGAAAACACTGGCTATTCAGTAGAAAAATGGCATTTACTATTATCACATCATAACCAATTATATTTATTAAGCACCTACAGTGAAGCACTGTACTAAGCACCTGGGAGATAACAACAGAAGCCAAATATCTGATCATTGATTGCCTTCCATAAGTTTACAGATTAATAGGATGGACAGGCAGGAAAAAATTATCTTAAGATAGAGAGGGCAGGCCTAGTAGATACAGCGCAGGACTGGGAGTCAGCAGGACCTGGGTTCTAGTTCTAGCTCCTCCACTTGTCTGCTGTGTGACCCTGGGCAAATCGCTAAACTTCTCTGTGCCTCAGTTACCTCATCTGTAAAATGGGGATTAAGACTGTGAGCCCCAAGTAGGACAGGAACTCTGTCCAACCCGATTCGCTTGTATCCAACCCAGGGCTTACTACAGTGCCTGGTACGTAGTAAGTGCTTAACAAATATCACTATTATTATGATTAATTCTTAAATATAATTGATAATAACAATGATATGAAAAGAAGTAATGCAAATACATCAGAATAGAAAATAGCTGAATAATTGAATATACAAATAAAAATATGCAAAAGTACATAGTGCTTATGATAAGTGCTGAGGATTGTAATAGAATTCACAAGTTCTAAGAGTTATGTTGGGCAGAGAATAATGGTACTTGTTAACCACTTACTATATGCCAAGCACTGTTCTAAGCACTGGGGTAAATACAAGTTAATCAGATTGGACACAGTTTCTGTCCCACATGGGGCTCACAATCTAAGTAGGCAGGGTAGATGTGACTGATCACTGGCGTGCTGAAAATTCATTAGAGAAGACTTCCTAGAGGTGGGATTTTTAGAAGGACTTTGAAGACGTGGGGGTGAATCTGTGGTTTGGTGGCAGAGGGTTTCCAGGATGGGGAAACAGCATGAGTGAGTGATCAGAAGCGGAAAGATCAAGAGTGAGGTACAATAACAAAGTGAACTTGGAAGGAGCAAAAAATGCAAGATGGGAAGTAGCAGGTGAAGAGAGGTGATTCGTAAGATGGAGAAAGTTGGTGAAGAGTCTTTATAGCCAGTACTAAAGGGTTTCTGGATGGTATGGGGAGGAACTGGCTATTTATGATATTATGGCAGGTATGATTTATTAAGCACTTATTTTAACCATTCAATATGTTAAGCGCTGACTTTTCAGTCCTCACATTTATAAGAGGTAGGGAGAGCAGGTATCTTATTGCCATTTTACAGCTGAGGAAAGTGAGACAGAATGATTAGGTGACACCTAAGGTCAGTAGTTCACTGGTACAGCTGAGACTAGAGCATAGGTCTCCTGACTCCCATTCCCATGTTCTTTCTAAGCCATGCTGCTCTCCTTGATCTCAAGAAAAGATGAGTTAATCATGAAAATTCTATCTTCCCAAGTGTTCCATTACATTGAAAAGAGCATTACATTACATTGTTTCAGGAAACAATGTATGTCTCCTCCAATTAGTATGTCTTCCCCTTCCTGGTGCATAGGATTTGAGGACCTAGAAAGATGATGGAAGGAACAAAAAAGTTGTCATAAGGCATATTCCTGAAAGGAGTGATGGTGAAAAGCCATGCTAATTCTCTTTAAAAAAATTAAAAGGCCAAGTTATTCTTAGTGGTGATTTTTCTGCCAAGTGGCCTGGTATCAATCAATCGTATTTATTGAGCGCTTACTATGTGCAGAGCACTGTACTAAGCGCTTGGGAAATACAAATTGGCATCACATAGAGACAGTCCCTACCCAACAGTGGGCTCACAGTCTAAAAGCCTGGTATGACTTACTTAGGGTCTCAGTGTAGATATGGATATCAATAACTACTAAATGGTTTAATGTAGTAATAAGTCTCTTGCTTCAGTTTTTAATTTGGCCATCAAGCATACTGCTTTGAAACACCTTATATTTATTTTTGTCTTTTTCTTTTTTGTATTATGGCCCCTTTTTCCATAGGACTTTATTACATTTATGTCAGACCTTGTATGTGTAGTAGCATGGCTCAGTGGAAAGAACGCGGGCTTGGGAGTCAAAGGTCCTGGGTTCGAATTCTGACTCTGCCACTTGTCAGCTGTGTGACCTTGAGCAAGCCACTTAACTTCTCTGTGCCTCAGTCACCTCATCTGTAGAATGGGGATTAGGACTGTGAGCCCCACGTGGGACAACCTGATCACCTTGTATCCTCCCCAGTGGTTAGAACAGTGCTTTGCACATAGTAAGCGCTTAACAAATATCATCATTATTAGTAGTAGTAGTAGGTGAACTCACTATAGTATGTCTAGAGCCAGGTTAAGCCCAAAGACATCCACAAACACAAACTCGTCGGGGGGAAAAAAGATAACAGAAGTAAAGCAAAATTCATTATATTTTTCTGAATTCTCCTTATCATTTAAGCCCTAAGATCTTGCCCAATTTGCCTAGCTTCTCATCTAAACCCTCACTTTATCTACTTAGACCGAGATTATCGCCAATATCACACCAAATGGGGCAAGGCTAGAAAAAATACCTTAAAGTATGTCTGCCTCACTCGCTCAAGTTAGGCTCATTAGAAGACTATATTTGCCACTGCATATATGGCACTTCTGTATATGGCACTACAATAGGATGGCCACTGATGACAGCTGTAATAATGAACATAGAGACACGTGACATTACATACATTATGTTGGGTTTGCAGAGTAGCATGATGTCACAAGCTACATTTTGAGGAAGTACACTGAGCTAACCTGAATGTAAAGTGTTTCCCTAAGGCAACCCCTGATACCCTGACTTGCTCCATAACCACTGCAATCCCTTCCAAAGTCCACCCGACCACAGCTGAGAAATCACCATCTGAAATCAGCTTTTCTGAAATAAAATCTTCTCCAAGAAGTCTTTCCCAATTAATTTCTGTTCTCCTCAGATCATATCTCCCTCAGTTACAACTTTAGCACTTCTGCACCAACTATATATAGCTGCCCTTTGTATTCAAAGCAGACCCCACTAACAGTGAAATTCCCCTATGACTGGGCATGAAGTCCCAATCACATCTGTACAGATGTAAAGTCTGACTTTTTCCACTAGGCCATACTGTTTCCCATTTGAGGATATGAGCATACATGAAACATGTTTTAATTTACAAAGGTACAATAACATGAACTTATAAAAACATCAAAATGTCAAATTATGCAGGCATTTGGCAGGTATTCTAATTGCAATTTCATCACTTAGTACAGTGCCTGACACATAATAAGTGTTTAACAAATGCCATTATTATTATTATATTAAAATTAGCTGTATACTTTTCCTTTGTGAATGTAATTCAAAGGATATTTTTCCATTCCCAATCATGGAATGGATTGTCAGTCACACATTGCCCTTTCCACCATATCCACACAAGTAGTGTCATTTTTAAGTACAGTGCTATACTTTATAATGAAGTGCTAATTTTGCAAAATTTAATAGATTTTATTTTCCCACTTCTTTTTTTGCAAAATCCATTATTGTCTCTTGAAAAATAGTTCATCTGCATCTGAGGTGCCTGCTGGGATTATGGCTGGGCTTGTTGGTGAATGGAATTTAGTTTGGGGAATTCATTGCAGAAACCTCTTCCTAAACAGAGCCTGAGATTTGCAACAGGAGCAATAAAATAATGTTGGTATTTGTTAAGCTCTTACTATGTGCCAAGCACTGTTCTAAGCACTGGGGTAGATACAAGTTTATTAGGTTGTCCCACCTGAGGCTCACAATCTTGATCCCCATTTTACAGATGAGGTCACTGAGGGTACAGAGAAGTTAAGTGATTTGCCCAAAGTCACACAGCTGATAAGTGGCAGAGCCAGGATTAGAACCCACAACCTCTGACTCCCAAGCCTGTGCTCTTTCCACTAAGTCACGCTGCTTCTCTAGAACTGCTCAGGGAGTGGGAGATTCCACTTCCTAATTTGATCGTGTGAGGCCAAGCTGGAGGGAAAAAAAGGAGAAAAAGGACTATCTGGGTTTCCCAATTAGTTACTTGTAGACTCGTTATGGTCAGGGAAGGTTTCTGCTGATTCTGTTATATTGTAATAATGTTGGTATTTGCTAAGTGCTTACTGTGTACCGAGCACTGTTCTAAGCACTGAAATAGATGCAAGGAATCAGGTTGTCCCATGTGGGGCCTACAGTCTGCATCCCCATTTTACAGAAGAGGTAACTGAGGCTCATAGAAGTTAAATGGCTTGCCCAAGGTCACACAGCAGACAAGTGGCGGAGTTGGGGTTAGAACCCACGTCCTCTGACTCCCAAGCCCGGGCTCTTTCCACTGAGCCATGCTGCTTCTTTTTTAATGGCATTTATTATGCACTTACTATGTGCAAAGATTTGTTCATCATCATCATCATCATCAATCGTATTTATTGAGCGCTTACTGTTCTAAGTTTCTCTCCCAAATGCTTAGCATGGCGCTCCGCACATAGAGAGTGCTCAATAAATAGCACTGACTGATAGTGTTCACGGCCTCTCTGGGGAATTATTATTATTATGGCATTTGCTAAGTGCTTACTATGTGTGGAGCACTGTTCTAAGCGCTAGAGGGGATACAAGGTGATCAGGTTTTTTTTTTTAAAAATTTAATGGCATTTATTAAGCGCTTACTATGTGCAATGCACTGTTCTAAGCGCTGAGGTTACAAGCTGATCAGGTTGTCCCATGGGGGGGCTCACAGTCTTCATCCCCATTTTACAGATGAGGTAACTGAGGCCAAGAGAAGTGAAGTGGCTTGACCAAAGTCACACAGCTGACAAGTGGTGGAGCAGGATTAGAACCCATGACCTCTGACTCCCAAACCTGTGCTCTTTGCACTGTCACGCTGCTTCTCAATAGGGGTCCTGCTGAGGATTTTCACCACCAAGTTGTGAGTAGAAAGTTTAGTTTAATCGTAGTTTGAAGGACTTGGGGGCGAACCCTAGACTGTGAGCCCATTGCTGGGTAGGGACCGTCTCTATATGTTGCTGACTTGTACTTCCCAAGCGCTTAGTCCAGTGCTTTGCACATAGTAAGCACTCAATAAATACGACTGAATGAATGAGAAGCAGCGTGGCTCAGTGGAAAGAGCACGGGTTTAGGAGTCAGAGGTCATGGGTTCAAATTCTGACTCCACCCCTTGTCACCTGTGAGTCACTTTACTTCTCTGTGCCTCAGTTACCTCCTCTGTAAAATGGGGATTAAGACTGTGAGCCCCACATGGGACAACCCTGATTGCCTTGTATCCCCCCCAGCGCTTAGAACAGTGCTTGGTACATAGTAAGCACTTAACAAATACTACTACTACTACTAATGGCATTTGTTAATTGCTTACTACATTCATTCCGTTGTATTTATTGAGTGCTTACTGTGTGCACAGCACTGTACTAAGCGCTTGGGAAGTACAAGTTGGCAACATATAGAGACGGTCCCTACCCAACAGTTGGCTCACAGTTTAGAAGCAAAGCACTGTTCTAAGCACTGGGGAGGTTACAGGGTGATCAGCTTGTCCCACGTGGGGCTCACAGTCTTAATCCCCATTTTACAGATGAGGTCACTGAGGCCCAGAGAAGTTAAGTGACTTGCCTGAAGTCACACAGGTGGCAATTGGTGGAGCCGGGATTAGAACACACGACCTCCGACTCCCAAGCCCGTGCTCTTCCCATTGAGCCATGCTGCTTCTTATTATTAATTATTATTAATGAACTCCGACACTCGAGACTGTAGTGGGTACAAAGTATGGAGGCGGGGAGGGACCGTGCCATTCGGGCCTGAATGTTGGGTTCGCCTCTCCTCAGGTGATTCATTCATTCATTCATTCAATCACCTCCTCCAGGAGGCCTTCCCAGACTGAACCCCTTCCTTCCTCTCCCCTTCATCCCCCTCTCCATCCCCCCATCTTATCTCCTTCCCTTCCCCACAACACCTGTATATATGTCTGTACATATTTATTACTCTATTTATTTATTTATTTTACTTGTACATATCTATTCTATTTATTTTATTTTGTTAGTATGTTTGGTTTTGTTCTCTGTCTCCCGCTTTTAGACCGTGAGCCCACTGTTCGGTAGGGACTGTCTCCATATGTTGCCAACTTGTACTTCCCAAGTGCTTAGTCCAGTGCTCTGCACACAGTAAGCGCTCAATACACACGATCGATTGATTGTCAGCACTCAATAAATACGATTGGATGAATGAGTGATGGTATTGACGCCTGTCTACTTCTGCTTTGTTGTCTGGTTCCCCCTTCTAGGTTGGGAGCCCGTTGTTGGGTAGGGACCGTCTCTATGTGTTGCTGACTTTGTACTTCCCAAGCGCTTAGTACAGTGCTCAGCACACAGTAAGCGCTCAATAAATACAATGGAATGAATGAATGAATGAATATTTATTACTCTATTTATTTATGCTGACCGTCTCTATGTGTTGCTGACTTTGTACTTCCCAAGCGCTTAGTACAGTGCTCTGCACACAGTAAGCGCTCAATAAATACAATTGAATGAATGAATAAATGAATATTTATTACTCTATTTCTTTATTTATGCTGACCGTCTCTGTGTTGCTGACTTTGTACTTCCCAAGCGCTTAGTCCAGTGCTCTGCACACAGTAAGCGCTCAATAAATACAATTGAATGAGTGAATGAATGAATATTTATTACTCCATTTATTTATTTTACTTGTACATATCTATTCTACTTATTTTATTTTGTTAGTATGTTTGGTTTTGTTCTCTGTCTCCCCCTTTTAGACCATGAGCCCACCGTTGGGTAGGGACTGTCTCCATATGTTGCCAACTTGTACTTCCCAAGCGCTTAGTCCAGTGCTCTGCACACAGTAAGCACTCAATAAATACAATTGATTGATTGATTGATTGTCAGCGCTCAATAAATACGATTGGATGAATGAGTGATGGTATTGACGCCTGTCTACTTCTGCTTTGTTGTCTGGCCTCCCCTTCTAGGTTGGGAGCCCGTTGTTGGGTAGGGACCGTCTCTATGTGTTGCTGACTTTGTACTTCCCAAGCGCTTAGTACAGTGCTCTGCACATAGTAAGCGCTCAATACCATTGAATGAATGAATATTTATTACTCTATTTATTTATTTATGCTGACCGTCTCGTGTTGCTGACTTTGTACTTCCCGAGCGCTTAGTACAGTGCTCTGCACACAGTAAGCACTCAATAAATACAATTGAATGAATGAATGTTTATTACTCTATTTATGCTGACCGTCTCTATGTGTTGCTGACTTTGTACTTCCCAAGTGCTTAGTACAGTGCTCTGCACACAGTAAGCGCTCAATAAATACAATTGAATGAATGAATGAACGAATATTTATTACTCTATTTATCTTCCTTGTACATATCTAGTCTATTTTATTTTGTTAGTATGTTTGGTTTTGTTCTCTGTCTTCCCCTTTTAGACTGTGAGCCCACTGTTGGGTAGGGACTGTCTCTATATGTTACCAACTTGTACTTCCCAAGTGCTTAGTCCAGTGCTCTGCACACAGTAAGCGCCCAATAAATACGATTGATTGATTGACCTCCGACTCCCAAGCCCTTGCTCTTCCCATTGAGCCACGCTGCTTCTTATTATTAATTATTATTAATGAACTCCGACACTCGAGACTGAAGTGGGTACAAAGTATGGAGGCGGGGAGGGACCATGCCATTCGGGGCCTGAATGTTGGGTTCACCTCTCCTCAGGCGATTCATTCATTCATTCATTTATTCAATCGTATTTATTGAGCGTTTACTGTGTGCAGAGCACTGTACTAAGCGCTTGGGAAGTGCAAGTTACACTGCTCTGCTTAGAACAGTGCTTTGCACATAGTAAGCGCTTAACAAATGCCATCATTATTATTAACAGTTGGCTCTACTGTTAGGGGAAGGACCCCGTTGGCCGACCACCCACACCTCTCCTCAGGTCGGGTGAGGCGTGGGGAGGGCCTTCTTTGACACCTTCTTTAACACCCACAGCGATCTTTAATGATCGACCTTCTTTAACACCCCCAGCGCCCTTCAGACGCTGCGCAAAATGGAGGCGGGCGGGGAGAGGGAACGTACTGCCCCACCACCTCCTCCTTCCCTCAGGTGGGCGGGCCCTACGTCATCGGGCGAGCCTAACGGCCGCAGCGCGCGCCCCGACGGCCAGCGGGGTCCCCGTGACGCAAGAGCCGAGGGCGCCTCGGGATTGGCTGGATCCGGCTGCAGTGGGCGGGGCCGGAGAGCGCGCGGGCGCGCGCGCCCCTACAGCCAGCGGGGTCCCCGTGACGCAAGAGCGGAGGGCGCCTCGGGATTGGCTGGATCCGGGCTGCAGGGGGCGGGGCCTGAGAGAGCGAGCGCGAGGCGGGGGCGGCGCGCGCGGAGGCGGTTGGCCGCCTCACCCGCCTTTGCGCGGGAGGTGTGAAGTCAGGCCTGTGGCGGTCGTTCGTCTTTTGACCCCGAATAATAATAATAATGATGGCATTTATTAAGCGCTTACTAGGTGTTAAGCACTGTTCTAAGCACCGGGAGGGGGATACAAGATAACTAGGTTGCCCCACATGAGGCTCCCAGTCTTCATCCCCATTGTACAGATGAGGTCACTGAGGCACAGCGAACAATCAATCAATCAATCGTATTTATTGAGCGCTTACTGTGTGCAAAGCACTGTACTAAGCACTTGGGAAGTACAAGTTGGCAACATATGGAGACAGTCCCTACCCAACAGTGGGCATACAGTCTAAAAGGGGAGACAGAGCAAAACCAAACACACTGATGAAATAAAATAAATAGATATGTACAAGTAAAATAAATAGAGTAATAAATATGTACAAGCATATATACATATATACAGGTGCTGTGGGGAAGGGAAGGAGGTAAGATGGTGGGGATGGAGATCAATCAATCGTATTTATTGAGCGCTTACTGTGTGCAGAGCACTGTACTAAGCGCTTGGGAAGTACAAGTTGGCAACATATAGAGACAGTCCCTACCCAACAGTGGGCGCACAGTCTAAAAGGGGGAAACAGAGAACAAAACGAAACGCACTGACAAAATAAAATAAATAGAATAGATAGGTACAAGTAAAATAAATAAATAAATAAATAGAGTAATAAATATGTACAAACATATGCATATATACAGGTGCTGTGGGGAAGGGAAGGAGGTAAGATGGTGGGGATGGAGATCAATCAATCGTATTTATTGAGCGCTTACTGTGTGCAAAGCACTGTACTAAGCGCTTGGGAAGTACAAGTTGGCAACATATAGAGACAGTCCCTACCCAACAGTGGGCGCACAGTCTAAAAGGGGGAGACAGAGAACAAAACCAAACACACTGATAAAATAAAATAAATAGAATAGATAGGTACAAGTAAAATAAATAAATGAATAGAGTAATAAATATGTACAAACATATATACAGGTGCTGTGGGGAAGGGAAGGAGGTAAGATGAGGGGGACGAGGGGGAGCGGAAGGAAGGGGCTCAGTCTGGGAAGGCCTCCTGGAGGAGGTGAGCTCTCAGCAGGGCCTTGAAGGGAGGAAGAGAGCTAGCTTGGCGGATGGGCAGAGGGAGGGCATTCCAGGCCCCGGGGAGGACGTGGGCCGGGGGTCGATGGCGGGACAGGCGAGAACGAAGTACGGTGAGGAGATTGATAATGACGGCATTTGTTAAGCGCTTACTATGTTCTAAACGCTGGGGAGGCTACAAGGTGATCAGCGTGGCTCAGTGGACTGAGCCCCCTCCTTCCTCTCCCCCTCCCCATCCCCCCCCCCGCCCTACCTCCTTCCCCTCCCCACAGCACCTGTAATAAATAAAAAAATAAATAATTATGGCATTTGTTAAGCGCTTACTATGGGCAAAGCATCATCATCATCATCAGTCGTATTTACTGAGCGCTGTGTGCAGAGCACTGTACTAAGCGCTTGGGAAGTACAAGTTGGCAACATATAGAGACAGTCCCTACCCAACAGTGGGCTCACAGTCTAAAAGAAGCGCTGGGGAGGGGGGGATACAAGGTGATCAGGTTGTCCCACGGGGGGCTCACAGTCTTAATCCCCATTTTACAGATGAGGTCACTGAGGCTCAGAGAAGTTAAGCGACTTACCCAAGGTCACACAGCGGATGTGGTGGAGCCTGTATATATGTTTGTACAGATTTATTACTCTATTTTACTTGTACATATTTACTATTCTATTTATTTTATTTTGTTAATATGTTTTGTTTTGTTGTCTGTCTCCCCCTTCTAGACTGTGAGCCCGTTGTTGGGTAGGGACCGTCTCCATTTGTTTCCAACTTGTACTTCCCAAGCGCTTAGTAATAATAATAATAATAATGATGGCATTTGTTAAGCGCTTACTATGTGCAAAGCACTGTTCTAAGCGCTGTACAGTGCTCTGCACACAGTAAGCGCTCAATAAATACGATTGAATGAATGAAAGAGCCTGGGCTTTGGAGAGTGAGGTCATGGGTTCGAATTCCAGGACTCTGCCACATATCTGCTGTGTGACCTTGGGCAAGTCACTTAACTTCTCTGAGCCACAGTTGCCTCATCTGTAAAATGGGGATTAAGACTGAGCCCCACATGGGATAACTTGATCACCTTGCATCCCCCCCAGCGCTTAGAACAGTGCTCTGCACATAGTAAGGGCTTAACAAATGCCATCATTATTATCAGGTTGTCCCACGGGGGGCTCACAGTCAATCCCCATTTTACAGATAAGGTAACAGAGGCACAGAGAAGAAGTGACTTGCCCAAAGTCACACAGCTGGCAATTGGCGGAGCTGGGATTTGAACCCATGAACACTGACTCCAAAGCCCGTGCTCTTTCCACTGAGCCACGCTGCTTCTCAAACAAGTAGACAGGTGTCAATACCATCAGAATACCATTTGTTAAGCGCTTACTATGTGCCAAGCACTGTTCTAAGCGCTGGGGTAGATGCAAGGTAGTCAGGTTGTCCCACGTGGGGCTCACAGTCTTCACCCCCATTCTGCAGATAAGGTAACCGAGGCACGGAGAAGTGAAGTGACTTGCCCAAAGTCACACAGCTGGCAATTGGTGGAGCCGGGATTTGAACCCATGACCTCTGACTCCAAAGCCCGTGCTTTTTCCACTGAGCCACGCCAAATGATCTTTTGGTTGTAGTGTTCGCCCAGAGTTTTGGAAAAATGTACAGCGGCCCCGGCCCCCCAATGGAACGCTTTCAAAGCTCTCTTGGTCAGAAGCAGCGTGGCTTAGTAATAATAATAATAATAATGGTATTTGTTCATTCATTCAGTCATATTTATTGAGCGCTTAATGTGTGCAGAGCACTGTACTAAGCGCTTGGGAAGTACAAATCGGCAACATATAGAGACGGTCCCTATCCAACAACAGGTTCCCAGTCTAGAAGAGGGAGGCAGACAACCAAACAAAACAAGTAGACAGGTGTCAGTACCATAAGAATGCCATTTGTTAAAGCACTTACTATGTGCCAAGCACTGTTCTAAGCGCTGGGGTAGATACAAGGTAGTCAGGTTGTCCCACGTGGGGCTCACAGTCTTCACCCCCATTTTACAGATGAGGTAACTGAGGCACGGAGAAGTGAAGGTACTTGCCCAAAGTCACACAGTTGACAAGTGGTGGAACCGGAATTGGAACCCATGACCTCTGACTCCCAAGCCCGCACTCTTTCCACTAAGCCACGCTGCTTGACTTCGGGCCTGGGAATCCGAAGGACGTGGGTTCTAATCCCTGCCCTGCCACTTGTCTGCTGGGTGACCTGAGGAAAGGCACTTCATTTCTCTGGGCCTCAGTTACCTCATCTGTAAAATGGGGATTGAGACTGTGAGCCCCGCATGGGACAACGGACTGCGTCCAATTGCTTGGATCCACCCCAGCACTTAGTACAGTGTCTACATTGGCACATAATAAGGGCTTAATAAATACCATAATAACAATAATAATAATAGTAGAAAGAGCAGGGGTCTGGTTGTAAGAAGACCTGAGTTCTAATCTATCCTCTGCCAACTTGCTACGTGACCCTGGGCAAGTTACTTAACTTCCCTGTGCCTCAGTTTCCTCAACTGTAAAATGGGGATTCAATTAGTGATCTCCCCACGACTTAGGATTGTGAGCCCCATACCAGTCAAGAGTATTTATTGAGCGCTTACTGTGTGCAGAGCGCTACATTAAATGCTGGGAAGAGTACAGTACGCTTGCAGGAGAAGCAGCGTGGCTCAGTGGAAAGAGCATGGTCTTGGGAGTCAGAGGGCACGGGTTCTAATCCAGCTCCCCCACATGTCTGCTGCGTGACCTTGGACAAGTCAATTAACTTCTCTGAGCCTTAGTTACCTCATCTGTAAAATGGGGATTAAGACTATGAGTCCCATGTTGGACAACGTGATCACCTTGTATCCCCCCCAGCGCTTAGAACAGTGCTTTGCACATAGTAAGCACTTAACAAATGCCATCATTGTTATTACAGTATAACAATAAATGGATATATTCCCTGCCCGCAACGAGTTTATAGTCTAGAAAGGAAGACAGACAATAATATAATGTATAACGGTCACCCAGCAGACAAGTGGCAGGGCAGAAATTAGAACCCACGTCCTTCAGATTCCCAGGCCCGAAGTCAAGCAGAGTGGCTCAGTGGAAAGAGCGCGGGCTTGGGAGTCAGAGGTCATGGGTTCCAATCCCCGCTCCACCACTTGTCAGCTGTGTGACTTTGGGCAAGTCGCTTCACTTCTCTGTGCCTCGGTTACCTCATCTGTAAAATGGGGGTGAAGACAGTGAGTCCCACGTGGGACAACCTACCTTGTCAGGAGGCCTTATAATAATAGTAATAATAATGGCATTTGTTAAGCGCTTATAAATGTATATATGTTTGTACATATTTATTACTCTATGTATTTATTTTACTTGTACATATCTATTCTATTCATTTTATTTTGTTAATATGTTTGGTTTTGTTCTCTGTCTCCCCCTTCTAGACTGTGAGCCCACTGTTGGGTAGGGACCGTCTCTATATGTTGCCGACTTGGACTTCCCAAGAGCTTAGTACAGTGCTCTGTGCACAGTAAGCGCTCAATAAATACGATTGATTGATTACCGCCTGTGAGCCCACTGTTGGGTAGGGACCGTCTCTATATGTTGCCAACTTGTACTTCCCAAGCGCTTACTACAGTGCTCTAAACATAGTAAGTGCTCAATAAGTACGATTGATTGATTGAGCCCCCTCCTTCCTTTCCCCCTCCTCCCCCTCCCCATCCCCCCACCTTACCTCCTTCCCTTCCCCACAGCACCTGTATATATGTACATATGTTTGAACGTATTTATTACTCTATTTATTTATTTCTTTATTTTACTTGTACATATTTATTCTATTTATTTTATTTTGTTAATATGTTTGGTTTTGTTGTCTGTCTCCCCCTTCTAGACTGTGAGCCCAGTTGGGTAGGGATCGTCCCTATATGTTGCCAACTTGTACTTCCCCAGCGCTTAGTACAGTGCTCTGCACACAGTAAGCGCTCAATGAATACGATGGAATGAATGAATAAACAAATAAATAAATAGGATAAAGGACAGTGTCGAACCTGATTAACTTGTATCTGCCCCCGTGCTTAGAACAGTGCTTGACACATCATCATCATCAATCGTATTTATTGAGCGCTTACTATGTGCAGAGCACTGTACTAAGCGCTTGGGAAGTACAAATTGGCAACATATAGAGACAGTCCCTACCCAACAGTGGGCTCACAGTCTAATAGTAAACACTTAACAAGTATCAAAAAAAGAAAAAAAAATCTGGAATGTGCTTGAGGCAAATGTGCCCATGAACCAGCCAGCAGGTATCTACAGTTGTCATCTCCACCCTCGTATAACCTTAGGTGGTCAAACATTTTTGACAGTGGTTTTGATTTTTGAAAACAAGATTTTCCATGTGGAAAAAATGAAGGGTAACAGACCAGAGTTGGTTGCGGCGTAGACTTGAGTCTGATGGCCTCAGGCTCCCACCCATCCAAGGGGGGGCACAGCAGCTATCAATCAGTGCTATTTATGGAGCGCTTACTATGTACAGAGCACTGTACTAAGGGCTTGGGAGAGTACAACAGAATTAGCAATGTTCAAATCAACCTGGGTATGTGAGCAAGTAACACAGCGTAAGTTTTTCATTTGCTCTGCTGACTGACAAAGCACTCAATTATTCATTCACTCAATTTTATTTATTGAGTGTTTACTCTGTGCAGAGCACGGCACTAAGCGCTTGGAAAGTACCATTCAGCAATAAAGAGAGACAATCCCTGCCCACACCTGGCTTACAGTCTAGAAGGGGGGAGACAGACATCAAAACAAGTAAACAGGCTTCAAATATCCTGTATCCTAAGGAAAATCCCTAAGCATTTTCTATGTTTTTATGGTATTTGTTAAGTAATAATAATAATAATAATAATGGCATTTGTTAAGCGCTTACTATGTGCAAAGCATTGTTCTAAGCACTGGGGGGGTACAAGGTGATCAGGTTGTCCCACGCGGGGCTCACAGTCTTAATCCCCATTTTACAGATGAGGTAGCTGAGGCTCAGAGAAGTGACTTGCCCAAGCTCACACAGCAGGCATGTGGCGGAGCTGGGATTCGAACCCACGACCTCTGACTCCAAAGCCCGTGCTCTTTCCACTGAGCCTCTCTGCTTCTCATAAGTGCTTCCTATGTGCCAGGCACTGTAGTCAGCAAGTTGAACACAGTCCATATCCCACATGGGGCTCATAGTCTTAATCCCCCTTTTACCATCATCATCATCAATCGTATTTATTGAGCGCTTACTGTGTGCAGAGCACTGTACTAAGCGCTTGGGAAGTACAAGTTGGCAACATATAGAGACAGTCCCTACCCAACAGTGGGCTCACAGTCTAAAAGTCTCACAGTCTCACAGCTCACAGTCTAAAAGATGAGCAACTAAGGTACTGAGAAGTTGAGTGACTTTCTCAAGGTCACACAGCAAACAAATGGCGGAGCCGGGCTTAGACCCCAAGTCCTTCTGATTCCCAGGCCTCTGGTCTATCCACTAGATCACGCTGCTTCTTGACACTTGTATTTTGGTGACGGAGTGAGGTCTCTATTTGCCATAACAAGGGAAGGGCTAGGAAAACTGAAGTGTCCATACACTTTCATGTAGAGGAGAAAGTGGATGGTTTCATTCTTGAGCAGAACTCCAGAGTCGTGGCCCTGACAAAGCTCCGTAGATGGAAGGAAAGTTGCTATCACCAAGTTTTTTTCAAGGAGAAAAGGATTCCAATGGAAACTTCCAGCGCCTCAAAAGCTTCCAGAATGAGTGAGTGTGAGAAAAATATTCATTTGATATTTATTGAGTGCTTACCGTGTGCAGAGCACTGTACTAAGCACTCGTTTGGATTCCTTAGTGTTTTTCCTCTGAAGGTGTCGAACATATAAATTCTAATTGGTGATCGGTGTGCCATGCAAAATCCTTTTTTAACGTTTAAATTGGCTTTCAGTTCTGGGTGTTTGTACAGGTAGAGGAGACCAAATGAGATCTTTGATATTTTACCCACATCTCTGACGTTATTTCATTAACTCGCAAGCCACGGGTTCCTGTAACCTCAGAGCTCAAATGTACTCATCAATAAAGATGAAATACATTTTGATTTATTCATAATGAACACCTTTATCTTAATGGAAGATCATGTCTTTTTTTTTCTTTTTAAAAAACATTTGTTAAGCGCTTACTATGTGCCAAGCACTGTTCTAAGCACTGGGGTAGATACAAGGTTATCAGTTTGTCCCGTCTGGGGTTCATAGTCTTAGTCCCCATTTTGCAGATGAGGTAACTGAGCCACAGAGAATAACAATAATAATAATAATAGCATTTATTAAGTGCTTACTATGTGCAAAGCACTGTTCTAAGCGCTGGGGAGGTTACAAGGTGATCAGGTTGTCCCATGGGGGGTTCACAGTCTTAATCCCCATTTTACAGGTGAGGTAACTGAGGCACAGAGAAGTGAAGTGACTATCCCAAAGTCACACAGCTGACAAGTGACAGAGCAGGGATTCAAACCCATGACCTCTGACTCCCAAGCCCATGCTTTTGCCACTAAGCCATGCTGCTTTTTGGTCAATGTAAAACCAAAGTACTATTAAAGATTTTTAGAATGTTGTCAATTAATATCAAAATCGGTAGAATGAAAGTTTCATGTGGGCAGGGAATGGGCTTCGAACTCTTAGTACTTTTCCAAATGCTTAGTACAGTGCTCTGCACACAGTAAGTAGCTGGTTGATTGAAAACCTTTCTAAATTAAATGGAGAATGAGAGGAGGGAAGACTGTGTGTTAGATACCACCCCCTCTAGACTGGAAGCTCAATGTGGGCAGGGAACTTGTCTGCCAATTCTGTTAGATTGTACTCTCCCAAGAGTCTCGTACAGTGCTCTGCACATAGTGAGTACTTAATAAATACCACTGATGATGATGATGATGATGACGATGCTCAAATCAGGCCACTGGTATGCCAGGAAAATGGCAAATTTGTTGGACAATTCTGAATAACTAAATGCCAAATTTTAGTATTCCTTTCTTCCTCTCCTTAATGACTTTTTCCAGGTCTATCACAATTTCTCAGTCTACTAGAATAGGCAAAAATGGGGTTGTAATATTATTGTTGCAATATTGTCTATTCATCTGATTTATTACTTTGTTAATGTGTCCCCAGGCATGCAGATACTGGATAGAACCTCAAGATAAATGTTTAAAAGTACAACTCTAAGTTGTAAGAAGTTACGTTGCCAACTTGTACCAAGTGCAGTGCTCTGCACACGATAAGCGCTCAATAAATACGATTGAATTAATGAATGAATGAACTCTATGGTATTTTTAAACAAAGGCAGGTAGAACTCAGAAATCCAAGCATGGAGTAGGTTGAAGTTCTAAAAAAGTTATTCACTTTGTACACTCAGCCAAGCTCCCTCTATGGAGACTATAGGTGATGATCTGTGTCTAGAAATCACTATACTCATCTGAAGATTTTCATCAGTGCTACAGTGCTTAATGTTGTTATTGAATTCTGCTCTGTAAGAAGCAAACCATCCACAGATGCACAAATAGAAAAAAAAATGTAGAAAATAGAATCAAGAAAGCTAGTATATCTTTCGGGCTGGATAGTGTGTCACCAACAACCTTTAAATTTTGCACCAACTACAATGCGTGGAATTGGAATTGGTCAATCAGTGGTATTTATTGAGCGCTTTCTGTGTGCAGAGCACTGTACTAAGTGCTTGGGGGTACAGTAGAAGATAGCTGGTAGGCACATTCCCTGCCCAAGAGGAGCTCCCATTCTAGAGTAGGAGACAGATATTAATATAAATAAATAAATAACGGATATGAATAAGTGCTGTGGGGCTGAGGGTGGGATGAATGTCAAGTGCTCAGAGAGTACAGATCTAACTGTTACAAACATAACTGATATGTTTGTACATATTTTTTACTCTATTTATTTATTTATTTTATTTGTACATATCTATTCTATTTATTTTATTTTGTTAGTATGTTTGGTTTTGTTCTCTGTCTCCCCCTTTTAGACTGTGAGCCCACTGTTGGGTAGGGACTGTCTCTGTATGTTGCCAATTTGTACTTCCCAAGCGCTTAGTACAGTGCTCTGCACATAGTAAGCGCTCAATAAATACGATTGATGATGATGATGATAACTGCATAGGCACTGAATGGAGAGGAGTCAGGGAAAAGAGGGCTCAGTCGGGTAACGCCTCATGGGGAAAACTTGAGCCTCTGCCATATGACATCTATAACTTATGGAGTACACCTGACTGACCATCCTTACATAAAGTATGATATTTTAGCCTTCCTTTACCTCATCGTCCAAATTTACTGAGTCCTTATTATGGTTCATTGTCCTGCTCTTCCACTCATCCTCTGATCGTCCTTCTCCTTCCTCGAATTGGCTCGTTCCCCCATCTGCCTTTAACCAGTATTTTCCTCAATCAGTCAACGGTATTTATTGACCACTTATTGTGTGCAGAACACCGTACTACACGCTTGGGAGAGTACAGTACAACATGTTGGTAGACTGTATCCCCGCCCACAAGGAACATTCAGTCTACCACGGGAGACAGACATTAAAATGAATTACAGATAGGGGAAATAGTAGAGTATAAGAATATGTACAATAGTGCTGTGGTGCTGGAGTATCAAAGTGTTTAAGGGAACACAGCCAAATGCATAGGCATCGCAGAGGAGAAGGTGGGTAGAGGGATTTCTGCATAATGATAATACCCAGTGCTTTGTTTAGCACTTACTATGTGCCAAGCACTCTGATAAATATAAGACAGTCAGGTCGGACAGAATCCCTGATCCTCATGGGGATCACAGTCTAAGGGGAATGGAGAACATATATTTAATCTCCATTTTACAAATGAGGAAACTGAGACCCAGGGAAGTTAGGTAACTTGCCCAAGGTCACAAAGTAGGCAAGTGGCAGAGCTGGGATTAGAACCCAGGTCCTCCTGACTCCCAGCCCCATGCTCTTTCCACTAGGCCACACTGGCTGGGGAAATTGGGGCCTAGTAGGGGAAGGGCTGTTGGAGGAGATGTGATTTTAATAAGACTTTGAAAGTGGGAAAGGTGGGGTGAGTGTCCGCCCCCCACCTCCCCAATCGCTTGACCCCAATGATTTGGCCACCTACTTTATTAAGAAAATCGACACTATCAGGTGTGAGCTCCCTAAAATCACCCCTGCCCTTCCTCAGTCCTCCCCGTCCCAACCCCCTCTTCAACCTTCCCAGCAGTATCTTTAGAGGAGATCTCCTGCCTCCTCTCAAAATCCACACCCTCCACTTGCACATCCGACCCCCTTCCTTCACACCTTACCAAAACTCTTGCCCTTCCTTTATTCCCTCCCTAGCAGCCATCTTCAACTCCAGTGGTTTCTTCCCCAGTGTTTTCAAACATGCCCATGTCTCCCTTATCCTAAAAAAACCCTCTCTTTACTCCACAGCTCCTTCAAGTTATCCCCCATCTCCCTCCTACCATTCCTCTCCAAACTCCTTGAGCGAGATGTCTAAACCCGCTGTCTCGAATTCCTCTCCTCCAATTCTCTACTCGACCCCCTGCAATCTGGCTTCCGTCCCCTTCAATCCACAGAAACCGCCCTCTCAAATGGCCTGTACTCCATTCTAATCCTCCTTGACCTCTCAGCTGTCTTTGACACTGTGGACCACGCCCTTCTCTTGGAAATGTTATCCAACCTTGGCTTCAGTGACTCTACCCACTCCTAATTCTCCTCTTATCTCGCTGGCAGTTCATTCTCAGTCTCCTTTGCCGTCTTCTCTTCCTCCCACCCCCTGACTGTGGGGGTCCCTTAAGGTTCAGTTCTGAGTCCCCTTCTATTCTCCAACTGCACCCACTCCTTTGGAGAACTCATTCGCTCCCATGGCTTCAACTACCACTTCTATGTGGATGGTACCCAAATCTATATCTTCAGCCCTGATATCTTTCCCTCTCTGCAATCTCGCATTTCCTCTTGCCTTCAAGACATGTCTACCTGGATGTCTTCCTGTCACCTCAAGCTTAACATGTCCAAAACAGAACTCCTTATCTTTCCACCCAAACCCTGTCCTCCCTCTGACTTTCCCATCACTGTACATGGCACCACAATCGACCCTGTCTCACAAAACCCGTAACCTTGGCAATATCCTTGACTCCTCTCTCCTATTCAACTCACATATCCAATCCATCATTAAATCCTGTCGGTCCCTTCACAATATCACTAAAATCCATCCTTTCCTCTCCAGCCAAACTGCTACCACGTTAATATAGTCGCTCATCCCAACCTGCCTGGATTACTGCATCAGCCTCCTTGCTGACCTCCCAGCCTCCTGCCTCTCCCCACTCCAGTCCTTACTTCAATCTGCTGCCCGGATCATTTTTCTACAAAAACGTTCAGGACGTGTCACCTGACTCCTCAAAAAACAGCAGTGGTTGCCCGTCCACCTCCACGTTAAATAAAAACAGAGAAGCAGCGTGGCCCAGTGGAAAGAGCATGGGCTTTGGAGTCAGAGGTCATGGGTTCAAATCCCAGTTCCGCCAATTTTCAGCTGTGTGACTTTGAGCAAGTCACTTAACTTCTCTGTGCCTCATCTGTAAAATGGGGATTAAAACTGTGAGCCCCCCCGTGGGGCAAGCTGATCATCACCTTGTAACCACCCCAGCACTTGGAACAGTGCTTTGCACATAGTAAGCGCTTAATAAATGCCATAAAAAACCCCAAACTCCTCACCTTTGGCTTTAAAGCACTCCACCATCTTGCCCCCTCCTACTTCACCTCACTATTTTCCTATATTCAACCCAGCCTGCACACTTTGCTCCTCTAATGCTAACCTTCTCACTATACCTTGATCTCGCCACGGATCCTTCGCCAACATCCTGACTCTGGCCTGGAGTGCCCTCCCTCCTCAAATCTGACAGAAAATTACTCTCCCTCTCTTCAAAGCCTTATTGAAGGCACATCTCCTCCAGGAGGCCTTCCCTGACTAAGCCCCCCAACTTCTCCCAATCCCTTCTGCACCACCCTGACTCCCTCCCTTTGTTCTTCTACCCTCCCAGCCCCACCATACTTATGTAAATATCTGTAATTTATTTATGTTAACGCCTGTCTCCTCAACTCAAGACAATAAGCTCCTTGTGGGCAGGGAATGTGTCTATTGTTTTATTGTACTCTCCCAAGCGCTCAGTACAGTGCTCTGCACACAGTAAGCACTCAATAAGTACAATCGAATGAATGAATGAATTTATGAAGGTGAGGGAGTTACTTTGGGTACACTGCTGACATCCATTCTCCTCTCATGTCTCCCTCAGAGAAGCTGTATTGTTGTGTGACCTTGGGCAAGTCACTTAACTTCTCTGTGCCTCAGTTCCCTCATCTGTAAAATGGGGATGAAGACCGTGAGCCCCCTTTGGGACAATCTGATCACCTTGTATCCTCCCCAGCTCTTAGAAGAGTGCTTTGCACATAGTAAGCGCTTAACAAATGCCATCATTATTATTATTATTATTATTATCCACAAAACAGGGATTCAGAACTCAATATCTGTGCTCCCTCCTACTTAGAATGTGAGCCCCTTGTAGGACCTGATTATTTTATATCTACTCCAATGCTTAGTACAGTGCTAGCCACAAAGCAAGTGCCTAAAAATATTATTATTATTATTATTCATTCATTCATTCAATCGCATTTATTGAGTGCTTACTGCATGCAGAGCACTGTACTAAGTGCTTGGGAAGTACAAGTATTATTATTCTGCACTGACTATGCACTTTGATCCGCACCCTTTAAACACTTTAAACACTTGATATTCACCCAATCCTCAGCCCCACAGCACTTCTGAACATAAGCATAATTTATTTTAATGCCTGGTTCTTGCTTCCCAAGACTGCGAGCTTCTTGCGGGCAGGGGACATGTCTACCACCTCTGTGTCCCAGTGCTTGGCATGTAGTAAGTGCTTAACAAATACCATAATTATCATTGTGTTATATTCTCCCAAACGCTTAGTACAATGCTCAATAAAGATCGCCGACTAATTGATTGAACTGCTGGGGCATCTGAAGTGGAGAGAGTCCATGAAAGGCACATAGAAGAAATGTTATAATGGTAAAAGCTATGCCAGGAGATAAAACATAATTAAGGCAGGTCTGTGGCAGTCAGGGATGGTGCCGTTCTTTTAGTGGAGAGATTGCCAATAGATCAGAATAAGAAGAGGAGCTTATTGTGGGCAGGGAACATTTCTACCAACTCTGTCATATTGTACTCTCTCAACTGCTTAGTAAACTGCTCTGCTCCCGGTAAGTGCTAAATTTATATGATTGATTCATCGATATGGAGGCCTTCCCAGACTGAGCGCCTTCCTTCCTCTCCCCCTCGTTCCCCTCTCCATCGCCCCCATCTTACCTCCTTCCCTTCCCCACAGCACCTGTACATATGTATATATGTTTGTACATATTTATTACTCTATTTATTTATTCATTTTACTTGTACATATCTATTCTATTTATTTTATTTTGTTAGTATGTTTGGTTTTGTTCTCTGTCTCCCCCTTTTAGACTGTGAGCCCACTGTTGGGTAGGGACTGTCTCTATATGTTGCCAATTTGTACTTCCCAAGCGCTTAGTACAGTGCTCTGCACACAGTAAGCGCTCAATAAATACGATTGATGATGATGATGATGATGATGAGTGAACGCAAAGCCAAGTACTGCCATAGCAAATGTGAGAGCCACGCAGTTTCTTTTTGATGCAAGTGAGGAAACGACTGTCGGTTACGCAGCAATCTCTACAGCCAAATTCGCACACTCAGATAAATCACACAATCATCTTTAAACCCATAGGACAGAGTCTGTACAGTTCCCTGAATATGTATTTAGAATCAACAGATCACCGAGTTTGATTTAAAGTATTACTGCCAGGCCACTAGCCAGTGGGCAAGTTAGATGTTTTCCAGGGCCCAGGTCAGAAGGGGATTTCCTCAAGATATCTTCAAGAGGTCTCCCATGACAATCAGGAGGGCATCTGCTGCTGATCTGTCTAGTGCTGGCCTGTCTACACATCCATTCAATTATTCAATCGTATTTATTGAGCGCTTACCGTGTGCAGAGCACTGTATTAAGCGCTTGGAAAAGCACAATACAGCCATAAAGAGAGACAATCCCTGCCCACAACGATACACATGCCATTACCTCCTCCTCCACCACCTAGTTGCCTCTACCTAGTTGCCTGCCCCGTCTCAAAGCAGCCCTTGAAAATTCCAGGTTGTGTAGGGTGTGGATGGAGGAACTAGGGGAATCAATCAATCAATCGTATCTATTGAGCGCTTACTGTGTGCAGAGCACTGTACTAAGTGCTTGGGAAGTACAAGTTGGCAACATATCAAGACAGTCCCTACCCAACAGTGGGCTCACAGTCTAAAATGTATATTAATAATATCTATGGTATTTGTTAAGCACTTAGTATGTGCCAAGCACTGTTCTAAGCACTGGGGTAGATTCAAGGTTATCAGGTTGGGTGCAGTCTCTGTCCCACGTGGGGCTCCCAGTCTGTCCCTGTCCCATGTAGGTGATCATTTTACAGACGAGGTAACTGAGGCCTAGAGAAGTGAAGTGACTTGACCAAAATCATACAGCAGACAAGTGGCGAGCTGTGCTCTATCCACTACACTACATTCTTTCATTCAATCGTATTTATTGAGCGCTTTACTGTGTGCAGAGCACTGTACTAAGCTCTTGGGAAGTACAAGTTGGCAACATATCGAGACGGTCCCTACCCAACAACGGGCTCACAGTCTAGAAGGGGGAGACAGACAACAACTGAGAAGGACTGGAATTCAGCGGAGTCTTATTGATAATAATAATAATCATAATATTTATTAAGCACTTACTATATGCCAAGCACTGCACTAAGCCCTGAAGTAGATACAAGATAATCAGATCCCACATGGAGCTCACAGTCTAACTAGGGGTATTGAATCCCCATTTTACAGACGCGGAAACTGAAGCGAAGAGACGTCAAGTGATGTGCCCAAGATCGCACAGCAGGTAAGTGGCGGAGCCGGGATTAGAACCCAAGTCCTCTGGCTCCCGAGCCTGGGCTCTTTCCACTAGGCCACACGGCTCCCCTTCTTAAATGATCCCTGAATGAAAGATATAATAGCTGAATCATCAATTAAACTGGATTCTAGGAAGGGAAAGGCCTGATGGAGCTGGGGGTTTCTAGTAGGCGGAAGGAGGAGGGTCATGATATGTTGGATAGGAAATAGTTGGGAATTCTTTGCAGGAGAGTTAGTATGTGTGATTTGATTTTGAAGGGAAGTGTAACAAAAAAATACATCCATAGATCTAGAAACACATGTAAAATGGGGATTGAGATTGTGAGTCCCATGTGTGTCCAGAACCATGTGGGACAGGGAACTGTGTCCAAAACCAATTTGCTTGTATCCACTCCAGTGCTTAGAACAGTGCCTGGCACATACAAAGCGCTTATCAAATACCATTATTATTATATGAACTCAGTATTGAATTAAGATTCAGTTGACAAGGGACTATTACAATCTTCTCATCAGATATTCATAAAATTAAACATTACCAATATTAACGCCTTTCTAGAATAGTTGATTCTATCTCATTTTTTGACTAGCCAAGTCGATCTTAGTAAACCATGTTGTGGTCTAACTAGAAAGGTATGTTAAATATAGTACTGGGAAAACCTGATGACATCTCTTCAAAGGCGGTAAGATTACAGCCCACAGAATGTCAGAAACTTAGATTCCTGGTGTTTAGCTCAGTGAAAATTTGCTAAAATGTCACGGTGACCATGGGTTGATAGTATAGGACTGAGTTTAATTAGGGCATGGCTTAGAGAGATGATTTTCAAGCAGAATGAAGGGGGCAGTAAGCCGCATAATATTATGGTGTAACACTCCTACACTACATTTGCTGCGATGAACCCGGGGGGATTTCCAGTTACTATAGCTATTTAATTTGCTCTTAGTCACCCCGGGGACATTTCTGCAGCTGTGGACTACCCAGGATTGCCTCTCGCAGACCGAGTTCGACTTCCATCCTGGAAGCAGGCAAGGAAAATTTTCCCAATGCCAGGTCATAGGAAGGGCGAGGCTGTGAGGGGGGCAATCTCAGTAATAAACCCAATCTTTTCATTCATTCATTCAATCGTATTTATTGAGCACTTACAGTGTGCCTTCTACCTCACCTCAATTCTCTCTTTCTGCAACCCAGCACGCACATTTCACTCCTCTGGTGCTAACCTTCTCACTGTGCCTCCATCTCGCCTGTCTCACCGCCCACCGCTGGCCCATGTCCTGCCTCTGGCCTGGAATGCTCTCCCTCCTCAAATTATCATCATCATCATCATCATCAATCGTATTTATTGAGCACTTACTATGTGCAGAGCACTGTACTAAGCGCTTGGGAAGTACAAATTGGCAACATATAGAGACAGTCCCTACCTAACAGTGGGCTCACAGTCTAAAACAGACAATTACTCTCCCCACCTTTAAAGCCTTATTGAAGGCACATCTCCACTTTTCCTCATCTCCCACTCCCCTCTGCGTCACCCTGACTTGCTCCCTTTGCTCTTCCCCCCGCCTCCCAGCCCCACTGCACTTATGTATCTGTCATTTTATTTATTTGTATTGGTGTCTGTCTCCCCCTCCTCTAGACTGTGAGCTCGCTGTGGGCAGGGAATGCCACTGTTTATTGTTGCATTGTACTTTCCCAAGCACTTAGTACAATGCTCTTTACACAGTAAATGCTTAATAAATACAATTGAATGAACAAATGAATAATAATAATGGCATTTATTAAGCACTTACTATGTGCAAAGCACTGTTCTAAGCGCTGGGGAGGTTACAAGATGATCAGGTTGCCCCACAGGAGGCTCACAGTCTTAATCCCCATTTTACAGATGAGGTAACTGAGGCACAGAGAAGTTAAGTGACTTGCCCAAAGTCACACAGCTGGCAACTGGCAGAGCCGGGATTGAACCCACGACCTCTGACTCCAAAGCCCGTGCTCTTTCCACTGAACCACACTAAGCACTTGGCCCTAAACTTTCCTCCTATCCCTAATCACCAGGGAATTCCCAGATATTTCTCAAAGCCATAGCAAAGGCTCAAGACAGTCCCCAGGTTCTGTTTTGATCAGTCTATGTCTGGTTTGGAAGGCACTGGATTCCTCCAGTAACCTTCCCCGCCTCTTTAGAGCTGGGTCCAGGTAAAAATAGTAATGATAATGATGATGGCATTTTTTAAAAGCTTACTATGTGCCTGGGGTAGATAAAAGATAATAATAATAATAATAATGATGGCATTTGTTAAGCGCTTACTATGTGCAAAGCACTGTTCTAAGCGCTGGGGAGGATACAAGGTGATCAGGTTATCTCCCGAGGGGCTCACAGTCTTAATCCCCATTTTACAGATGAGGGAACTGAGGCACAGAGAATTCAAGTGACTTGCCCAAGGTCACACAGCTGACAAGTGGTGGAGCCAGGATTAGAACCCATGACCTCTGACTCCCAAGCCCGGGCTCTTTCCACTGAGCCACTCCTCATGGGGCATCACAGTCTGAGAAGGAAGGAGAACGGGTATTTCACCCTCATTTTATAGATGAGAAAACCAAGGCACAGAGAGGTTAAGTGATTTGCCCAGGGTCACAGAGCGGGTAAGTGGTGGAGCTGGGACTGGAACCTGAGGCTACGTCTGACTCCTCTAGGCTGTAAGCCAGTTGTGGGCAGGAAACATATCTACCGTCTCTGTTATACTCTTTTGTTGTATTCATTCATTCATTCATTCGGTCAATCGTATTTATTGAGCACTTACCGTGTACAGAGCACTGTACTAAGCGCCTGGGAGAGTACAATATAACAATAAACAGACACATTCCTGTCCCACAACGAGCTGACAGTCTGGAGGGGGAGACAGACATTAATATATAGTGGACTCTCCCAAGAGCTTAGTATAGTGTTCTGCACATAAAAAGCACTCAATAAATACAATTGATTGATGGATCGACTGATTGATCTCAAGTGATCTCAGTGTGCCATTTAGCGTGTTGATGTAAGTGCAAGCCTGGTGCATTTACACTGTGGTACTTGGGCTATCAGAATTACAAACCACTGTGAAGGCATGACAGGAATCCCCTTCACCGTGAAAGTACGGTCTGGACCTAATCCTGGCCCTGGCCAGCTCAGGATGAACCAGGATGCTTCAAGTGTCCTACAGCGCTGACTGTAATTGAAGTTTAATAATAATAATAATAATAATAATAATAATAATAATAATTCTTGTCGGTGTAGACTCTGGTTTGCACCCCTTTGGCAGGTTGGTTGAAGTTGAGGCATACTCTAGGTATCATGAGTTCAGATTTCACGGGAAGAGGATTTCAAGGCTGGGGCAGAGGAAGATGTAGGGTGAACTGTGCAGGTAAATGGAGAGGAAAAGGACCAAAAGGTGGCTGGAATAAAAACAAAGAAAGACGTGATTCTGGAGTAAATTAATAACCTTGACCTACCCTCAACAGTGGACCAGTCAGTCAGTTGTATTTATTGAGCACTTACTATGTGCAAAGCACTGTAGGAAGTACCTGGGCAAGTACAATACAACAATAAAGAGACGCATTCCCTGCTCACAACGAGATGAAAAATACTGTCTCCCTACAGTGCTGTGAGCCAAATGCCCAGGGAAATAATTCCTGGCACAAAGAAAATCTTCTCTCTGTCACAGTGGACTGGCAGACTACTAACTTTCAGGAACTAATGCCGGACTGATCAAAGCAATTAGTCAATCAGTGGTATTTATTGAGCACTTACTGTATGCAGAGCAATGTTCTAAGTGCTTGGGAGAATACAATACAGCAGAGTTGATAGACACATCCCCAGTCCACAGGGAGCTTACAGTCAAGAGGGGGAAAAGAGAAACACAGCAGAATGTGAGCTGGTTCCTAGGTATATATATGTATTTATAAATACAGTGAGCTTGTTGTTATAAAATTGTGTGGAGATAGCTAGCTGTGTCCTAGGGGATATATGTATTTTATGGTATTTGTTAATCACTTATGTTCCAGGTACCATACTAAGCACTGGGGTAGATACAAGCTAATCAGGATGGACATAGTCCATGCCCCACATAGGGCTCACAATCTTAATCCCCATTTTACAGATGAGGTGACTGAGGCACAGAGGAGTTAAGTGACTTGCCCAAGGTCATACAGACAAAGTATGGAGCCAGGAGTAGAACCCAGGACCTTCTGACTCCCAGATCGGTGCTTGATCCACTAGGCCACGCTGCCGCAGGAATTGTTGAAGTGTCAAATACCAAAAGAAAGTTTGCAAAATAAAAATGACAAATGCATATAATAATAATGATGATGATGGTATTTGTTTAAGCGCTTACTATGTGCCAATCACTGTTCTAAGCACTGGGGGTAGATACAAGGTAATCAGGTTGTCCCACATGGGGCTCACAGTCTTAATCCCCATTTTACAGATGAGGTGACCGAGGCCCAGAGAAGTTAAGTGACTTGCCCAGAGTCACACAGCTGACAAGTGGAGGAGCTGGGATTAGAACCCACGACCTCCGACTCCCAAGCCCGGGCTCTTTCCACTAAGCCACGCTGCTTCTCTATCCCTCTTGTACAATGAAACAAATTCTGTAAGCCACAGCAAAGAGCCAGAAACAGATATCTGAAGATGGGTCAAGCCACAGAGCATCAACAGAGTTCTCTCTCACTAACTGGATGCCGTCCAAGAGATTCAGAAGGAGAGAATCTCTTCAAAGCTTTATCGTCAAATATCTGGGGTTTCTTAGTTTTAGCTAACGTGCTAGGAGCCTTCCACCAATTTGTTTCTTTTTTACCTAACCGTGATCAGTTCTGACTCGGCCCCACAGCCCCTCTCCTTTCGTAACTATTGTTGCATACATAACAAAAAGGGAAACAGTACTTTCAGACGCTATATTTCACTGGGCTCAAAATGAATTTATTATGAAAATAGCTGTATTTTATTTATTTGTATTATTATTATTGTCTCTCTCCCCATCTAGACTCTAAACTCAGTGTGAGAGCTTGTCTACCAACTCTGCAGTATCACACATTCCCAAGTACTTAGTACAGTGCTCTGCATCCAGTAAGTGCTCAATAAATCCCATAGATGGATTGATTGATTCCCAGAGGACTCACAATCTCGCTGTCTGTGTGCCCTTCCCTCCCTAGCATTTCCGGGGCTATTTTTACTCAAAGCAGGTGGCTTGATAGAGTAAGAGCAGTGGGCTTATAATTGAGTCATTTATAGAGGGTCTCCTGAGAGCAAATGGGGGTTGGGAGGCTGCGGGCTTATTTCTGGGGTTCCTGTCTGTGCGAAACCTCAGGCGAATGCTCAGTTCATTGAATATGAATACTGTGAAGCAGCGTGGCTTAATGGAAAGAGCACGGGCCTGGGAGTTGGAGGTTGTGGGTTCTAATCCTGGCTCCACCACTTGTGGACCTTGGGAAAGACGATTCACTTCTCTGGGCCTCAGTTCCCTCATCTGGAAAATGGGGATTAAGACTGGGAGCCCCACGTGGGACAACCTGATTACCTTGTATCTACCCCCGCCCCAGGCTTAGAACAGTATTTGGCACATAGTAAGCGCTTAACAAATACCATCATTATTCCTCTAGACTGTAAACCCATCCTCTAGACTGTAAGCCCGTTTGGGGCAGGGATTGTCTCTCTTTATTGCCGTATTGTAATTTCCAAGCACTTAGTACAGTGCTCTGCACACAGTAAGCGCTCAATTTAATACGATCGAATGAATGAACTTCTTGACTTGTCTGCTGTGTGACCTTGGACAAGTCACTTCTCTTTGCCTCAGTTACGTCATTGGTAAAATGGGAATTAAGACTGTGGGACATGGACTATGTCCAACCTGTTTTTTTAGTGGTATTTGTTAAGCGTTTATTATGTGCCAGGCAATAAACTTGGCGTTATATTCCCGGATAGAGGCAACAGTGTTTCCGTGAATACAAAGGGCATGAAGAGAAGTGGCATCAGGAGTCAGGGGAAAAGAATGTGGGATGGGGCTTGGGAATGGAGGCAGGCTTATAAAAGCTAACAAAAGACCCAATCTGGGATCTACTTAGCCCTGCTCAGAAACTCAGCCCTTCTCTGATGCTTTCAGATCTTGTTGAAGGCCAGGAATGAATAAGGCCAGCCCAGAGAAGCGGGGTGGTCTTATGGAAAGAGCACTGGCCCGGAAGTCAGAGGACCTGGGTTCTAATCCTCCCTCTGCTACTTGTCTGTTATGCAATCTTAAGTCACGTAACTTCTCTGTGCTCCAGTTCCCTCATCTGCAAAAATGGGGAGTCAATACCTGTTCTCCCTCTTCCTTAGACTCTGAGCCCCATATGGAATCTGATTATCTTGTATCTACCCCAACGCTTAGTACAGTGCTTCAGTCACATTTATTGAGCACTTACTGTGTGCAGAACATTGTACTAAGGGCTTGGGAGAGTTCAATATAACAGAGTTTGTTCAATCGTATTTATTGAGTGCTTACTGTGTGCCGAGCATTATACTAATCACTTGGGAGAGTACAACAATAAACAGATACATTCCCTGCCCACAATGAGCTCACAATCTAGAGGAGGAGACAGACATTAATATAAATAAATAAATCACTGAAGCATTCATGGTTCAGCTAACCGGTCCTGCAATCAGTCAATCAATCAATTGTATTTATTGAGTGCATACTGCGTGCAGAGCACTGTACCAAGTGCTTGGGAGCGTGCCATGCAACAGGGTTGGTAAACACATTCAGCGCTTAGTACAGTGCTCTGCACACAGTAAGCGCTCAATAAGTACGATTGATTGATTGATTGATTCCCTGCCCACAATGAGTTTACAGTCTAGAGGGTGCTTGTAGTGTAGAGACTGCAGGCCAGCTGTTAAGATGCCAAATTCCCTGTGTCCTTCCTGTGATAGACGGTCTATTGGAATTAGCAGGTTCACCCCACTCACACAACACTTCCCTCTTTGGTTGAATCAATCAATGGTATTTACTGAGTGCTTACTGTGTGCAGAGCCCTTGGAAAGTACAATATAACAGAGTTGGTAGACACGTTTTCTGTCAAGGAGCTTACAGTCTAGAGAGGGAAATGGACATTAAAACAAATTACGGATAGGTACATAGAGAAGCAGCATGACCCAGTGGATAAAACACGGGGTTGGGAGAGACAGGAGGATCTGGATTCTAATCCCTGTGCTGCCACTTCTCTGCTGGGTGACCTTGGGTCAGTCACTTCACGTCTCTGTGCCTCATCTGTAAAATGGGGATTAAGACTGTGAGCCCCATGGAGACATGGACTATGCCCAATCTGATTAATTTATATCTAACCCACTGCTTAGTATAGTACCTGGCACGTAATAAGTGCTTAATAAATACCATTAAAAAAACAAAAGTATTGTGGGGTTGAGGATAGGGTAAATATAGGGTACAAATCCAAGTGCAAGAGTGATGCAGAAGGAAGAGGGAGACTGCTTATTGTTATATCTTACTCCAAGCACTTAGTACAGTGCTCTGTACACAGTAAGCCTTTAAGAGCTATGATTGATTAACTATAGGAAATGAGGGCTTAGGTCGGTTATATTCAGATGAATGAGTATTTTCTTGGTATAAAAATTGCATCAGTAACGGTAACTGTAGAATGGTACTTAAACCGAACCAGGAATAAGTACACTCTCCTGGGTGTTATGTATTGGTCTAAACACCAAGCCAACCTTGTTCACTTTAAATTAATCCTTTCCCGCCTTAACTCTGCCCTCTCCTCTGCTAGGCAAAACCATTTTTTCTCCCTTATTGACACCCATGCCCATCACCCCTGTCAGCTGTTCTGGACATTTAACTCCCTCCTCAGGCTTCTTGATCCTCCCCCTCCTCCATCCCTCACCCCCAACGATCTGGCCTCCTACTTCATTAGTAAAATTAACACCATCAGATCTGAGCTCCCCAAAGTCACCCCTCCCCTTTCTTCATCCCCCCAGCAGCTCTCAACCCTCTCTGCTACTCTCCCATCCTTCCCAGCAGTATCTTCAGATGAGATCTCCTCTCTCCTCTCAAGTGCCACTCCTTCCACCTGTGTTTCAGACCCCATTCCCTCTCATCTTATGAAAACTCTCACCCTTGCCTCCTCCCCTCCTTAACTTCCACCTTCAACCGCTCACTCTCCACTGGCTCCTTCCCCTCTGCCTTCCAAGCATGCCCACATCTCCCCCATCCTAAAAAAAACCCTCTCTTGACTCTTGTTTTGTTATCTGTCTCCCCCTTCTAGATTGTGAGCCTGTTGTTGGGTAGGGACCGGCTCTATATGTTGCCGACTTGTACTTTCCAAGAGATTAGTACAGTGTTCTGCACACAGTAAGCGCTCAATACATAAGATTGAATGAATAAGTAAATGAATTTATTCTAGACTGTGAGCTCGTCGTGGGCAGGGAATGTCACTGTTTATTGTATTGTACTTTCCCAAGCACTTACTACAGTGCTCTGCACACAGTAAGCACCTAATAAATATGACTGAATGAATGGATTTATTCTTCTAAACCCAGGACTTCCCAATTCTCCTTAATACTGCTAAATTCCCTTAGCAGCTCACTTGGGGGAGACACAGTGCACAGGTTCTTCCTTGGTAGTTTCATTTTCTTCTGGAAGTTACTTCCTGGTTCCAGACTTTTTCTCTACTTTTCTACCTGACACTTACTTGGCCAATACCTTCTCTGCAATTGGCTGACATCCAGCTTGATGTCATCAGGTGAGTGATAGACTGCCCCTTCTAGTTATCGCCCCATCTCCCTCCTAACCTTCCTTTCCAAACTCCTAAAATGAGTCATCTACACCCGCTGCCTCGAATTCCTCAACTCCAACTCTCTCCTAGACCCCCTCCAATCTGGCTTCTGTCCCCCTCACTCCACCAAAACTGCCCCTCAAAGGTCCTCCTTCTTGCCAAATCCAATTGCTCCTACTCTATCCTAATCCTCCTCAACCTCTCAGCTGCCTTCGACACTGTGGACCACCCTCTTCTCCTCAACACGCTAACCAACCTTGGCTTCACTGACTCCATCCCCTCCTGGTTCTCCTCTTATCTCTCTGGCCGTTCATTCCCAGTCTCCTTCGCGGGCTCCCCCTCCCCTCTCCCATCCCCTTACTGTAGGGGTTCCTCAAGGGTCAGTTCTTGGTCCCCTCTATTCTCCATCTATACTCACTCCCCTGGTGAACTCGTTCACTCCCACGGCTTCAACTATCATCACTTCATTGATGACACCCAAATCTACATCTCCACCCCACTCTCTCTCTCTCCCTCCCTCCAGGCTCGGATCTCCTTCTGCCTTCAGGACAGCTCCATCTGGATGTCTGCTCTTCATCTAAAACTCAACATGTCCAAGACTGAGCTCCTTATCTTCCCTCCCAAACCCTGTCCTCTCTCTGACTTTCCCGTCACTGTGGACGGCACTACCATCCTTCCCGTCTCACAAGCCTGCAACCTTGGTGTCATCCTTGACTCCGCTCTCTCATTCACCCCAGATATCCAATCCGTCACCAAAACCTGCCAGTCTCCCCTCCACATCACCAAGATCCGCCCTTTCCTCTTCATCCAAACCGCTACCTTGCTGGTTCAATCTCTCATCCTATCCCAACTGGATAGCCTCCTTTCTGATCTCCCATCCTCCTGTCTCTCCCTGCTTCAGTCTATACTTCACTCTGCTGCCCACATTATCTTTGTAAAGAAACACTCTGGGCATGTCACTCCCCTCCTCAAAAATCTCCAGTGGTTGCCTATCAACCTTCGAATCAAGCAAAAACTCCTTATTCTCGGCTTCAAGGCTCACCTCGCCCCCTCCTACCTCACCTCCCTTCTCTCCTTCTACAGCCCAGCCCGCACACTCCACTCTTCTGCCGCTAACCTCCTCACTGTGCCTCGTTCTTGCCTGTCCCGCCGTCGACCCCCGGCCCACGTCCTATCTCTGGCCTGGAGTGCCCTCCCTCCACACATCCTCCAAGCTAGCTCTCTTCCTCCCTTCAAAGCACTACTGAGAGCTCACCTCCTCCAGGAGGCCTTCCCAGACTGAGCCCCCACTTCTCCCCTCCCCATCACCCCCACTCCCTCCCTCTGTCCTACCCCCTTCCCCTCCCCACAGCACTTGTGTATATTTGTTCATATTACTCTATTTATTTTATTAATGATGTGTATATAACTTTAATTCTATTTATTCTGATGGTATTGACACCTGTTTACTTGTTTTGTTTTGTTGTCCGTCTGTCTCCCCCTTCTAGACTGTGAGCCCGTTGATGGGTAGGGACTGTCTCTATATGTTGCCGATTTGTACTTCCCAAGCGCTTAGTACAGTGCTCTGCACACAGTAAGCGCTCAGTAAATACGACTGAATGAATGAATGAATGCTCTGCACACAGTAAGCGCTCAATAAATATGAATGAATGAATGAATGAACGAATGACAGCCGATGAAAAATCTCTCTCACTGAAAAGCATCCTGGGGAGTCAGCAGATTGCCAGTTTGGGAGGTTTCTGGGAATGTCTGGGAATTTCCAATTGTCCTGTTGCATTGTGCTCTACCAAGCACTTAGTTCAGTGCTCTGCATATAATAAGTACTCAATAAATACCATTGATTGATTGATTGATTGATTAATCTTTGTGCGGGGCTTGACTTCTCATGACACCAGCTCTTCTCATCATACCTTACTTTTGACTTTTCTGCTACTTCCTCCTCCCCAGCACTAATATACATATCATAATTTATTTTATTGTCTGTCTCCCCCCTAGACTGTAAGCTACTAATTGGGCAGGGAATGTGTCCACCACCACTCTCCCAAGTGCTTAGAAGAGTGTTCTGCACACATTAAGCGCTCAAGAAATAACATTGATTGATCGATTCTGACCCTTGGCTCATTCCCTTCCGGTCTCCCCATCTTCAAAGCCCTCCTCCTCCAAGAAGCCTTCCCTATTTAATTTTCTTCTCCCCAGATCCTATCCTCCCAATTACCACATTGGTATTTACATCCCCGCAGCCACCCATAACACTTTTGTTCTTATGGGTTTGTATAACTGTACTATTTAAGTACTTTTATGTTTATCCATCTCTCTTATTTTGTACCTATCACTAGACTGGAAGCTCATTGTGGGTAGAGAACATGCCTACCAACTCTGTTATTATGTACTCTCTCAAGCACTTAATACAGTGTTCTGCACACTGTAGGTACTCAATAAATATGATCGATTGATTATTAGACTGTAAATGACTTGACGATGGGAATTGTGCCTTCTACCTTTATAATACCCAATTTCTCTTCATACAGTAGGTGCTCACGAAAATGCTATTGATTGATAGATTGATAGAAATACATTCAACCCTTTACCCCTGTTTTTGTTTTTCTTTCCTTGTTTGTAGTTTGGCTCACTGCTCTGCTAAATGCGGAACTGCCCTTCCTCAAATTCCTTCCCTTAGTTCCCACAAATTCCTTCCATAAAGTTCTTTTTATGGGAAGCTTTCTGCCCTTTTCTTGTCACAAATCAATCAATCAATCGTATTTATTGAGCGCTTACTGTGTGCAGAGCACTGTACTAAGCGCTTGGGAAGTACAAGTTCAAGTCAATTTCATTTCATCTGAGATGAGTCCACAGCAGCCAAATAGTCTTTGGACGCTGACAGGCGGGTATCATCAGTCGTATTTATTGAGCGCTTACTGTGTGCAGAGCACTGTACTAAGCACTTGGGAAGTACAAGTTGGAAACATATAGAGACAGTCCCTACCCAACAGTGGGCTCACAGTCTAAAAGGGGGAGACAGAGAACAAAACCAAACATACTAACAAAATAAAATAAATAGAATAGATATGTACAAGTAAAATAAATAAATAAAAAGAGTAACAAATATCATCATCATCATCATCAGTCGTATTTATTGAGCGCTTACTATGTGCAGAGCAGTGTACTAAGCGCTTGGGAAGTACAAATTGGCAACATATAGAGACAGCCCCTACCCAACAGTGGGCTCAGTCTAAAAGGGGGAGACAGAGAACAAAACCAAACATACCAACAAAATAAAATAAATAGAATAGATATGTACAAGTAAAATAAATAAATAGAGTAACAAATATCATCATCATCATCATCAATCGTATTTATTGAGCGCTTACTATGTGCAGAGCACTGTACTAAGCGCTTGGGAAGTACAAATTGGCAACATATAGAGACAGTCCCTACCCAACAGTGGGCTCACAGTCTACAAGGGGGAGACAGAGAACAAAACCAAACATAGTAACAAAATAAAATAAATAGAATAGATAAGTACAAGTAAAATAAATAAATAAATAAATAAATAAATAGAGTAACAAATATCATCATCATCATCATCAATCATATTTATTGAGCGCTTACTATGTGCAGAGCACTGTACTAAGCGCTTGGGAAGTACAAATTGGCAACATAATATGTACATAACATAACATATAACAAATATGTACAAACATATACATATAGACTGTGAGCCCACTGTTGGGTAGGGACTGTCTCTATATGTTGCCGATTTGTACTTCCCAAGCGCTTAGTACAGTGCTCTGCACATAGTAAGCGCTCAATAAATACGATTGATGATGATATATGCAGGATGGGCTAAGTGCATGTGGTTTGGGGATTCACCCAAGTTTTGGGGAACCAACCCTTGTCTTTTAGGAATTTAAGTGGTGTATTCCGCAGATCAATCTAGATTTTAACCCTTACCAACTTTTAACGTCGAAACAAAAAATTCCGGACAGAGGACTCCAGTGACTAGAATTAAAGGGATGTCATGTGGCTAACGTATTAGTAGTCCTAGTACCGAAATGTAGTTTCACTCAAGCCTCGGAAGAGCTGAGGATGATCCATGGGATTCCTTGAAATGATTCAATCCTGTTTTTTTTTTTTTTTCCCGAAGAAAGCTGAGTGTCTTAAGGGGTCACAAGTGACTTACCAGAAAGCAGTATTGGTGGTGTTACTGGGGATTTTGGGGGGGTGTTCTAAGGCACGTTTCGACTCCCCTGTAATAAAAAAAAGTCATTTTAGGGGGATTTCCCATAGAGGCCCCTCCCCCGCTGACTCACGAGCACTGGAGGAGATGAATGATGAGCAGAGATAGAGTCGCTGGGGACCCAGGAGTTCGAGCCCGGGACATCGCCTGCATCACTGCAACCTAAAGGTTTGATTTGGAGGATTTTTTCCTTTGCTCCTTTCCTCATTTCCTTTTCCATCCGAGCTTCCAGATCCTGAGCAACAGGCAGCCCCCTCCCCCCTCCTGGTCCAGCCCCCAGGGACGTTGTGCTAAACGATCCCCCCTAATTTGGCTGGCAGTTTTAGGACGGGCCCACGGGGAGAGGTTGCAAGAGGTGGGATGGAGGGAAGCCACCCCTTGTCTCCTGGGAATTGCCTGGTGCCCAGTGGATGTGGAAGCTGGATCTCTTTCCCTATCAATCAATCAATCAATCGTATTTATTGAGCGCTTACTATGTGCAGAGCACTGGACTAAGCTCTTGGGAAGTACAAATTGGCAACATATAGAGACAGTCCCATCTTACCCTTCCTTCCTCTCCCCCTCGTCCCCCTCTCCATCCCCCCATCTTACCTCCTTCCCTTCCCCACAGCACCTGTATATATGTATATATGGTTGTACATATTTATTACTCTATTTATTTATTTATTTTACTTGTACATTTCTATCCTATTTATTTTCTTTTGTTGGTATGTTTGGTTCTGTTCTCTGTCTCCCCCTTTTAGACTGTGAGCCCACTGTTGGGTAGGGACTGTCTCTATGTGTTGCCAATTTGTACTTCCCAAGCGCTTAGTCCAGTGCTCTGCACATAGGAAGCGCTCAATAAATACGATTGATTGATCGATTGATAAAAGGGGGAGACAGAGAACAAAACCAAATATACTAACAAAAGAAAATAAATAGAATATGCCCCCAAGCCTTTAAGGGAACGGTCGGGGTGGCCTAAGAGGCCGGGGGCGGAGGGGAGATAATCCTATAATAATAATGATGATGATGATGATGATGGCATTTATTTATTTTATTTACAAGGTGGTCAGGTTGTCCCCCGTGGGGCTCACAGTCTTAATCCCCATTTTATAGATGAGGAAGCTGAGGCACAGAGAATAATAATAATAATGGTGGCATTTGTTAAGCGCTTACTATGTGCAAAGCACTGTTCTAAGCGCTGAGGGGGGGGATACAAGGTGATCAGGTTGTCCCACGCGGGGCTCACAGTCTTAATCCCCATTTTCCAGATGAGGTAACTGAGGCTCCGAGGAGTGAAGTGACGTGCCCAAGGTCGCACAGCAGACGTGGCGGAGTCATCATCAATCGTATTTATTGAGCGCTTACTATGTGCAGAGCACTGGACTAAGCGCTTGGGAAGTACAAATTGGCAACATATAGAGACAGTCCCGACCCAACAGTGGGCTCACAGTCTAATCACAGTCGGGATTCGAACCCACGACCTCCGACTCCAAAGCCCGTGATCTTTCCAGTTAGCCAGGCTGCTTCTCTGATGGTATTTGCTAAGTGGCTCAGTGGAAAGAGCCCGGGCTTTGGAGTCAGAGGCTGTGGGTTCAAATCCCAGCTCTGCCAATTGTCAGCTGTGTGACTTTGGGCAAGTCACCTCGCTTCTCTATGCCTCAGTTGCCTCGTCTGTAAAATGGGGATTAAGGCTGTAAATCCCCCCGTGGGTCAACCTGATCACCTTGTAATGGCCCCAGCAATTAGAACAGTGCTTTGCACATAGTAAGCGCTTAATAAATGCCATTAAAAAAAACACCAAAAAGCCAGTGCTTTGCACTTAGTAAGCGCTTAATAAATGCCATTAAAAACAACAACAACAAAAAAACAGTGCTTTGCACGTAGTAAGCGCTTAATAAATGCCATTATTATTATTATTATTATTGCCTATGTGCCAAGCACTGTTCTAAGCGCTGGGGGAGATACAAGCTAATCAGGTTATCCCACGTGGGGCTCACAAATCTTCATCCCCGTAATAATGACGGTATTTAAGCGCCTTTTATGTGCCAAGCACTGTTCTAAACGCTGGGGTAGATACGAGGTAATCAGGTTGTCCCATGCGGGGCTCACAGTCTTCCTTCCTCTCCCCCTCGTCCCCCTCTCCATCCCCCCATCTTACCTCCTTCCCTTCCCCACAGCACCTGTATATATGTATATATGTTTGTACATATTTATTACTCTATTTATTTATTTATTTTATTTGTACATATCTATTCTATTTATTTTATTTTGTTAGTATGTTTGGTTTTGTTCTCTGTCTCCCCCTTTTAGACTGTGAGCCCACTGTTGGGTAGGGACTGTCTCTATATGTTGCCAATTTGTACTTCCCAAGCGCTTAGTACAGTGCTCTGCACATAGTAAACGCTCAATAAATACAATTGATGATGATGATGATGATGATGATCCCGGCTCCGCCACTTGTAAACTGTGTGACTTCGGGCAAGTCACTTAACTCCCAGCTCCGCCACGTCTGCTGTGTGACCTTGGGCAAGTCACTTCACTTCTCTGAGCCTCAGCTTCCTCATCTGGAAAATGGGGATTAAGACTGTGAGCCCCACGTGGGACAACCTGATCACCTTGTATCCCCCCCAGCGCTTAGAACAGTGCTTTGCACATAGTAAGCGCTTAACAAATGCCACCGTTATTATTATTATTCTCTGTGCCTCAGCTACCTCATCAGGAAAATGGGGATTAAGGCTGCGAGCCCCATGTGGAACAATCTGATAAACTTGACTACACCCGGTGCTTTGAACGGTGCTTGGCACAGAGTAAGCGCTCAGAGGTCATGGGTTCAAATCCCGGCTCTGCCAACTGTCAGCTGTGTGACTTTGGGCAAGTCACTTGACTTCTCTGGGCCTCAGTTCCCTCATCTGTAAAATGGGGATGAAGACTGTGAGCCCCCCGTGGGACCACCTGATCACTTGTAACCTCCCCATTGCTTAGAACAGTGCTTTGCACATAATAAGTGCTTCATAAATACCATTATTATTATTATTATTATTAACGTCTCTGTGCCTAAGTTACCTCATCTGTAAAATGGGGATTAAGACTGCGAGCCCCCCGTGGGACAACCTGATCACCTTGTAACCTTCCCAGCGCTTAGAACAGTGCTTTGCACATAGTAAGCGCTTAACGAATACCATTATTATTATTATTCATTCAATCGTATTTATTGAGCACTTTCTGTGTGCAGAGCACTGTACTAAGCGCTTGGGAAGTACAAGTTGGCAACATATAGAGACGTTCCCTACCAGACAGTGGGCTCACAGTCTAGAAGTATTATTATTATTAGTGCTGTGCACATAGTAAGCGCTTAACAAATACCATTATTATTATTATTATTACTTCCCAAGCGCTTAGTACAGTGCTCTGCACACAGTAAGCACTCACGTGGCTCAGTGAAAAGAGCCCGGGCTTTGGAGTCAGAGGTCATGGGTTCGAATCCCGACTCCACCACATGACGGCTGTGTGACCTTGGGCAAGTCATTTAACTTCTCCGAGCCTCAGTTACCTCATCTGTAAAATGGGGATTAAGACTGTGAGCCCTACGTGGGACAACCTGATCACCTTGTAACCTCCCCAGCGCTTAGAACAGTGCTTTGCACATAGTAAGCGCTTAATAAATGCTATTATTATTATTATTATTATTATTATTATTATGACGGCTGTGTGACCTTGGGCAAGTCATTTAACTTCTCCGAGCCTCAGTTACCTCATCTGTAAAATGGGGATTGTGAGCCCCACATGGGGCAACTTGATCACCTTGTATCCCCCCCCCCCCCCGCAGCGCTTAGAACGGTGCTCTGCACATAGCAAGCACTTAAATGCCATTATTATTATTATTAATAATAAATACGATTGACTGATTGACAGTCTTTTAGACTGTGAGCCCACTGTTGGGTAGGGACTGTCTCTATACGTTGCCAACTTGTACTTCCCAAGCGCTTAGTCCAGTGCTCTGCACACAGTAAGCGCTCAATAAATACGAATAATTGATTGATTGATTGATATGATTGCGACTAGTTACACGACCCCCCGAAGACTGAGCCCCTTCCTTCCTCTCCCCCTCGTCCCCCCGCATCCCCCCACTTACCTCCTTCCCTTCCCCACAGCACCTGTATATATGTATATATGTTTGTACATATTTATCACTCTATTTATTTATTTATTTTACTTGTCCATATCCATTCTATTTATTTTATTTTATTAGTATGTTTGGTTTTGTTCTCTGTCTCCCCCTTCTAGACTGTGAGCCCACTGTTGGGTAGGGACTGTCTCTCAATGGTGCCAACTTGGACTTCCCAAGCACTTAGTCCAGTGCTCTGCACACAGTAAGCGCTCAATAAATACGACTGATGATGATGATGATGACTCCACCACATGACGGCTGTGTGACCTTGGGCAAGTCATTTAACCTCTCCGCGCCTCAGTTACCTCGTCTGTAAAATGGGGATTGATTGTGAGCCCCACGTGGGGCAACTGGATTCCCCCCCAGCGCTTAGAACAGTGCTCTGCACATAGTAAGCGCTTAACAATTGCCGTCATTATTATTATTAATAAATACGATCGATTGATTGACAATCTTTTAGACTGTGAGCCCACTGTGGGGTAGGGACTGTCTCTCTATGGTGCCAACTTGGACTTCCCAAGCGCTTAGTCCAGTGCTCTGCACACAGTAAGAGCTCAATAAATACGATTGATTGATTGACTGTCTCTATATGTTGCCAACTTGTACTTCCCAAGCGCTTAGTCCAGTGCTCTGCACACAGTAAGAGCTCAATAAATACGATTGATTGATTGACTGTCTCTATATGTTGCCAACTTGTACTTCCCAAGCGCTTAGTCCAGTGCTCTGCACACAGTAAGAGCTCAATAAATACGATTGATTGATTGACTGTCTCTATATGTTGCCAACTTGTACTTCCCAAGCGCTTAGTCCAGTGCTCTGCACACAGTAAGAGCTCAATAAATACGATTGATTGATTGACTGTCTCTATATGTTGCCAACTTGTACTTCCCAAGCGCTTAGTCCAGTGCTCTGCACACAGTAAGAGCTCAATAAATACGACTGATTGATTGATTGATTGATTGACTGACTGAGGAAGGTCTGTTGGGTTCGCCCCCCGCAGGACTGACCGGCAGAGGCCTCCTGAGGGCGCCCCCTCCTGGATGGGCAAGGCGGGCCCCGCCCCTCGAGCCCACGTGACCGACGAGGCCACGCCCACCAGCACCACGTGACCCTCGGTTCGGGAGTCTTCGGCGGACCACGTGACCCCCTGGGTTCGGGATTCTTCGGCGACGAGGTCGGGCGAGCCGCGAGGGGAGGGGCCTGCGAGGCTGCGACACCGCCCCCTCCCGGCGGAGGGCGGAGCCGCGGCTTGGTAGCCCAGCGCCGCCGGCCTCGGCGGGCGTCACCATGGGAACGGCCTGCTGGAAGCAGGCCGCAGCCATCCTGCTGCTCATCCATTTCGTGGGGACGAAAGCCACCCAAGGCTGCAGCTGTCCGCCAGGTAAGGACCTAACAATCATCATCATCATCATAATGACGGCATTTGTTAAGTGCTGTGTGACCTTGGGCAAGTCACTTAACTTCTCTGAGCCTCAGTTCTCTTATCTGTAAAATGGGGATTAAGACTGTGAGCCCCCAGTGGGACAACCTGATCACCTTGTATCCCCCCCCCCCAGCGCTTAGAACAGTGCCTTGCATATAGTAAGCGCTTAACAAATGCCATCATTATTATTATATTATATCTCCCTTTGCATATAGTAAGCACTTAACAAATGCCATCATTATTATTATATTATATCCCCCTCATCCCCCTCTCCATCCCCCCCATCTTACCTCCTTCCCTTCCCCACAGCACCTGCATATATGTTTGTACATATTTATTACTCTATTTTACTTGTGCATATCTATTCTATTTATTTTATTTTGTTAGTATGTTCGGTTTTGTTCTCTGTCTCCCCCTTTTAGACTGTGAGCCCACTGTTGGGTAGCGACTGTCTCTATATGTTGCCAACTTGGACTTCCCAAGTGCTTAGTCCAGTGCTCTGCACACAGTAAGCGCTCAATAAATACGACTGATTGATTGATTATTATTATGTGCAAAGCACTGTTCTAAGCCCTGGGGGGACACAGTGGGATCAAGTTGCCCCACGTGGGGCTCACAGTCTTAATCCTCATTTTACAGATGAGGTAACTGAGGCTCAGAGAAGTCAAGTGACTTGCCCAAGGTCACACAGCAGACATGTGGCGGAGCCGGAATTCGAACCCATGACCTCTGACTCCAAAGCCCGGGATCTTTCCACTGAGCCACGCTGCTTCTCAATCAATCAATCAATCAATCAATCAATCGTATTTATTGAGTGCTTACTGTATGCAGAGCACTGTACTAAGCGCTTGGGAAGTACAAGTCGGCAACACATAGAGACAGTCCCTACCCAACAGTGGGCTCACAGTCTAGAAGGACTTTCATTCATTCAATCATATTTATTGAGCGCTTACTGTGTGCAGAGCATTGTACTAAGCGCTTGGGAAGTACAAGTCAGCGTGGCTCAGTAGAAAGAGCCCGGGCTTTGGAGTCAGAGGTCGTGGGTTCAAATCCTGGCTCTGCCAATTGTCAGCTGTGTGACTTTGGGCAAGCCACTTAACTTCTCTGTGCCTGTTACCTAATCTGTAAAATGGGGATTAAGACTGTGAGCCCCCCGTGGGACAACCTGATCACCTTCTCAGCACTTAGAACAGTGCTTTGCACATAGTAAGCGCTTAATAAACCCCATCATTATTATTACCGTGTGCAGAGCACTGTACTAAGCGCTGGGGAAGTACAAGTCAGCGTGGCTCAGTGGAAAGAGCACGGGCTTTGGAGTCAGAGGTCATGGGTTCAAATCCCGGCTCTGCCAATTGTCAGCCGGGTGACTTTGGGCAAGTCACTTAACTTCTCTGGGCCTCATCTGTAAAATGGGAACTAAGACTGTGAGCCCCATGTGGGACAACCTGATCACCCTGCATTCCCCCAGCGCTTAGAACAGCGCTTTGCACATAGCAAGTGCTTAACAAATACCATCATTATTATTATTATTATTATTATTACAAGTCGGCAACATAGAGAGACGGTCCCTACCCAACAGCGGGATCACAGTCTAGAAGGGGGAGACAGACAACAAAACAAAACATATTAACAAAATGAAATAAAGATGCCCCTCGGCTTTCTTTTGGACTCCGACTTCCTTGACCGGTTTTTAACCCCTTTTTTTCTTGTGTGTGTGTGGTCCTTACTGTGTGCTAGGCGCTGGGGTAGATACAAGCTAATCAGGTTCATTCATTCATTCAGTCGTATTTATTGAGCACTTACTGTGTGCAGAGCACTGTACTAAGCGCTTGGGAAGTACAAGTTGGCAACACATAGAGACGGTTCCTACCCAACAGTGGGCTCACAGTCTAGAAGGTTGGACACAGTCCATATAATAATAATAATTGTGGTACTTGTTATGCGCTTACAATGTGCCAGGAACTGCACTAGGTGCTGGGGTAGATACAAGCTAATCAGGTTGGACACAGTCCATATGATAATAATAATTGTGGTACTTGTTAAGCGCTTACAGTGTGCCAGGAACTGTACTAGGCGGTGGGGTAGAGACAAGCTAATCAGGTTGGACACAGTCCATATAATAATAATAATTGTGGTACTTGTTAAGCACTTACAGTGTGCCAGGAACTGTACTAGGCGGTGGGGTAGAGACAAGCTAATCAGGTTGGACACAGTCCATATAATAATAATAATTGTGGTACTTGTTAAGCGCTTACAGTGTGCCAGGAGCTGTACTAGGCGCTGGGGTAGATACAAGCTAATCAGGTTGGACACAGTCCATATAATAATAATAATTGTGGTACTTGTTAAGCACTTACAGTGTGCCAGGAACTGTACTAGGCGGTGGGGTAGAGACAAGCTAATCAGGTTGGACACAGTCCATATAATAATAATAATTGTGGTACTTGTTAAGCGCTTACAGTGTGCCAGGAGCTGTACTAGGCGCTGGGGTAGATACAAGCTAATCAGGTTGGACACAGTCCGTATAATAATAATAATTGTGGTACTTGTTAAGCGCTTAGAGTGTGCCAGGAGCTGTACTAGGCGCTGGGGTGGATACAAGCTAATCAGGTTGGACACAGTCCGTATAATAATAATAATTGTGGTACTTGTTAAGCGCTTACAGTGTGCCAGGAACTGTACTAGGCGCTGCGGTAGAGACAAGCTAATCAGGTTGGACACAGTCCATATAATAATAATAATTGTGGTACTTGTTAAGCGCTTACAGTGTGCCAGGAACTGTACTAGGCGCTGGGGTAGGTACAAGCTAATCAGGTTGGACACAGTCCATATAATAATAATAATTGTGGTACTTGTTAAGCGCTTACAGTGTGCCAGGAACTGTACTAGGCGCTGGGGTAGATACAAGCTAATCAGGTTGGACACAGTCCATATAATAATAATAATTGTGGTACTTGTTAAGCGCTTACAGTGTGCCAGGAACTGTACTAGGCGCTGGGGTAGAGACAAGCTAATCAGGTTGGACACAGTCCATATAATAATAATAATTGTGGTACTTGTTAAGCGCTTACAGTGTGCCAGGAACTGTACTAGGCGCTGGGATAGATACAGGCTAATCAGGTTGGACACAGTCCATATAATAATAATAATAATTGTGGTACTTGTTATGCGCTTACAGTGTGCCAGGAACTGTACTAGGCGCTGGGGTAGGTACAAGCTAATCAGGTTGGACACAGTCCATATAATAATAATAATTGTGGTACTTGTTAAGCGCTTACAGTGTGCCAGGAACTGTACTAGGCGCTGGGGTAGATACAAGCTAATCAGGTTGGACACAGTCCATATAATAATAATAATTGTGGTACTTGTTAAGCGCTTACAGTGTGCCAGGAACTGTACTAGGCGCTGGGGTAGAGACAAGCTAATCAGGTTGGACACAGTCCATATAATAATAATAATTGTGGTACTTGTTATGCGCTTACAGTGTGCCAGGAACTTTACTAGGCGCTGGGGTAGATACAAGCTAATCAGGTTGGACACAGTCCATATAATAATAATAATAATTGTGGTACTTGTTATGCACTTACAGTGTGCCAGGAACTGTACTAGGCGCTGGGGTAGATACAAGCTAATCAGGTTGGACACAGTCCATATAATAATAATAATTGTGGTACTTGTTATGCGCTTACAGTGTGCCAGGAACTTTACTAGGCGCTGGGGTAGATACAAGCTAATCAGGTTGGACACAGTCCAAATAATAATAATAATAATAATAATAATAATTGTGGTACTTGTTAAGCACTTACAGTGTGCCAGGAACTGTACTAGGCGCTGGAGTAGATACAGAGAAGCAGCGTGGCTCAGTGGAAAAGAGCACCGGCTTTGGAGTCAGAGGTCATGGGTTCAAATCCCGGCCCTGCCAATTGTCAGCTGTGTGACTTTGGGCAAGCCACTTAACTTCTCTGTGCCTGTTACCTAATCTGTAAAATGGGGATTAAGACTGTGAGCCCCCCCCATGGACAACCTGATCACCTTGTAACCTCCGCAGCGCTTGGAACAGTGCTGTGCACATAGTAAGCGCTTAATAAATGCCATCATCATCATTATTATTACAAGCTAATCAGGTTGGGCACAGTCCATATAATAATAATAATAATAATTGTGGTACTTGTTAAGCGCTGTCAGTGTGCCAGGAAATGTACTAGGCGCTGGGGTAATTACAAGCTAATCAGGTTGGACACAGTCCACATAATAATAACTGTGGTATTTCCCCCTCTCCATCCCCCCCATCTTTCCTCCTTCCCTTCCCCACAGCACCTATATATATGTATATATGTTTGTACATATTTATTACTCTATTTTACCTGTGCATATCTATTCTATTTATTTTATTTTGTTAGTATGTTTGGTTTTGTTCTCCGTCTCCCCCTTTTAGACTGTGAGCCCACTGTTGGGTAGGGACTGTCTCTATATGTTGCCAACTTGTACTTCCCAAGCGCTTAGTCCAGTGCTCTGCACACAGTAAGCGCTCAATAAATAGGATTGATTGATTGATTGATTGAAGCACTTACTGTGTACCCGGCACTGTACTAGGCACTGGGGTCGAAGCAAGCTAATCAGGTTGGGCACAATCCCTATAATAATAGTGGTGCTTAATAATAATGATGGCATTTGTTAATCGCTCACTATGTGCAAGGCACTGTTCTAAACTCTGGGTGAGATACGAGCTAATCAGGTCGGACACAGTCCATATGATAATAATAATGATGATTGTGGTACTTCTTAAGCACTTACTATGTTCCAGGCACTGTTCTAAACTCTGAGGTAGATATAAGCTAATCAGGTTGGACACAGTCCATGTAATAATAATAATTGTGGTACTTATTAAGCACTTACTACGTACCAGGCACTGTTTAAACTCTGCGGGAGAGACAAACTAATCATAGACACAGTCCCACATGGGGCTCACGGTCTTCATCAGAAGCAGCGTGGCTCAGTGGAATGAGCACGGGCTTTGGAGTCAGAGGTCCTGGGTTCAAATCCCGGCTCCGCCAACCGCCAGCTGTGTGACTTTGGGCAAGCCACTTCTCTAGGCCTCGGTTACCTCATCTGTAAAGTGGGGATTAAGACCGTGAGCCCCACGTGGGACAACTTGATCACCTTGTCTCTTCCCCAGCGCTTCGACCATTACTTGTACATATTGTTATTGTTATTACTTACTACTTGTACATATCTATTCTATTTATTTTATTTTGTTAGTATGTTTGGTTTTGTTCTCCGTCTCCCCCTTTTAGACTGTGAGCCCACTGTTGGGTAGGGACCGCCTCTATATGTTGCCAACTTGTACTTCCCAAGCGCTTAGTCCAGTGCTCTGCACACAGTAAGCGCTCAATAAATACGATTGATGATGATGACCAGCGCGTGACACATAGTAAGTGCTTATCAAATACGATTATTATTATTATCATCTTCTTTTTAAAGATGAGGTAACTGAGGCACAGGGAAGTGAAGGGACTTGCCCGAGGTCACACAGCAGCCAAGTGGGATTAGAACACAGGTCCTTCTGGCTCTCCCAGCCCTGGGTTCTAGTCACTGCGTTGTGCTGCTCCTCAGCAAAGCCTTTGCATTGGCCTCTTTTTAGATGTGGAGGGGAATAATGTACCCGGCAGATGGAAATTCTCTTTTGCCCAGATGCAGCCATTGGTTCTCTCAGCTCTTCTGTTCTATTCTAGTTGCACGACCCCACTAAAATCACATCTCCTCCGAGAAGCCTTCCCTGATTAACCTCTCTTCTCCCCACTCTAGTCTCCCTCCCTCATGGGGTGTCTTTGCCTTCGGGTACCAAAGCCCTACAGCGCTGATGTACATACTTAACTTCTCTGTGCCTCAGTTACCTCATCTGTAAAACGGGGATTGAGACTGTGAGCCCCACGTGGGACAACCTGATCACCTTGTAACATCCCCAGCGCTTAGAACAGTGCTTTGCACATAGTAAGCGCGTAATAAATGCCATCATTATAATTATTATTATTATTATATCCTTATATTCTGCCACTTCCCCTCCCTGTAATTGAACATCTGTCTTTCCCACTAGATTACAAACTCCTTGGTAGGAATTGTGACTACCAACTTTTATCACATTGTACCCTCCTAAGCACTTTGAACAGAATTCTGCACAAAGTGCTGGATAAATCCCACTGACTGATTCAGCCATGTTCCCCAACTTGGATTTTCTTTCCATTACCTTAATTCCGGGTTTTGCCCTCAGGGATCTCGAGCGAAAAACTCATCTTAAAATCAGACTGACGATGATGTTGCTGATGCTTATTTCTTCCTGTTGACTTAAATGCTCTACCATGCGTGCATATAATACAAATAGGATCGATGGCTCTTGTCTTGATTTTTGTTTGTTTTTTCCCCAGGTACTTTCCTGAATGACACAAACTGTGGGAAAAACAAGCCCCAGGCTTGCCTCCCTTGCCCTCCAAACAGTTTCTCCAGCGCAACCGGCCAACAGACAACGTGTGACAGATGCAAGAAATGCCAAGGTGCAATGACAATTTGCAATCAAATGGGGGTTGATGAACTCTGCATTTGTTCCATAGGGCTCTAGTGTGGGCCTGCGGATGTTACTGATTTTTTTTAAGGAAAAAGTCAGACAAGTGCAATCTGAACTATTACACGTGGTCATTTTTCATTTAAAGCAAGGCATGTATCCTGCCTGTGAACTGTTCAATCAGTCAGTGGTATTTAGTGAGGGCTTAGTATGTGTTTGGTCTCTGCTTGTGGCCCGTTTCAATCGTGCAGCTGGTTCCTTTCTGAAACCAGGCCCTATTTGGAAGCTTTTCGAGTCCATTTTCCCTCCGACCGCAGCAGAGAGCCTCTACTTCGGGACTGGAAGTCCAGAGTCTGGGAGATGCGGACTTCTTGGTGGGTGGCAAAGGTGTCTAACAACTCTGTTGTACTCTCTCAAGTGTCTTAGCATGGTGCTGTGCACACAGTAAGCGCTCAATAAATACCCCTGATTGATTGGCATTCCAAGTGGGGCTGGGAGATGGTACCTCCTAGCATTGGTTATTGCAGTCAGTTTGGAAAGCAAGGTCCCGCCAGCTTCTTGGGCTTCCAGCTAAAGTATGGTTAAATATATTCTTTCTTATGCAACCTACAATGAAACTTGAGTTGTACACCTTTGCCCTCATCGGAGCTGATCACTCCCCAGTCATTATTAATAGTATAACATTATTAACTCTATAATAATTAAAGAGTATGTTTAATCATCCTTTAGCTGGACTCCCAGGAAGCTGCCCGGACCTAGCTTTCAGCACTGACTGCTGTAGCAATGCCAGGAGGCTCTGTTTCCCGGTTCTACTTAGAATGTTAATCAATCAATCAATGGTATTTATTGATATTTTGGTATTCTTTCAATAAATAACCGGTTTGTATTATTTTTAGTAATAATAATAATATCCAGCGCTTAGAACAGTGCTTTGCACATAGTAAGCACTTAACAAATGCCATCATTATAATAGGAGAGTGACCTGTTCCAGTTAGGGCAAAAGTGCACGACTCAAGTTTCATTGTATTACTATTAGTGTCATTATTAGTGTTATTAATATAACTATAATAGCATAGCATACAATATAATAATTATATAATAATAATGATGGTATTTGTTAAGCACTTACTATGTGCCAAGCACTGTTTTAAGCGCTGGGATAGATACAAGGTAATCAGATTGTCCCACATAGGGCTCAAATTTTTAATCCCCATTTTACAGTTGAGGTAACTGAGGCCCAGGGAAGTGAAGTGACTTGCCCAAGGTCACACAGCAGACAAGTGGCAGAGTCAGGACTAGAACCCACGTCCTCTGACTCCCAAGCCTGCGCTCTTTCCGCTAAGCCCCTATAATTAATAATATAATTATAATAATACTGTCGATGGATTGATAAAGACTTCTGGATGATCTTATTCTGATCTTTTCTTACAGTCATGATAAGAATATAATAATGCATTATTATAGATTAAGATAGTAATATAATTATCATCATCAATTGTATTTATTGAGCGCTTACTGTGCTTAGCACTGTACTAATTATAATAATACCGCTTTACGACAAAGACTTCCAGACTCTCTCATTCCTATCTTTTCTTTTCTCTCACTATACCCAAGCTAAGGCTCTTCCCTTGCCTTAGCAAACCGTCTATCTGTTGATGGATTGATAAAGACTTTTCTCATTCAATAATACTGTCGATGGATTGATAAAGACTTCTGGATGATCTTATTCTGATCTTTTCTTACAGTCATGATAAGAATATAATAATGCATTATCATAGATTAAGATAGTAATATGATTATCATCATCAATTGTATTTATTGAGCACTTACTGGGCTTAGCACTGTACTAATTATAATAATACCGCTTATCGACAAAGACTTCCAGACTCTCTCATTCCTATCTTTTCTTTTCTCTCACTATACCCAAGCTCAGGCTCTTCCCTTGCCTTAGCAAACCTTCTATCTGTTGATGGATTGATAAAGACTTTTCTCATTCAATAATACTGTCGGATTGATAAAGACTTCTGGATGATCTTATTCTGATCTTTTCTTACAGTCATGATAAGAATATAATAATGCATTATCATAGATTAAGATAGTAATCTAATTATCATCATCAATCGTATTTATTGAGCGCTTACTGTGCTTAGCACTGTACTAATTATAATAATACCGCTTTACGACAAAGACTTCCAGACTCTCTCATTCCTATCTTTTCTTTTCTCTCACTATACTCAAGCTCAGGCTCTTCCCTTGCCTTAGCAAACCTTCTATCTGTTGATGGACTGATAAAGACTTTTCTCATTCAATAATACTGTTGATGGATTGATAAAGACTTCTGGATGATCTTATTCTGATCTTTTCTTACAGTCATGATAAGAATATAATAATGCATTATCATAGATTAAGATAGTAATATAATTATCATAATCAATCGTATTTATTGAGCGCTTACTGTGCTTAGCACTGTACTAATTATAATAATACCGCTTATCGACAAAGACTTCCAGACTCTCTCATTCCTATGTTTTCTTTTCTCTCGCTATACCCAAGCTCAGGCTCTTCCCTTGCCTTAGCAAACCTTCTATCTGTTGATGGACTGATAAAGACTTTTCTCATTCAATAATACTGTTGATGGATTGATAAAGACTTCTGGATGATCTTATTCTGATTTTTTCTTACAGTCATGAGAAGAATATAATAATGCATTATCATAGATTAAGATAGTAATATAATTATCATAATCAATCGTTTTTATTGAGCGCTTACTGTGCTTAGCACTGTACTAATTATAATAATACCGCTTATCGACAAAGACTTCCAGACTCTCTCATTCCTATCTTTTCTTTTCTCTCGCTATACCCAAGCTCAGGCTCTTCCCTTGCCTTAGCAAACCTTCTATCTGTTGATGGATTGATAAAGACTTTTCTCATTCAATAATACTGTTGATGGATTGATAAAGACTTCTGGATGATCTTATTCTGATCTTTTCTTACAGTCATGATAAGAATATAATAATGCATTATCATAGATTAAGATAGTAATATAATTATCATCATCAATCGTATTTATTGAGCGCTTACTGGGCTTAGCACTGTACTAATTATAATAATACCGCTTATCGACAAAGACTTCCAGACTCTCTCATTCCTATCTTTTCTTTTCTCTCACTATACCCAAGCTCAGGCTCTTCCCTTGCCTTAGCAAACCTTCTATCTGTTCTCCGCTCTTGAGCCTTCTGCCTCTAATTACTCATATCGTCCCCCCAGAGTGAATCATGCTGCCCATTCGGTACTCATACACCCATATGTTCGTTATTGAGGTATTTCACTTCAATTAATGCCTACATCTTCATTTAATCGTAAGCCACTTGAGGGCAGGGATCATGTCTTTTTACAGAGACGGGTTCTATTTCTCTCTTGTATATTATTTCCCACTGCCTAGTGCAGTCCTCAGCACACAGTAAGAACGTAATACTAATAACTCTATTAGGAGAAGCAGCGTGGCTCAGTGGAAAGAGCCCGGGCTTTGGAGTCAGAGGTCATGGGTTCAAATCCCGGCTCCGCCACTTATCAGCCGTGTGACTTTGGGCAAGTCACTTCTCTGGGCCTCAGTTTCCTCATCTGTAAAATGGGGATGAAGACTGCGAGCCCCCCGTGGGACAACCTGATCACCTTGTTAACCTCCCCAGCGCTTAGAACAGTGCTGTGCACATAGTAAGCGCTTAATAAATGCTATCATCATTATTATTATTATTACCACTTTTACTTTGTAGGTCCTTCAAGTTCCTGGTGTACTGCTATAAAAGGCATTCGGTAATTGCTGATGATAGTAATGTTTAGAAGAAAGTATGGATTTAGAAGCAAGAAAACTGTCCCAAGAGCTTTTAAATGGCCTGTCTATAAGCCCCTCTATTTGTGGGAAGGTTCTCTTATAGTCAAAATCATGGCCTGTACTGCAGAGGCAATGGAGTAAAAGACTAGCTGAGTTAAATTTAGCGTGTGTATGGCCAAATTTACTCAGATTGATTAAAGTGAAAGTCATTCCCATTGAGAATCTCAAGACGATAACAGGGACCTCTATCCTCTACAAACTTGAGCTAACCTAGCGTGTAACTCTCAGATATGGTTTTTCAAAGCAGAATCTCAAACTAGGAAGGGAGTATCACTAGATTTGATCACCAGATGTTAATAAAACCCTTTCTTCTTTAAGGTATTTTCCAACTTAAGAGGGCGTGCACTGCAACACAAAATGCAGAATGTGTCTGCATAAACGGATATCATTGCTCCGGGAATGAATGTTCAATGTGTGAAAAAGACTGTAAAGAAGGTCAAGAACTAACCAAAAAAGGTAGGATTGCATTTTTAAGTCCTGGGCCTGGGGGTCAGAAGGTCACGGGTTCAAATTCCAGCTCCCCCACTTGTCTGCTGTGTGGCCTTGGGCAAGCCACTTCACTTCTCTGTGCCTCAGTTACCTCATCTGTAAAATGGGGATGAAGCCTGTGAGCCCTGTGCAGAACAGGGACTGTGTCCAACCTGATTTGCTGATATCCACCCCAGCGCTTAGTGCAGTGTCTGGCACAGTGAGTGCTTAACAAATATCATAATTATTATTATCATTGTTATAACCTATCATTAGTACAAGATTCCAGAATACACATGCCTTAAAAAGATGCTTATGACTTCCCTCTAAACTATAAGCTCGTTATGGGCAGGGAACATGACTGCTAATTCCATTGTCTTGTGCTCTTCCCACGCGTTTAGTACACTACTCTGCACATAGGAAGCGCTCCATAAATACTAATATTGATTGATGGATGCCAAGTGACAAGCGCAAGAATCCCTGAAACGGCCTATTATCACAGAAGGGATCTTCCAGTAGACAAACATGTGAAACACTTTCTTCTTAAAAGGGCACAAATTTTTATTTAAAACCTGGCCAACCTAAATGGTTTAATCAAATAACAAGGGATAGCAGAAGAGGCCAGAGGTGCAGTGATGCAGAGGGGCATCAGGGGTGGCACCTGACCTGAGCTAGAAACCAAAGCTAGGTTCTCATCATCATCATCATCATCAATCGTATTTATTAAGCGCTTACTGTGTGCAGAGCACTGGACTAAGCGCTTGGGAAGTACAAGTCGGCAACATATAGAGACAGTCCCTTCCGAACGGTGGGCTCACAGTCTAGAAGGGGGAGACAAAACCAAACATATTAACAAAATAAAATAAATAGAATAGATATGTACAGGTAAAATAAATAAATAGAGTAATAAATATGTACAAACATATATACAGGTTCTCCCCATGGCCCCTCGACTCTCAGACCTCTTCTCTTTCTCTCTCATCACTCCTCTTTGAAGCTCCCTCTGGCCATCCCGATTATCCAGGACCTCCTGATCTATATGCAGGAATTTCCTGTGATCATCCAGGTTTCTTGCTGCATTAACATAGTAGATAATCTCCTATTTATGTTCAGCTGAGCAGCGTTTTGATCGTCTCACAGTTAGACACCAACCTGGAGTTTTGTTATTTTGGTTGCTCTTTAAAATCTGACTCAGGAGGTGTTTTAAAATGATGAAAGTACTGAAGTTCTTCACTGTTTTCTCGTTCTTGTGAAAGGTTGTAAAGATTGTGGCTATGGGACATTTAACAATCAGTCATATGGGATGTGCAGAGAATGGACAAAGTAAGTATCCTATTCATTCACTTTTTAACCAGTTGGATTTAACGTGTGGTTTAAATGTATTGTAAAAAAATATGCATGCTTTGCTTGTAAAGTATTCTTGTTTTTTTTCATTCATTTATTCAATCGTATTTATTGAGCGCTTACTAGGTGCAGAGCACTGTACTAAGCGCTTGGGAAGTACAAGTTGGCAACATATCGAGACGGTCCCTACCCAACAGTGGGCTCGCAGTCTAGAAGGGGTCTCAGTCTAGACAGAGAACAAAACAAAACATATTAACAAAATAAAATAAATAGAATAAATATGTACAAATAAAATAGAGTAATAAATACGTACAAACATATGTACAATTAATCAATCATATTTATTGAGCGCTTACTATGTGCAGAGCACTGTACTAAGCACTTGGGAAGTACAAATTGGCAACATCTAGAGACAGTCCCTACCCAACAGTGGGCCCACAGTCTAAAAGGGGGAGACAGAGAACAAAACCAAACATGCTAACAAAATAAAATAAATAGAATAGATATGTACAAGTAAAATGTAAAATGTACATATATCCAGCAAGTGCAGGTGGATTAAACTAAGCTTTCATTATAACATGGTAGGGTCAATCCTCACTGATAGTCAGGCATCAGCGTGATCCCGGCTGCACTACTTGTCTGCTGTGTGGCCTGGGCAAATCACTTCACTTCTCTGTGCCTCAGTTACCTCATCAGTAAAATGGGGATTAAGACTGTGAGCCCGATGCGGGACAGGGACTGTGTCCAACCCGACTTGCTTGTATCCACCCCAGCGCTTAGTGCAGTGCCTGGTGCTGCCCAGATACCATAATAATAATTATTATTATCCTAGCTTTTGATGATGGTGGTGTTTCCCACTGTAAATGGCAGCTGAGCCTTGATCCAGTCAGACTTTGGGATCGAAAGCCCATGTGAAGGAATTGATTTGAGGAATTGATTGATTGATTTTGATTCGATTTGAGCTTAGCTTCGGACATTAAATGACCCCTACCTCACCCCGCTATGTTCCACTGGACACTATCACATCACACTGCATACTGGACGTGTTGATATTACGTCCCCATATACACACAGTGGATAAGGCAAGGGATGGGGAGTCAGAAGGTCACGAGTTCTAATCCCAGCTCCTCCACTTGTCTGCTGGGTGACCTTGGGCAAGTGACTTCCCTTCTCTGTGCCTCAGTTACCTCCTCTGTAAAATGGGGATTGAGACCCGATTTGCTTTTGTCCATCCCAGCACTTAGGACATAGTAAGTGCTTAACAAATATCACAATTATTATTATTATTATTATTATTACATCCAATAAGGTTTTGCTGTTCTGAATCCCTCAACATTGCAGGTGGCAAGACTCTGATTTACACTCTGCTAACAGATCACATCTGCCTCGCCACCAGTGCTTAGAAAAGTGCCCAGCGCTTAGAACAGTGCTTGGCACATAGTAAGCACTTAACAGATCCCATCATTATTATTATTATTATTACTAAGAAAGGCAGGGCTTAACTCTGGGCTTATTTATTTATTTTACTTGTACATACCTATTCTATTTTATTTTGTTAGTATGTTTCGTTTTGTTCTCTGTCTCCCCCTTTTAGACTGTGAGCCCACTGTTGGGTAGGGACTGTCTCTGTATGTTGCCAACTTGTACTTCCCAAGCGCTTAGTACAGTGCTCTGCACACAGTAAGCGCGCAATAAATACGATTGATGATGATGAGGGTTATGGACATAGCCATATTTGAGAAAAGCCAAGCGGCGACCTCATCATCATCGTCAAAATCATCCGTGGTATTTATTGGAGAAGCAGCGTGGCTCAGTGGAAGGAGCACGGGCTTGGGAGCCAGAGGTCATGGGTTCAAATCCCTGCTCCTCCACTTGTCAGCTGGGTGACTGTGGGCAAGTCACTTAACTTCTCTGTGCCTCAGTTACCTCATCGGTAAAGTGGGGATTAAGATTGTGAGCCCCACATGGAACAATCCGATCACCTTGTATCCTCCCCAGCGCTTAGAACAGTGCTTGGCAGATAGTAAGTGCTTAACAAATACCAAAATAATAAGAATAATAATAATAACTTTTAGACTGTGAGCCCACTGTTGGGTAGGCACTGTCTCTCTATGTTGCCAACTTGTACTTCCCAAGCGCTTAGTACAGTGCTCTGCACACAGTAAGCACTCAATAAATACGATTGATGATGATGATGATCATCATCTCATCTCCCTTCAAGGCCCTGCTGAGAGCTCACCTCCTCCAGGAGGCCTTCCCAGACTGAGCCCCTTCCTTCCTCTCCCCCTCGTCCCCCTCTCCATCCCCCGCATCTTACCTCCTTCCCTTCCCCACAGCACCTGTATATATGTATATATGTTTGTACATATTTTTTACTCTATATTTATTTATTTTATTTGTACATATCTATTCTATTTATTTTATTTTGTTAGTATGTTTGGTTTTGTTCTCTGTCTCCCCCTTTTAGACTGTGAGCCCACTGTTGGGTAGGGACTGTCTCTATATGTTGCCAATTTGTGCTTCCCAAGCGCTTAGTACAGTGCTCTGCACATAGTAAGCGCTCAATAAATACGATTGATGATGATGATGATGATTATTGAGTACTTACTCTGTGGCAGAGCACTATACTAAGTGCTTAACTATCTTTGAGGTTACAACAGTTTTTGGCACATAGTAAGCACTCAACAAATGCCGTCATTATTATTTGAGAAGGGACAAGTGGCTGCCACCTTATGGAGCGCCTCACCACTTGGTACCCTGACAGTTTACCTCAGTTTCCATCTGAAGAAGGTCCGAATGTTAGTAGTTTGCAGAGCGCCTCTTGCCCCCTTATCTCCTGTCAGTCATGTCCCTGCTGGGGCAGTGGTTGAAACAGGCAACTAGGCATGCAGGGCTGGAGCACCTTGCAATAGGCACCCGAGCCTTTTATGTACAAAATCCATTTCTCATCATCAATCGTATTTATTGAGCGCTTACTATGTGCAGAGCACTGTACTAAGCGCTTGGGAAGTATTTCTCGCTGCGGTGACCACAGCATGGTAGTCCTGTTCTCTTTAGAACTAGATTTTACCCCCGTCCCCTACTGGATTTAGGATAATGTTGGAAAATCTTACCTAAAATGTGAATGGGCTTGGCCACGTCCCTTACCCTGCATGCACCATATTTACATTTTCCACCTATTGCCATCGTTTGTACATATTTGTTACTCTATTTATTTATTTATTTTACTTGTACATATCTATTCTATTTATTGTATTTTGTTAGTATGTTCGGTTTTGTTCTCTGTCTCCCCCTTTTAGACTGGGAGCCCACTGTTGGGTAGGGACTGTCTCTATATGTTGCCAACTTGTACTTCCCAAGCACTTGGTACAGTGCTCTGCACACAGTAAGCGCTCAATAAATACGATTGATGATGATGATGATGACTTTATTTTGTTAGTATGTTTGGTTTTGTTCTCTGTCTCCCCCTTTTAGACTGGGAGCCCACTGTTGGGTAGGGACTGTCTCTATATGTTGCCAACTTGTACTTCCCAAGCACTTGGTACAGTGCTCTGCACACAGTAAGCGCTCAATAAATACGATTGATGATGATGATGATGACTTTATTTTGTTAGTATGTTTGGTTTTGTTCTCTGTCTCCCCCTTTTAGACTGGGAGCCCACTGTTGGGTAGGGACTGTCTCTATATGTTGCCAACTTGTACTTCCCAAGCGCTTAGTACAGTGCTCTGCACACAGTAAGCGCTCAATAAATGCGATTGATGATGATGATGATGACTTTATTTTGTTAGTATGTTTGGTTTTGTTCTCTGTCTCCCCCTTTTAGACTGGGAGCCCACTGTTGGGTAGGGACTGTCTCTATATGTTGCCAACTTGTACTTCCCAAGCGCTCGGTACAGTGCTCTGCACACAGTAAGCGCTCAATAAATACGATTGATGATGATGATGATTCCCCCAAAATAGGAAACTAAGAGAATACAACTACCTGGCTTTATTTTTATGCTCCTGCAAACCTTAATAGAGACAATTATTTTTCAGTTTTTATTAACTGTGCAAATCAATTATTATATACAGTTATAATTATAGCAATTGCATTCACCTATATGCATATCAATTATTAACTTCCTTACCCAATTAAGCTGTTCCCTGGATGGAAAGGTTGTACTCGAAAACGGAACACAAACGAGCGATGTTGTATGTGGAAAAGTTTCAACGGACTTCTCTCCGGACACATTCTCAGTCACCATCCCATCTGTCTTTGTAGCAGGTGAGCTGCTGTTCATTATTTTCTAGTTAAAGTGAATTGGTCTCGGATGGGGTTCTTGGGGGGCTTAGATAAAAATGAGGGAAGCATTCTGGAGGAACCCCGATGTTTTTGAAAACTTACATTGCGTTCACGCTGCGTCCGCTGTGCACTTGCGCACAACCATGCCTTCTGACGCAAATCTCATTCTCTCCCGACAGACACAAGTTGTCGGAAAAACATTCCCTAATTTTGCTATTTCATTTGATTCAAAACCCATTTGGCAGAGTTGACTGGAATGACCAATGAAACAGTAATAAGAGGAGGCGATAAGTAGTGATTGCTCTTTGAGGGCAGGGAACAGGAGTCTTGCTTTTTTTACACTATTTCAGCTCTTTAGTATAGAGCTTAGCACACTGGTGTTCTACATATATCACTGGTAGTGGCTTCTACAAATCCCTCGGAGAACATCTTTTTTAGCTTTGTGCTATAAAACTTCTCTCACTGCCCCAGTACTCTGACCATCTCTTTTATTATTATTATTCTTACTATTCTAAGCACCTCAAAATGTTCACTGATGGAAATACAAGATAAACACTTAAGCACAATCCTGTCCCCCAAAGGCCTATAAGATATTTAAAAGGCAGGTTCCCTGGCCATACTCAGTTGTTTTAAAAGGCAGAATGGGGTTTGAGCAGGCCAGATAATCAAATTATTGTTATCCCGTGTCAAGGAGACAAACTCCAGCCACTATTTCAAAATCTCAGACTGGAAATCATGGGTAGGAGCTATCTAGTTGGCCCACCTACAGGATCGCACCAAAACTATTACAGCAAGTTGGGCATCTCTTCTGTTTCAGATCTTTCTATGAAAAGCATACAATTTCCATGGGAAACAGTGACTTGGCTAGAAATGACAAACCATTCTACTGTTTAGGGGATGAGGAAAACCATGTATTTTTCATTAAATTCTTTGTTTTCCATTGTTTGCCCAAGTACCTTACTCCCAAAGCTAGTAGGGGGAAACGTGTCAAAATATTTTTTGTAGCTCGTTCCTGTGATAGCATGTTTCCCCATTTCAGGGATAGTGCACCTTTTGCTTATTTCCTGAATCTGTTTTTGTATCGCAGACAAGGATATCCAGGTATTCACCATTACCCTCGCTCTCATCATGGCTGCAACAGTGTTCTTAGTTCTGCTCATCACGTTTTGCTTCTGTATCACAGTGTGGAGCAAAAAGAAGCTACCAGATATCTTCAAGCAAAGTAAGATCAATAAGTCCTTTTCCTTTTTTGAGTGGACTCCGTCCATGGATTTAAAGATTTCTTTAAAAATCTACCGACGTTGATTTTAGACCTCTCTCAAAATGGGAAGAAAGTTCACAGATTTCGGTTTAAGGATTTTGGGGGGCTACCTTCATCAGGAGTTTATTTTCTCCCTCCAGTACACATCAAAATCTAAGGGACTGTAGTGAAATACAACACGAATCTATCAGCAAAAATGCTGTGAAAAATGCCAACAAGCACTGTTCACACTTCCTAGTCTGTGACAATATATTGGTTTTGGGCACACAATTTTGAGAATAGAGAGCTGGCAAAGTTTGGAAAATAGAATTAAAGATGAAAAGATTGATAAGTTGTACTTATGAAGAAAGTTTACATTAATAGATATCAGTTACTTTTATTCTAAATAACGAAATATAAAATCACAAAGTGAGGCAGCCCGGGGCTGTCATGTAGTAATGCTCTCTGGAAACGTGTGCTGCGATACTCCAGATTAGGGAAGGGCATTAACGAGAATCAAAAACTCATGATATTCTTTTCCGTTTTAGCGTTTATAAGACCAGTGCAAACTGCACAAGAAGAAGATGCCTGTAGTTGCCGCTTCCCAGAAGAAGAACAAGGAGAATGCAGTGACTGCAGTGAATCCTTAAGACTGAAATCAGACTCGCAATTAAAGCTTCCGGATCCTTGAAGACTAAACTTCTTTTAGGAAATGGGACAGAAGTATTACAATATTTTCAGAGAGAATGGGACATTCTTACCATTTTTCTTCCTAATGTTCATTCCACCAGTCTTCATCTGTGGCTATGAACATTGCTAGTTTAGTGTTATAAAGTATTTTACATGATTCATTTTTTTGTATACGAATTTAAGGCATAGTGTAACTGATTTTTAGCAACAAAAGCAGTATTTAGCACAAGTATTTTTTTAAGAACTGTCCAGCAAGCAATTGGACTTAATATTTCCATTTAGTTACGTGTTCAATGAAATGTGTTTAACCTTTTGAACTTTTAAATGGGCTAGTTTGATACCTTGTAGAGGTTTAATATATTAATATAGAGTAGTAGTAAAAGTATTTATTAAGCACTTACTGTGTGCAGGGCACTGTACTAAGTGCCAGGGGTGAGGGGGAAGGGGGGAAACAGGGACATGGGAAGGGGGGAACCCATCAATGAGTTAGAATATAATATAAAAACTTGGATTAAAAATGCATGAATTATTTTCTATAAATGTCTTTGTGTATGGTTTCTTACTTCTTCACTTAATTTTGTAATACCAAAAACTGAAATGGATTGCAGCAATTTAGTCTGCTTTCTCAACTGACACTCTCTCTGTGTTCTATCTTTGTAGCAACTTGATTTTTTTCTAGAATGCTTAAATGGAACATGGCCAATTTTTCCCTTAGATTGTTAAAATTGGTAAATAAAACAGTCAGGTCTCACAACTGTGAAATGAATATGAAAGCCAAAGTGAACTTCACAGCCTCATCTATTTTCTGGATGGCTTCCATCTTACCGAATGCAAATTAATTTGCACTGGAATGGCTTTGAAAGGAGCCAGTTATTTTTCTAATTGTCAAAGAAAAATAACCGCACGCAGAAACTCTTACACGTAATTTTATTGAAGAGTAGCACAACCATGCTACATAGATCAGGAAAGCTCAAAACCTTCAAGCCTTTTCTAAAAGGAACAGAACTTGACAAAAAACAAAAGCCAGAAGAAAATTAAGATACCAAAAGAGATGGAAGAAGAGTAAAATGACAACAACAGCAGAACAACATAAAAGAACAAGAACCATTAGGTAAGCAACCATTAGAGGAGCAGCGTGGCTCAGTGGAAAAGAGCCCGGGCTTTGGAGTCAGAGGTCATGGGTTCAAAGCCCGGCTCCGCCAATTGTCAGCTGCGTGACTTTGGGCAAGTCACTTAACTTCTCTGTGCCTCAGTTACCTCATCTGTAAAATCAATCAATCAATCGTATTTATTGAGCGCTTACTGTGTGCAGAGCACTGTACTAAGCGCTTGGGAAGTCCAAGTTGGCAACACAGAGAGACAGTCCCTACCCAACAGTGGGCTCACAGTCTACAAGGGGGAGACAGAGAACAAAACCAAACATACTAACAAAATAAAATAAATAAAATAGACATGTACAAGTAAAATAATAGAGTAATAAACCTGTACAAATATGTATACATCTATACAGGTGCTGTGGGGAAGGGAAGGAAGTAAGATGGGGGGATGGAGAGGAAGGAAGGGGCTCAGTCAGGGAAGGCCTCCTGGAGGAGGTGAGCTCTCAGTAGGGCCTTGATGGGAATAAATATAGCACATAAAACAGCACATAAATATAGCACATAAAAAATGTACATAGTAAGCGCTTAATAAATGCCATCTTAAAATGGGGCTTAAGACTGTGAGCCCCCCGTGGGACAACCTGATCACCTTGTAATCTCCCCAGCGCTTAGAACAGTGCTTTGCACATAGTAAGCGCTTAATAAATGCCATTATTATTATTATTATGGAGAGTATCAGGAAGTGCAAAACATATTTACTTTTCACTTAGGGAATGGCTCCACCTTCTCTTTCAGTGTTTAGAGCACTGCTTGGAACATAGTAAGCGCTTAGCAAATATCATTATTATTAAAGAAAATAAATTACCCAATGGGAATTGAGTCTCTCTCAAAGTGACAATCCCTCAGGCGTAGTTTCCCCTTGTGGGTGATCTGTCCACCTTTAAGGAATAAAATCCCTGGTCACGGGCAGACTAAGATAGACCCATTGCAATACCAGCAAAAGTCCCCGTTGGCTACATCTAGAATTTCAAATCTCCATCCCTGCTCTCCAGTGTTTACCCTGGGATTTCCCAGGCGTGATTTGAGTCAGTCTTGTCCTGTTCAGAGGTCAAATTCTGTGTAACAAGCCTCTCTCAAAAGTACCTTGGCTACCATATGTGCCACACTGGAGCTATGAGGAATCTTTGTTTTTAAAGGTCTCTGAAAGCCTCAGCCCTCCTCAGAATGGCCTGAGAGAACTGTTAGGGGGAAGGTTCAAGCCGTCTTAGATAAGAACAGGGAGAAGGTTGAAGGCAAGGGCAAAAACTGTAAACTTTTAGTACACTGGACAGGTTATGCCTGTTGGACTGTGGACTGGCTTGCAGAGACACAGTGACTGGGTCCAAAACTGCTCCACTAACCTTAACTGTACTTTGGCTCTTATTGCTTACCTAATCAATCAATCAATCAATCAATCGTATTTATTGAGCGCTTACTATGTGCAGAGCACTGTACTAAGCGCTTGGGAAGTACAAATTGGCATCACATAGAGACAGTCCCTACCCAACAGTGGGCTCACAGTCTAAAAGGGGGAGACAGAGAACAGAACCAAACCTAATGGTTCTTGTTCTTTTATGTTGTTCAGCTGTTGTTGTCATTTTACTCTTCTGGGTAACCAATCCGTTGAAAATAATAATAATAATAACAACAATAATTACTATGGTACTTGTTACGTGCTTACAAGGTGCCGAGCACTATCTTACCTCCTTCCCTTCCCCACCAGCACCTGTATATATGTATATATGTTTGTACATATTTATTACTCTAATTTATTTTACTTGTACATAGCTATTCTATTTATTTTATTTTGTTAATATGTTTGGTTTTGTTCTCTGTCTCCCCCTTTTAGACTGTGAGCCCACTGTCTTTGTGTATGGTTTCTTACTTCTTCACTTAATTTTGTAATACCAAAAACTGAAATGGATTGCAGCAATTTAGTCTGCTTCTTCAACTGACACTCTCTCTGTGTTCTTTGTAGCAACTTGATTTTTTTCTAGAATGCTTAAATGGAACATGGCCATTTTTTTCCCTTAGATTGTTGGGTAGGGACTGTCTCTCTATGTTGCCAATTTGTACTTCCCAAGCGCTTAGTACAGTGCTCTGCACATAGTAAGCGCTCAATAAATATGATTGATGATGATGATGATGTGCAGGGGAAGATATGTTATTCATTCATTCATTCAATCGTATTTATTGAGTGCTTACTGTGTGCAGAGCACTGTACTATCAATCAATCGTATTTATTGAGCGCTTACTGTGTGCGGAGCACTGTACTAAGCGCTTGGGTACTAAAAGTTGGCGACATATAGAGACGGTCCCTACCCAACAATGGTCTCACAGTCTAGAAGGGGGAGACAGACCAAAACAAAACATGTAGACGGGTGTCAAAATAATCAGAATAAATAGAATTATGGCTGTATGTGCATCATAAACAAAATAAATAGAATAGTAAATATGTACAAGTAAAATAATCAGGTTGGACACAATCTCTGTCCTACATGGGGCTCACACCATCCCCATTTTACAAATGAGGTAACTGAGGCTCAGAGGAGTGAAGTGACTTGCTCAAAGTCACCTAGCAGACACCTGGCAGAGCTGGGATTAGAACCCAGGTCCTCCTGACATCTAGGACCAAGCTCTATCTACTAAGCCATGCTGCTTCAGGGCTTGAGGGTTCTGCAGAGACCTGTATTAAATAATAATAATAATAATGGTATTTGTTAAGCACTTACTATGTGCAAGGCACTGTTCTAAGCGCTGGAGAGATACAAGGTGAGGGATACAAGGTTATCTATATGTAACTATACTGTTAAGGAGAGTATAATAAAGTAAATCCCATCCCTGCCCTCAATCAATCCATCATATTTATTGAGTGCTTACTTTGTGCGGAGCATTGTATAGAGGGATGCAAGAGAGTTTAAAGATTTGACCGTAAGTTTTAAGGGGACGAGTATCCATATGCATAGGTGATGTGATATTTAGTAGGACTTTGATGGGGAGCGTAATGTCACAGATATGAAGGGGAAGGGCAGGAGGTATGAGGAAGGGCAAAAGAAAGAGATGAGAGCAGGTTGGCAACAGAGGAGTGAAGTGTGTGGGTTGGGTTGTAGTGAGAGAGGAGTGGAGGCTCTCCCCTGCTAGACTGTAAGCTCATTGTGGGCAGGGAATGTGTCTCTATTATGATATTGTACTCTCCCAAGCTCTTAGTACAGTGCTTTGCACACAGAATAAATACAACTGAATGATAAGTAGGGAGGAGAGACCCGACTGAGTGATTTAAAGCTGATGGTCAGGAGTTTCTGCTTGATGTAAAGAGGAGCAGTGTGCAAACATTGGAGGTTTTTGAGAAATGGGAAGACATGCACAGAATAGTTTCAGGAAAATGATTGAGGCAGCAGGATGAACTGTGGGCTGGAGAGACAAAGAGGCTGATAGAGTAGTTAAGGCAAGATATGATAAGTGCTTGGACCAGAATGGTTGCAGTTTGAGAGGAAGGGATGGATTTTGGAGACATTATGAAGATGGAATCAATGGGATTTGGTGACTGAATATGTGGGTTGAATGGGAGATAGGTTGAGGATAATGCTAAGGTTCTGGACTTGGGAAACAGGGAGTGCGGTGGTACTGTCAATGGTGATGGGAAAGTCAGGGTGGAATGCTTGGAAGCGAAGACGCGTTCAGTTTTGCACACCCTGAGTTTGAAAGGTGTGCAGCATATTCCTGTAGAGATGGAGAAGGAAGATTGCAATAAAGGAGAGAGACTGGGGCTTCTGACGTACATGTGGGAGAGTCAGGGTGGAATGTTTGGAAGCGAAGACGCGTTCAGTTTTGCACACCCTGAGTTTGAAAGGTGTGCAGCATATTCCCGTAGAGATGGAGAAGTAAGATTGCAATAAAGGAGAGAGACTGGGGCTTCTGAGGTAGATGTGGGAGTCATCTGCATAGAGAAGATAGTTGAAGCCCTGGGAGCAGATGAGCTCTCCCAGGGAACGGGTGGATATTGAGAATGGGAGCCCATAATTGAACCTTGAGGGATACCCCCCACCCGCCGCCCCCCACCTCAGAGTTAAGGGGGTGGAAGGCAGAGAAGGAACTGGTGAAAGCAGAGAGGAAGAAGAATCAGGAGAGGACAGTGTCAGAGAAACCAACATACACGGCCAATTCCTTCTTACTCCTTAGATTGTGAACTCCCTGAGGGCCAAGCATTCATTCAATCATATTTATTGAGCACTTGCTGTGTGCAGAGCACTGAACTAAGCACCTGGGAGAGTACAATATAACAATAAACAGACACATTCGCTGCCCAAGTGAGCTTAGTCTACAGCATCATGTCTGACCCTTCTCTTTGTACCTTTTCCCAAGGTACATAACCCTCTCTTTCTACAAAGTATACCACAAACACATTCAATTCTTACATAACACAAGTTTTCACTACGCATTCGGGATAGAACGTGTTAGTCAAATTATAGAATGGTCTTCCGGCACACTTATCTAACTGGATGCAGTGTGAAGTGGTGGTGAATATTACAATGTGAGCTTCCCTTAATGCGGTGTTCTGAAAAACAGAACTCCTGCATTTTAGAACTCTTCCTCACTATATATATATAGTGATATATATATATATATATACCTAATTATATATGTATTTATAATATATATGTATCTTTCCTACACAGACACATATGTATATACGTGTGTGTGTGTGTGTCTGTGTGTATATATGTATATATAATACATCTCAATCAATGGTATTTATTGAGCCCTTGCTATGTGCAGAGCATTGTAATGTGTGTGTGTGTGTGTGTGTGTGTGTGTGTATGCACACATTACAATGCTCTGCACATCATCATCATCAACATCAATCGTATTTATTGAGCACTTACTAAGTGCAGAGCACTGTGCTAAGCGCTTGGGAAGTACAAATTGGCAACATATAGAGACAGTCCCTACCCAACAGTGGGCTCACAGTCTAAAAGGGGCTCACAGTCTAAAAGCATAGCAAGGGCTCAATAAATACCATTGATTGAGATGTATTATATATATATATATATATATATATATATATACACACACACATATATATATATACACACACACACATATATATATATATATACATACACACAGACACACACACACATATATACATATGTGTCTGTATAGGAAAGATACATATATATTATAAATACATATATAATTAGGTAAGAGAGATATATTAGTCAATCAATCAATGGTATTGACTGAGAGCTTACCACATGCAGATCACTATACTAAGTGCTTGGGAGACTAAAATAGAGCAGAATTAGCAGACACATTAGGGAGAGGGAGAGATGGGTGTCTGGCTTGCAACCTCAATGTCCTAAGCGTCTTTTTTTTTTTTTAACTAAAAAGCTACTCTCTCATGTGATTTTTTTTTTTTAATTTTGGAAATCCTTTACAGAAATATCTCTATATCCAATTCCAAAGGTTCCTCCTAGAGAATGCACTGAAGTAATTATATTATGAAATACTTGATGCATTTTGCACACAGAAGTAAAATGGTCACAAGTTTTCTCTGGAACTATACTAGGCATTAATCTAGAAAATGCAGAGAAACTAAATTTTATTGGTAAGGCAAAATGCATAGGACAATTCAGTAACACAATGTTTCTATATAATAGCAGCTATTTCCCTTTATTTTCATTACATTTTCCCTAAATCCTTAAACTTCCAACTCTATATGGCGACCAGAGCATCAGGTTCATCCTTGCCTTGTACCATATGACAGGTTACGCATTATTTCATTCGAAACCATCATAATTTCAAAAACCAGGCCTATCCCAAATCATTTTTAAAATTATACTTCTCTAGTCTAGTCTACAATGACTTGGAGGGAAAAAAAATGGAAGCAAAGTTAAGGAACCGGCGGGATATACATTCAGTTTTCTGATGAGAAGCAGTGTGGCTCAGTGGAAAGAGCCCGGGCTTTGGAGTCAGAGGTCAAGGGTTCAAATCCCAGTTCCGCCAACTGTCGACTGTGTGACTTTGGGCAAGTCACTTAACTTCTCTGGGCCTCAGTTACCTCAGCTGTAAAATGGGGATGAAGACTGTGAGCCCCCCATGGGACAACCTGATCACCTTGTAACCTCCCCAGCACTTAGAACAGTGCTTTGCACATAGTAAGCGTTTAATAAATGCTACTATTATTATTATTATTGTTATTATTATTATTATGGAGCAACTCACTGTTGCTTGCAGGCTTCCTTCTTGTCTCTGGATTTCTGGCGCCCAGACTTTTCAGATTGACTTTTCGTTGGCGAAATAAAAGTAGGCTCAGTATTTTCTTCTGCATACTCAGAAAGACCTCTGAAGGGAACAGTACGTGAGGGTCACTATGAGAAAAAGAGATTAATGGCGGTTATACTGAACACTTGGATCTGTGACCTTTGGGCATTTAATATTCACTGTGGGCAGGGAACATGTCTGTTTATTGTTATATTGTCCTCTCTCAAGTGTTTAGTAAAGTGCTTTGCACACAGAAACTGCTCAATAAATACCATTCAATGAATGAATTCACCCCACCCTCAACATCACAGCCCCTATGTATGTATCTTTAAATAAATTTATGATGTCTGTCTCCCCCTCTAGACCTTAAGCTATCTGTGGGCAGGGAACATGTCTGTTTATTGTTATATTGTCCTCTCTCAAGTGTTTAGTAAAGTGCTTTGCACACAGTAAGTGCTCAATAAATACCATTCAATGCATGAATTCACCCCACCCTCAACACCGCAGCCACTATGTATGTATCTTTAAATAAATTTATAATGTCTGTCTCCCCCTCTAAACCGTAAGCTATCTGTGGGCAGGGAACATGTCTGCTAACTGTTGTGTTGTAATCTACCAATCAATTAATCAATCAGTCGTATTTATTGAGCGCTTACTGTGTGCAGAGCACTGTACTAAGCGCTTGGGAAGCTTAATGCAGTGCTCTGCACATAGTACGCAGCATGGCGTAGTGGATAGAGCATAGGCCTGGGCGTCAGAAGGTCATGGGTTCTAACCCCAGCTCCACCACTTGTCTGCTGGGTGACCTTGGGCAAATCACTTTACTTCTCTGGGCCTCAGTTCCATCATCTGTAAAATGGGGATTGAGACTGCGAGCCCCATGTGGGACAGGGACTGTGTCCAACCCGTCTTGCTCGTATCCACCCCAGCCCTTAGAACAGTGCCTAGCACACAGTAAACTCTTAACAAGCAGCGTGACTCAGTGGAAAGAGCCTGGGCTTTGGAGTCAGAGGTTCAGAGGTTATGGGTTCAAATCCCGGCTCCGCCAATTGTCAGCTGTGTGACTTTGGGCAAGTCACTTAACTTCTCTGGGCCTCAGTTACCTCATCTGTAAAATGGGGATTAAGACTGTGAGCCCCCCATGGGACAACCTGATCAGCCTGTAACCTCCCCAGCGTTTTGCACATGGTAAGCGCTTAATAAAACTCATTATTATTATTAACAAATACCATAATAATAATAAAGTACTCAATAAATATCATCGATTGAGGAGGACAGGAAACTAGCCAATGGTTAAAATCTTGTTCCTGAACCAGAACAATGGCCAATCCCAGGCCACAACCTTGACATCATTTTGACTCCTTACTGTTTTTCAGCCCTCACAACCAGTCATCTTTAAAATCCCACCGATTCTTCCTACATAACATCTCCTGGCTCTACCCCTTCCTCTCCATTAAGCCAACACCCTCACTCACTTCGGATTAACCCTCATCCTTAACACTTGAACATTTCAGTCCTACCCTACCTACTCTTGAAGCTATGAATAATTTATTTAAAAATTCATTTTATACTTTCTGAACATTCACTTGAACTACATCTTTTTCTACTCTGTGCCAGGCACTGCGTTAAAGAGACAAGCTAATCTGAGTGGACACAGTCCCTGTCCCACGTGGGGCTTGCAGTCTCAATCTCCGTTTCACAGATGAGGTAACTGAGACCCAGAGAAGTTAAGTGACTCACCAAGGTCACACAGCAGACATGTGGCAGAGCTGGGATTAGAACCCAGGTCCTTTGACTCCCAAACCCATGCTGTTTCCACTAGGTCACACTGCTTCTCTGTTACATCATGGTATGTTTATAGCTCTTCTTGCTTTATGTTTCCCCTGGACTTCACTATCTGTAAATTATTTTTGTCTATTTCCCCCATTAGATCAAGAGCCCTTTAAGGACAGGGGACTCTGTTGCCGAATTGTACTTTCCAAGCGCTTAGTGCAGTGCTCTGCACACAGTAAGTGCTCATTAAATACCATTGAATAAATGAATGAATGAATACATACCTGACTATTGCTCTTCCACATGCTCAGGACAGTATCTGGCATTAAGCAAATGCCGCTGGTTAATTTATTGTAGCCACTTTATTGTAATTTTAAAAAGATGGCTGGCAAAATTTAGAATGTGATTCTCTATAAGCAGTTATAATCCTTCAGGACAAAGATTTTAATGTCATTTTTTTTCTCTCTAAGGCAACAAAACCCGACCTCACGGGGTAGCGCTCATAAATAATAATAATAATAATGTTGGCATTTGTTAAGCACTTACTGTGTGCAAAGCACTGTTCTAAGCGCTGGGGGGGATACAAAGTGATCAGGTTGTCCCATGTGGGGTTCACAGTCTTAATCCCCATTTTACAGATGAGGTAACTGAGGCTCAGAGAAGTTAAGTGATTTGCCCAAGGTCACACAGCAATACTAATTCAATCAATCAATCATAGTTATTGAATGCTTCTTGCGTGCAGAGCACTGTACTAAGCAGTTGGGAGAGTAGAATATAACTCTATGACAGAGTTGGTAGACACTTTCCCTGCCCATAATGAGCTAATTGTACAGGGGACGAAGGAGAGATATAGGGGCAATGGCTATATAAGTAACTATCTGATGTCACATTGGATCAATGTCCTCTGAAAATCCAAATGTCAGAAGCTGTCAGTCTTTATGAATTGGACCTTGTCCAGGGGATCCACAGGAAGGCTTGCCTAGTAAAGAGATGAACTAATATGTGACATTAAAAAAAAAGTTTAGTGAGTGTTGAGCCTGCCAGAAAGGAATTTTGGTTTGGTTTTATAGCCCATTTGGTTCCTTGATTTTAGTTGTTACTTGATATGAGTTAAGAGTTTCTCTCTGAGACCCTCTAGAAAAATTCCCTTGCCTAGATTGAGTTTCGAATATTAGAAAGTACCGGGAAGCTTTCCAAATCTGAGTTTCTCCTATTTGCTTTTATTTGAGAAGCGGCGTGGCCTAGTGGAAAGAGCACGGGCCAGGAGGCCAGAGGATGTGCGTTCTAATCCCTGCTCCACCACATAGCTACTGTGCGACCTTGGGCAAGTCACTTTGCTTCTCTGTGCCTCAGTTACCTCATCTGTAACATGGGGATTAAGACTATGAGCTCCATATGGGACAGGGACTGGGTCCAACCTGATTACCTTGGATCTACCCCAGTGCTTAGAACAATGCTTAGTACATGGTAAGTGCTTAATAAATGCCACAATTATTATTATTATTACTATTGCTATTATTATTGGCAAAACTATACCACTCAAGTCTATTTGACAAAGGATTAATAGACTACATTTGTGGCATGTTTAGTATTAAACTAAAGCATCCTGCAATAAAGTGTCACCCCTCTAAGGGCCGTAGTCAGAGGAAAACCAAACCCCATAGAAAACCACTTGAAGCGGAACCAGGATCCTATTCATGCCATTATCATTATGAACAAGGAATGTGTCGGTTAATTCTTTTATATCGTACCATCCCAAGCACTTAGTGCAGAGCTCTGACCAAAGCATGTACTCAATAAATACTGTTGATTGTTTAATTATGGGGTTATCACATTTCCAAATGAACATCTCACAATAGAAATGGACTCCAGTTTCCAACTCCCCAAATATAAATGCATGGTTGTGAGATTAAATACATCTTTAGGGATCCTCCCCTGAAAAAGGCATTTAAATGGTAGTAATAATAATTATTATTATTGTGGTATTTGTTAAGCGCTTACTTTGTGCAGGGCATTGTACCAAGTGAAGGGATAGATATGAGTCAATTGGGTTGGACACAGTCCCTGTCCCATGTGGGGCTCACGCTCTCAATCCCCACTTTACAGATCATCATCAATCGTATTTATTGAGTGCTTACTGTGTGCAGAGCACTGTACTAAGCGCTTGGGAAGTACAAATTGGCAACATATAGAGACAGTCCCTACCCAACAGTGGGCTCACAGTCTAAAAGATGTTACAGATGAGGTAACAGACACAGAGAAGTGAAGTGACTTGTCCATGGTCACAAAACCAGAGAAGTGATGGAGTCAGGATTAGAACCCATGACCTTCTAAGTCCCAGGCCCATGCTCCATCCACTACGCCAAGCTACTTCTCTAATGCTATAACTATTGAAATACATAGTAAGCACTCTATAAATGCATTTGATGGTGGTGAAACGACCGCAGTTTGCTTCGCCTGCTTCACTATAATAATGGGGGCCCTACTCCATACTGAAGTACGGTTAACACAAGTATTACCTTGTGACAGACTCCAAACTCTTCCAAAGCTGGTTCTGCCCTCTTTGGTATAAATGTCGGGTCCAAATCTTCAGCAATATTCTTGAGAGAATGGTCGTCTGCAAACAATTTGAACAATACAGAAGAGGCTACAGGTTTTTAAAACATTCAATCTGATTTGAACAGAGGGCTAGTGATAATGGAGGACGTGATTGGAAAGATTATCATAATTTAGAAAGATGAGCACACTCCGAGCTGCTTCTTTGCTTAACTTCTAACCCCTCTGAACCTGGTCATTATTATTCGAAAGACTGAATAATGGGTGGAGAAAACCGCCCTAGCCGAGAACGAGCTTTCTCACAAGGAAATGTAAAAATATTCCTGGATGGAAGTGTGGAAGGGGGAGGGCGATAACACCTCAGACAGATGAAGGAAACTTTAGAGTGAGTAAAAATACCTACTTCGTAAGGTTCAGAGTAGATTCTGGAGTCTGATTCCTAGCAAGGGACACATCCTTATTAGAATCCAGCTGCACTTTGCTCTGGTCAGAAAAACAAGACTTATTGTCCTCCTTGGCAAACAAGAAGAAAGAAATGGAGATGCAGCTGCTTCGCTAGCGGATTTTGAAAACCAGGGTGGTTCTTGGCACTCTTCCTTTTAAATCCCATTTGGTCCCCAGTCTAAGAGAAACATTTCATCTGCACTTTGAATTAACCAAGAGCTTATTTTTATTTTTTATTGTTTGGTATTTGTTAACCACTTGCTATGTGCCAGGCATGGAACTGAGCACTGAGGTGTAGAGACAAGATAATCAGACTGGACACGGTCCATGTCCGGGGCTCACGGTCTTAATCTCCATTTTATAGATGAGGTAATTGAGACACAGCAAACTTAAGTGACTTGCCCAGGGTCACACAGCAGGCAAGTGGCGGAGCTGGGATTAGACCTCAGGTCCTCTGACTCCAAGGCCACAAACAAGCCACTTCACCAACAATTACCAGGGAAACTCCACAATTACTTGGCTATTCAGACTAAGGAGGCAATTGGTCATAAGCTCCTTGTGGGCAGGGGATGTGTTGGCCAACTTTATTGTATTGTACTTTCCCAAGGGCCTGGTACAAGCGCTCTGCACACATTATCTAAATAACATTGATCGACGGATTAATTGATTGCTCCTGGGACTATAATGGAGCTCATTGTGAGGAGGGTACATATTTACCAACTGTGTTATGGTACAAGTGCTCTGCACACATTATCTAAATAACATTGATCGACGGATTAATTCATTGCTCCTGGGACTAAAATGGAGCTCATTGTGAGCAGGGTACGTATTTACCAACCGTGTTATATTGTACTCCCATTACCATAATAATAATAATAATAATGATGGCATTTGTTAAGTGCTTACTATGTGCAAAGCACTGTTCTAAGCACATCATTATTATTATTATTACAACTCTCCCAAGTACTTAGAACAGTGCTCTGCCTACAGTATGCACTCAATAAATATGATTGATTGATTCACTTAGCATCTTAATAATAATAATGATAATAATAATGGCATTTGTTAAGCACTATGTGCCAGACACTGTACTAAGTACTGGGGAGGATACAAGCAAATCACGTTGTCCCATTTAAATCATCCTAATAAAGACGAAAGTTTGGAAATACTGGAAAATTATTGGCAGTCTCAAAATGGCAGTCTAAATTGCCATTTTACAGATGAGGTAACTGAGGCACAGAGAAGAGAAGCGAATTGCCCAAGGTCATGCAGCAGGCAAGCGGTGGAGCCGGGATTAGAAACCATCTCTTGGTTTAATGAGAAAGTTATAAATGGAAAAAAACATGGGCTTTAGAGCATATCATCCTTCCTCAAGAATATTAGTCAAAAGGTAAAAAGGAACCAAAAGACTCGCCCTATACGCTAAGATAATTTAAAAGACCCAAGGAGTTTTTTTGGAACAAATATTTGGAACAGACAATTTGAGGAAACATGAATCTGGCTCTACTCTGAATTAGGTTCCCCAATACAAAGTCTTTGAACTTTTAGACTGTGAGCCCACTGTTTTAGACTGTGAGCTCACTGTTGGGTAGGGACTGTCTCTATATGTTGCCAACTTGTACTTCCCAAGCACTTAGTACAGTGCTCTGCACACAGTAAGCGCTCAATAAATACGACTGATTGATTGATTGATTGAACTGTTTCTTCTCCAGTGAAATAGAGCCATCTAGAATGGAAATTACAGAGGGCTGCCTTTCCCCACACCTTTTTGAATGAGGGGGTTTGACTACTCAGTGGGTGTTGCTCAACAGCAAAAATGATTAAATATTTCCGTTTGTGTGTGGGATCAGGCATACGCAGCTCGTCTAATTGCCACAACTAAAATTAGCCCAAGCATTTGAGGGGCTGCCAAACCACCACCCTGATGACATCGATTCCAGACCTCCATTTTACACTGCAATAAAAGTCCTCCAGCTAGAGGCCCACAGTCACAACATGCGTGATGCTGCAGAAATCGAAAAATGCGGCCAAACACTGTACAAGAAAAGATCCACGGATTTTTGTGTAATGTGTGTTGACTAACAGTATCTTTTTAGGGCATGGGGGAGGTGGAAGTACAGCAAAGAAACTCACGTGATGCTGTGAGCTCAACCTAATTTTCCAGTATTTCCAAACTTTCTTCTTTATTAGGATGATCTCAAAACCACGTCACATGTCGTATCTGAACAGCTTAGAGCCAGAGCAGAAATTGAGAAGGTTGCCTAGGCACTAGGGCACCAGGGCAAGGGGTGGGTTGGTGCCCAGACAAGGGAAATCCCAATACTTTTGTAGCCTCGCTACAACTAAAGAATTGCTAAAGTTGGGCAACAGGGAAGATCAGCAGGGAAGGAAAACAAACACCAGCCATGACAGCTGGTTTCTTATTTTTATTCCCCCTGTAGGAGCTTTGTTTGCTCTTGTGACCCTATTCTACTGCATAGCTTGCTTCAAGACCCTGATGCAAAGAGATTAAATCTATTCTTTTCAGAGAGAAGTTACAACACTACCTGCGGAACGTGTGTGACAATCCTTGGAGCAGAATTTTATTACTACTATTATTATCTGAGTATATCTTTTAAAACGGTTGACTGTGCTCTAATGCGGTCAGTCCCTAATGGGAGCCAGTGCCACCAAACTAGGATAGTTTCCCTTGCCCAAAGGAGAAGGTTTTGGGCTTCTTCCAGGCATTCATCTGGAAAAAAACTTGATTTTCTGGTGGCCGGTTGTAAGGCAGCACCTTGAGACTATGAAGAGTCTTTTTGCCTTTGTTCCCAATAGAAAAATGAAAAGCACTTGCTAACCAACCTGCTTTGAAATAAATTGAGGAAAGAAAGTATATTATCTCTAGCATTTGAAAGAGTTTCATATATGCACTTGAGGCAATGCCTAAAATCAATTTAATTTTCCTGGGCGATGCTTGGCAAGGTCGCTAGTTGTCCTTATTAGTGTCATGAATAGGACCCAATAACATCCTAAATTTGCCCAGAAAGTAAAATTAAAGTCGGTCAGTTTTCAGCACAGACGCCTTCATTATTGAGAAGCAGCATGGCTTAGTGGAAAGAGCTTGGGCTTGGGAGACAGACATCATGGGTTCTAATCCTGGCTCTGCCGGTTGTCTGCTGTGTGACCCGGGGCAAGTCGCTTCACTTCTCTGGGCCTCAGTTCGCTCATCTGTAACACGGGGATTAAGACCGTGAGCCCCACGTGTGGGACAACCTGATTACCTTGTATCTAACCAAATGCTTAGAAGAGTGCTTGGCAGAGAGTAAGCACTAAATGTACTTCCCAAGCGCTTAGTACAGTGCTCTGCACACAGTAAGCGCTCAATAAATACGATTGATGATGATGACTTAACAAATGCCGTCATTATTATTATAATAATAATGATAATTATGGCACTTGTTAAGCACTTACTATATGGCAAGCACTGTTCTAAACTCGGAGGTAAATACAAGTTAATCGGATTGGACACAGTCCCTGTCCCACACAGGGTTCACACTCTTGATCCCCATTTTACAGATGAGGTAACCGAGACTCAGAGAAGTTAAGCAACTTGTCCAAAGTCACACAGCGGACGTGTGGCGGAGCCAGGATTAGAACCCAGGTCCTTCGGACTCCCAGGCTGGTGCTCTATCCACTAAGCCATGCTGCTTCACTAGCAAGCAATGGAGAATTTACAGCTTTTTTTCTAATGTACTTATTATTCAATCATATTTATTGAGCACTTCTGTATGCAGAGCACTGTACTAAGCACTTGGAAAGTACAACTCGGCATCAAATAGAGACAATCCTTACCCAACAATGGGCTCACAGCCTAGAAAGGGGGAGGCAGACAACAAAATAAAACAAGTACACAGGCATCAACAGCATCGATGTAAATAAACAGAATTATAGATATATACACATTATTACTATTCTATTTATTCTGTTAATGATGTGCATTTAGCTTTAATTCTATTTGTTCTGATGACTTGACACCTGTCCACATGTTTTATTTTGTTGTCCGTCTCCCCCTTCTAGATTGTGAGCTCGCTGTTGGGTCGGGACCTTCTGTATATGGTGCCAACTTGTACTTCCCAAGCGCTTAGTACAGTGCTCTGCACACAGTAAGTGCTCAATAAATATGATTGAATGAATGAATGAATCCAACTTGTACTTCCCAAGCGCTTAGTACAGTGCTCTGCACACAGTAAGTGCTTAATAAATACGATTGATTGATTCATTCATTCATTAATAAAATAAATAGAATAATAAATAGGTACATATGTAAATACGTAAAGGAGCCATTTTGCTTCTTTATCATCTATCATTTGCATTTATTGAGGTTTCACTTCAAATCAATTACCTTTAAAACCCTTAAAATAGTCATTTCATTCATCCAATCATATTTATTGAGCGCTTACTGTGTGCAGAGCACTGTACTAAGCACCTGGGAAGTGCAATTCGGCAACATATAGAGATGGTCCTTACCCAACAACGGGCTCACAGTCTAGAAAACATGTATACTTTGGATATAATATCTTTAACCATCTTATTATGAAAATCCAATCCAGATTGGCTTTTGGAAGCCAGAATACTAACCTCTGGCATCTAAAGCAGTTTTAAGACTTACCTGTTAATTTTGGAGAATTACAATCGTTCAGAATCACTTAAATCATCATCATCATCAATCGTATTTATTGAGCGCTTACTATGTGCAGAGCACTATACTAAGCGCTTGGGAAGTACAAGTTGGCAACATATAGAGACAGTCCCTACCCAACAGGGGGCTCACAGTCTAAAAGGGGGAGACAGAGAACAAAACCAAACATACAAAATAAAATAGAATAGATATGTACAAGTAAAACAAATAAATAAATAAATAAATAAATAAATAAATAAATAAATAAATAAATAGAGTAATAAATATGTACAAACATATATACATATATACAGGTGCTGTGGGGAAGGGAAGGAGGTAAGATGGGGGGATGGAGAGGGGGACGAGGGGGAGAGGAAGGAAGGGGCTCAGTTTGGGAAGGCCTCCTGGAGGAGGTAAATGAAATGTCAGATTCATCCAAATCACTTCAAATCATAATGATAAAATGACTTCTGAGATGGGGAGGCTGAAGATCAGACAGGGTGTGCCCATAGTCCCCCAGAGAGGCCATGGCAGAAGAGGAACTGGGAGGACGGGGCACATACTCACTTTGACCCCTCTTCTCTATTGTTTTTCGTTTCCTCAGTTAGATGCAGGCTACCCTACCGGGGCATAAATGTTATGAGCACAGGCCTGGGTGTCAGAAGGACCTGGATTCTAATCCTGACTCCGCCACGTTTGCTGCGGGACCTTGGGCAAGTCACGTAACTTCTCTGCGCCTCAGTTACCTCATCTGTAAAATGGGGATGAGGAGCATGAGCACCATATGGGACAGGGACTGTGTCCATCCTGTATAACATGAATCTACCCCCGTGCTTAGAACAGTGCTTGGCACTTAGTAAGTGTTTTACAAGTAATATAATAATAATAATAATGATGATGGCATATATTAAGTGCTTACTATGTGCAAAGCACTGTTGTAAGCGCTGGGGTGGATACACGTGGGGTGTCCCACGTGGGGCTCACAGTCTTAATCCCCATTTTACAGATGAGGTAACAGAGAAGTGAAGTGACTTGCCCAAGGTCACACAGCAGACATGTGGTGGAGCCGGGATTTGAACCCATGACCTCTGACTCCAAAGCCCCTGCTCTTTCCACCGAGCCACGCTGCTTCTCCCGAGCCACGGCCTCGTGGATAGAACACAGGCCTGGGAGTCGGAGGTCATGGGTTCTAATCCCACCTTGGCCACTTGTCTGCTGTGTGACTTTGGGCAAGTCACTTCACTGGGCCTCAGTTACCTCATCTGTAAAATGGGGATTGAGACTGTGAGCCCCACATGGGACAAGGCTCGATTTGCTTGTAACCACCCCAGGGTACAATGCCTGGCACATAGTAAACACTTAACACATACTATTATTATTATTATTATTAGTATCTCCTCAAGTAGGGGGAACCGGCTTCCTTACCTCTCTGTTCTTGCTTTGCCTCATCTCAGAGAAAATGCTATTTTCAATGCTCTTTTCAGTCCCATGGTCTGTTTCTTGGATCTGTCTTTCACGGGACTTCAGCTCTTGATCTTGCATATATCTGGCAATCTCCTGCAGAGGAAACCGTTCATTTGAACTCGGAGTGGCAAGGGTGTCCGGGGAGGCCAACGATGGAGAGATGTGATGAAGAGATTCAAAAGCAGTTATTTATTCGAAGGATAAGCAGTCTTCTTTATGGTGCTACATCTTTGTCTCCTGGATCTCCTCATCCTTTCTGAAATCACATCTACCCTAAGAGGGCTTCCCTGACTTGGCCCCCATCTCTCTTCTGCATCACCCTCTCATCTGGATTTGTTCCCTCGATTCACCCCACCCTCAACCCCACAGCGTTTATATACGTACCCCAAATTGATTTTAATGTCTGTTTCCCTCTCTAGACTGCAAATTCCTGGTAGGCAGGGAACATATTTACCAACTCGGTTATACTGCACCCCCTTCAAGTGCTTAATACAGTGCTCTGAACATAGTAAGCATTCAATAAATACAACTGATGGATTAATAAAGGATTTGAAACTGAAACTATTCATTCAGTTGGCATCTCCCTTACCAAGAAAAAGAATGTGTGCATTTACTTGGGCCCTAGGTCAATCAAGTACGAAAGGGGGCTTTAGAACTGCTTAGTACAGTGCTCTGCACATAGTGGATGCTCGGTAAATACCATAGATTGATTTAACTGGCCAACCCGGTTCCCTCTGGCTCTCCTCTCCCTCTCCTGCTGCTTCTGTGGTCAAGGGTGCGGTGGAAGGCCCGGGGTGGGGGCCCGGCCGCTCCCACATCTCCTCCAAGAGGCCTTCCCTGACTTCCCTTCCTCTTCTCCCACTCCCTTCTGCATCACCTGGACTTGCTCCCTTTATTCATCCCCCCTCACAGCCTCTCGGTCCTTAAGTACATATCTGTAATTTATTGAATTATATTAATATCTTCCTCCCCCTCTAGACTGCAAACTCACTGTAGGCAAGGAATGTATCTGTTATTGTTATATTGTACTCGGAGTCCACTGCTCTGCACACAATAAGCGCTCAATAAATACGATTGAATGAATGAATGAATACTTCAGTTAAGGAATAACTGATCAAGCCAGTCTTTTAATGCTTCTCAACTATTTAAACTCCACTGCGGTGTCTGAAAGGAGAAAAGCTGTTGGTTTACTCTTTTTCGGTTGGGGGGTGATGTGCCAGGAGGGTGGTAGGCCTTGGGGGTTCTCAGGGAGTGAAAGCATTTATGGGTTGACTAGATCAATCAATAGTATTTATTGAGCACTTACTGTGTGCAGGGCACTGTACTAAGCGCTTGGGAGAGTACAACACAATAACAGACACATTCCCTGCTCACAATGAGATGGTAGGGTTTCCTCACACAAACTGGAATTCTGGCACCCATAAGCTCAGCAGTGGCCCTCGGGCTCCAAGGAAAGGAAGTACGGAATAAGTCTAAAGAGAGCTGATACCCGTAGTTGATGACCTTACCTCATCCTGAGCCACTGCGCAGCCTGATAATCATCACTGCGCTCCCGAATCCGTCTTGTTTTCTGCCAAAAACATCAGAAACTTCCCGGAGTGTGGAGTCCCTTTTAATTAATAGCATCCCATTTATAAAAGATCAGAAATGAATTTCACACTTGTGGCAAACAATCGCCTTATCATCTTCAATTTGGACTATTGTGAGATATGACCTCTCTAAGGTCGGCTAAGTCGACGACAGTTTGGACACACGTTTCCTTGGATAGAGGGGCAGTTGGACAGTAGGAAGCTTCTAAAAGCTGGATTCCTTTGTTACATTACTCCTCCGTGGGGAATAATCAATTGGCCAAGACCTCTCAAGATGCAATATTTGTTTCACAGATTAAGCTAATAGATATCTTGTCTCAGTTCTCAGGTGTTTCCCTTGGTTTAAATGAGAGTTCAGCCGTTGCTCTGGGAGCCTAGAGTTGGACATTTGGATCCCTTGCCGTGTTCCATATAGGTAGCACTTAATTATCTCCTCAAAACTTGGGTTGGCCTACGAGATTACTACATTAGGGCATCTGTCCTCCCAATTGTCTCAAAATATTTTTCTCATTCAGTAATGATGGCATTTTCCCAACATTTTAAGATGACTTTGGCACGTTGCCCATTTTAGTGGGTGGAGAGCACCAAGAGTTTAATTTCATACCTAAGGACAAAGACCTCCAACACCTCATTTCTTCCCTTGTCCAAGGGTCGGGCTTACACGCCGAAGGCGATGTCGAATTTCACCAGTAACGGGTTACTGGGAGATGACTGTCTAAGTGTGGTAAATCGTCTCTATCCTCTGGAGTCTCACTTTGAATCTGAAATGCCAGTGATGAAGTACGCTCATTAAGACTTTTGTGTCTGCGTGGCTTACTCCTTTAGATGGTGGGCAAAGATTTCACTTTTCACACACCTCAGTAAAAGCACTGATGACTGCTTTGGAGATCTTCTTCTGAATGAGCGTACAACTATGGTATCGTCAGTTCATTGCAAGTCAGTGACTAACTGTTGTTGGTTATAGCTCAAAACTGGCTGTGGCTATAAGTCGCACATCTTAGAAAGCAATCTTTGGGAAGGCAAATGTGTCCGTTTACTGTTATAATGTACTTTCCCAAGCACTTAGTACAGTGCTCTGCACACAGAAAGCACTCAATAAATCTGAGGGAATGAACCTTACAGGAGCTACTGTTTCCTAGCTCCAAAGCAGGATGCACAAAGGGCCGGGTGTGACCACGAGGCGACGGGAATAACGCCTGCACACCTGCTGAGAAAGATGCAAAAGGAAGGGTGAGGATTGTGTGAAGATCTTTCCTCCTGCCTCCTATTTGCACATGTCACAGCTGAAAATCCAAGAGAGGCCTATAAGGGAAGCAGCATGGCATAATGGCTAGATCATATCCTGGGAGTCAGAAGGTCATGAGTTCCAATCCCAGCTCTGCCACCTGTTTGCTGTGTGGCCTTGGGCAACTCACTTCACTTCTCTGTGCCTCAGCTAGTTCGTCTGTAAAATGGGGATTAAGACTGTGAGCCCCATGATGGACAGGGACTGTGTCCAACCCGATTTCCCTGTATCCACCCCAGCACTTAGTACAGTGCCTGGCACACAAATAGCATTTAACAAATACCATTATTATTATTACTATTATCATGTCATCACCGGTACCAGATTTAAGACTTTAGAATGAATAATAATAATAAAAAAACCCTTCATCCTCTCCCATACCTATCCCGGTCTTTTTGTGTTACAGTGTTTCAATATTCCAAGCACATTGTCAGTATTACCACCTGACAATGTGGTAATACTGACAACGACCACCTCAGACTGAGCCCCCTCCATCCTCTCCCCCTTGTCCCCCTCTCCATCCCCCTGTTTTACCTCCTTCCCTTCCCCACAGCACCTGTATATATGTATATATGTTTGTACATATTTATTACTCTATTTATTTATTTTACTTGTACATATCTATTCTATTTATTTTATTTTGTTAATATGTTTGGTTTTTTTCCTCTGTCTCCCCCTTCGAGACTGTGAGCCCACTGTTGGGTAGGGACTGTCTCTATATGTTGACAACTTGTACTTCCCAAGCGCTTAGTACAGTGCTCTGCACACAGTAAGCTCTCAATAAATACAATTGATGATGATGATGATGCTCTGCACACAGTAAGCGCTCAGTAAATACGATTGATTGATTGATTTAATGCCGGCATGGCCCCTGTCCAGATTGAATGCAATCAACAGTGGAAACTGGAACCCGTGTGCAGAAGGCAGGGGCGTGCACGTGGATAGGAGGAGGCAACCACTAGTGGTTTTCGGGGTTCTAATCCCGGCTCTGCCACTTGTCTGCTGTGTGACCTTGGCCAAGTCACTTCACTTCTCTGGGCCTCAGTTACCTCATCTGTAAAATGGGGATTAAGACTGTGAGCCCCATGCTGGCCAGGGACTGTGTCCAACCTGATTTCCCTGTATCCACCCCAGCACTTAGTACAGTGCCTGGCACACAATAAGCATTTAACAAATACCATTATTATACTATTATCATCTCCTCACTTGTACCAGATTTAAGACTTTAGAATGAATATTAATTAAATAAAAAACCTTCATCCTCTCCCATATCTATCTCAGTGTTTTTGTGTTACAGTGTTTCAATATTCCAAGCACATCATCAGTACTAATCTCCAAAACCCCTGCTGACTGCCCCATGAAATATCACTGGACTTGCGCTTTCTCTGTCCTTTCACCTCAGCCCAGTGAGGCACTTGATGGCTCTTCCCAAGAGCTTAGTACAGTGCTCTGCACACAGTAAGCGCTCAATAAATACGATTGATTGATTGATTGATTTAATGCCGGCATGCCCCCTGTCCTGATTGAATGCAATCAACAGTGGAAACTTGAACCCGTGTGCAGAAGGCAGGGGCGTGCACACGGATAGGAGGAGGCAACCACTGGTTCTTTTCGGAGTACTAATCCCGGCTCGGCCACTCGTCTGCTATGTGACCTTGGCCAAGTCACTTCACTTCTCTGGGCCTCAGTTACCTCATCTGTAAAATGGGGATTAAGACTGTGAGCCCCATGCCGGACAGGGACTGCGTCCAACTTGATTTCCCTGTACCCACCCCAGCGCTTAGTACAGTGCCTGGCACATAATGCTCGGCACATAGTAAGCGCTTAACAAATGCCATCATTATTATTACCTAACCCAGCTATTATTACAGTGCCTGGCACACAGTAAGCACTTAACAAGTATCACAGTTATTATTATTGGGGTTTTTTGGTATTTGTTAAGCACTTATACTATGCCAGACACTGTTCGAAGTGCTAAGGTAGATACAAAGTAACCAGGCAGGACATAGTCCATGTCCCACATGGGGCACACAGGCTTAATCCCCATTTTACAGATGAAGTAACTGAGCCACAGAGAAGTTAAGTGACTTGCCCAAAGTCACACAGCAGAAAAGTGGCAGGGCCAGGATTAGAACCCAGGTCCTTCTGGCTCCCAGGCCTGTGCTCTATCCACTAGTCCATGCTGCTTGTTGAGACCTGCTTCTACCTGCTTGCCATGCCCTGGCTAGGAAAGGGACAAAAGGAATGAGAAATGAAAGCTAGTCCTAAAGAAAGAGAGGCATCCTGAAGACCCAGACAGACTCCCTCTCTATCCCATCTAACTAACCTGGGCAAAAATTAGTGTTTTGTTGATAATAATTTAATAAACAACGGTTCTTCATTAGAAAAGGGATTCCCTACTGTGTTCTTTCATATAATCTAGACTGTGAGCCCACCTTCTAGACAGTGAGCCCGCTGTTGGGTAGGGACCGTCTCTCTATGGTGCCAACTTGTACTTCCCAAGCGCTTAGTACAGTGCTCTGCACACAGTAAGCGCTCAATAAATACGATTGAATGAATGAATGAATGAATAATCTTCAGTTTCACCACCATAGGGTGTACTAGGATAAAGTCACGTGAAAAGAAAAAGAATAGAGAAACAATACGGCCTAAGTGTATAGAATTTGGGCCTGGGGGTCAGAAGGTCCTGGATTTTAATCCCGGCTTTGCTGCTTGTCTGCTGTGTGATCTCGGGCAAGTCACTTAACTTCCTGTACCTCAGTTTCCTCATCTTTAAAATGGGGATTAGGATGGTTAAGTCCCATGTGGACTGTGTCCAATCTGATTATCTTGCATATACCTTGGCACCTGGCTTATAGTAAGTTCTTTACAAATACCGTAAAAAAAATCTGTAGAAGCATTTTGAATTTACACTTTTCTCAAAAAGGTCATTTTCTATACTGATTAATTCACATCTCTTACAAAAATTGAGAAAAGGGAAATTGAATATGCTTTGAAAAGATAAATACAGAATCTGGATAAGGTATTTTAGAGAGAAACAGATTCTGTAGGAATCTACAATATTCTGGTGCTATGCTGTAGTTTTTAAGCATAAGACTGAGTTCAGGTAGAATGGATGAAAGCAAGAGTATTTTTGGAAAATCTATTTTACAGGGGGACTGATTAGCTGGATATTTATGCATTTCCCATAGGTGGCCTTGCTCTAGAATATAAATGGTGTGACTAATATTCCACTATCTGTATATGGAACTCCAATTCTCCATATTTTGTAACTGGGGCAACCAAGAGAAGTTGTGACTTTCGTAGGTTAGAGAAAAAATGAACACTGTTCGCGCATTGTTTCAGAAATAGGAGCTATTAAAGCAGATTTCACAAAGTTACACTTCTTGACATCTACATTAAAACTATATAGGCTCTAATGTGCACTTAGCAGCAGAGGTGACATGCAAAGGCAGGAGAAAGAATGTGTTTATTATAAAAGATTGCTGGTGAAGGATTTTTAACATTAAACTTAGCCTGTAGGGAAGTATTTGCAGGGCAAGAATTTTTCTGCACTTACTATGGGAGACTCCTCTTAACCTTGAAGCCTCCAAGCCAGTTCTTCATCTTGCAGGAGTTGTTCATTCTGGAGTTTCAGCTCAGCTACCTGCATGGCTAGAGAATCACGGCTGCCGAGCTGTAGGGAATTAGATTCTGGCAGAACCACAAATATCACTAATGGAGTTTCAAAGGAGAAAATGCACAGGAGATCAGCAACACTTCCTGATTTCAGTGCTATGACTATAGGAACACATGACCCAAGACTTCTAGGGAAAGCTTTCAACTGTTCGAAGCAATTTTATGAAGCTTAGAAAAGGATTCCAAAGTAATTCCCTTTGTCTTAAAAGGAACTTCAATTTCAGACCTAGAGCTTGTCTCGTAAACCCTTGCATAGTAAAGGAAAGTTTCCACCGAAGAAATGCATTCAGCAATGGCATTCTTGTAAATGGGCTATATCACCAGAATTGTAATCCCTCTCCCAACACCCCCTCCTCCAATTACTAAAGGAAAGAGAAAAAGATCTTTTAAAATATATCATTTTTCTGGTAAGGTTTGGTCTGAGTGTTTAACCTACTCTTCATAAATGCTCTGAGAAGTTAAAAGATCATTCATTCTTCTTCTCCTCCTTAATTCTTGCCTAGAGAAAAGAAAAGCAATCTTTAGGAGGCAAAGATTTTCCATGTCAATAATCAGACATGGCAACACCTATCAATCAATCAATCGTATTTATTGAGCGCTTACTGTGTGCAGAGCACTGTACTAAGCGCTTGGGAAGTACAAGCTGGCAACATATAGAGACAGTCCCTACCCAACAGTGGGCTCACAGTCTAGAATGAATTTGAGCTCAAAAACTGAGGCTCACTCCGAAATTTTTCAACCTAAATTACAGTATTAATCAATCAAAGGTATTTATTGAGCATTTACTGTGTGCAAAGCACTGCACTAAGTGCTTGTCAAGTGCTTATTTATGTACCAAGCCCTGGGGTAAATACAAGATAATTAAGTTGGACACAGTCCCGGTCCCACATGGGGTTTACGGTCTTAATCCCACTTTATAGGTGAGGTAACTGAGGCACAGAGACGTGAAATGACTTGCCCAAGTTCACACAGCAGACAAGTGGCCAAGCCAAGGTTAGAAGCTAGGCCCTCTGTCTTCCAGGCCCTTGATCTTTTTTCCACTAGGCTACACTGCTTCTCAGTTATTAGTGAGAAGCACTAATAACTCTCTCTTCCTCCCTTCAAGGCCCTACTAAGAGCTCACCTCCTCCAGGAGGCCTTCCCAGACTGAGCCCCTTCCTTCCTCTCCCCCTCGTCCCCCTGTCCATCCCCCCATCTTACCTCCTTCCCTTCCCCACAGCACCTGTATATATGTATATATGTTTGTACATATTTATTACTCTATTTATTTATTTTACTTGTACATATCTATTCTATTTATTTTATTTTGTTAGTATGTTCGGTTTTGTTCTCTGTCTCCCCCTTTTAGACTGTGAGCTCACTGTTGGGTAGGGACTGTCTCTATATGTTGCTAATTTGTACTTCCCAAGCGCTTAGTACAGTGCTCTGCACATAGTAAGCGCTCAATAAATACGATTGATGATGACGATTAGTGAGGGTACTCTCGTTGAGGTTTCAGTTTCAGTTTTAGAAAGCAGAAGTCAAAATCTAACATAACTAGCATCTGATCCAAACTTGGAGGAGTGACGGGAGGGATGTGTCCTGTTAGGACTCGGGAACACTACCAAAAGTCTTTGAAGCCTTTTGCAGGACCAGACTGAGCTCTCCCTGCTCACTGACAGGAGAAGTAGAGAAACGAACCGGGGAGTCAGAAGGACCTGGGTTCTAATCCCTGTTCTGCCACTTGGCTGCTGTGTGACCTTGGGCAAGGCACTTCGCTTCTCTGTTCCTCAGTTCCCTCATCTGTAAAATGTGGATTAAGACTGTGAGCCCTATGTGGGACAGGGACTACGTCCAACCTGATTACCTCGTATCTACCCCAGTGTTTAGAACAGTGCCCTGGCACATAGTAAGCACTTATCAAATACCGCCATAATAATAATTATAATTATTAAAAATGTACCATAGGTGCCTTTTCCATCTGGGTTGTACTATGTCTTGATCTACGATGTTCATCATCATCATCATCATCATCAATCGTATTTATTGAGCGCTTCTGTGTGCAGAGCATTGTACTAAGCGCTTGGGAAGTATAAGTTGGCAACATATAGAGACAGTCCCTACCCAACTTTCCCATAATAATTTTCGAGTCTTCGGTTCAGAAACTACTCCAAATTCTTGAGGAGTCTCCTGAGTGCCTTACTGCTTGGATTCCTGTTTACGGCATAGCAATAGTTTACCTTTCAAAGGCTCTGCCAATTGTTAGCTGTGTGACTTTGGGCAAGTCACTTAACTTCTCCGTGCCTCAGTTACCTCATCTGTAAAATGGGGATTAAGACTGTGAGCCCCCCTGTGGGACAACCTGATCACCTTGTGCTAAGGGACAACCTCCCTTAGTGCTTAGAACAGCGCTTTGCACATAGTAAACTGTACGCTCTTTCAATCCAGGAGAAAATCCATAGGAATGCATAGGAGTGTCAGTAAGTAGATAAGTGTCATCATTATTATTACTATTATTATTATTAAAAGGCTTTGAGTTTCTGTTATTTATAGCCCCCCTTGACTATTTCTTACAAGATCCTTGCCATTTTGCCCAAATAAGCAAGAGTCTTGCTGTTAAGGTTTGGGCTGCTGGTGCTAGCTTTAGATTAGAAGCAAAATTCTTTCCCTTTGCTGTCCTTTGCTCCCACAATTTATCAATAAAATTGATAAGAAGCTCACATTTCTACCTCTTCAACAGTGCCACCATCTGTTCTTCACTTCAGTGTTTTAAGAGATTAGCTTGTCTCAATGATCTTTTAGCCTTGTGCTAATTATACCGGGAAACATGGACAAGGCCTTGATAAACTAATTCGTTTATTAGTTCAAATAAACTAATATTTGAATTTAGTTCTTAAAAAAAAACTTGTTAGACACAGACTAGAAGATTTAAAAGAATGAGTACTATTTCTGTTAAAACAGCACTAATGTCACTTAATTTGCCTGGTACACAGAGTGGAAAGAACATCCCAGCTCTGCCAATTGTCAGCTGTGTGACTTTGGACAAGTCACTTAATTTCTCTGTGCCTCAGTTACCTCATCTGGAAAATGGGGATGAAGACTGTGAGCCCCCCGTTGGACAACCTAATCACCTTGTAATCTCCCCAGTGCTTAGAACAGTGCTTTGCACATAGTAAGCACTTAATAAATGCCATTATTATTATTATTATTAACATGGGCCTGGGAATTGAGAAAGACCTGCGTTCTAAAACCCTGGCTCTGCCACTGGTCTGCTGTGTGACCCTGGGCAAGTCACTTAACTTGTCTGTGCCTCAGTTACCTCATCTGTAAAACAGGGATTTACACTGAAATCTCCATGTGGGACATGGACTGTGTCCAACCTGATTAGCTTGTATCTATCTCAGTGCTTAGAACAGTGCTTGGCACATAGTAAGTGCTTAACAAATACCATTTAAAAAAAAAGTCACTAAAGTTCTCTGAGCTTCTATTCCCCACATGTAAAACAGGAATATCTGCTCTCCCTCCCTCTCCCTCTCTCTCAGATTGGGAGTCCCATATGGGACAGTTTTTCTTGAATCTACCCCAGGACTTACCACAGTGTTTAATAAATAGTACTACTACTGTTAATATTATTATTGTTATTATTAATTTTAGGGTAGCTGAAGGGTTTCCATAAAAATAAAATTTAAGCATTAAGTACTAGATATATTTTAACCCACAATATGCAGTATCTCTTGTTGTGTAGGAGCTGTGAAGAACCTAGGCCTGGCTCTGAATTTTCTCTTCCAACTTCTGCAACCGCTTAGTCATTTCCTGAAATGAGAAAAAGAGAAGGAACTACTCAAATAAAATCTAAAAGTTGTAAACTGAAACAATATTGATTTAGGAAACATTCTGAAATCAAAACTATGGGGAAAATCTTCTAGTACTAAGTACATTTGATTTTTTAGGAATGAAGGCAACTTAACCTAGTCTAATATTTCTGTTTCAGAGCTATGGAAACCAGGGTCACATGATCTAAAAACCATGCATATAGTATAATAATAATAATAATAATAATAATAATAATGGCATTTATTAAATGCTTACTATGTGCAAAGCACTATTCTAAGCACTGGGGAGGTTATAAGGTGATCAGGTTGTCCCATGTGGGGCTCACAGTCTTAGTGCCCATTTTACAGATGAGGTAACTGAGGCACAGAGAAGTTAAGTGACTTGCCCAAAGTCACACAGCTGACAATTGGTGGAGCCGAGGTTTGAACCCATGACCTCTGACTCCAAAGCCCGTGCTCTTCTCCACCGAGCCACGCTGCTGCAATACTGTTAAGCTTCCATAACCCAAATCTTTCCCAATGATAATTTCATTACCACCTTGTTGCAAGGCAGTATCAATGGTTATGGCATTTGTGTTACTTTTCAAAATAATGTCTCTATGAATGCTGTTTCTTAAAATCAAAATTTGGAGAATAATAATAATAATAACTATGTTATTTGTTAAGCACTTACTATGTGCCAGGCACTGTTCCAAGGGCTGGAGTTGATACAAGGTAATCAGGTTGGACACAGTCCCTACCCACATGGGGCTCACAGTCTCATTCCCCTTTTTACAGATGAGGGAACTGAGGCACAGGGAAGTGACTTGCCCAAGGTCACACAGCAGATAAGAGGCAGAGCCAAGATTAGACTCTAGGTCCTTCTGAATCCCAGGCCCGTGCTCTATCCACTAGGCCACACTGCTTCTCCAGCTGGGGAGCCTATCACCCTCCAAAGCCCAGATCATCATCATCAATCGTATTTATTGAGCGCTTACTGTGTGCAGAGCACTGTACTAAGCGCTTGGGAAGTACAAGTTGGAAACATATAGAGACGGTCCCTACCCAACAGTGGGCTCACAGTCTAGAAAGGGGAGACAGAGAACAAAACCAAACATATGCCAGGAGAGATACTGAAAAGGCCTTCTGGAGTCAAACCTCACGAATATAAGATAGCCACTCAGAAATAACCATTCATTAACACCCTTTGACTTTGTCTTGCATCACAGTCATCGTCATCATTTGATCTGATGCTGCAAACTAGTTATCTCTGCAGAACTTCATTATGAATAAAAAGATTACGCCAAAAGAGAGTCAGTTTTTCCACCAACACCCACTTTCACTACATGTTTTAGACAGAAGGCGATGGGAGAATTCAGAAATATTCCTTTGACAGTGTGCAGCTACAGGATACAGAAGGGACAGCCGTGCATCTGTGCCTAGCGTTGGACACAAGGGTTTTCCTTAAGAGGGATTCTTATTGCAACCCATGTATTATTTTAGACTGTGAGCCCACTGTTGGGTAGGGACTGTCTCTATATGTTGCCAATTTGTACTTCCCAAGCGCTTAGTACAGTGCTCTCCATATAGTAAGCGCTCAATAAATACGATTGATGATGATGATTGGAGAACTGAATGTATGCTCACCAAAAAAAACCCAAACTAATTTACCTCCTTTTACCATAAGAGGGCAGTGAAAACGAATCTGATCTCATTAAGACATTCTAGAAGCCTTAATGCGCATAAAACTAAAATTCAACAATGCAAAATAAGGTATAAAGTTGGAAATATTTTCATAAATTATTACATAACAATGATACACAGCTCCTCATGTAGTGCAGGTTTATTGGGCCTTTTAATGAAAACAAAGGGTGGGGGGTAGCGTGGCTCAGTCAGTGGAAAGAGCACGGGCTTTGGAGTCAGAGGTCATGGGTTCAAATCCCGGCTCCACCACATGTCTGCTGTGTGACCTTGGGCAAGTCAATTCACTTCTCTGTGCCTCAGTTCCCTCATCTGTAAAATGGGGATGAAGACTGTGAGCCCCCCGTGGGACAACCTGATCACCTTGTATCCTCCCCAGCGCTTAGAACAGTGCTTTGCACATAGTAAGCGCTTAATAAATGCTATTATTATTATTACTTTCTTATTTTCTAAGGGTCTTTATTTTTATGGAACTAGAACTGCTTATTTTGAAAATTTGTGTGATCTGATACAAAAAAGATAGCATATTATTCATTTAAACAATCTGTTCTCATCGTAGCTTTTAAGAGCAAATCCACTCTGAGGTTTAGTAAGGCAAATCCAATCACCACCTCCATTGATACATTTCTTTTCAAGTTAACTAGCCAGCTAGAGTCTAATCATCATCATCATCATCAATCGTATTTATTGAGCGCTTACTGTGTGCAGAGCACTGTACTAAGCGCTTAGGAAGTACAAATTGGCAACATATAGAGACAGTCCCTACCCAACAGTGGGCTCACAGTCTAAAAGGGGGAGACAATAATTCTGGATAATTCCTAGAAAAATAATTATAAAATTATAATTATAATATACAATAATAATATATAAAATAATATTATAATTATAAAATAATTATTCCTAGAAGAATAATTCTGGATAATCCCTAGAAAAAATATATCAGAAAATAGTGAGAATTACCACCTGCTCATTGATTCCCCTACCCTTGAATCACTAAAACAGCACCAGAGGAGAGGAATCTGAGATGACAAATATTAAGTAATTCATTCAATCATATTTATTGAGTGCTTACTGTGCACAGAGCATTGTACTGAGCACTTGAGGAAGGACAATATAACAATAAACAGATACATTCCTTGCCCTTAACGAGCTTCCAAGACTAGAGGGGGAGAGATGGGTTGAGAAGCAGCTTGGATTAGCCGGTAAAGCATGGGCCTGTGAGTCCGAAGAAGCTGGGTTCTAATCCCAGCTCTGCTACTTGTCTGCTGTGTGACCTTGGGCCAGTCACTTAACTTCTCTAAGCCTCAGTTACCTCATCTGTAAAATGGGGATTAAGACTGTGAACCCTATGTGGGACGGGGAATTCGTCCAAACTGATTAGCTTGTACCTAGCCCAGTGCTTTGAACGGTGCTTAACAGATAGTAAGTGCTTAACAAATACCATCACTATTATGTGTTTAGTGACTTCGTAATGGGTGGTTGGAGCATCAAACAGTGTCTAATAGTTATTCATTTCAAAAACCACAGTGGAATTTTGTAACAAAAGTACAACATTCTGAGTGGAAACCACAACCCTTTACCCCTTTTAAAGGGGTGCATTCTGAGCTGACTCACATACGAAGTTAAATTTACTATCAAAAGGTTAATAAAGCCAAAGGTTAATAAAATCTTCTGTGATGACATAATTGGGCATTAGGGGTTACTCACAGTCCTAGGTAAATATGTCTTCATTCCTATTAGACTAACTGCTGATGCTCTCTTTCTGGACAAAACTTTCTTTTGGAACAGCTAATTTTGTATTTTTAGGGTTTTCACTAAAAACTTAATTACTTTCACTTTTCCTTTTTCAGATAAAAGTGATGTGTTACGAGCTACAGTCTTTCCAGGAAGAGGAAGTTCATGGGTAGTGTTTTGCAAAGGATAAAAAGATTAAAAAGTTTTTTTTATTCCCACACAGAGGTGAAGTAAAATACAAATGCACTCAACACTTGTGAAGTAGAAATCATATATAATCACCTAGCAGTCAGAAGTAAAATTCAAATGAAAAATTTTAGACACATATAGTTAATATACCTTCCTTCTTGAGTGTCTATGTTCTCTGGTGAAACCCAATCCACCTCACAAGGAGAATCTGAAAGGATACAAATCTAGTTCAAACAGGGTTTTAACTCTGTAGTTCTGTACACCTGAACCATCATAAGAAATGCAGGTTTGACAATTACAGTCCTGCTTCTCACGAGTAGTAGTTCACACTGGGTTCGACCAAACGACAAGGATGTTTCAATTAATAGTTCAGTAACAGCTGACTAGTAACTGAGGCATACCTGGTCATTTTCTTCCCTCTGCTGACGCCCCTATGCCTTCCTATGGATTTTCTCCTGGATTGAACAAGCAAGTTCTGAGTCACTCTCATCCCTTAATGTAAAAATGGGGAAGGTGTAATGAGGAGAATCAATAAATATTATTTCCTGATCACTTGACTAAAAGCTTGGGGGAGTAAAGCAGAGGAAGAAGAAATGAGCTCTGCCCACAGGGATCTTAACGATCAAATTGAGCATTCAAATTCCTATCCCGGCAGCACACTTCCTTAGTCCCAGTAGTGGAGGCTATACCCAAAGTAAAAACAGGGTTATTTATAAATAACAACATAAAATATAGAAGACAGCTAGTAAAGAGTCACATAGAATGCTCAGATTGAAGTGTATAGTGTCTTCCTTAAGTACATGCCTAGCAATTGGGTTTTAATATTCAAATGAACAGATTTCACAGTTATCTACTGAATCATTTATATGCAGTTCCACTTCTACATTTTTTTCCTGAAATAACTAAATTGGGCTGGTTAAGAAGTGACTAATTTCAGGAAATTGTCATAAAATAGATTCCTACTGTGCTTCAATGATTTTTTTCCTAATCTGGTAAAGGTATAGAAGGGTTGGACACTGAATCAATTAATCTACTAATCAATCATATTTATTGAGTGCTTACGGTGTGCAGAGCACTATAATAAGTGCTTGAGAGACTACAATATAACAAGGGTTGGCAGCCATGTTCCCTGACCACTCCAGCTTACAGTCTAGAGGGAGACACAGACATTTATATAAATAAATACATAATAGATATGTACATAAGTGTTGTGGGACTGAAGGAGGGGGGAATAAAGGATGCAAACCCAAATGCAAGGGTGATGCACAGGGGAGTAAGAAACCCTATTTAAGGGGGTGGGGGAGAGGGGGCTATGGAGCTGTTAGTCTCCAATCCTTAAGTTTATAATAAGAATTAAAGTTAATAATATTCTAAAAACTCTTCCATAACTTATACTATTGCAAATTCTGAAGTATGACAAGTGCTTAATATAATGCACTCCACCAAATGGGCACTCAACAAAAGCTACGACTACCCCTCTTAAGTATGACAAATCCACTTTATAAGTGGTGAAACCCATTACCGTCATTCATTCAATCGTATTTATTGAGCGCTTACTGTGTGCAGAGCACTGTACTAAGCGCTTGGGAAGTACAAGTAGGCAACATATAGTGACGGTCCCTACCCAACAGTGGGCTCACAGTCTAGAAGGGGGAGACAGAGAACAAAACAAAACATATTAACAGAATAAAATAAATAGAATAATAATAATAATAATAATAATGGCATTTATTAAGCGCTTACTATGTGCAAAGCACTGTTCTAAGTGCTGGGGAGGTTACAAGGTGATCAGATTGTCCCACCGGGGGCTCACAGTCTTCATCCCCATTTTACAGATGAGGTAACTGAGGCCCAGAGAAGTTGTGACTTGCCCAAAGTCACACAGCTGACAATTGGCAGAGCCTGGATTTGAACCCTTGACCTCTGACTCCAAAGCCTGGGCTCTTTCCACTGAGCCATGCTGCTCCTCAATTAGAATAAATCAATTAGAATAAATACGCACTTTTAAAAAAATGGTATTTTAATTTTTTTTATTGTTAAGAGCTTACTATATGCCAGGCCCTGAATTCAGCACCAGGGTAGATACAAGATAATCAGGTGGGACACAGTTTCTGTCCTACATAGGGCTCACAGTCTTAATCCCCATTTTACAGATGAGGTAACTGAGGCCCAGAGAAGTGAAGTGACTTGCCCAAGGCCATACAGCTGACAAGTGGCAGAGGCAGCACTAGAGCCCAGGTCCTTCTGACTCCTAGGCTTATACTTTAACCATTAGGCCACAGTCAGTCAATCAATCAATCGTATTTATTGAGCGCTTACTGTGTGCAGAGCACTGTACTAAGTGCTTGGGAAGTACAAGTCGGCAACACATAGAGACAGTCCCTACCCAACAGTGGGCTCACAGTCTAAAAGGGGGAGACAGAGAACAAAACCAAACATACTAACAAAATAAAATAAATAGAATAGATATGTACAAGTAAAATGAATAAATAGAGTAATAAATATGTACAAACATGTATACATATATACAGGTTAACGGCAAAATTCTCTTCCCTCCTCTCACCAGCATTACCATGCTACTGGGTATCTGGTTTATTTTGTTCTTGTAAGTCCCTGCCCACTGTTGGGCAGGGACTGTCTCTATATGTTGCCAATTTGTACTTCCCAAGTGCTTAGTACAGTGCTCTGCACACAGTAAGCGCTCAATAAATACAATGAAGATGATGATGATGATGAAAGAACACAGGTCTGGGAGCCAGAGGATCTGAGTTCGGATACCAGCTTTGCCACTTATCTGCTATGTACCTTGGGCAAATGACCTTGGGTTGTAGAAGGAGAGAAGTGAGGGGAGGTAGGAGGGGGCAAAGTGATGGAGTGCTTTAAAGCCAAAGGTGAGGAGTCTTTGTTTGATGCAGAAGTGGATGGGCAACCACTAGAGTTTTTTGAGGAGGAGGGTGACATGTCCTGAACGTTTTTGTAGAAAAACGATCCAGACAGCAGAGTGAAGTATGGGCTGCGGTGGGGAGAGACAAGAGGCTGGGAGGCCAGCAAGGAGGCAGATGCAGTAATCCAGGCTTGGAGAGGATGAGTGGCTGTATTAATGTGGTAGCAGTTTGGATAGAGAGGAATGGACGGATTTTAGCTATGTTGTGAGGATGGGACCAACAGGATTTAGGGATGGATTGAATGTGTGGGTCAAATAAGAGAGAGGAGTCAACGATAATGCCGTGGTCACAGGCTTGGGAGACAGGAAGGATGGTGGTGCCATCTACAGCGATGGAAAAGTCAGGGGAAGGACAGAGTTTGGGTGGGAAGACAAGGAGTCAAGAAAATGGAGTTAGAAGAAAATGAGAGAAAAATTTGAAATATTAAAAAAAAAATCAGAAAAACAAAGTTTACTCAGAGATGCTTACATTTGTTTCTGTTGGTTAGGGTTACAAAGGTTCCTTTCCTGGTTGCAGCTTCCTGCCTATTTGAATGTCCTTCTGAACAAGTTGGTAGTTCTTGATGTTAAAGACATAATGCTCTAACTGTACCAGGAATTAAAAAAATAGACAGAAAAAACACTTATTGTTTAAATAGTAAATAACCAGTTTGTTAGCCTGTGGTGGCCCCACAAGGGCCAGACAAACTCTTGTGGGGCTGGGGTTGTTCAATTTTGCTTCAGTTTTGGGCCCCCATAAGAGATGAATGACTCCATTACATCATGTTCTAATTCCCTGTGAACTCACAAAAAGCAGCAGATCTGGAAGCTTAACAGTTTAGATTCCAAAGATTATTTGGGCAAGAGGAGTCCCCCGCCCTTCTGGACTAGGGGTCCAGGGTGGGCACACATTGCATTTTCAATTCTGGGGGGGAGGTCTGGGGTCGGAGCACCCGGTCCTGAGAGGTGAGTCGCACAAGTGTCCCTCTGCCATACATCCAAAGAGCCCTCAGAGTAGAGTCACTGTTTCTCAGGTTAAAAAAACAAATACATAAAAATAATGGCTCCCTCTATTTCTCCTTCTCCCCAGGGGATGGAGGCTGTAACCTCTCACTGCTGCAGGTTCTACAGTGTCAACGTGTAATAATATTTTTCTTAGCCAGGTCCCCATAAATCTGTCCTGTTTCCCCACAGAGACCTTCGAGCTTCTGACCCCATCCAATTTTCTCAAGTCATAATGCTCCATTTAGCCTTCATACCTAAACTACCTTCTCTTGTTGACCAAATTGACACTCTCAACACCCACCTCCCTACTGGACTCAACTCACTCTCTCCCCTATCCCTTCGTCGATCACGTACCACTGACCTCACAGTCCTGGATCACCTCCACGGTCTGCTTCTTTCACTCCTGTGCACAAGCCACAGGAGCTAGTAGGAATACTGATATTGGACGAACCTCGTCCACTTCAAATCCATCCTTGTCTGCTTTAACTCTGCCAAGAAACATTATTTCCCCATCCTTATTGACTCCCATGACCATTGCCCTTGCCACTTGTTTTAGACTTTTAACTCCTTCCTCAAACGCCCTGTCTCCCCTCCTCCCCCATCTCTTGCCCCTAATGACCTGGCCACATACTTTATAGAGAAAATTGAAACCACCAGGTGTGATCTCCCAGAATTTTCTCATGCTCCTCTCCAGTCCCTCTCCCTCTCTCCTCCTGCCCTTTCTTCTACTCTCCCATCTTTCCCAGCAGCACCTCAAGTGGGGATAGCCTGCTTCCTCTCAAAATCCACCCGCTCCATAACCCCATCCCTTCGCATCTTCTCAAAGTGCTTGTCCCCTCTCTTCTTCCCTCCTTGCTAGCCATCTTCAATTATTCACTCTCTAATGACTTTTTCCCCCACTGCTTTCAAGCATGCTCATGTCTCCCCTCTCCTAAAAAAACCCTCCCTTGACCCCATGTCTCCCTTCAGTTATCGCCCCATCTCTCTCCTTCCGTTCCTCTCCAAACTCCTTGAATGAGTTGTCTACACCCACTGCCTCCAGTTCCTCTCCTCCAACTCTCTCTTTGTCTCCCTCCAATCTGGCTTCCCTCCACCCCCAACCACCCTTTAACTGGGAGAATCCCTCAAAGATCAGTTCTGGGCCCCCTTATATTCTACATCTACATCTACTCTCTTGGAGAACTCAATCACTCCCATGGCTTCAACCACCATCTCTATGTGGATGATTCCCAAATCTACACCTCTAGCTCTGATCTCTCACCTCTGTACTTTTGTATTTCCTCCTGCCTCCAGGAAATCTCTCCTTGGATGTTCCACTGATACCTCAAATTTAACATGTCCAAACAGAACTCTTTATCTTTCCACCCAAATCCTGTCCCCCACTTTCAATTTTTCCATCCATGCTTACTGCATCACCCTCCTTGCTGACCTCCCTCTCTCCTGTCTCACTCCATTCCAGTCCATACTTCACTCTGCTGTTCAGATCATTTTTCTACTAAAAATGTTCAGTCCATGTTTCTCCACTCCTCAAAAACCTCCAGTGGTTACCCATCTACCTATCAATTGATTGTATTTATTGAGCACATATTGTGTGCAGAGCCATGTACTAAGCGATTGGCAGAATACAATATAACAGTTGGTAGACACATTCCCTGCTCACAAGTTTAATGTTTGTCTTCTGCTGTAGACTGTAATTTCAAGAAATAAATTACAGATAATAATTTTGGTATTTGTTAAGCGCTTACTATGTGCCAAGCACTGTTCTAGGCATTGGGGGAGATACAAGGTAATCAGGTTGTCCCACGTGGGGCTGACAGTCTTAATCCCCATTTTCCAGATGAGGTAACTGAGGCATAGAGAAGTTAAGTGATTTGCCCAAAGTCACACAGCTGATAAGGGGCGGAGCTGGGATTAGAACCCATGACCTCTGACTCCCAAGCCCCTGCTCTTTCCACTGAGCCACACTGCTTATCTAAGGATATGCACCTAAGTGCTGTGGGGCCAAGGAAGAAGTGAATAAAGGGAGAAAATCCAAGTTCAAGGGGGATGCAGGAGGGAATGGGAGAACAGGAAATGAGGACTTAGTCACGGAAGGCTTCTTGAAGGAGATATACCTTCAATAAGGCTTTAAAGGTGGGAAGAGTAACTGTCCACAGAATTTGAAGAGGGTGGGGGTTCCAGGGTTGCAGGCAGGGCATGGGCGAGAGGTCAGTCAATCAATCAATCATACATATTGAGCACTTACTATGTTCAGAGCACTGTACTAGGTAATAATAATGGTATTTGTTAAGTGCTTGGGAGAGTCCAAAACAATGGAATTAGCAGACACATTCCCAGCCCATAATGAGCTTGCTGCCTAGAGGGGGAGGTAGACACTAATATCAATAAACAAGTAATTTATAATATATAATTTAAAGATATGAATATAAATGCTGTGGGGTTGGGGGGTGGGACAAATATCAAACATCCAAAGGTCACAGATCTAACTGCATAGGTGACACAGCAGGGAGAGCAAGACAGTGAGAAAAGGGCTTAAATGTGGAAGGCCTCTTGAAGGAGATGTGACCTTAGAGAAGCAGCATGGCTCAGTGGAAAAATCACAGGCTTTGGAGTCAGAGGTCAAGGGTTCAAATCCCGGCTCCACCAATTTTCGGCTGTGTGACTTTGGGCAAGTCACTTAACTTCTCTGTGCCTCAGTTACCTCATCTGTAAAATGGGGATTAAGACTGTGAGGCCCCCTGTGGGACAACCCGATCACCTTGTAACCTCTCCAGCGCTTAAAACAGTGCTTTGCACATAATAAGCGCTTAAAAATGCCATTATCATTATTATTATTAATAATGATGCTTTGAAGATGGAGAGAGTGCTGGTCTGGCATATATGGAGCAGGGAGGGAGTTCCAACCTGGGGGAGGACGTAGGAAGGGGGTTGACGGTGAGATAAACGTGTTGGGGACACTAAGTAAGCTGGAGCTAGAGGAGCAGAGTGTGCGGACTGGGTGTAGTAAGAAAGTATTGAGGTAAGGCAGGGTTGGTGAGTTAATTGAATGCTTTAAAGTCAACGGTAAGGAGCTTCTTTTTGATTTGGAGGTGGATGGGCAGCCACTGGAGATCTTTGAAGGGTAGGGAAACCTGGACTGAACATTTTTGTTGATAAATGATCTGCGCAGCACAGTGAAGTGCAGACTAGAGTGGGGAGAGACAGAAGGCCAGGAGGTCAGCAACAAAACAGATATAGTAGTCATGACAGGATAGGGTAAGTGCTTGGATCAGCATGGTAACAGTTTGGATGGAGAGAAAGGGCAGATTTTAGCCATGTTGTGAGGGTGGAACCAACAGTATTTAGTGACAGAAAATGTGGGTGGAATGAGAGAGATGAAGAATATGTGTTTGTGAGATAGGGAGGATAGTAGTGTTGACAACAGGGATGGGAAAGATAGCAGAAGGACGGGATTTGGGTGGAAACAAAAGGAGTTCTGTTTTGGACATGTTAAGTTTGAGGCGTCAGCGGAACATCCACAGAGAAATATCCTGAAGGCAGGAGGAAATGCGAGACTGCAGAGAAGGAGAGAGATCAGGGCTGGAGATGTAGATACGGGAATTATCTGCTTAGAGATGGTTGCTAACCTCCCCCTTTTAGACTGTGAGCCCACTGTTGGGTAGGGACTGTCTCTATATATTGCCAACTTGTACTTCCCAAGTGCTTAGTACAGTGCTCTGCACACAGTAAGCACTCAATAAATATGATTGATTTGATTTGATTCAAGGGAACAAATGAGTTCTCCAAGGGAGTGGGTGCAGACGGAGAACAGAAGGGGACCAAGAATTGAGCCTTGAGGGACTCCAATAATTAGGGGTGGGAAGTAAAGGAGGAGCCTGCAAAAGAGACTGAAAATGAGCACCCAGAGAGAGAGGAGGAGAACTAGCAGAGGACAGTGTCAGCCAGGCCAAAGTTGGATAATGTTTCCAGAAAGGGATGGTTGACAGTGTCAAAGGCAGCTGAGGTTCAAGGAAGATTAGGATGGAATGGAGGCCACTGGATTTGGCAAAAAGGCTATCATTTGTGACCTTTGAGAGGCTGGTTTCTGTGGAGCAAAGGGGAGGAAGCCAGGTTGGAGGGGGTCAAGGACCAAGGGTCACCTCCTCATCATACAGAAACTCCTTGCCATCAGTTTTAAAGCAATCACCTTGCCCCCTCCTACCTTAACTGGCTGCTTTCCTACTACAACCCAGCCCACCCACTTTGCTCCATTAATGCCAGCCTACTCACTGTACCTCAGTCTCATCTATCTCACCCCCAACCTTTTGCCCACATCCTGCCTCTGGCCTGGAACATCCTCCCTCTTCATTTCCAACAGACAATCACTCTCCCTCCTTCAAAACCTTATTAAAAGCACATCTCCCCCAAGAGGCCTTCCTCTATTAAGCCCTCATTTCCTCCTCTCCCACTCCCTTCTGCCACACCCTTGCACTTGGATTTGCATCCTTTATTCACCCCTCCCCCGGCCCCACAGCACTTATACATAGTCATAATTGATTTATTTATATTAATGCCTGTCTCCCTCACTGGACTGTAAGCTCGATGTGGGCAGGGAATGCATTTATCAATTATGCTCCATTATACTATCCCAAGTGCTCAGTACAGTGCTCTGCACACAAAAACACTCAATAAATACGACTGATACAGGGGAACTCAGCTCCGGCTGCCATAGGTAGCATCCCTGGCCAGGCTGTGACTGTGGGGCAGCTAGGCTCCAGTCTCCCTTTAAGTAGGGGTGCCAGGATCTCCAAGTTTGTTTTAGAGAAGCAGCACTGTGTAGTGGATAGAGCATGAGCCTGGAGTCAGAAGGTCATGAGTTCTAATCCAGATGCTGCCACATGTCTGCTGTGTGACCTTGGGCAAGTAATTTTACTTCTCTGTGCCTCAGTTACCTCATCTGTAAAATGGGGATTGAGACTATGAGCCCCACGTGGGACAGGGACTGTGTCTGACCCAATTTGCAGGTATCCGAGCTAGTGTTTAATACAGGCTCTGGCACACAGTAAGGGCTTAACAAATACCACTGTTATTATTGTTATCATGAATCCCATTGGAAGGCAAACCTTGGGAAGGCCACTCTATTTGTTACCACCAGATGACACTGGACTTGAAAATTTGGAATTATGAGAATCCCAGAGAGAAATTATCTTCTAAGGGTAGTCATTTCAGACTAATGATTTTTCCTTATAATATCATCTTGTGGGCATGGAATGTGTCTGTTTATTGTTATATTGTACTCTTCCAAGCACTTAGTACAGTGCTCAGCAAACCATAAGCACTCAATAACTATGATTAACTGACTGGTTGGTACTTTTTTAGTAATGTGCAGAGCACTGTATTAAGTGCTTGAGCGAGTACAATACAACAGAGTTGGCAGCTACATTCCCTGTCCACAAGCTTAGTATCTGTATTATCATTATTATTATTATTATTATGGCATTTATTAAGCACTTACTATGTGCAAAGCACTGTTCCAAGAGCTGGGGAGGTTACAAGGAGAGCAGGTTGTCCCACAGGGGGCTCACAGTCTTCATTCCCATTTTACAGATGAGGGAACTGAGGCACAGAGAAGTTATATGACTTGCCCAAAGTCACACAGCTGACAATTGGCAGAGCCGGGATTCAAACACCTGACTCCAAAGCCCGTGCTCTTTCCACTGAGCCACGCCGAAACTGTCCTTGAAATGTGATATTTTTCAAAGTGATTTTTTTGTGTATTTGCTAAGCACTTACTATGTGCCTGACACTGTACTAAGCCCTGGAGTAGATACAAGCTAATCAGGTTGGCTACAGCCCCTGCCCTATATGGGTCTTAAACCCCATTTTACAGATGAGGTAACTGAGGCACAGAGACGTGATGTGACTTGCCTAGGGTCTCACAGCAGACAAGTGTTGGAGGAGGAATTAGAACCCAGGTCCTTCTCACTCCAGGCCAATGCTCTATCCACTAGGCCATGCTACTTCTCGGGGAGATTCAAACTCGGGGAGCCCAATGGGGAGGTTTTGCTTAAAGATTTGTCTAACTCGTTGAGCAAATGATCTGTATGTCTTTCATATATCCTAAATTTTGAGTCATTACATCCCAATTGGTGACATGAAGAAATAAAGGATGTTTCTATATCATTTGGAATATTCATCCGGTTAAAGTTTTTTAATTCCAGCATTTCTCTGCGTATTATTGTTAGTTAGTGGACATCTTTGAGGACTTTACATGTACTTCCTACATAGCATTGTGGACTTGCATTAATAACCAGATGAAAGTTAACATTGTCTTTAAGATTTAGTTTAGCATAATAGAGATCGGGTCAGGTAAGTAAATAATAGTTTGAAAATCCTCCTTTCAATTACTAGGAAAATACCTGAGGTTTTGAAATGCCAGTTGTTCTCTGCAACAATTAAAAGACTATGCAGAGAAATTATTTTTCATCCGGCGGTAGAACAGCTACATCCCAGTGACCATTTTTAAGACTTTTGCATTTGTCATGGGCTCTGGTCCAACTATTGCCTCAAAACCTCTTTACAATTAGCTCTAAATGCATCCCAGGCTAACACAGTACTTTATTCCAAACATCAACTATAATGGAGTTAGAGAGGAGCAACAGAAACATTATTTGATCAGAAGACAGATTTATAAGGAGAAGTTTAAAGCTTGTCTATGCTAACAATTCAGGAAGAATTCAGGAGAGGCTAAATGAATCACTCAATAAAATCTTGTGAAGGCCCCTGACTTACTTTGAGCCATCGGGAAAAAAGACAATACTAGCAGCCGTACAGCTTAGGTTCTTCAAGTGTAAAACGGAGATACTAATTGGGATTATCCCTGGGATAATACAAATACTGAGAGAATGAAGATAATGTTTATGAAAGACTTTAAGCTACTAAAGTATTTTATTGTCAGTATTTGAAGGCTGTGAACACCAAAGATGGACAAGAAGAATTTAAGGCAGAGTGAGGATATAAATTCACCTATGATTATTCCTGTCACCATGATATCCAAGGTGTGAGCAAACAGCCTGCGATTAGGAGAAATAGGAGATGCACTGCTCAGAGGACAGCTTCTGGGTTAATTAATCAATCAATCGTATTTATTGAGCGCTTACTGTGTGCAGAGCACTGTACTAAGCGCTTGGGAAGTACAAGTTGGCAACATATAGAGACAGTCCCTACCTAACAGTGGGCTCACAGTCTAAAAGGGGGAGACAGAGAACAAAACCAAACATACTAACAAAATAAAATAAATAGAATAGATATGTCCAAGTAAAATGAATAAATAGAGTAATAAGTATGTACAAACATATATACATGTTAACTGCAAAATTCTCTTCCCTCCTCTCACCAGCATTACCATGCTACTGGGTATCTGGTTTATTTTGTTCTTGTGAGGGTGTTTTACTGGTAGAATTAAGTCTAAGCTCTTACTTCCTTGTTCCTATAAGCAATGAGCCAAGGCTCCTTCTTCCAGAACCGCAAAATCTTGCCAAACTGACAAAAAAAAGATAAAAAAGCTATTAACCCAGGAATGAAACCCCTGTTTTTAGTAAGTACCACCAATTTTCTTATAACCTGGGTATTACATTACTGATGAACCCCGCATTAAGGAAAACATGTATTACTGCTTGCTTGCCTTAATCAGTGCTGCATGCATGCACGTCTATTTCTTTTCAGACCACATCATGTACTATCCAGGTAAGGCAAACATTTTTGGATGAACATTCCCTAATTTCGAACAGAATTTGAGCCAAAACACAGTGTGAAAAGCGTTTTAAAGACAACTGACATAAATAGGGAAAATGATTGGGATTTGTTTAACCCCTGTCTACATTACTATCTTTGACCATTAAAGACAGCAACGTATGTTACGTCTGTACTAAATATTGAATCAGGATGAAATAAACTTTGGAAATTCTGGGAAGACAACAGCTGCTTCCAAGCCTCTTGAGCAAACTGAGCTTATTTGATCTTTTCCCATTTATCAGCCTCAGTACTAACAATTTTTATTGAACACTCACTGTGTGCAAAATGCTGTTGTAAGCACAGCAAAAACAGACCATCTACTGTGGAAGAAGAGCACTTGTGAGTTGATGAATATACAACAGTTAAAATAATGGGAGACTAGGGGAAAAAAAATGGATAGATTAATAAAAAGTGAACATAAATGAGTGCTGAGGGGGCTGTGGAAGTCATAACTGGGAATGTGGCATGGATAAATCAGGGAATTTCTTCTGAAGAAAGCAGTTTTTCGGAAGGGCTCTGAAGGAGGAGTGAGTTGTTCAAGGCAAGAAGAATGGTGTGAATGTGGATTGGGGTGGGATTTGAGAGCAAGTGAGGATAGGAGATTTTTTGGGGAGCATTATAGCAGGTGGAGAGAGAAATTCAGTCCATTCAATCATATTGATTGCATGCCTACTGCGTGCAGAGCACTGTACTAAGCCCTTGGGAGAGTACACTCTAAAAATAAACAGACACATTCCCTGCCCACAAGGAGCTTACAATCTAGAGGAGGTGATGCATGAAACCAACGATTCAGGGCTTTGGCGGGGACAAGATTCAAGGCAGGGAATATTGTACCTCAATTGTTGTTTTGCTAACACGATAAGTAAATGACTGAAAGTGGAAGAAAGTAGAGGCAAGAAGACCAATAAAGAGGCTTTCATAGTAGTTCTGCTAGGAGGTGATGAGGGATATTAGCAGGTTGGTAGTTGTAAGGGTGAAGAAGAGGGGATGCATCAAGGAAATATTACTAAGGAGGAACTGGCATATTTTAGAGTTAAACTGAGAAAGTCGAAGAAGTCAGGAAGTCAGAAGTTATGTAGTTGTGGTCAGAAAAGATGGCGTACCCTTCACCTTCAAAGCTGATATAACTGATGACCTCTAGCCCATATAAAGTTGTTTCTGAAGGCCAATGATCCTTCCACAAGGCATATGCAAAACAAACCAAAAATTATAGCTAATATTTCTAGTACATTTTCTCAACCTCCCTCCACAGTTTGCAAAGGAAAACCAAAAAAAGTTTTGCCCACCTTTTACACCACTTTGTAAAAGCACAGAGATTGTCACAGTTCCCTGTATATATATTTTTAATGTTATTTATTAAGCGCTTACTATATGTCAAACACTGTTCTAAGCACTGAGGTAGATAGAAGCGAATTAGGTTGGTTACCGTCCCTGTCCCACATGGGGCTCACAATCTAAACAGGAGTGAGAACAGGAGAACTGAGGCAGGGAGAAGTTAAGTGACTTGCCCAAGGTCACACTGCAAGCATTTGACAGAACTGGGATTAGAAGTCAGGACCTCTGTCTCCCAGTCCCATGTTCTTCCCACTAGACCATGCTGTTTCTCTTTTTTAAGACCCATTCAAGCAGAATGGGTCTTTAAAAGTTTCAACAACTATCTATTCTCTTCTATCCTCCATCTACACCCACTCCATTGGAAAACTCAATCTGTCCTACTACTTGAATCAATCACTAAATCATTCATATTTATTGAGCACTTACTATGTGCAGAGCACTGTACTAACTACTTGGGAGAGGAGTACAATACAACTACCATCTCTATGTGGATGATTCCCAAATCTACTTCTTTAACCCTGACTTCTCTCCTCGGCAGTCTTACAATTCCTCCCGCCTCCAGGACATCTCTACTTGTATGTCCCACCGACTCCTCAAACTAAATATATCCAAAACAGAATTCCTCATCTTCCCACCCAAACCTTTCCCATCACCACAGACAACACCCCTATCCTCCCTATCTCCGAAGCCCATCTCTTGGCATTATCCCAAACTCATTTCTCTCATTCAGCCTGCACATTCAGTCTGTCACCAAATCCTGTCAATTCTACCTTGAAGACAACTGTAGAATCTGACTTTCCCTCTCCATCTATGCTCATCGAAGCACCTCCTCCAGGAGGCCTTCCCAGACTGAGCCCCTTCCTTCCTCTCCCCCTCGTCCCCCTCTCCATCCCCCCATCTTACCTCCCTCCCTTCCCCACAGCACCCGTATATATGTATATATGTTTGTACATATTTTTTTACTCTATTTATTTATTTAATTTATTTGTACATATCTATTCTATTTATTTTATTTTGTTAGTATGTTTGGTCTCTGTCTCCCCCTTCTAGACTGTGAGCCCACTGTTGGGTAGGGACTGTCTCTATATGTTGCCAATTTGTACTTCCCAAGCGCCTAGTACAGTGCTCTGCACATAGAAAGCGCTCAATAAATACGATTGATGATGATGATGATCGAAGCACATAACCTAACCCGCCTTGACTACTGCATCAGCCTTCTGGGTGACCTCCTATTTTTTCTTTCCAGTGACATTTGCTAAGCACTTACTATGTGCCAGGCACTGTTCTGAATGCTGGGGTAGATATAAAATAACCAGGTTGAACAGTCTTTGTCCCACGTGGGACTTGCAATCTAAATCCCCATTTTACAGATGAGGTAACAGGCCCAAAGAAGTGAAGTGACTTGCCTAAGATCGCAGTTGCCTCCGCTCTCTCCCTTCCCCAGTCCCTACTTCAGTCTGCTGCCTGGATCGCTTTTCCAAAACACCATTCAGTCCATATTTCCCCACTCCTCAAAAACCTGCATAGGTAGCTCATCCACTTCTGCACTGAAAAGCAACTCCTTTCCATCGGCTTTCAGGAACTCAATCAGCTCTCCCCCTCCTACTGATGGCTGATCTCCTACAACAACCCTAATCCAAACCTCTAATGCCAACCTACTCACTGTACTTCATTCCCACCATTCCTGCTGCTGATCCCAAGCCCGCGTCCTCTCTGGAAGCAAGGTTCTGCATTTGCCCACCTTTCCCCCTGCCTAGGCACCCGCTTTGGGTGTGCCTGATGGGTTAATTGACTCCAGCCTTGGTTACTTGATTCAATCAAGTAAGCCCAGCAGTTTGATTAGCCCAGACTACATCATTACTTGATTTA